>NC_041709.1:27064617-27680062 GCF_900700375.1 Denticeps clupeoides
CTTTTTTCTCTCTCTCTTCTTCTTAAACAAAGCAAATATGTAGATGTTGAGAACCACATTTAAGCCCTTCCTTGATTTTGTGTGAGTAGATCAGTGGTGTAGATGCTCTTAAGAAGACCACTCTGAAATCTCTGGGATTGACAGGAGGTAGTGCCATTGTCAGGTGCGACAATGAAATTCTTGTGTGATCAGTAGCTGAGCAACATTTGCCAGTGTGATATTTCCATGGTGGTTGTCTTTCTTGTTTTTTTTACCAGGTATGTGCTTAAAAAGACAAATGTGGAGCCCATGGAGGCAGTGGCAGCAGACAATGGCGCCATGGTGTCCACTCTACCCCCTCCTCAGCCAGAGCTTCCACCACAGACACTAGAGATGGCAGACGAATCACCACCCCCACCTGTCCATATGGAAACTGCCCCTCACTCTGATGCCAACATCACCATTCGGCCAGATGACATCATGACCAGGCAGGAGGCAGAGTCTACAGCAAAAACGCAACAGGAACAACCCATTCCAGCAGAGAATGAGACACAAGCAAAACCAAAGAAGGAAGTGGAACCAGAACTGGACGGTGAACAGCCCGGCACATCTAGAGAGTGCCAGGCTCACACTCGGTCTTCTATGCCCAGTAGCTTCGTTCCTTTCTCAGGTGGTGGCCAGCGTCTGGGTGGCCAGGGTGCCTCCGTTTCCTCGTCACCCTCGGCATCACTGACTGGAGGTCCTCCTAAAGCCAAGAGGCCCAAACCCAGTTGCGAAGCAAAGGTGAGGCATGGAAAACAGTACCAGAAAGGACAGTGTGAAGGTTCAGTTCCTTCTGAGAAGGAAATGTCAGTGGTTCTGCCTTGGTTGCTTCTAATTCAGAATTTTGGTCTGTAAGGTTTTTCCATTTTCATGATGTTGCCATTATGTGTCTTTGACTTGGCACACACAAAAAAGTGCCACCAGATCAAGATTCTTCTTGGAAATCTTTCTTTTATCTTTTGTTCCCATTATCTACGTGTTAGGCTTTCCCCCAAGCATTGTCATGGTCAAAATCTTTGAGAATGACACATACTGTTTTTGTTTGCTGCTTCCGTTTTTATTATGGCAATTTGACTATACTCCAGAATGCTGTGAAGAGTGATCAGATGTTTCGTTTCGTTAACACAACACATGATCTGGTGTCGGCAATGAATAAAGAATGGCACCAAAACATCCTCTGACAGCAACTTCTCCCAACCATCCAAAAACAGTTTGTTGAAGAACAATGTCTATTCCAGCATGATGGAGCACTGTGCCATGAGGCCAAAGTGGTAACAAAACATTGAAATTTTGGGTCCATGGCCAGGAAGCTCCCTGGACCTTAATTCAATTGAGAACTTGTGCTTCTCAATCCTCAAGAGGCAGATGGTCAAACAAAGCCCCACAACTCCATTTAATAAGCACTGTGTTAAGTTCAGGTAAGATGATGATTGAGAAAAGTTATTGCACTCCAAAGACATATAACAAAGTAAGACAGTTAGAATAAAGTACATGAGTAGTGCACGACAATTTTTAACACCGCATTAAATAATAATAAGGACAGAGTGGATATTTGTGCGTGTATAAGTCCAGGATAGAGATGTGTGTGTGTGTGTCCATGCAGAAGTCCAGTGAGTCCTGGTGTTAATTTGGAGGAGCGTATGCTTGGAATTCAGAAGTTTGATAGCGATGAGGTAGAAACTGTTCCTGAACCAGAATGTGTGTGTCCTCTAGCGCTTGCCAGGCTGCAGCAGCGTGAAGAGTGTGTGCTGGGTGTGTCTCATCTATGATTATGTTCTTCACTCTGCGTCTACACCATGTATGGATAAAGACTTGCTCCTGACATGCATCCCATATGTAAATGCAGTCTGAGAGGCACGTGTCTCTAATTATAGTTTATCCCCAGTGTTGATCCCTGCATAGAGACAAAATCCACCATAGCTACACTCTGATCCACACTTTTAAGTTCAGAATAGAAAGGCTCAAAGCCTTGTTATTTGTTGTTTTTCCTTTTTTTCATCATTTCTTTCTTTGATGGTTTGTTCTGTTTGTTATTCAGAGCTCAACCACTGCCAAATGTGGAGATGGACAGAAAGTCGAGAATGAGGGGGAGGAGTTTTTGGAGGTATGGCACAAAAAAAAAAATGCACACATTTCTTCACTTCATTTGAGGCAATTTATGAGAAATTGAAGCATCAAAGGAAATGAGAAAACAATCATGTGCAATTTAAAACTGTCAACGTTCTGTTTGCTCTTGGCTCAGGACAGAGGAGCCAATCTGGGGTCCATCCAGCACACACCCCGGGTGTTCTGGAGGTCTCCTGTGTGTGTCTGTGTGTGTATGTGCGTGTGTGTGAGTGTGTTCACTATGGTTTTGAGTGGTGAGCTAGAAATGTACACACACACATCCATCTCTACTCTGTATTTTGGCACAAGTCAAAAACAGACCCCACTTATCCCATCTTTTCCCCCTCTTCCTGTAGCCAGTTGACCGAGACCCCTTGGTCTATCACTTGGACTCTGGAGGGCGGCGACAGTGTGAGGGGGAAGAGTTGCCTGATGAGTTTTTTGAGGTCACAGTGGATGATATCAGGAAAAGATTTGCTCAGCTGAAGAGTGAAAGGTAAGTTGTGAAATGTCCCTCCAATTATAAATATTACTCCTGTCTCGCATTTTCTCTTTCTGCCTAATGACTTTTTTTTTTTTTTTTTTTTGTAAATGAGCTCCTCTTCCAAATTAGGCCTCTGTCTCAGGCATGTGTCTGCTCTTTATACTACAGAAGAGCCGCTCTAGACAAGAGTGTGTGGGCATGCCTGTATGCTTAATTGTGTGTGTAATCATTTCAGAGCCACTGACTATGTTGGCATGTGTGTGGGGTGCAGACATTTCGTGTATATCTTTATCTTTTTGTACGCCTAAGTTGTCCCTGAACACGATGTGTTTCATGTTAGTGATCTTCATCACTGTGTTCTTTGTGTATATAATGCAATATATTTCATCTGAAATGTTGTGGGGAAAAAAGTAAATGCTTCTTCTATATCACATATTTTATTAAAATGTTATTTTAAAAATCTTCAAAATTATTATTACAATTACTTACATGTAACACAGTGCTTTTATAAGGCACATACATATTTATTACCTTTGTAATACATTGTGTTTTGTATATTCTGTCAAAGGATTTATTACATAAAGGAATAAGGATTGGTTGTTAGAGAGAGAGAGATTTTGTTCATCTCTGTTTAGACCTGAATAGCATTATCACATAGACATTTTTGCACAGTAATTATAGAATTGGCTTGTTGATCATACACTGCTCAAAGAAGTAAAGGGAACACTTAAACAACACAATGTAACTCCAAGTCAAGCAGACAAACTGTCCACTTAGGAAGCAAAACTGACAATGAATTTCACATGGTGTTGTGCAAATGGAATAGACAACAGGTGGAAATTTTAATCAAACAGCAAGATGTCTCTAATAAAAGCGTGGTTTGTATTTCAAATGAAATAATACTAGATCCAGAGATAACTAAAGATGTGAGGAAAGACAGAGATAGGCTGACTGAAATCTATTCTTAATTTATTTCTAGGCATGGGTATAATGACCACAGACCACTTCTCACTTCTCAACTTTTTTTTCCCCCACAACATTTCAGATGTAATATATTGCATTATATACACAAAGAACACAGTGATGAAGATTACTAACATGAAACACTTAGGTGTACAAAAACTTAAAGACAAAGACATACACAACTAGATGTCTGCACCCCACACACGTGCCAACATAGTCAGTGGCTCTGAAATGATTACACACACAATTAAGCATACAGGCATGCCCACACACTCTTGTCTAGAGCGGCTCTTCTGTAGTCTAAAGAGCAGACACATGCCTGAGACAGAGGCCTAATTTGGAAGAGGAGCTCATTTACACAAAAAAAAAAAAAAAAAAGTCATTAGGCAGAAAGAGAAAACGTGAGACAAGAGGAAGGGACGGAGCATGGCAACCAAGAGAGAGTACACCATGGTAGACGAGGACAGAGGAGACGTTTTTGTTTTTGTTCATCACTCTCTGTTGCTCTGTGGGCAGCAGGGTTACTAATTAAGCTCAGGAGGGCAGTCGTTTTGACTTTATAAATAACCCCACGACAAGTCTGTCTGAAGCAAAGGTCAAAGAGCAAAGTAGTGTTAAGGAATGCATATCTACAATGATACCTACTAATGAAAGCAAAAAGAAAAATAGACGTTTTACTTCTAAAACTAAGTAATAGACTTTTGTGGTTATTTATTTTAAAAATTAAATATTAAATCATGATTAATTAGAATGAACTAATCCACATATCTGTGAATGGCATAAACATATAATATAATATTGGGAACATATACTGGAAATAAAAAGTAAATAAGCACAATTGTATTTCAAATTAAATAATACTAGATCCAGAGATGACTAAAAATGTGAGGAAAGACAGAGATAGGCTGACTGAAATCCATTCTTAATTTATTTCTAGGCATGGGTATAATGCACCACAGACCACTTCTCAATTCCTATTCCTGTTGTGGTCACTTTTGAATGCTGGCAGTGCTTTCACTCTAGTGGTAGCTTGAGACGGAATCACAAGTGGCTCAGGTACTGCAGCTCATCCAGGATGGCACATCAAAGCGAGCTGTGGCAAAGCGAGCATCTGTCAGCGTAGTGTCCAGAGCATGGAGACCCTAACAGGAGACAGGCCAGTACATCAGAATATGTGAAGGAGGCCGTAAGAGGGCTACAACAGGACCACTACCTCCGGCTTTGTGCAAGCACAAATGTGCATGTGTCTGTTAAAATGGTCAGAAACAGACTCCATGAGGGTGGTATGAGGCCCAACGTCCACAGGTGGGGGTTGTGCTTACAACCCAACAATGTGCAGCACGAATACTTTAAATCGTTTAAATCTGTAATGTATTATTTTGGTGTTCCCCTTTTGAGCAGTGTATTTGACTTGGGCCAAAGCCAGACACCCTGCAGCGTCTCAATCCCCAGTCTTGTGGCCGCTTGATTGGTGCATGAGACAGCCCCATGGCATGGCTCCTTCTGTATAATTGTCCCCTAATTATGAAACTTATCATTACAGGTCTGAGTGTCTGTATTCTTTCCCAATTTTTTTTTTTTTTTTTTCATTTTTACATACTCACACTTTTCTCAGAAGAACTGATTCACTCCTTGCTTCACGGGCATCCTTCACTGTACTAATCACTCTGACTTTTCTGACCTTAAGCCACCAAATATGGATAAACCATCTGTTTTTAAAATATTTCTTCTCAGGAAGGTGTTGGAAGAAGGCCCACTCATGACTAAGGCACTAAGAGAGTGTCAAATCAGACAGAAGATGGAGCGATATCCTAAAGTGAGTTGCCAGCTGTACATGTAAACTCACTCACTAACTGTCCTTAACTACTTAGTCCTGTTACTCAGGGTGACTACTTCCGCAGCCCATCCCAGGAACCTAGCCCACCACCACAGGGTTCTGTACATCTATACATTCATTTTTTATATATATATATATGTATGTATGTGTGTGTGTGTGTGTGTGTGTGTGTGTGGATGTACAGAACTCTGTGGTGATTCTATATATATATTTTTGTTTGTTTGTTTGTTTGTTTTTTATTCCTTAATGCATCTTACTTGCTTAGGAATGCTGTGTTAAAAGCAGGCAAAGTTACATTCACCATATTCATTAAATATACACACAGAGCTTTCTGCCTACAAGGTTGTGAGATATTGGAAATAAACAAGCAACCGGAAACATCCACACAGTGGTCACAGACTAACAATATTCCTAAATGACTTTGTGAGAGTCACTTATTCTAAACTATGTATAAATTATTTTCATGAACCAGGTGGTCTGGCCACCCTGCCTGCATCAGAGCACCTGCTTGTAGTTTGGTAGAATCTGTTCATGTCTAGTACCAGAGTTGTATCATTTATTTCAAATGTAGATATAAAAATTGTAATTATGAATTATTTGTAAGTATTTTGTTCTGGATCTGCAGGTTGTTTTGAGAGTTCAGTTTCCTGATAGACACATTCTGCAAGGATTCTTCAGGCCACTGGAGACTGGTGGGAATTGCTTTTTTGCCACAATGATGAATAATTCAGTTATCAGTGATGAGTTATTCAGTAGATTCAATGTACTACTTTCTTCTCTTTTTTTTTTTCTTGAAATGCAGTCAGTACTTTGAGGCTGTTTGTGAAGACCCACCTGGCAGACCCCCATCTCAGCTTCTATTTATGTGAGTGGAGAAGACACAGTAATAAACACACTTATTACACAGATGTACACAGATTTTCGGCACTTTAATATCATTTTTCCTGACCAACTCTCTCTCAGTCATTGCTCCTCCCAGAACCATTTTGGGTGACCAGTCTGCCACCCTTTTCCAGGTATGTCCTCTCAGAACAACACACATCTAGACTCCTGTGTGTTACTCCTTTGCTTACATTAGAAAGGAGATTTTGCGCCTGGCCTGTCAATGAACCCAGCCCAACTACTGCATACTGAACAATGCAGATATTGAAACATTACAGTAACCCACCCCAAAAATCCTTTCACTTAATCTCTCTCATTCGCTCCACCCTCCGTTGGCTATTCGCCCTACTTTCTTGTTTTTGTGGGGCTGGTTGTGTATCTGGTGGTCGTCACTAAGGCAGAGGTTTGGCTACAGGTGACATTCAGGCTCATGGTTGGAGGTGGGGTTGCATTTATACCAAGATGAGGATGTTTGCTCAAGGGATGAACATTAAGAGAAGGAATGAAAAAATATGGCCTGATTAGAAGGGCCTCTCTTCCTTGGGTGTTTCAAAGGGAAAAGTCCAGAACATTTTCTTCTCTTCTTTGGCCCTAACCTCAGCTGGGTTTGATTTTTGGACCTGCTGAAAATTGGCACATGGGGGTTAGAGAGGGTACTTTGATCCTAAACTGGCCCCCTACTCCCATTTCTTTCTTTCCTTTCTTTCTTTCTTTCTTTCTTTGTCATTTTCTCTCCATCAGAGGGATACAAGACTGAACTGCTTCATTAAGGCCAGTATACTGACACTCAAAGACATACAGACTTTATTTGGGGAAAGACTGGCAGATGTGAATTCAGGAACATATTGTGCTATCTACGTTCTCTCACACACACACAGTTGTAGAGATTTTAAAACCCAGCTGCTATTCAGCTGGGTGTCTTGAGACGCAGACACTTGTTTTTGTTTGTGATGCCATCACTTTTCTTTGCTTTTTTTCAGTGTGTGTGTTGTGTGTTATTTTATGGAATATTTTAGGGAACAAATTGTCCTCACAAAGACACAAATATCTAATCTCAGGGTTGTAAAATATATTTTTATCCCACACAAATAGAATAAAAAGTCAATTATACATTTAGAATATGGTTATATATTATATTATATAACACATTTTTAATATGTTTTAGGACCTCACAAATAGATCAAGTTGTGTATGTACACACATGCTTTATCATCACTGTGTTTCCCATTTGAGTGTGTGTGTGTGTGTGTGTACTTCTCCTGACCTGCTGACCAGTCTGTGTGTGTTGATGTGGTCGCGTTCAGGATGAGATGTAATGGAATCTGAAGGTTGATTGTTGAAAGGGGGAGATTCTCCTGATTAGAGGACAAAAATAAACTTTCCATCCTCACATGAGCAAGTACTCTCTGAGCGCTGCAAGTGTGCGTGTGAACCCTTAAGCTCCCATAGGCAAGTGAGGGTTGAAATTCTCACCCTCATCCTCTGCAGGTAGGGATTTCCTGCGCTGCTGTGACCATGGTGGAAGATGGAGCAGGATGTTTTTTTTTTATTTGGCCTTGACCTCTGCCAGCTGTCCATAAGCGCTGTGGCTTCCCAGAATCCAGCAGGGAGAAGTGCCTTATGGGATATTCAGAGCCACAGTCATGCAGCGTGGTGACCGCTCCATCCGCACACAGAGAGAAGCCGACACATGCCAATAGAGACAAGGAGATGCGAGAGCGAGAAACAGACACACAAATGCAGAGAAAGAGACAGAGAATGAAAGAAATAAAAAAGGCACTGTCTTGTGGTTTAAAGGATCTGTCATGCCATTGCTTTTTTCCTCTCTTCATTTTGATGTTTTTGTATGTATGTGTGTATTTCTTTGGTGCTTTTATTGTGGTATGGGCTTAAAAGAAGTGTTGTGCAGAGAAATGTGATTGTAGTGGCTAAGCTTTAGTGAGCGTGTGGTTCCTGACATATAACTGTTTGTGTGTTTGCTATTACACGCAGTATACAGCACACACATGCGAGCGTGGATATGTGTTTGATGACAGTATATTGAGTACATTGTTGGGCTGCATCCTCCAATATGAGGGCACATTATAGTTAGAATGAGTTGTCAGACGCCTGTCTTTGGCCGTCCCTTTGTCCGTGTTTAATTAAAAAAACTCAGGGCTGGTGGGGGGGACACTTTGACCTTGGCTTCTCTTGGTGTCCTCTGGGGGCTAGACCCACTCGCCCAAGCTGTCATCAGACACGAGAGAAGGAATGCACTGTCTACCCTGCATCACGCCATCTCCCGCACCCTTCCTTCCTGTTCACGCCTTTCATTCTCTTTCTCTCCCCCTCTCTTCTTTCTTTCCTTTCGTTTAACCCCCTCTTCTCGCTGAGTCTCTTTCTTCCTTCCTCCCTGTTTCCTCTGTCTCCATCGCTGTCTCTCTCTATTAGAACTTAAAAGCATTAGAGGCACACAAAACAGAATCTTTAATCACTTTGTCATGTCATGGAAAGAATGTTCCCATCCTGACAAGCCTTTGATACCATCACACACCGCCCCACTGCAGCCCCTACGGGGGCAAGTCTTCGAATGCCTCTCAGCCCCCCATAAAGACCTCTAATAATAGCAATTAGGCCAGTGCTGGCCACTGGGACGGAGCAGCAGGGAGCGGGTGGCCTGCAGACTGGAGTCAGATCCAGTGCATGACCTCGAGCTCGGACTGCTGAATACACATAAAGACAGTGTCTGTGTCTGGTGTACACACATTTGGATGCTGCAAGTAGGGTCCAGGTTTCAGATAAATTACTAGTGCGTGGATGTGTGTGACGGAAGGTGTGCGAAACATATGCATTTTGTGAGTACTGTGTATGTAGGTTAATATAGACAAACACTGGGCTGAGGAAATCTCTTATCAATACAGAAGAAAATAATGAATAAAAATGCAATAATATAGCAATGCATATATGTCCACACAATTTATTCTAACCTTTACAACCTTTGCCTTTTTTGTAAAGACGGCTGGGTGAGCATCACTGGGATGTTCAGGGTGTTCCAAACCTGAGTCTGAATGAGCATCTATAAGATGCATTGGAATAATATGTCCAATATGGCAGGAGGTGGGAGTTTTTCTTGGAAAGCAAAACCCCAGTTCTTGTTGCAGATCTCCTATAATTTCTCAAATCAAATGATATTATTGCCATTTTCACATTTTTGTAATGATTATCAAAACTAATATAATATCAAGAAAATATTATCAAGTGAGCATATTGTTTTAATACTGCATATTTTTATTGTCTATATTGTTTGTGTGTGTGTACATGTGTAATTAGATGTATGTAGATATAGTTATGTGTGTGTGTGTCAGAGAGTACTTATGAACATGTTGAGTGTGTGTGCCCTGAGTACTTGTCAGGGCAGGTTCTCTGTGTGATTAATGAGTGCAGCTTGTCATGGTGTGGTGTGTACGGTTGTGTGAGGGTATGCATGTTGGCAATTCAGGAACTTTCACATAGGAAAAAGGAACTCTTAATAAAATAAATTATTTAATTCCAGCTGTGTGCGTGCCTGTATCTTTGGAACTTAAAATGAGTAAAACTTTAATTAGGCAACTCTATACAACAATTGGCTTTAACTTAACTGTACAATGTTATTTACCATGAGTTGTAATGTGGTATTCATGGTATGTCACTCTTTATATCTATTTAGTTTTAGACTAGGATTTCTCAGGGAAAAAAGCTCTAGAATGTACAGTAACGTGCAGAAGTCTGATACAAACCAGTGAAAACAAAATCACTGTTTATCTGAGCAGCAAACAATTTTCTTAATGCAACATATACCCCTACGGCAAACACTGATCAAATATTTACCTAAACTGTTAATTTTGTAGAAATGTCCTTATTTTTTATGTTAGCAAGTTAAAAAAAAATATTTAAATCAGGATTATGCCCTTGTAATATGTTTGAGAGAAAGGGCCATGGTAAACTGGGGTCTCTGTGTTTCTCTTCTGCTCTCCCAGGCTAATCTCTTCCCTGCTGCTCTTGTGTACTTTGGCTCGGATGTGCAGACAGGTTTGTTAATGGCATCATTCCTCCGCTTCTTTTCTACTTTCTAGGTTGGCCCCTTTTTTCTGTTTTAACTAATGTCAGTAAAGAGTTCATCTGTATGTGTGCGTGTTTTACTGACGGGCGATGTTTGTGTGTTCCCTTAGACTGTTATTTGCGCAGTGAGCTCTTGGACTCGAGTGTGTCTGCACTGCAAGCAGATGAGCATATAGCTGGGTAAGTACATTTCTCTTCATTCATAAAACAATAGTGCTGTGCAATACACGCCATATGATATAAAAAATGTTTTATCAACTCACACTTTAGTTTAGTTTCTTCCAGAAAGCTCCTTTATGGTTTGGGCTTAAGATTCTAAACCTCCATCAGTACCAGCTCCTCTCTCCCATCTCACACTCCATGTCTTGCTTTAAAAGTCACTTTTTTTTTTTGTGGGTCTTCATTCCCAGTGTCCACCAAAAGGCCATTACCCACTCCCCCAGGTTCCCAACTGAGGGTCTCATTAGTTACCACAGCCTGTGAATAAAGATGTTATGCCCTTTTTTGTAGCGATTTGTCTATGCTGGAATCTCTTTGAGGGCCCAGTCTGCATAAGAGCACTCTTCCCCCTCCCTTCACCCCACCACAACACACTTACAACACACTTCCTCTCCAAAATAAGCCCCCACCCCTTTCCAAACAACTTCCTTTCATCTTTTCTAAAGATAGAGATTGTTTCCAAGCCACTGACCCCCCCCCTCCCCCCCAGGTACACACACACACACACACACACGCACACTCTATTACCTCCACCCCACCCACCTGTTGCCTCCTTCTCCTTCCATAGAGGACATGATTCCCCCTTCCCTTTATTGCCCCACTTCAAACGGGATGCCATGCTCTGCGGTCACACAGCTATGCACAGTCACCCTGACAACTTCATAGGAATTGGCACACATGGCGCGCAGCCGGGCAGGGTAACTGACAGGCCACTCACGCACAGACACTGGAACACAGGAAAGGAGGCTTTTGGGTATGAAAATGATAAACCGAGAACATTCTGATGGAACGGACAGCAAATCAGTAAATTGCAACAGACAAAAAGGCTTGTTACCAGTCAGTTTAGACATCAATTCATTTATGGGACTTTTTTACATTATAGATCAAATTTGAATACACAGGACTATGAAAAAAAACATGTGAGGTAATAAGTGAAAAGATAATGCCAATCAAGGCAAAAATTGTAAGATTTTGCGTCTCTCCAAATCAGGGAGCTTTTTCTGTGGTGGCAGCAGCATTTCACATTCTTGTCTTCTCTCCACCACCTTAACTACAAGGACGGAAGGTCCTGAAGGTGTATGCTGAACACTTTCTTATCATTCACTAATGTTAATGAGCAGCTAATGATGGCACTTTTTATGATGAAAATAGTGAACAAAGCAGCCATTAAAGTAAAAAAAAAAAGAGTACTCTGGGGGGGCAATTCAAACATACTTCACCTTCTCCTGATATAACAAATATAAAATATGTTTCTTTATTTGGATTCGTCAAAATGGCTCCATCTTAGTATCCATAAGCACCAACAACAACAGCAAAATTTATTTCTTATATAGCCCAAAATCACATACAGTATGTCTCAATGGGCTTTGACAGGCCCTACAGGTGACACCCCCCACACTTGACCCTTCTGCACACAAGGAAAAAACTCCACACAAAAAAAACTGTAGGAGAGAGAAAAAAAAGAGAGGAAGAAACCTTGGGAAGGAGTGATACAGAGAGGGACCCCCTTCCAGAGTAGAGTGAGCCTGCAAATGGTGTCAGTGCAGGGTTGGATATGATATAATGATAAGTCCTACGGTTGTAGGGTTTGAGAAGTCCAGGATGTAGTCAGTGTCATGGTCTAGATTACGTGTCCATAATGATGTTACTGGTCCATTTGAAGATCCCTGAAGCTGTAGTTGTAACGGTGGTGGTGGCTATGGTGACCCTCTGGTTTATTTCATGTTTTGTCCTTGTAAAGCAGTTGTCAGGAACCAGGATTTATTTGCTGGTCTGATCACTGGGGTCTGCCAGTAGTCTGGGCGCTTGATTCCGTGTCTCGGAGAAAAACAAACAGAAGCAGCGGCAGACGGTTGCACTGTATGACTGATACTGAAAGATGTGGTTATTGGTGCTACAGTGGCCCGGTACCCTAACTAGGACAGCCTAACTGGTGAATTTAACTTTGTCTGTGTCTAACAGGGGGACTCTGTGATAAACTGGACTTTATAATTGACACTGCGTCAAAATCAAGTGAAATGAGGGTCTAGGACTTTAGCAAAAAGCCAGAGAAAACAGATAGGTTTTGAGATTGGATTTAAACACTGAGACTGTGTTTGAATCCCGGACACTGACAGGCAAGCGGTTCCACAACTGCGGAGCTCTATAGGAGAAGGATCTGCTCCCAGCTGTGACCTTCTGCACCTTTGGTACCAGTAGTGACCCCGCACCCATTGATCGAAGGGGGCGTGGTGGTTCGTAAAGAACCAAAAGTTCACTCAGGTACTGTGGGGCGAGACCATTTAGAGCTTTATAGGTTAAAAGTAGGATTTTGTAGTCAATCCTAAATTTGATGGGTAACCAGTGCAGTGATTGTAAGACTGGGGTGATGTGGTCAAATTTCCTGGTTCTAGTTAGAACTCTGGCTGCAGCACCACAGAGTAGGGGGAAGACTTTTAACTTGTGTAAGCCATCCCTGTGTAGCTAATGTGTAGCTAATGTAGGGCATACTGGCATCATGTCATTGTAAAATAGAGACTAAATTTATTCACATCTCAGTGTCACATCACTTGCATCTCCAAGCCATTTATGTCTTCTTAAAAATGTTTCGAAAAATTCCAGTCTGGATTTTGGCCTGCATTCACTTATGCTAAAATACAAACACTATTTGGTTACTGCTTGATCTCAGTGATGTGGTCCTGAAATGGTTAAATTCTTACCTACAAGAAAGGAGAAACTTTGTTCAAACAGTGGAGTACAATTTCTGAGGGAGTTCCAGAATCATGTGGTGTGCCTCAGGGTTTCGTTCTTGGGTCACTTTTATTTAATTTATGTATTTCTTTTGGGCTAATATTACAAGACTATAACAGTCAGATAAAGGTGTATACCTCAAAATTCATTCTAGTATGCTAATTATTTGAGCCAAGTAGAATTCATAGATCAGTCAGTCCTGGCCAATGACATAAGCTAGAGATACAGCTTTCATGACAATATGGCCTAATATTGTAATGATCTTAGTTATGAAAGCTGTATCTCTAGCTTGTGAAACCTGCACAATAGCAGGCTTAAATATGTTGAACTTGGCTTTTTACAACGTATCATAATGCAGTTTTTGCCCTGTTCAGGTTCTGCTCTTGTGCGCTTTCTTTCATTTTAAGTGATATTTCGCATTTGTAAAGCAATTTGAACGAACTTGACATGCCTGAGTGTTCGGTGCCGTGTGGGATTTTTAAATTTTGCCTTCCGAGTTGTGGAGCAGCAGGTATCATACTTGTTCACGCAGCCAGAAAGATTAGGATGTTTTCAATAGAGAGCCTCCACAGGAAACTTCTAATAATGCTTGCCTCTCCAGGGTTTGGCACCCCTGACCCCACCCCACCTCCTGCTCACATGAAAGGCGTTCAGGGCACCCGATGCTAATGTTCTGACTGGTCTTTAACCTCCTTTCTTTGTTTCTCAGCTGCATGCCGAAGTCTCCTGCTCCATCATCAGCCTCTCTGCTTCTGGATGATGTCTCCATTCCTCTCCCTGCTGAGATCAGTGCGGCAGGCAGTCAGCAGGGCGCAGCAACGGATGGGGAGGAATCCCACGACCAGGAGCCAAAGGCAATCCGCACTGACCCTGGCAAAGTACCAAAGTGGCTGAAGCTGCCAGGTAGACGGCCGGGCAGACAGGGCCGCCAGGTTTCGCATCAGCTGTAGCCTCAGCCAGACTCCTTGTTCATGTAGAGATGAACTATAACTTTGTGGTTACAGGTCATCATCATGGTTTAATGTTTGACTAGTACGCCTGCTTAGACCAGTCCACACATTCATCATTCTATTTAGATATCACTTAATTCTGTGTTTTACATTTGGAGATTTGGAGATTCTAATGACAATCTGATGTGCGGCTAGGCTAAAGCTAGAAAACTAGGGCAGGTTGTGTGTTTTGAATCACAGCGCAGTTTCCCCCTCTAGACTTCTCGGATCACATTGTGGTAATCTCCTACATCTCTCTTGGAATTCTTGCCTGGCCGCATTCATCTTGTCTTTACCAACCAAAGTCAATAACAAGTGACACAGCACTAAAAGCAGTGAATCGGTGATAAGGACGCCTCTTAGAATGCTGATTTCCCCACCCCCACACAGTCCTGACTGGGCCACATGAAATGGCAGCAAGGCCCTGGGCTTCGTGGCTTTTTTATGGTGGTAGTGGTTAGTGCGTTGACATTTTGTTTTGCTTCTCGTCTCTTTTGCTGTCTTTCTTTCCCCTTCTTCTTTTCACAAGACAATAAGTAGAAGCAAAGACAGACATAAAAAAATATTAGTGGAGGGGCCTTTATGTTGGCCTCCATGTGTGAACTGGAGTCAGAAGAGTCTGGAAAGGGGGGGTGGCTCTGTATGAACTCGGGTATTAAGTCATTAACTCCACCTAGAGGGCTCTTTAAACCTAATCTCTCAGACTGGTTGATATCAAAAAGAATATTTCATTTACAAATATCTGTTTAATTTTTTCAGCTCACAAGGCACTACTTTTCAATAAAACAATGTATAATTCCTTTAATATAATTTTTGTGTTTTGTTCAAATATATGTTTCTGTTTGTCTGCAGGTAAAAAATGAGAACCAGCTCTTTACCAGTTGCAGAAATGTTAGAAGTGGATTGCTGAAGATGGTTCAGTTTGAGGAATGATTTTAGTCTCACTCCGGCTTCTCAGTTGCCATATATGTAGTGCCATTGTGTATAGATTTACACTAAAACATGAACAATAAATATCCCGTTTGCTCATTCACTGACTCTGTATTTGTGTACATTTCAGACTATGTAAGATATTCATGTTCTGCTACCAATACTCAACCATATTTCAGTTTGTAGGTGCTCAAAACCTATTTCCAGCGAACACTGACAAGTAGTGACAATCACTTTTGTGTTGAAAAGCTGACAAGCTACTGAACACATTTGCAGGGTGTAATCAGTTTCCGTGTCTGTTGGAGAGTTAAAAGAGCCTGATTGATAAAAGAAAGGGGGTGGGGGGAGGAAATTGGCCAGATGTGTTCTGTCCTTCAGTGAAGTTCTGTTTTGGGCCAATTACACATTAACATTTTTCAGGTGCCTTTTTGGCAATGGATGCTTTGATGTCCATAGCCCCATTTTCACTCTCACTCCCATACACACTTAACCAAATAACCCGGCTGCCCAGTTGAAAAGACATCAAAGTGGTTGGAGGGGGTTCTGTGGCGCTCCTGGCACTTGTCATCCGATAACTAGCTGACTGGCTCTCTATGCCCTCCTAACATTGCAGTCCTTCTTACACACACACACACACACACACACACACTCACACTCCTCTCCTGTTCAACCCCCTAATTACTTCCAACCGTGGCAGAGGCTTTGATGGCCGGGTGCTCTTGGGGGGGGGAGTAGGTGTGTGCATGCTGGACGCACCTGCTGAGGGGTTGCAAGGCACATGCAGTTGGGCACAGGCAGTTTCAGGGAGCTGGAAGGTAAGAAGGTGATCATAGGGTTAACTAAGGAACAGCATCCAAGCTCTGCAGAGTTGAAGTTAAGTTCAGGGTGGTAGTAGCCTAGTGGGTAACACACTCGCCTATAAACCAGAAGACCTGGGTTCAAATCCCACTTACTACCATTTTGTCCCTGAGCAAGACATTTAACCCTAAGTTGCTGCAGGGGGGGACTGTCCGTGTAACTACTGATTGTAAGTCGCTCTGGATAAGGGCGTCTGATAAATGCTATGAATGTAAGCTTTATTGTCATTTTACCTATAGACGTGTTATATGGTACATTGTGAATCAAAATAACGTTTTCCTGGAACCTGGTGCTACATTTAACATTTAAAACAATTAAACAAAGTTACAAACACATAAAACTGATATACTGACAACGTGTGCGACACAGACAAACTGGGTTACATAAAATGCAAACGGGACTCCAACAGTGCAAGAGTAACTTTTAACAAAAAACATGTAGACAACGAGACAACGTTACGGCAATTATTGCAATTAATAATAAATGTGCAAGGTAAAATAATGCAAGTATTGCTGTGCAAAATGAAATGGTGCATTAATAGACAATATTATTCAATAAACCAGAGTGTGTGTGTGTGTGTCACAACAGAGTGGAAAGTCCGAGTGTTCAGATGTCTGATGGCCTGTGGGATGAAGCTGTTGCAGTGTCTGGCAGTGAGGCCCTGAATGCTTCTGTACCTTTTTCTGGATGGTAGGAGGGTGAAGAGTGTATGTGAGGGGTGTGTAGTCCTTCACAATGCTGGTGGCTTTCCTGATGCAGCGTGTGCTGTAAATGTCCGTTATGGAGGGAAGAGAGACTCCAATGATCTTTTCAGCTGTCCTCACTGTCCGCTGTAGGGTCTTGCGGTCCGATATGGTACAGTTCCCAAACCAGACAGTGATGCAGCTGGTCAGAATGCTCTCAAAGGTCCATCTATAGAAGATGGTGAGGATGGGTGGTTGGTGATAAGCTTTCCTCAGCCTCACAGGAAATAGAGATCCTGTTGGGCTTGAGCTGGTATTGAGATTCCAGGAGAGGTTCTCCTCTAGATGAACACCAAGGAACTTTGTGTTCTTGACTATCTCTACACAAAATCCATTGATGTTCAGTGGAGAGTGGTCCCTCCGTTGTCTTCTGAAGTCAACAATCATGTCCTTCGTTCAATCATCTCCTTCATTAAAAGAGTGTTAAATCACTTCCTCTCGTTTTTATTTTGGAGGCAGCAGTTGGACTGTTAACTCTCACAAATCTTTCAATTCAGAGAACATATAAGAAGTAATTGCGCAATACTGAAAAAAAGCATTTTGGGACCAGTGGTATCGCTTACAAGTAATTCTGAAGGATGTCTGGGTCCCTCTGGTGGCTAAGGATTTGTTCGATTTATACGAGACTTACCGGCAGGTGGCAGTATTCCTCCATAAGTAATCCCAGAGTCCGGGCTGGTAGATAATTGAGTCTCCAGGATATCTTCTGGCTTCCCTGCTTTTATATCGCATCAGTCCTATGGGATACATCTTTACTAATGACTGAGGCCTCTTTTTTGCTCTCCAGATGTCATTGTGGCCACATGCCTCACAGGATTGGCATACATGCTGTCTGTACCCATGAAAGAATTCACAGAGACATGAAGGCATTTACCCAAAGATACCCAGCTGAGACGGTGACAGCAATTTTAGACTGTTTTGCACAACTTGTATTTTTTTATTTAACATCTTTGTAAAGGTAGATGTAGGACTCAGTCGAGAAGAAAAACTTAAATGGCTGCAATTAATGTAGGTGCGTTTTGTTTACATCATGTGTGGGTCTGACCTATGACTGTAGGCCAACCTGTAGGGTTAAGAGAGTGTATTTGGAGAATGTGAGGAATTCTCAAGCATGCAATACATGCTATGCATGCAGGGATGGCCCTAACAAATTTGGAGGCCTAGGCAAGAATTCAGGTGGCGCCCCCTTGCATAGCAGTAAATTACACTGCTAGTATACTGTAGATTTACTCACAAGCAACTTTGCACACTTTGACGCATGTATCCTGGACTACTAGCCTTCAATTTGAAATTTTAATATTTGTCCACCAAATGCCACTTTTTTATTATTTTATTATTTTTTAAGTTTAACACCTTTTATTTATGTAAAGTTGCCTTCCTAATGAAATGTTTAGTGTGTATCGATATGGATGTCGGACTGATGTATGTGTGAGATGTGTCCAACTTCTAATAATAACAATCATCAAATAACAACATTTCCATATAATACATGTAAAAAAATTATGGACTTATTAAATTAAATTTAAAAAACGATTTGTATTTGATATGTAGGTTTCAGACTGAAGTAGCTCTAAAAGATTGACTCAAATGGGTACAATTGTTATTATTACTATTATTATAATTATTATATACTTTTACAGCAGATTTTTGGAATGGGACATTTTTTGTCATCAGAGGAGGAAGTTAAACAAAAGTTTTGTACACTTTGACGCACATGTCCAGATGTATTATTTTCCATTTATTATGGACCAGTAGCCTTCAATTTGACATTCTGACATTCAAGGCTAATTAGAAGGAGGGCTCTCAAGTTTTAAAGACAGGTAAGGAAATATTTTAGGCTACAGACACGCAGCGTTGAAAGACTAATGCTAATTATCTGCGTTACATTTTCTAACAGCAGTCAAGATGTCATTGTTTGTGTAGAGCAAGTTGTGAAATTGATGTAACATTAAAATAGAGGATGACTTACTCTGTGCTTGAAGTGATGCTCTGAGCTCCTATGGGTGGGGGTCAACTAAATTTCTAATATTCAAGTAAAATAATTTCAAATTCATTTTTTTCAGTTTTGATAATTCAAATTTACACAATTCACATTCAAATAGTTTTGTCATAATATTAGCTCCATAAAAAATGCAAAGAATTCCAGATGTGAAAGCCCCGCCCTGGCAGCTCCTCCTGCCGGCCTTGTTAAAGGCCAACTTGGGATATCCACAGGTTTTAAGGGCCGTCTTCAGATGCCTGGCTTCCTTAGTTCTGGCTTCTGAGGTGGTGGGAATGTTCTCTGTTCTATGGTACAGAGTCCTGATTACTCCTAGTTTGGGTTGTAGTGAAGTGAAGTGAAAGTGAAGTGATTGTCACAGCAGCACAGCACATGGTGCACATAGTGAAATTTTTCCTCTGCATTTAACAAGTCACCCTTGGTGAGCAGTGGGAAGCAATGACAGGCGCCCGGGGAGAAGTGCGGGGGGACTGTGCTTTGCTCAGGACGGTGCTGAGTCAAACAATGTGAGTCAAACAATAGATATTGGTCAGTGTGGGTGGGTTTTCTGTAAACTTCTATGCCCAGCTTTCTGTCAGTCCCAACAATAACCGCACAGTACAGGAAGGCTAGACGGTTATTATTGGAGTCCTCCCTGGTGAATTGTATGTTTGTGTCCACTGAGTTAATGTGATCTGTGAAGGCCTGTACTTCCTGGCTCTTGATCTTCACCCAGGTGTCATCCACATACCTGAACCAGTGGGTTGGTGTCATCCCTGGGAAGGAGTTTAGTGATTTCTCCTCCTCTTCTTCCATGTACAGGTTGACTTTTACAACTAGAGACATGGCTGTGCCATGGGCTCGCCTGTGTCACCTATTGTTGCCAACCTGTACATGGAGGAGAAAGAAGGCTCTAGGTCTGAGAAATATTGTGCACTGCAGAATATTAGACAACAAATTATTTTTCCATGTGAGAAATACAAGGTGTGGCGGGAGTGGGTGACAAAAGACTAGAGGAAGGTGGGTCCAGTAGGTGGGGGAGTTGCATATTATTATTACCCCTACTACTTAAAAGGCTTTGCTAAGCAGGTAAATTCATGTTGGTTTGTTCTTTTAGTATTAAGACCAACAAGTTTAAAGAACAGTGGAATATTTTTTTCCTCCTCTGTTTGGGGCACCCTCAGCACCCTATGCCATGCACCGGCCCTGCATGCATGCCTTGGGAACATACCTCTATTCCCATCCCATTCCTATGTGCATTACAGACCCTATTTATAGCAGTTCTGCTCTCATCCCCCATGAAGGGTCAATCCAGAGCCTGTTCACCCCCAAGCACACACCCCAACATCTTTAAATACAGCCCCCCTCCCCACTGCTGCTTGAAATGAGGGCAGCAAGAAGGAGAGGAAGGGCATTCTTTTGTCGGGAGAGACCTGTCTGGCCACAGAAAGAGAAAGTGCTGGAATTAAGCTGGACAATTTTTTTCAGAAGAATTCTTGGCTTCTCTGCTGCCTCCACTCAGTCTAATGGACATTTAATTCTACGAGAGCCTGAGGATCTGTGCGATTTATTCATTTCTGGCTCTGGATTAGCTAGGCCCATGCGTGTCATCCTTGGAACATCTGAAATGTTACTTGCTTAAACCGGAAGTGAAAAGGACAGAATTGATCCAGCACTGGGGTAAATATTACAAAGGCACTTTTTTAATGATGAGAACATTTGTTTTTGATACATTCCCAACTGAAGAGCTGGTTCATTGATTCCTAATGCATCACCAGTATTCATCATATGTTGACACGTGAAGCACACAGCACCATGTTTTGAGATATTTTGACGATTTGGGATAGTGACACATTATGAGTCACACAGACACACAGAAACAGAGACAGAAATACTTTTGCATCCCCTAGAGACAGCAGGGGAGGCAGCCGGAGGACAGCTTCCGAAAGATTGAGAGCCAGAGAGTGATCTTCCAAAGAAAACAAATCCCACCCCCACATTGCCAACCGCAGGCAGCACTGCAGCCAGAGGGCCTGGGGTGAGCGTGAGGACAGGAAACCTGGGAGACTCACAGACCTGACAGCCTGGACACGACAGCTAGCATGATTCAGACCTATTTACACACACTCTCATAATACAGCAAATTGTTGACAGTAGGACTGCCTAGACATCAGGTTGCAAAAATTTGTTTTTTTTTTTTTTTTTTTTTACTTGAAGCACAGACGTGAAGGACAATAAAAATCCTCATCTCACATCGAGGCAAAGCATGGATTCGCACGGTGGACACTACTTGAACAAGGCGGCACTGCTCTCCCCCATCGGCGGTGCCCGTCTGTGCCAGCTGGCCCTGGGTTGCGCGGTCATTGCTCTGGTCAAACATCGTGCCAGCTACAACACGTCCTATGGTGCCATCTGCATGGCAGTCTGGTGTGCTTGCTTCGCCGCCACTGCCGTGATCTTTGCTCTGGATGTGACCCGCCTCCACACCTGCCTGCATGTGTCCTGGGAGAACCTCCCTGTGGCATTCGCCGCCCTAGCAACGTTGCTCTACCTCACGGTGTCCGTTATATACCCTGTGCACTTTGTGCGTTTGGAGTGTCCCTATTCCGGCTGCGAGGAGCGCAACTTCCGCATGGCAGTAACGGCATGTTCTTGGGCGGCGTTCGTGGCCTACAGTTCGGAAGTTTTCCTGAGCCGAGCCAAGCCAGGACGTGTGGTGGGATATATGGCCACGCCCCCTGGCATGCTGAAGGTTGCACAGGGCTTCGTGGGGTGTGTAATCTTTGGGGCGCTCGTGAACGGGAGCGAGTATGCCCACCATGTTGCCACCACCTACTGTGTGGTGGTGTTTGCCATCTGCTTCACCATGACGGCTCTAATTGTCATCCTGAGCATCTCGGGTCGCACTGCCATACTCAAGCTGCCGTTTGACCATTTCGTTGTCATTTATACTTTTGTGGTGGTGCTGTTGTATGTGAGTGCTTCAGTGGTCTGGCCCATCTTCTGTTTTGACAAGAAGTATGGTACGCCCCAGCGACCCTCAGGCTGTCCCAGAGGGAGGTGTCCATGGGACGGTAAACTGGTTGTGACTGTGCTCAGCTACGTCAACCTCTTGCTGTATGTTGCCGATCTCATCTACTCACAAAGAATCAGGTTTGTGTCTCAGCACCCAAGAGTACAGCTGTAACTCACATTGCCATCAGGATGCTAGTGAACCAGGGAGTATCACTGAGAAGAAACCTTCTCCCACAGGGGATCCGTCTGAGAAAACCACAATTCAGAGTCTCCCGGTCACCCAAGTCCCCCCCCACCAGTGGCCTTCCTGCAGGCCATCTGGCTGGCTCCTTTACAGTCAGCACATTCCAGCCCTCCTGGAAGACAAAAACTGCCAGCTCAGCAAAAGCATCTGCAGAAATCCTTCCCATCTTCATTCCTTTTTGTTTCATCCATTACTTTCCTCTTCTTTTGTCAGACTAGGCTTGTCCATTAGTTCTCACTCCACACTGCCTGCTGTGCACACCTCCTTTTTTTCATCTGAGGGGTACTTCAGGCTGATGGTCTTATAGGCCTCATCTACCTTTCTGCAGAGGCCAAATTTTGATGAACACTCTGCCGTTTCCATGGTGATTCACTCCACACTGCTTTCTTGGGTTTGTGCTCATATATATATATATATATATGTGTGTGTGTGTGTGTGTGTGTGTGTGTGTGTGTGTATATATATATATCATTTATTTTATTTTTTTTATGGGGAGTTTTGCTTTTCTGTTGCATTTTTGAACAAATTTGTGACATGACCTAATACACATATAAAAGTTTTTTAATTATAACAAAAGTTTTAAATTATAAACAATTTTTAAAAGTACATTTCTTCATTTTTGTGAATACGTATACAATTATGCCTATTCATCCATCAAGACTATCCTCAGTTTAGCTTTTGATTTTTTACAACTTTATGTATTTTTAAAATATTATCTTAAGCTTGTAATAATAAATTGAACCATAAAATAATTATGCATAGGTTGGTGTTTGTTATTTTGTTTTGTTTTTTCAATAGATGGTCAAGTTTCCAGATAAGGTTCTGGGATTGTGCTCCCTGCCTCTCCCTTTCACAATGTTTCTGTTCTGCTTTTGCATCCTCGTATCACAGCAGTGGTGTTAATGCGTGGTTTTGTTTGAACATGATCACATTTGTCTGATTTTTCTGCATGGTGTTCACTCTGAACTGACATTCAGAAGCATGTGGGTGTGGGGTGGGGAGAGGACCCTGAGGTGCAACATTCCACAGAGATCAGATCAGGCAGTCCTTGCTGAGTTTGCATCTGCCATGTGCCCCCCTCATCACCCCCCTGGAAATCTTATGGAATGTGACATTGCTGCCCGCCCCTCCCCTGACATCAACAGTCTTGCAGACGACTTTGTGCAGGGTCTCCCCTGAAAAGGATCACACAAGCTCCTAACTGCCTCTTGGGTGGTTCCGTGTGTCTTGAAACAGTAATATTTGTCACACATCATCTGGGACATGGTTTTTACGATGACTCCGCCAACAGATTGGCGGTGACAGCTGTCAATCACCTGATCCACTGCTGTTGTGCTGCAGGGTTTGGAGAGAGTGTATGAATAGTGCCTCATTGTCATGACATATCTGTCATTTAAAAACAGGAACAATGACGGTGTCATCTTTCTCTGTCAGTCTCAACATGGTGCTGCTGTTGGAATCTGAGTTTATTACTGAAGGAAAGTAATCTGAAAAGTTGTGAGAAGGTTGGAAAGTACTCATACTGTAAGCAACACGAACAAACTGGATGTCATCCAAAACTCCAACATGATTCCCAGTTTGAATTACAGTTCCAAAGTTTTGGGGTTTCCAGTGTTCAACCCCGTATATCAAATGTTCAGCCATGCGCCACCAGTTAGTGCAGCTGTCCATTAGTAATGTATTTTGTTTTGTGTAGATCTAGGGAAATAAAAATGTAAAACTTTACAATGGAATAAGTTAGAAAGCTAAGACCCTTCATGTGATATCAGAAATTTTGTAATTATTTCAAGAAATGAATGATCAAACAATATATATTTATATAGTTACTAGTGGTAAACTCACAGATGCATCATGCTAAGACATAATGGGCACACAACCATCATTAATTAGGCAGAATTACAATGTTGTAGAGCACAAACGTATGTTGCCAGGCCAGGGCAATTATTTTTTCATTTATAAATGTATGCTGTTGGTTGCTAAAAATGCTTGCTGTCAATTTATTTCATATTTTTCTGGTTTACCATGAGTAAATATTAATGTATTGGGTGTATTTGGATGTCATAAGGATATTTCTGTATCGTTGTACATTGATATTTGTACATTATAGCAGCTGGGACCTTAGCATCAAATGTTTAGTCATTATTTTCTTTCAGCTTTTTACCTTGTGTAAATATGTCTACCATCATGGCTCCTCTGACCTGGTTGGCCATGCCCCTCCATAAATTGCTGGTTTATTAACGTGGAGGCGAAACGTCAGCCAGACTCTGGGGACAGAAGACCTGCACCTCGGAATGCCACACATTCTGCTCGGCCGGGGACTTTGTGCAGGTGTCTAATCCGGTAGTCGCAAAGGTAATTTTGTGGGAGATAACACCATAATGCAGAGGCTCCTCGTCAGTCTCTGCACTCCATCTCTCATTCTGTCAGACGGTGGAAGAAATGAGCGAGCGTCTGGTGACGGAATTAGCTGTGTGCATCTTTCCCAGCAGGCCGAGGTCCTCCTAATCACAGTGACAGAAATCGTCTACGCTTCGCCTAGATTCCCTTTCAGACTAAACGTGAATCACGTATTTCATTTTTCCCCCCTTCGAATAAATCTCTGGGGATTAAAAAATGACTGTTGCCACGCTCCAGCAGTCTCTGTAAGAGATTGTTCCCACGCAGGGACTGTGTAATTGACTTGTTGGGTATCTCGCAAGTTTCCCCGTACTCATTTTAAAAAACTCCATATTTGTTTACAAAACAGTAGCCCAGTATGTTCCACCTTGAACCAATCATTCTGGCAAAAGGTAGCCTAATCTTTTTTTTCTAACTTTAATCCAGTTCTTCTGGGAAAATTGCTCTTTTGTAAAATGAAGTGGGACCAATAAATGGTGTTTTTATGGGAACGCCATGAATTAGGATTTCCCCGGTTGCGCTTCCACTTCACCTCCAGCTGATGGATTAGACAGGTGCTGCACATGGAATGAAATCTGGCTTTGTACACTGCACTGTATATATAGCCTACAGCTATGCAGTATGAATGCAACCCCCACCCCACCCGTCTGCATTCCTTTACAAGTGTGATCAGTGACTTGGAAGAAAACAGACATCTATAGTAGTACAAACTGCGTGATCTTGTCAAAAATGAATTGAAGTGAATGAATTCCTGCATAAAATTAGGTTTAAACCAATCTTGTGATGGTTCATCACCATGGTTATACAGACCTGCATTACTGCATTCAGTGTCCCCTCACGAAATCAAATGACCTTTCATGACAGAAGATCATCAAATGTCCACATACGTACTGTAAGTGGAACATAATTAAGCTGTTCTGGATGGAGGAATGGGCCAGAATTGCAGGATTGATCAGAAGTTCCTAAGTTATTGCTGCATGAGAGGATCATATCTTAATGAACTAATGGCCAAAGATTGGAGGTTCTGATTTTTAATATATCAGGAAGAATAGAAAGGATGAATGTGCTATTGAGATTATTGTTTCTATCTAAGTCATTACCCAATGCAAATCCTATTGTTACATTTAAGAGACTGGATAAAAATATGAGTTTTTTTATGGCAGAACAAAAATGCCCAGATTAAATATTGTATATTTATGTGTCCAAAGGAGGAGGGTGGACTGAATTTGCCTAATTTGAAAAATTATTACTGGACGCAGATAAGAGGGTTAATTATGTGGATTACCAAAGAGGTAGATTTAATATGGGTGGGAAGAGAGGGCATGTATAAATACGTCATTAGAGTCACTGCTATAAACAGAAGGAAGTTAAAAATGAATGAACGGATTAAAAGAACAATGCAAATATGGTAATCAATGTCAGAATCGAATTGTAGGGCAACAAAAATAGCAATATTTATGCCAAAGTTTATGCCATCACTTATAGATGGAGGTTTTGCTAATTGGGAAGAAATGGGGCTAATTTACATTGAGCAATTAAATGAGGGTGACATCATAAAATCATTTGAACAATTTAGGATTAAATTTGGATTGTTGGCACAAAACCATTATAAATATTTACAAATTCGTCATTAACTCAATACTCAAAAAAGTGTATGAGGAAAGAAATGAATGAGGCAGAAGAATTAATACTGAAATATATGAAGGGGTTACCCAAGAAAATGATCATATCGAACAAATGTAGTGATTGACAATGACGCGTGGTAATATTCCTTCAGGGCCGGACATAAACTAACAAGTAGTCTGACAGTAAGGGAGTTTAACTGGAAGGTGAAGATGTGTTAATTTATTACCCCAGTGCTGACTGCAAAATACACATCAAACTGGATGCTGGAGGGGATGTGGGCAAGTGGGAGATTTGACTCATATATTCTGGGACTGTCCAAAAATAGCTAAATTCTGGAAGAAGATGCAAAAAGAAATTGAACAGATGTTAGTAAGAATAGGTAGAAATAGTGAGAATCATGATGGGTTCGCAAAATGCAAGCATCAGTGTACTTAAGATGGTTCCCACTAGATTTGACATCAAACATCAATCCATTGTCATTCTGTGAGCTAAAGAAATTAACTGACCTTGTGACATATACCGAATTTGTATTTGAACAGCCACTTTATTGGAGATGGCTGAACCTAACTATTTTTTCTACTCATGTTTTTCTGTTTTAACTACAACATCAGGAAATGTGTGACCATGGATGCCATCATATGTAACATATGATATTACATGAGGGGAATTGTGAATGAAAGGAAACAATAAAAATGAAAAACAGTAGCGCTGGCACAATGAACGCAACCCAGTTTCATCCTTAAGGCTTTGGACTTGACCCGTATTTTCTCTGAACCTCCCCTGCCTGTTTTTACTAAAGGAAATGATGCAACCCGCGCCTTATCCCACAAGCCCCGCCCCAAAATAACACGGCGCCAGCTGAGCTTGCGTTCATTGGTCAGATTGACTGAGCGTCTGTTCTGTGATTGATCGCCGCCCCCGTCAGTCAGACAGTTCAGCCATAACACGTGGGCTGGCAAAAAGAAGGAAGCCACGTTGACACCGGTGTTTTCACACCCAATCTCTGTTCCTGACTCATCAACTCACACATACGGTAAGAATGTCTGCATACAGTATATTTGAATGTTAAAAATGAACCACCAAACGACGGTGTTTGTATAATGAGGAGTTAGCTAGTTGCGGTTAATGACAGTACAGTAAAACGCGGTGAATACTGCATTAAAACTCCGAAACGGCGCAGTTCCTCTGCTGTACACGATGTCGCGGCAGACATTGATGTCGCTTTTGTCTTTATCTTCCGCAGGAATGAGCGTCGGATTCATAGGCGCGGGCCAGCTGGCCCAGGCTCTGGTTAAAGGATTCACGGCAGCCGGTAATCAGTCTTCCACACCGATCACGTCATTAATCGTGGGCTAATCGTGGCAGTGCTTGCTCATGTCCCCCTTTTTTCCCGGTACTTTTCCTCTCTGTTTTGTCTCAGGTGTGATTGCAGCCCAGCGGATCACAGCTAGTGCCCCTGACACAGATCTGCCTACCGTTGCTGGGCTTAGGGTGAGAGTGTCATGCCCTGACAGGATCTCTCCTTCTCGCTCTCCTTTTTTTTTTTTTTTATCTCTCTCTCTCTGTCTGTGTATCTGACTTTCTCATTACTTTTTTTTTCGGCTTGCGGTTCCCAGAAACTGGGTGTGAACTTCACAACCAGTAACAAGGAGGCCGCACACAAGAGTGATGTGTTGTTCCTGGCCGTAAAGCCACACATCATCCCCTTTGTCCTGGATGAAATTGGACCAGACATTGAGGATCGGCACCTCATCGTGTCCTGTGCTGCTGGTGTCACAATCAGCTCCATTGAGAAGGTTTGTTCGGGTTGAAATCTTAGATTGACATTTCACATACACACCTTTACTTTAAATGGATTTAATTTACACTTTTCCTTACAATTACGAAGTGGTTCCTGAGTGTAACATGTTTTCCTAACATCACATAATGTTGGTAGAAAAACTAATTTTGTTGACTTCACTGCCTTAAATTCTGATTTGTAATAATCTAAACACAAGCAGTTAAAACACTCATTCACACAGATTTTTTTTTATATCCTGGATACTTTGTCAGTCCACCAGCACAAAAACTGGCTTATGGATTGTACTTAGTAACACACCACCATTTTCAGACATTTACTGTTTCTCTGGTTATAGAATTACATAACATTTCACCTTTTCATTCCTCATATACACCCCTCTTTATCTCCATCTTCCACATCCAGAAGCTGCAGCAGTATCGTACATCTCCAAAGGTGATGCGCTGCATGACCAACACCCCAGTGGTGGTCCGGGAGGGGGCCACCGTGTATGCCACAGGGACCCATGCAGACGTGGAAGACGGAAAGCTGTTGGAGCAGCTGATGGCCAGCGTGGGTTTCTGCACAGAGGTGGAGGAGGATCTCATTGACGCAGTCACCGGGCTCAGCGGCAGCGGCCCAGCTTATGTGAGTATGGCCATCACGATTGGCGAAAAAAAGTCCAGATCCCATCCTTGTTGTTTTGACCTTCATTAATCTTTGCTAGTTCTGAGTTGCTTGATTTTTATATATATATATATATGTGTGTGTGTGTCTTACACTGTATTCTATTCCGCTATGAACACAATACCCAGGGGTCAATACCATGTTATGTAGTGGTGTATAGTAATTAAGTAAATGTAATACATTACTGTTCTTAAGTAGTTTCATCAAGTATTTCCCTATGAAATGTAGAGGAGTCAGTTCCTAACCTCCTATTATAGTAAAACCTCTGTCAGTTACACCTAATGGACATTTTTTTGCATGATCATTTTAATGAATGTCAGTAAAATTGTTATGCCGAAAGTCTTTTCACCTAAAACAAGGTGAAATTTTAAGCAAGCGTTCTTACAAAACTGTTAATAGAACATTTACAACCATAATAAATCTCTACTTTTTGGTACCCAAGTACATATTGTTACGTTCTCCTCGTGTCTAGGGGTGGAAGAGAAGTAACAAAATGAATTAAGATAGCAGCTTTTATCTACTAACCTGAATACAATGTCTAATTTGCTTTTCACCTGTCCAAACACTCCGAAAAGATCACACTATTCTTAAATGCCAAACAAAAAGATTTTATTTACAAACTCAAATATCCAAAACAGGGAGCAAAACAAACTTCAGGAGGGAACAAGGCCAAAATAAAACATAACAGTTCTAACTTAGTGTTAAAGAAACTCAGGTAACCTCACAAAAGAAAATATCAAATAAACAACAGAAGTCTTACCTGGCTCCCTTACTAACTCAACACATGAGAAAAGATGACCATAAGTAAATGGAGTCCTCCTCCCTACTGCTCCTTCTTAAAATAAGTAAGTAAACAAAAACAAAGAACTCAAGTTTCGGAAAAGAGTAGGAATGGGGTTGTAGTAATGACTAATAAGATGACAACGGGTGAAGTTGAAGTTAAGGCTAGCATCTTAGCACAAATAACAAGCTAACAAATAACACAAGCAATAGCACACAAGCTAATGTCTAAGGCAGGAGAAAACACAATCTTCTCTAGTGAGCGGGTCAGAAAGCAGGAGGGCACCTTCTCCTAAGCTGCTCTGCTCTGCTCTGCTCTGCTCTGCTCTGCTCTGCTCTGCTCTGCTCTGCTCTGCTCTGCTCTGCTCTGCTCTGCTCTGCTCTGCTCTGCTCTCAAAACACCCTCCCTCGTCCTTCAGGTGTCGGCAGCCTTTAACTCCACAGAGCTCCCCTCGTTAGCCAATGTGGATCCAGCGGTGATTGGTGAAATTAGGCACAGCTGAGCTCCACCAAGCCGGCAGTGTGGTAGACGAGAGGAAGAAAAAAAAAAAAAGGGAAAAAGATGAGAGAGAAACACAACATACTGTAGCATGACTATTCATGTTTACAATACAATAAACCTAAAATAAATACGTCAGAGGACGTAACAATTTGAATTAAAATTTCATTATTATTTCAGGTACCACTGAGCAAAGTATCGTCCCCACACACTGCTCACTGGCTGCCTGTCATGGCTGCCCACTGCTCACTCAGGGTGATGTTTAAAAGCAGAGGACACATTTCATTGTCACTGTGTGCTGTGCTGCGCTGCAGTGTTTCACAATGACAATCACTTCATTTTCACTTATATAGCCCATAATCACATACAGTATGGCTCAATGGGCTTTGACAGGCCCTACAGTTGACACACTTGGCTCTTCTGCACACAAGGGAAAAAAAGTCTCCCAAAGAAAAGATTGGGGGGGAAAAAAAAAAAAAAGAGCTAAACCTTGGGAAGGAATGATACAGATTAGTGCAGGATTACTTGTGGATGTGTATACCATGTGTATCTCTAACTCAAGTACCTGACGTGTGTACTTTGTCCACCACTGTTAAAATGACTTTCCCAATCATTAGTCTTTTACCATTAGGCCAACCTAGGAGACTTTAAATCATTGAAGCAACCAAACACGCATTGATTCATATGTTGCTTAGGAGTCATTGTGTAAACTTTTTTTTTTGTTTGTTACTGCTTATTAGGTTAAGAAAAAGTTCAGCCTCTGCCAGATGAATGGGGATGTCACTGGTTGAGCTGGGGTTAGTTTGAGGGTGAAGCTCTGTGGGGGCAGTGAAGACCAGACTCTCTTCAAATAGAAAGTGACTCAGCTGCCACACTCTTGAAACTAGTAATAAAACATGTGTCTGTTTCTGTCAACGTGTGTGTGTGTGTGTGTGTGTGTCTGTGTGTCTCTCCATCCAGGCGTTCACAGCTCTTGACGCTCTGGCAGACGGTGGAGTGAAGATGGGTTTACCCAGGAGACTGGCTGTCAGACTAGGTGCTCAGGCCCTTCTGGTCAGTAGTGGGGAACATCCTTCTATCTCTGTATTCCTCAACAGGCAGCCACAATTGCTGCCTGTACCATTTCTGTTCAAAGCCCCAGCAGAAATTATATTCTCAATGCTTTAATATAAGACAATTTATCACACTAAAATACTATGGTTACAAACGTCTTCTACATTGAGTTCATTTTTTCAATATAGCAGTTAGTACCAAAGATGTTTGGCAGTTCATACTGGAATTTACTTTTAGTGTCCTAGATTGTCTAGTCCTAGACTTAATTGAAGCTTGCTAGAAGGTTCAAGATTTGTGTCTCTCTTGCTAATAGGGGGCTGCTAAAATGTTGCTGGATTCTGAGCAGCACCCTGGGCAGCTGAAGGATAATGTGTGCTCACCAGGGGGCGCCACCATCCACGCCCTGCACTTTCTGGAGAGCGGTGGCTTCAGGAGCCTCCTCATCAACGCCGTGGAGGCATCCTGCATTAGGACCAGGTACCTGCCACCACAGACACTCGTCACACTGCTCTGACTGTAGTTCTGAACATGCTGGCCTGTTGCCATGGTTATTTTGGACCGCTCTCCTCCAGTTTGACTGATAAAAGGACGTTTTCACTGTCCTTTAGTGATTATTTCCACTCATCTCAGTGACTTAGGCAGTAAAGTCTCCTAGACTAAAGGCTTGAGCATCTGAGGACTGAGAAGCAGTGTTTGAAAGCGGTGTAGTGTGTGTGTGTGGGTTTGTCTATTCATCAAACAATAGAAACCACAGTTGAACAAAATGAGTTCTCAGATGCAGTAATATTTTTAACTACCAGTTCCAGGTTTTTGCTGTCTTCATGCCAGGCCTCTGTGTCAGCAGTTTTGAGCCCAGTAAGGCCTTGCGGTTGTGTGTCTTTCTGTGTTGCCTGTACACTCTTGTTTCACTTGCTGATTCTTTCTTGTACTTTGTAATCTTCACAGAGAACTGCAGTCTTTGGCTGACCAGGAGAAGATCTCTGCAGCAGCCATCAAGAAGACCACACTGGACAAGGTCCTGCAGCAGCCCGGGGTGTCTGAGGCATCAGTCGGCACCAGGAGCCGAGTCAGTCTCTTCAGGAATGGAGTCAAGAAGCAGTGAGAGCAGACCAGTAGATGGTTACAGACTATGCACAGCCATAAAATGTCCGTCCAGAAAGACAAGTCCTTGGCCGTTACCATGTTGGAGGGGGGAAAAAATGTTTCTTCATGTCACTCAACAAATTACTGGGTGCATGTTTGTTTCAGTGACTTGTTATGGGTTATATTTCCGGTGTCTGTCTTTGTGACCAAAGCAGCACATTTTTTGTGTCCTCGAAGACTATGGTCCCCACAACTTTATACAGTCCTTTTCAGGAAATTAATGGGTCACCATGGTTACATCAGTTACACTTATATCTGTAACCAGTCGCTTAACCCAACATGCACTTCAGTCATCTCAATTTGAAACAATGTGTGTCCAACCAGAAACTGTTTCTCACTTTTGTATTTGTTTTTATGGATCAAGTTGAATCTATACCAAAGTTACCATTTCTTATGATTCATTTTGCACCATTTCTGGCTGGATGTATGACTGTTGGGCTGAAAAACAAGTAAGCACTAAAGATAAAGGACATTTCGTATTTTATTTTAAACTTAATGACTTTTTATCTGGGAGATGTTAGGAGCATGCATCTGTTATGGCCCTATTATTTATACTCACCTCTTCATTATAGTGGTTGGAAGTCTTTGAATAATTAAGTGTCCCTAATTGAATTAACGGGAGACCTTTCCAAAAGGAGCCATTACTCAGACTGGTGGGGGGAAAGGGCTGCTGTGAACGTTCCTCATCTGCATACTAGTGTCATTACGCACGTTGGCGTGCACAACCACAATGAACCTCGCCAGAGCCGTGGAGGCGGCACAGCAGACTGCCTGCTAAAGAGATGATGTTGAGCAAGCAGCTTCTGTGAAACATTTCCTTCCTCGTTCTGTGGACTGTAATGTGAGACAGTAAAGCCTTGCATCACACTGTGTGTCTCCATATCAGCTATTATCACTGCTTTTTGTTTTTTTACCATTCATGCAACACTCAACCCCCTTTCACGTCCAAAAAGCTGTTTGTAATCAGGATCTTTTCTTTAGTCCATTACTTAAGGTTGAAAATAGATAAGGTTTGTAGTAGAACTTTTCCCATAACCTGGCACACATTACCGACAACTGGAAGCCTGAAGTCACAGCAGCTTATTTTACAAGGTAAACGTGGAAATAATTTCCGAGACTGGGCTCCTCTGGTTTCCACCTCCTGAAGCGGATGAGATATAATAAACAGTTAAAATGGAAGAGTCCTGTAGGTTTACATTATATAGACTGGAAAAGATGGCACTAATGACACTAACCCCAACTATACCTACATGGTCCCCTGTGGTCAGAAACTGTTCATTCATGACATGCCTGGGCGAGAGCCTAGGGGTCTTTCACCTCGGGCAGTGTTCAGAAGCATAAAAATACACACAAAACGACCGAAATAACCAGACTAATTCTTCTATGATGAGAAAAGGCGCTGGTTTGTGGAGAACAGGGAACGTTCGTACGTCCCTCGGGCACAATAAATCATGAGCAGCGGGATTAGTTCCGACGTCCTCGGCCTTCATCGTTCGATTAGAAACGCCGGCTGTTTATTTGCGCGCGGGCGACTTGGCGTCTCGAGGCGCTCGAGTGTTTCGGTAATCCTCTCTTAGTCCAAAAAAAAAGGTTATCCTCTGCCTGCTCCTGCTCCATTCAGATAAGTTCCCCCTCGAACACCTCCAGCCCACCTGCCGCGGCGCGCCTGCGCCGGCTGGAAGGCGCGCCTCCGTGGCCGCGCGCACGCTCGGTCACCATGGCTACTGCTGCACGGGCACGTCACGAGCACAATACAGCAGCAAGAGATGCAGCTACGAGATTCCAATCGTGTCCGGAGTTGAGTTTCTACAGCTACGGAGAAGAATACAGAATAAAGGTGTGGTGAAGTGTGGCCGGGTGCGGATAAGCCAGCCAGCTGCTTAATGCGGTTTTATGGATTAATGCAGGTCCCGTGCAAACTAATCATCTTTGGATTGTGAAATGATCTGATGGGTATAATGACCCAGGGAACGTACGCCCAGGGATGTAACGCAGAGGCCGACCTTTGACCTCACAGACTGACAGCGGTGATTTCTTAACTCCTGCAGCATTGGCTTTGTGAAATTGTGTCATTTCCATGACACATTAAGGCTGTCAAGGGGGCCTTGTGGATTTGTGTGATCAACACTTCCCTTTCTAGCACGCAGCCAAGTATAAAGTGTGCAGTTGAGGCCAAAATGATTAGCCCCCTTATGAATTTAGACAACACTCTTAATTTCTGTATGAAAATGACCATTAACAAGTGTTTGTTATTTTTTAAGTTTAATTAGGATATTTTATTGATACCATTGGCAATTAATAGGCAACATTGTCCCCTAGGTCTTTACTAGGTTGGCACAGGTCTCCTGAGTGATTTTTTTCTATTGTTCTAGCTGGTTTCCGAGCATGGACATTCACCTGCTACAGACTCTCAGTAGGTTTTAGGTCTGGGTTCTGAGCAGGACACTCCAGGATCTTGGTTTTGGTGTCTTTGAGGAACTTAGACTAATGTCTGCTTTGGGTCATTGTCTAGTTGGAAGACCCAGCGATGACCTAAACCTAGACCACGAGCAGATTTTTGCATTTTTCTCCCTCAAAACAAAAAAAAAATGATTATGTTTTTTCATGATGCCATGCACCTGGACAAGACTCCCTTTGCCTGAGGCTGATTTGGTTAATCACTGTAAGGTGTGTTTTGAAAGCAAACATTCACACTGGGCTAACATTTTTTGAGCACTTAATTTTTTTATTATATTTAATATTAAGAAAGATTAAACATTTTTTGGGATATGACAACACTACTAAATACACTGGTGAATGTTTGATTATATAAAATTTCATCAATGCTGCAGACATTTGGGAGAAGTTTAGAAAAAAATGTTCCATAATTCCTGGGGGGCTAATAATGGGCTGAACTGTAAACCTTTCTAGTGCTCCACAATTTTGGAAATTTGGCTAAGCAGTGTGCTGATCTTGACCATTTCTGCTGAGGTGGATAAGTTACGACAAACCCACTGACCTTCCTCTAAACCCCCAATTATGGGTTAGAGAGGAAGCCTCGGCAGGATAAGTTTAGCACGGCCATGCAGGGGACTAGAGGGAAGGATGAGTCTTTTTTTTTTTATCATTGTGGTGCAGCTGGCGGCACAAAGAGCCAAAAAGCGGAAGAGGAGAGAAGGCCTGTCTAGGCGTCGGGGTTTGTTCCGTGTCCAGCTACAATGAATCGTGCTTCTGGATACCTCAGGGCAGAGAACGGGACACGGCAGAACCAGATAAGAATGGAAGTGTGCCAGGAAAATACAATTCCCACCTTTGAATTTTTCGGAACGCCACAGAACAAACAACGTTCCTACGACCAGCTATCGCTGAGTCAGATACTTATTAGTCATTGTAATCTGAGATAATGGTGGTTCTCCAAAGTTCAATGTTGGCAGTTCCTTTTACAATTTACTGGCAACTCCATTAAAGAGGATTTTATTTAGTAAATCCTCCTTTTGCTGAAGTATTCTCATGCGGACCAAATCTCTCCTGATGCTCCAGGTTCCGAAACCCTCTTTTACACGCTCTCCTCTTCTACTTCATACAGAGGTTTTTAGTGGTATACAGGTCCAGAGAGTGTTGTCTGATTGGGATCGTTGTCCTGCTAAATGATCTGATGATGGCAGAGTTTTTGTTTCCGGGCAGAGGCATTTGACATTTTGATGAGTGATGAATGAATGATGTCTCCCAAGTTGAAGTTGAACATTGTTTTTTTGCTCATGTCTGCAGAGGACACTGATGCTGGCAGCCCTCAGTGAAGCTGAAACCAGACACCAATGGACCATAAGGGGGCACTATAACCGAAAACCTCGAATATCCAGCAACGGAAACAACTTTGTGGTAACAGGTCCTCACAGCCCAAGCAACAGGAGCACCTTGCCTCGGAGGCCAATGAAAACGCAGCAGAAAGTAGTAAACAGATTTTTTCTGTCCACACTGATGTCCATTGACATGAAATTGCATCAGTGCGGATTCCTTTTGGAGGAGGATAATCAGAAAACAACAGACCGTTCAACAGATTTGAGGTTCTAAAGATGTAATGCAGTCACGTGGTCCAGTTATTACTGCTGAGCCATGATGCTCCAGGTTATTTGGTTTTATATTTCACTACATCATAAACCCACAACGTCCCAGAGCAGGTTCTCAATCCTGGTCCTGGAGAACCTCTACTAGAAGTTAATGAGCCTCATTAACTGTAATAATTTATTATTGAAAATGGCTTTACCCTGGTTTAGAACCATTTGTCTAGAGTGTTTCTGGTACTTCGCTGATGTGTCATAACTCTGATCATTCACCAATGTGCAAAATCCTTAAATTATTATAAATAATACTGCCGTTTTATGTTATTATTAAAATAATCTCACGATGTTGGAAATATGATCGCTCGCGCACTGTTTCTTTAAAGCAGCTAGTTCTTTGCAACAACCTTTTTTGTGCAAAAAAAAAAAGGCGCCCGCCGTCGTGGTCCTTTAAGACTCGTTTTGCAAGTTGCGTAGATCCTTCATGAATGAAACCATGTGACCAAACATCATATGACGTCTGGCCTCGGCACCAAGAGAAAGAGGATCAACAAGGAGAAGGCGAGGGGACTACAACGTTTTCCGAACACCGTCTGCAGACGCGCGCCTGTGTCCTGGCGGAGCTCCTGCGACGCTGCGAGCGGTTCGGTGAGTCGACTCACTCCCGGTATTACTTCGTTATTTATCAGGCTGGCGACCTGTGCGTGCGTGCGTGTGCGTGCGTGTGTTTGTGTTTTTGCTGAGTGAGCACGCATCTGCTCGCCCGTGTGCGTTCCTGCCGGCGGCCGCGCGGAGCGACGTCGGTGCTGCGCGCGCGGCGCGCGCGTTAAAGGGCCGCCCGCCCCGTGCTGATTCATCACCGTCCGCTCGGCGGCCGCTCACGGGCGCCTTCGAGCCAGACAAAAGCGCCTCGCTGCGCCGCGGGGGATTCCCTCTCGGCTGGAGGTGGGGGCGGAGGGACGGAAAAATAGAATCCGTAATTCGGTCCGAAATGGAGGGGAGGAGGGCTGCGCGGCGATAGCCGGGTCCGTGCTGGAGGAACCGACCTGAGGCGGCTCGTCTCGAATCGACTCGGCGCGGACAGTGTGAGGTAAGGACGACAAAAAAAGCCACCTGAGCCCGCGGCGCCGGGGACTCTTCGCGTTGTTCACTAACAGCAGAGTTGGCGTGTCGGCGCGACGTAGCCGGATGCCTCCGCCTGACCCGGCTGTGATTTCTTATTTTTATTTCATTTTACTCGACGTCTGGGCTGTTTTTCCGGTGCGAATGAAAGTTCGCCTCCGCCAGCCCGGGCTAACCCTGCTCCGGAGCGTGCCTGGTGCCGGCCGGCCGGCCGGCGTGCCGGAGCTCGGGGTCTCGGGTTCGGCTCCGCCGCGCGTCATGGCGCCTCGGCCGCGTCCTGCAGTTGTATGTGCAGGAAATGTCGGCGCGGGGGCAGAGAATGTCACAACGCCGGCGACACCCGCCCGCCTATTGTTCGACGCCGTCATTTTGGCCGGGAGGAAACGGAGAGGGCGGAATGATGGAGATGCTGATTCATCAAACGCCGAATTTGACGCGGGGAGCCATGGCAACATGGCACCGGCGGACAAAGGTCTGGCGCGGGGAAAAGCCGGGAGACAACGGAGGGGGTCACCGGGCAGAAGACCCTCCTCTTCCTCACCGAGAGAAAACAGGCCGGTTTCTCGCAGTAGTGGAGCGTGAAATAAACGGTGACCTGTGAAGTTTGTCCTCAGATATTTATAATCATGTTCTGTCTGTGTGAGTGTATGTGGGTCATGTGACGGCCCCTCTGGACCCTCATCTGTTTGGCTGGTTTCAGCGAGACCTCGTTTGGTAAGGTGTGGAAGAAAGTGTGCAATTATGAGAGAAATCCCCATTATTAAGGTTCTGTGGCAGACAGAATCTGCCTTCGCTCGCTCGCTCCCTCCCTCCCTCCCTGTTATGCTTTGAATGCATTTTTTGTCACACATTTTGCCCTACCTGTCCCGGTTTCTTAAATGAACGCTGACCAATGATGATGTTGAGAATCTGCTGATGCTTGGGATGGAGGGATGGAGTGAGGGAGGGAGAAGAATGTGAGAGATGGGGATTCGTAAAGAAGGAGGGTGAACAAGAAGCGTTTTGTCTTCAAGGCATTCCGTAAAAATGCTGAGGTGAAGAAAATGCTCCCTTTCGCTTGACAGATGGTGTTTTCACTTGTTACTTAGCAAGCTACTTCTGTGTGTGTGTGTGTGTGTGTGTGTGTCTCACACTTACACACAGACAGACGCGTGTAGTGTAGCCCAGGTTTGCATCTGTGAGCTACTTAGAGGTTGTGTGTGTGTGTGTGTGTGTGTGTGGGTGGGTGGGGATCTGTTTAGGAAGGCTGAGCGTAGGAGTGTGTGTCCTTTTACAAGTAGCATTTAAAATATTCTGCTCTGTGGAGAGAATAAAAAATATTTCAGAGTATAGATGGTTCTTTTAATTTTGAATATTTGCATCTAGACATGTTCTGTGATTGCTTTGAGATTATTCTGGACCAGCATCTGGTCTGTGCAAGCAGATATATTAAATTTAGATTTTATAAATGTATCATATTTTGACCCCATGTTCACTATAAGGATGATATCTGAATGCTGCTGTTTTTTTTTTTTTTTTTTTTTGTTTAATGTACTGAGTTAACGTAGATTAAAAACACTATAGAAAATGTGGGGGAAAATCATGGGTCTTTATTTATTTATTTTCTTCCCTCCCCCTTTTCTTCCTTATACATGTTTGTGATAATTATGTTGCCCCCCCCACATATCAATGCTTCATAATCCATCACTTTTTTTTCTTATAAAATAAAATGTTTATTTGTGAGATGCAGTCTTCAGAGGGTTGAGATGGACAACAAGTAGGAAGAAGGTTGGGTGTGATGCTCTTCAACCTGTTCATCTCCTGAGAAGAGAGAAAGGAAAGCTGGCGAAAGCTCCTACAGCATCTCGTCGTACTCCACCGTGCTATGCTTCAGATGTGCACTAGTTTTTTTAATTTTTAATTTTATTTTTTTAAACGTTAAAAGTGAAGTGAATATTTCAATTTCCTGATCTTGAGTAACATGGTGTCTAAAATAAGAGAGTTCATTCCATAACATGCAGATATGTGCACAGACCTTTCTATTCACAGCGTATTCTGTGTAGGTTGCCCTTCTTTGCCTTTCAGCTTTCCTGCGTGCTGTAATATCGGGTGGCTTGAAATGGGAGCGCCTGTGAATAAAAAAAAAAAAAAAAAAACGGCCGGTGATTCTGCGTTTCGGGATTCCAGGGGACAACCTCCTGACTGCTTTCTCACCTTCCTCTTTTTGATATGTGGATGGACCATACCCCTTTCTCTTTTCCTTTGGTGGCCCACTTTGACTTCCACGACTCAGTCCCATGCTGACTGTCCACTGATATTCTGCCTGCCTCAGACTTCCATCTGGCTAAATGTGTATGACAAACCAGGCAAAGTGAAGTCCAGTTTAACCACCACTCGTTCCTTCTATCCATCCATCCATTCATCCCGTCAAGGGTGGTAGTAGCCTAGTGGGTAACAAACTCACCTATGAACCAGAACACCCAGGTTCAAATCCCACTTACTACCATTGTGTCCCTGAGCAAGACTCTTAACCCTAAGTAACCACTGATTGTACGTCGCTCTGCAAATGGCGCCTGATAAATGCTGTAAATGTAAATCTCCCCTCTGTGTCCAGTATAAATGGGACCAGAAGCTGGTTCTGAAAACTGATTCATTGTTTTGTGTGTGTTTGGTTTTATGGTCATTTGAGCTAAAATTGCTGAGCTTAGCTGCAGCAGAGCCCTCAACCATCAGCTTCTGTCTACCAAAGCATGTACACGCACCATTTCAGACAAACATATTCTGGCCCAGGTTACGAGTGTGTGTGTGTGTGTGTGTGTGTGTGTGTGTGTGTGTGTTGGGCAGAGGGAGGGGGCTGCAGTGACGGCGGCTCTGGTTGATGAAACACTGGGAAAGATCTTCATTGCGCCTTTGCAGCTCTGCCTAACTAATGTAGCAGCGGCTCTCTGAGTAAATACCATCCCAGGCTAATCATTAACGGGGTGGGCGTGGGTGCTTTTCACCTGTTTCCTCTCACTGTTAAACTGTGCTTATCTCGTGATTTTGTGAGTGGTGTGTGTCTAGGTTGAAGACTTAAACTTGGTGTGTGTGTGTTTTTGTATCCATTCTGTATTTATTTATTTATTTATTTTTATGTGCTCTGTGATGTGCTGGCAAAGCTCCGTGGGGACTGTTGAAAGCTTGCGGGCGAGACAGAGCGGTGCAGGAGTGTGGCATGTGGGGTGGTGAGCAGGAGGGGTGGGGTTATCGGCATAGAGAGTGTGTGTGTGTGTGAGAGGGTTTTTTCGTTCTCTTGTTTGAGTAATGATGAAATCTGTTGTAAGTAGGAACTTAGGCATAATCTCCACTGCAGTGTGACGGGGGCCGGCCGGTGTTTCGCTGCCGTTGCAGCAGGAGTGGGAAGCGAACCCCGGTTTCATACCAGCACAGTGTCAGGGAGGGGGTGGTGGAGAATTTTGTAAGGTGAGCTTTTATCACAACCCCTGGACGCACCAACGTCCACACCACGTCAGTGCGAGCAGATGGCCGAGTTAACGTCCGAGAAGCGAACTGAACTTTTTGGAAATCAGCCTTTCACTCTGATGGCAGCCAAACACCGGCCATCGGCATTCATGCACCTCTACGGGACCTTTATTCTCTATACACATCCACTTTCCCTTTTTAATTTTGTCACATACCCCGCAACCTTAAATGAGTCGGCGTTGAGAAGTTGTGTGTTTTTGCTTTTCTTTGCCTTTTTTGGTGCTGAAGGTCTTCCAAGACTGCTGGGTTTTTCAAATGGAGGCGAGCGTCGAATGTCTTTGGGTTGCATCATCCCTCCACCGATGCGCTGCAGTTTTTACCCGCAGTGTCGAAAAAATGTAATTCTGTCTCTTCAGACTCTCCAAATATATATTTATTTATATCTAACCAAAAAGGGGAAAAAACAAATGATTCAAGCTCACATGAAATAGGGCAGAGGAGGGTGGATAACGAAGATTGCTGCATTCATACGTTCCCCCGGTGCTTTTAATGTTTGTTTGGTTTCGTCAGTTGCTGCTCAAATTTTAATGGGATGATAAAGATGTTTGCAATACGGCCTTGTTTACCCCACCTTGAGTCGGTGTCTGCTCCGGTTCGGGGAGCTTTAAGTTGCTGAAACCTGGTTGACCAGGACCAGGTTGTTCCCTGCAGCATCTCTCCTCCTTGTATCGTGTCTTTGCTCGCGTGGGGTCTGCTTCACGCAATAATTAGCGTTTTCTATGAGCCATAGCCATGAAGAGTGTCAGTCTGCATGAGTGTGGAGGGAAGCTGTATTTCTGTACTTCTGGAGCGTTTGCTCTGTTATTGCATCACAGTCTTGTATATAAATATCCCTCTTGCATGCGTGAATGTGGAACTCCTGATTGATCATGGAATCAATTTTAGTTTTTTTTTTTTTTTTTTTTTTTTTCTTGCCCTTCCTCTGTGCAACCGATGAGATTTTCTTTGACACCCCCACCCCACCCCCAGGTTCTTCATGTGAGGAAACTTTTGTAAAAGGTGAATGCTAGTAGGCAGTCTCATGACTGGAATTAGTGGCCTTCTGGGGTGACAACTGTCACCATTATTCTGGGGTTTATGGTCTAGAATTTTAAGTCTCTGTGTTTGCATCTGTCCCCACATTGTCCTACGTAAGTGCAGAAATTGTCCCACATTTCGGCCGTTATGAATCCAGTCACACTACGCCATGAAGTAGACGAAACTGGCAACATACAATCAACCAATCAGAGCGGTGCTGACGTTTCCAATGTCATCCTTTTTTCTGTCAATGTGTGAGATGTGACTGCAGGCATATCATCACATCTGGCTTACTATTTTAAATGTTTTGATTATTTTCTGTATTAATACTACCGCCTGGCATATGTAGCCCATTCTCGCGGAATAATGAAACATTTCTGTAACTTGTATACGTTTATTTCCTCTTTTGTTCTGCTGACCTGTGCAAGCCGAGGAGGAAGTAAGATTTGGTTAACTCATCTCTGTCTCCCTTTGAGAAGAGACCAAATTAACCTGTGAGCTTCTCGACTGGAAAAAAGCCTTACTTAAAAAAAAAAAAAAAGCGTGAGCGAAAAAACGGCCGAGCGCCTGACTGTGCACTTTTTTCTGCTTGTGTTGGGAAATTTGTCATCACACACAGTCTTTACTACCTGAAACGGGGGAAATGTGAAGATTGAGCTTTTTTTTTTTTTTTTTTTTTTTTCTTCCCTCTCTTCTTCCTAATACCACTCATCTTCTTGAGCTTTTTTTGCAGTGTGGAGTGTTTTCTGCTTTACAGCCCCCGCCCCCTCCATCTTTCCTTGCTTCTGTGCACAAATATGTTTCTACATCTACAGTCTCTTCTACAATTTTACTTTTTAACTCTGATGTGAATTTCTCTCCTTTTTTGTGGCCATTTGGATCAGCCTATCCAATGGACTTACCCACATGTCAGTATTTATAATAAATTGTTTATTAATATTTTTACAAGAGATGGGGTAATATGGCAGGTTGGATGAAGATCTTTGCCACAATTCTGTACTAAACTGTCTCTTAAACTTAAAAAGCACAACAAGAATGGCTCAATCTTCTAAAACACACACACACACAAAGGCTGAATGATTTATTTGGTGGCTCATCAGGAATCCCTTCTCACACCATCACCCTGGGGTGAGGAGAGATGATGGAAATCACCCTTCACCATCTCCTCTGCTCCTTTCCATCCTTCTCTTCATTCTGTTGTCGCCAGATGTTCAAGTCCCACCCCCATCTTCACACACACAAGTTGTCTAACCCGGTGCTCGTCACAAAGACGTGACACTGCTCGTCTTTGTGACGACGCACGGGGTTAGACAACGTGTGTCCTTGTTTCAGACATGTTGACTTGATTGAGCAGAATGAGTATCAAGGTTTCTTCTGTTTATCTTATGTTTCCTCAAAAGGAAGTCTAGTTTTTTCCATCTCAATTACACTTCAGTTGTCTTAATTAAGACTGAAAATTAGTTTGTGTGTGTTTACGCATTGTGACGGAGCGTGGCTTTCCAGGAACAGACGTGAACATTCAAACGAGATTAGCAAGGCCGGCGCTAAAAATGGCCCGTCATTAAGAGTCCTGTGGAAGACAAACACACTAACACACATCCCCAGACAAACACATGCCCACCCGAGATTAGCACCCACTCTTAATCTCACCGCGGGGGAAAAGCGGCAAGCAGCTGGATACGGTTGCTTCAGCTAATCTGGATTCCTGCTTTAGTGGGACTGTTTGGCTATAAACGTGGAGCGTCGGTACGCCCAGCTTCCTGCCACCTTTTATCGCTTCTTATCACGGAGATTTGATTCATATGCTCCTCTGCATCACTCTGGGTGTGCTATCTCTGCATCTGTCTCGGCAGAATTCGCTCGGCTCAGCAGTTGAGCAGTTCCTGGGTGTTGGAGGACGGCAGATCAACGGAGAACCCCCCCCCCCTCTCTTCTCCTCCTCCTAATTGGAGGGTTTAACTTGTGGTCGGTGCTGAGTGCGGCGTTTTCCCCCACCTCCCCTCCCCTCGACCCCAATCCTCCTCCCCAACCGTTAAGCTCTTACGAATGTGTCGAGGATGCAGTTTCAGCCGAGCTCTTTCCTCCAGAAAGGAGTTCTCTCTCCCTCCTGCTGCCTCTTCACGTTTTTATCATGTACAACATCTTATATTAGATCACTTTCTCATCCCTTGTCCTTTTTTTTTGTTTGTTTGTTTCTTTGTGTGTGTGTGTGTGTGTGTGTGTGTGTGAGACTGCACTCAGCATTTTTCCCCTCGCGTGATTGCTGACATCTTCAGAGCTGAGCATTCTCACAGGCTGTTCGGGAGAATTCAGCGTGTGCCCGCAAAAGGCCATCACCACGGCAACGACCCTGAACACCGGCACCGCAGCTGCTGGTTCTGCTCTCAGCTTGTCCCTCCTGTCCCACCGTACCCTGTCCGGAGTCCTAGACCAGTACGCTTAGGTCCACACTTCCAACACTGCTGCTCCATCTCGGACACAGACACACACACCTCATTATTATTCATCTTTGTGAAGAGGTCACTGGCGAAGAGTAGGAGTCCTCCTGAGCAGGGCACCCAAAACACATTCACTCTGACAGCAGACAGAAACTCGCTGTGTGTTTTGTAGATTTTGTCCGTCCATTTACAGATGAATCACTGTGACGTCTGTGTAGTATTTTCAATAAAATGTTTCTTCATAAACATAACTTAAACATTATTAAACATCCCTTTACTTGTTGAAGTGTGTGTGTGTGTGTATATATTTAGATTTATGTAAATGAAAATTATTTGACCTGTTAATTACCAATATTTTTTTTTTTTCCCCATATTGATTTGTTTATTTTCTTATAAGCTTGTACAATAAATGTAACCAATAAAATTGGGTACTTGCTGGTTTCTTTCATGATTTGAGGCTTGGTGCTATTTGCCTTTATAAATGCACATTGGGACATGGGAATGTTTTTCAAAAATATTAATGACACCCTGTTGCATCATTAATCCAAAAAGTTTAAAGAAAGCGTGAAATAAAGAAAAAATGGCGGCGTTTGGGAATTGTAGGGCTGGTGGCTGCTCCACTGCTACACAATTTTTTTTAACATCAGTGGCTGTGCTACTTAAAATTGATTTAATTGATCTGTTTTAATGTGCTTTTTATCTTTGATTTTATATAGGTTTACATATACCAACATATTTCCTCTGGCATTCAGTATCAATGTAAGAAGGAACAGATAGTTATTAGTTATATCAAGTCTATTCAGTCTTTTTTGGAGTATATTAGAACATGAACTAATGCTAGTCAAATAAAAAAAAATTAATGCATTCCCTTAAGGGAGACTAAACCTGCAGCTCAAGCTCGGAACATAAATATTATTTTCTGGGGGTGGTGAAAAAAACACTTATTAAAATATTTAGTCAGTAATAGCACCCTAGAGTGAGCAGGCCCCTTTTAAAAAATGTGAAAATAATAAAAGTATAGAAATTTCTCTGTTGTGTTGGCACAGTTAACTAAATCTGACTAACCACCCACAATATTCAACCACTGAAGGTTGAAAGTGAAAGTGAAGTGATTGTCATTGTGAAACACTGCAGCACAGCACACGGTGACTCAGTGAAATGTGTCCTCTGCTTTTAACCATCACCCTTGGTGAGCAGTGTGTGGGGACGGTGCCTTGATCAAGGGGACCTCAGTGGCACCCAGCAATATTCTGATTACGGGGCTGCTTTCTAAACTGCTAGGCCACCACTGCCACTTGATGTGAATAATGAGAATTTTCTTGCTGCAAAAGCATATTAGTCAGGACATGACTCGCATGGAAACGTGTCAAATGTAATGATCTGAGGGACCTTGGTGAAGGACATTTTTTGGCTAGACGAGCTTCTCTCTCTCTCCAGAACACAGGTCTTGTTTGGTGTTCCACAGTGACAAGGTTATGGGACGTCTGGTCTGCTAAAGACCTTAATTCTGCTCAAAACACACAATGGCCCCCAGCATATCTGTTGACCAGCCGCAGCAAGTGAAAGCTACTACGATAGGCTTATTTATCCGCTGTTTCCCAAACCTGAAACGAAGGTATTTATCTTCATTCTGCCCAGTTGATAGAGTGCCAAGTGTTGCTAACAGGCATTCGTCCAGTCTTGGTCGTGCTGAAACTCTCTCAAAACGCTTCCTAAGCCCCATTCTGGATCTGGAAACTTCCTGTTGTTTCCCACAAGCAGCCTCTCTGTACAGATTAAGAGCATTACACTGGGATTAAAATGAAGTGGGGTGTGGCTGTAGTATGGCTTCGTCTGTGTTAGATCAGCATCTTAGGAGAGAAGAAGGGGGGGGCGAGATACAGGATTGGGGTGGAACCTGAATCCTTCAGCATCAGCCCTGTAGGTTGCGGTCGGGCTGGGGGTGAAGAGTTAGGGGTGACAAGTTGCTGAAGAAGCGGTACGTTCGGTGTGCGTGTGTGTGCGCACGTTGTCCCCAACTGGTGTTTCCCTTTGATGTGCTCCTATTAATAGCTGTAGGACGTGTTGCGGCTGTTCAGCTAATTTCAGAGGGAATCTCTCTTTATATCGAGCACAAGCTCTTGCGCGCATGCTCCATGCCTCGCCCACCTTAACATTTTAACCTGCAGGCACATGCTGCCATCTTTTAAACACATCAAGCATTTTCCAAAGCACAAATCCTTGAGGCCGCATTTGTCCAGCATGGGAGAAGTTGGCCGACTGTGCTGACCTGTGACCTCTCTGCCATGTTGCGTCTGTAGACATTTTGCTGTGGGCTTGTGACTGAGTGGCAGAGTTGGGTAGGTGGGGTGGTGGTGAGGAATTTGCTGAGTCATAGTAATCGGGTCTCATGGTGGTTGCTGGGTGGCCAAAACAATAGACACGTTCTCACTCTCTCTCTCACACACACTAACTCACTCACTCACTCACTGATGGCACTTTTCTCCCTGGGTGCCATCTCTTCACTTTCCTAAAAGGCTATATTGTACATAGGAGTGTCAGTGTTACACAAGTGTGTGTGTGACCTCATCCGCATCACAGTTCTGTCTTCTTTGTCCTCGGCCTGTATAGTTGGATCCTTTTTGTTTTAAGTGAAAACACCCCACACGGTCCACAGCTCCCAGATTTCTACTTCATTTTTTATCATAATTAAATCAGAGTTACTCCTCTGAAATCAACATGAAGCGAGCACTCTTTATAAGTGTGTAATTTCTGATTGGTAATCCCCTGGAATCCTGCCCACACATACAACTGCCCCATGATCACCCTCTCATTGGTCCTTGGCCAGCCTATCAGCAGCCCCCAGGGCTGGAGTGAGGTGCTGAGAACAAGGGTTCCTAACCACCAGCACCACAGAGGAACTAGGAAAGAGGAAGCAGCCTCTGGCTTTTATAACAACAGGTAGAACAGCTTCCTCCTACGTGGGGAGCGGTGAAGTGAAGATCTTCCCTCTGGGTCACACGTAGTGCTTTGAGCTTTCGTGCATGTGGAACTTCTGAGTGCTCTGTTGCTGCTCCTGGACGTAATTTTTTAAAAAAATTTATCTTTCTTTATTTTTTTTTGCAGGTCTCTGTGGGTTGAAAGCGGCTCTTCGTGGCATGACTACTACTAACAAGGGAAACAAGGCCTTGAAGGTGAGCTGCTCCTGCTGCTGGACTCGGTCACCTCCAACATCTCAATTCCCCTCTTCAACCTCAGACACTGTAGGTTGCTCAGGAACACAGGTAGTGGCAGGATTTGTAAGACTGGGGTTCATGCTTATCATAGTAATAATACATTCTATTCAAATCTAGCGCTTTTCTAAAAACTAAAATTGGTTAAAAGTAATGACTGAAGCTGAAGGTAAACCCCCTTTTTCCTTTCCTCTCCCTCCATGTCAGGTGAAGAGGGAGCCTGGAGAGAATGGCACGAGCCTCACCGATGATGAGCTGGTGTCCATGTCCGTGCGGGAGCTGAACCAGCACCTCCGCGGCCTCTCCAAGGAGGAGATCCTGCAGCTGAAGCAGCGGCGGCGCACTCTGAAGAACCGGGGCTACGCCGCCAGCTGCCGTGTCAAGCGCGTGACTCAGAAGGAGGAGCTGGAACGCCAGAAGGCGGAGCTGCAGCAGGAGGTGGAAAAGCTGGCATCGGAGAATGCCAGCATGAAAGTGGAGCTGGACACGCTGCGCTCCAAGTACGAGGCGCTGCAGAGTTTCGCCAGGACTGTGGCCCGCGGGCCAGTGGCACCTGTCACCAACGCCAACTCAGCCGCTGCGGCCACCATGGCAGCTCTGGGCAGCGCCCGAGCCCCCCTGGCCTCGGTCATTGGGCCCCTGGTTCCGGGAAAGGTGGGGGCCACTAGCGTCATCACGATAGTCAAGTCCAAAACGGACGCACGGTCTTAGTATTCAGCAAGGATGGAGAAAAGGGAGAAGGGAGGGATGACATGAAAGGAGTAGGGGAGGGGACAAAATTGGTCAGTGCATAGTGATTTAGGCATAGGACCGATTAGGCAGGTAAAAGGTTGGTCTTGCACATCCATTTTCGCAGCTTGCTCTGGGAAGGTGAGGAACTGAGGACCGTCCTGCAATTTCTGGTGGCAGCAGTCTACCAAGGTGGGGAGGGAACTCTCAGAAAGCAGACCACTGGGCTTCCAACTGGGATAAAGATGCTTGCAACTGGGGGTACATTTTAAGTATTTACTTGTCGTTTTTACAGTTTATTCATATGGGGTCCAAGTGTGTTCTGTTTTGTGATCATATTATTGAATTTGTGGATATTTCTTTTTTTTCTTTTTTTTTTCTTTTTCAAATTTAGTTTGGTTGCCATCATTTCTTGTGTAAATCACACTCTAACAAAAATGCTTCCATGCATTTGGCTTTTTGCAAGTGTAAGGCTTGCAAATGGTCAAAACCCATTGACTGGAGGAACCACAAGATATTGCTCACCAAACCTGAACGGTAATTAATAATAATAACTTTGTGACCTTATTTAATTATTGGGTTATAGTAATGAGTAAAAGACTGTCTGTCTTTACCTGTGCCTAGTCTTATGCACTGACCAACAGCCGATGCACATGGAGACATTTGGGAGAGTTAATCAATGTTGTCGTTTGTACAGTAGATATTGGGTTAAATAGAGACCAGTTTATGTGATAAGGTAGTCCTTGTTTTCAAGAGGAGAAGAGAAAAAAAATGGTGTTCATATTGTTCTATTAAGCAAGTATTTTTGCTAATAATACGTTAATATCGGCGAGGCAATAAGATGTTTGTGTTGACAAGTTGCAATTGAAGCTTTCTGGTTTTTGTTTTTGAAACTCTATAATGTTTTTGTCCAATGGTGTCTGTAGGTGACTGACTGATTGGTTGTACTGTTTTTTTTTTTTGCCAAGGTAATATTATTTATTTGCATTACATGACTACGAGGTATTGACTATTACCCATATTTATTTATTTTTTACTTTAAAGATCTCCAAAAAGTGTGCAGGTGACATTTAAATTTTTGCTATTTAAATTGTGGAGGAAGAAGAAGATGGGGACTATCTGGTCTAATAAACAGACGTATTCTCACAAGCTTTACCATAAAGTTGTTGCTGTGACGTTACGTAACGTATTCTAAGAATCTTTGTCTATATGGTTGAGTCTTGAATTTTATAAAAAATACATAGAGTATCTTGCATTATTTATAAAACCTTAAAAAAAAGAAATATAAAAGTTGTTTGATATCTCTTTTTGCAATTGTACCAAAAGTGGCTTAACTATTGAAGTTGATAGCTTTTTCTAGTGACTAGGCACGTAAAACTGTGGACTAGCGCGTGGTGTGCCGTGTAAGTGACAAGGTGACGGTATTGTTCACTATATGGATGTGATGCTCTTTGGTTTTTACTTTTTGGCCAAGCTCGGGTGACATTAGCTTTGATCCATGATCCTCCCTTGCACCCTGGTGCAGTAATTCTGCCTTGACAGTGTGAGGTGGCCCCTTGCATATCAATACACCTCCATATGTATTTCACCGCAGCAACAGGCCTAATTAGACCCCTGCCCCCCAGTACCAAACAGTGACAGGAGTTCCAAGCTGGGCTTCTTCTCCAAGCCAGAGCCTCCACTCTGGGGCCAAGTGTTTGTGCGTCCCCATGCCAGCGGGACTGGAAGCAGTTTCCTTGGCATGTTCATAGAGAGCCGTTGTTCACGCTCTCTTATTTTCTTGTATTTACCTTTCAGCTCTATGTCCCAAGTCAAGGTAGGGGTTTTGGGGGTAGAAGGGAAAAGGGGATTTGGATGGAGTTACTGTATCCTCAGGAATGCAGAAGTACTGCAAGGGTTTATGGGATGAATTTGTGGGGGATCAGAGTTGGCGTCACCTTTTTGTGTTCATCTTTTGTGATGTGTAATTTTATTTTTTTTAAATATATATTTATTTTTTATGAGTAAATATATTTCTATGGTATATTTAATGCATTATTTTCTTCTTTTTTTCCTCTCTTTTTTTTAAATGCCAGGGAAGTGACTCTGATCTGCACTGTTTAAAAATATATAGGAACATACATGTGCTCTCTGCTTTTATCAAAAAGGGCCTTTAAGTCTGAGGAGGTTATAGTTGAAGGTTACTGCCATGCAGTATGCTTGACTGTGCCACTTATCAAGAAGACAAAAGGAATCTATTATCCATTAGGAATGCTGTTCTCATATGCTCTTTGGCTGATGTGACCAAATATTCAATCTCATTTTTTTTTTTGTTTTTTTTTGTTTTTTTTTTCCCCAAAATGCCCATATTTGGACTTGCATTGAAAACATGCTAATTGTTAAGGATTGGGAAAGTGTTTTGTGCTGGTGATGACATTGACTGGGTGTGGCCTAGAAATATCTTAAACATTTTCTCCTACGTTATGTTGAAAATTGGACCTGTCCTGCTATTCAGTATTCACTATTAAGTATTTTGAGGAATGGCGTTACACACACAAAACTCTTGTTTTCCACCTTGCCAAACGTTCCTACCTCCCTATGTCATTTTCATCAGCTGAAATTTCCCTGAAACAGCAGCGGCTGTGTGACAATCCATGATTGAACTGTTAAGACGCGCCTTTCTGTACATTCACAGAAAAGGAGAGAGACATGCGCATCCTGAACGTACCTGATCTTCGATCCCTTGACATTTGAATGCACTTATCTGGCATTTATATATATATAAAATCTCAATAAGCATTTAAAAAAATGTTTTCTCTTTGGTTTTAACAAAAATGATTTGTTAAAATTGGTAAAATTGTTCTGTAATTATTCTATATATTTATTTATTTTTTTGGTCCATTTTTTGGCGTTGCTTTTGTAATCAATGTTTAAAGTTCCTATTGGCTGTGGCAGTTCTGTGGTGTGTCAGACATTCTGTGAGCAATGTGTTTTTAAGATTTCAAAAAGAAAAGAAATACTACTAGATAACGCAACAAAAATGTGAAACTTATTGAAGTGCTCGTGTTACAGCTATAGCGCCACCGCCCAGTTTGTTCCTCCCATTTTTCTTCTTTTTACTCATTTCTTAACTTGTCGTTGTTTGAGAGGACTAGTGGCGCACGCTCACGTACGTCGTGGTGGTGACTGTTATTGTAAAAGTGAACCGTGTTCATATATGCAAATCAGTGGGCTGTAGGAAGGGGCCAGGGCCCTGAGGTAGGAGTAGAGTCTTCGCTGTTGTCGTTGGTAACCGCAGATGTGAAAATTGACCTGTTTTACTGTTTTTGTCTCTCTTCATCAAATACCGATCATCCGCTAGTGATTGTCCGATTGTCCCACAGTGCACCGCTTCCATCTGGCGAAGGGCCCTTGTCTCTTCCTGCATCCACAGTAACTGTTGGAGTTCCTTAGCAAGGGCTGTTCATTAGCAGGCAACCCTGCCTGCTCACTAGATTGGGAGCCAGTTGGACATAGTTGTGAGATGTGAACTGGGCCAACCAAGCAGCTCCACTCCCCTGGGGACGATAGAGGTAGTTTTTTTTTTTTTTTGAGGCCGGGACACCTAGGGGGTGTAACTGATGTTGTTTGGGTGTCCAAGATTTGGATGCAGTTCAGACCAATGCCACCATCACTCATGCCTCAAATCCATAAATTGTGCCATCTATTATAGCAGAAGCATCCTGGTGACCTTTTACACTTTGAACCCTGTATAGTGGGAGGTCACAGGAGGTCATCGATGGGTGGGAGGGGAGAGTCAAGAAAGGTCCGCCTTTTATGCACACCTGCGTCTTCCTGTTTTTAGAACGGTGTCCTGTTTCTTCTTCTCTCTTTTTTTTATAGTAATACCTAATCTTCACTTATTCTCCCACCATTCTGATCCGAAGTCTGGATTTTGTAATATCCATAAAACATTTTTAATGAATTTAAGGGGCAACATCATAATCCTTTTTCAATTGTTAATGTTTAACTAGGGTACTAAGTTTTTTGCTGCATCAAGTTTTTTTTTTCTTGAGGGTTTTAAATCATTAACTCCTTATTTGGTGCTTGTCCAGTCATTATGTCGATGCCATTGGTATTTTAAAGTTGGTCACGTTGAAGACTATTGCCCCAGATTTCTTAATCGTGGATCAATAAATCGGAAAGCGCTGAACCTTCTTATTGACCGATTGGATGCTTTCTTTGAGAGCACTGCTTCTGTCACAGCTGAATATTCATGTCATGTAAATTAGAATAATTTAGATGCAGCACTTGGACAAAGTGAAAGCTTCTGATTTATTATTATTATTCATATTATTTTTATTTTTATCCACCCCGCCTGCATTTAAACCACATGTCCATGTCAACTGGAAAGCATATGACTGCATATGACTACCTTGCTCCAGATGAGGGACGTTTTTCTGTGTCTTGTTTCCAAAGTATACAGTGAAAAATTGAAGCTATAAAGCCTAGTGAGTTTATTGATATGGTAATTAATGTTGATTTTGAGTTTTTTTTTTTTTTTTTTTTTTCTGTATGAGGTGTAATAAATTATCACAGTACTTTGTATGAGTAAAAATACATACAGTAAAGTCCATTTAATTGTAAGTATTTATTAACTAAATTATTGTACTTTTGCTATTTGTAGATAAGTAATATGATGTATTGGTATATAACGATGAAATTAACTGTATCAGTCTGGGGCGTCTTTTAATTTATTGATGTATATATTGTATGTTTGTTGATATACAGCTTACTTTATTTTGTATATGACAAAAAATAAACAGATTTTAAAAAAGATCACCTGTTTGAAAAAGGGGTCTGGCTGCTCCCGTAAAAGCAAGGAACCTATTTAAATTCCTTTCTGTCCACCGCGTTTTATTTTTACTTTCATCCCCCCGGAAACAGAGGGAGGGATGGAGGGAGAGAAAGGAGAAGAAAAAAGGCGAGGCGACGGGTGACCCAGTTCGAGGAACCTCTCGGCGGACGTATTTTTGGCCTGACATTAGTAAAACATGACAGACTCATGAGGGATGTCTAGGTGCGCCGCCGCCGCGCCGCTCCGTGCCGCGTAATGGGGACGCGCGGCGCGCGCCTGCGCCGCGGCGCGGTATTTATTGTCCGGCCACCTTGGGGAGCGACAGCGGAGACTGATGGCCGCGTCCTCGTTGTCCCCGTCCAAGCGCGCAGCCTGGTTCGCAATGGTAGAAAAAGAATAAGCAGCTACGCTCAGACGTCAAATCAGAACTTTTAACGCCGCTTTGCATCGACGTTTGTGGGGAGCAGAGCGGCGCGGTTGTGATGGATCTCGGTCGGTCAGGTGGAGGTGATTTAGTGGGTAATCTGGGTGGAGAGCTGCTCGCCGATAACATTCGTCTTTGGGCCGAGGAAGGTGTCTGTCTGGCCCAGTTCCATCGCAGACAGCCGCCCACCCGATCCATCCCGCCACTCTGCGCGACAAAATTAACATATTCAAGCGTCAAAGGACCGAACGTACCACTTGTCCACAACGAGAGATAAAAAACATTTATTACAGCGTAGAAAGCTGCTGCTTTAGATATTTTGGTTTAATTCGAAATTAAGCCACAGTGAAAATGACTAAGATTTTTACACATCAATTATTTTCGACTTTTTGAGCAGTTATGACTATGTATTAAATACGGCGGAACATAAAACCAAGATTCTCATTCGTCACACGGACCGCTCTGCCTTTTTGTTCTGGAAAACGCGAGCGGTCTGCGGCTGCAGATGGCAGCAGCGACAGTCCCGTTATGTTTGTCGCTTCGAGTCGCAGCGGAGCAGAGGAAGGGTCACGTGGGGCGACCGAGCAAGATGGCGGCGTGCAGGAGGAACTCGCTAATATAGCTTCATTTTATTTCTCTACATGTCTTCAACGTTCCATTCAAATCCTTATACAGTTGATGGCTAAGACCCGGGTCCTGCTTTTAAAAGAAACCGAACTGCCCTAAAAGTGGCCGCCTCCTCGACAAGAAGTAGACCTCAGTATGAGACCCGAGGCAGCGACGCGAATATCCAAGCTAAAGGACGTGAAAACGGAGAAAAGGCATTTACCACTGCCTCTCAATTGCGTGTTTATATATATATTAATTTCACGTTTTTGTTTTCCTTGTTTTTGAGGTTGACCTTTTCACCGGCATGCATCGTGTGACGTCAGCATGAACGTTGCTGACGTCTTATTAAATGAGGGGGTTAAAAGTATAATTTTTTAATGTTGTGCCATGGAACATGAACGGATGTGGGAGTATAGTCAAAAGAAAAAAAGTTAAAAATATAAAAAACACATCACATTTAATAAGGAATCATGAGGATCACTGATGAAAGACTTTAGTTTGGTTTTTGATTTGGAGATTGACGCATCTAAGTGACAGGCATTCTACTTTGTTCTCACACTGCCACAAATTATATAATATCTTCCAGTTATCAAACACAATAATTGTGTTATTGGCTGACCACAACCCTTCAGACAAGCAGATTGGAAAGTTTACTGAGGCACGTGTGCTCGTGACGACTGAGAATGGAGGAGGGAGCAGGGGAGCTTCCAGGCCTCTGATGTTTCAGAATGTTCCAAAATGTCTCCCAAGGCCACAAGTTCAAATTGCTCAGCTGAAGACCAGTTTGTCCGACCTGAAAGCATGCATTCGTAAAGTTCTGGAGTCTGCTCTCACTGAGGTGCGGAAGGAATGATTTCCTGATTTCAAACACATTATTTGAATGGGTATCTGACTGTAAAATCTGCTCTTTTGCTCTGTCAGATCATGCGCTGGTGGAACTCCATATTGTTTTAAATACAGATATGAAGGGGAGGGGTGTGAATTCTGTGAACAAAACTGGGAAATCACCAGGAGTGGTTGGATTTCCAGTCAGTTAAAGATCTTATTGACCCCATACTGGAGAAGGTATACTCAGAATCATTTGAAGTTAGATCTCTCACGGATTCATTCGATGAAGCTTTCATATCATTGATCCTGAAAAGGGACAGAGATGTAGCTAATCCATCCAATTTTGGTCCCATCCAATTATAGTCCTGTTTGTCTTCTAACTGTGCTCACCCTGCAAAATATTGCCAAAAAGAATACACTCAGATCAAATTGCCTTTATCTTCTGCAGATAACATGAGACAATTCTTTATTAAACCACTTACAGTCATTTCATTGGATGCCAAGAAGAATATTCAGTATGATTTCTTAAACTTGTCTTGGTCAGAATTTTAGGGTTTATGGGTTAAGGATGCTTAGAAAAACATCCAAAGCAGCTGATCCTTCAAATGGTTAAATCTAACCATTTTTAAATCCTGTCATTGTTGTCCCTTGTCTCCACTATTATTTGCAGTAGCATTAGAGCCAGTAGCAGAGGTTATTACAACATCTTGAAAAACCAGAGGTGCATGTGGAGGATAATTTACTAAACCATTCCACCTTTGAAAAGCAGTGAACAAAAGATTATTTTAATAAACAAAACCTGATTATAACCCGCTCAAGAGAAGTCTGGATAAAAAGTTACAAGTCTCCTTATGATCATGTGTACTCCTCTCTCCACCATAAATCAGAGATTAGAATAGGAAAGACCAGGATCTAATGAAAACATCTAATGCAACATATCTCATTGCTCGGATGGAGGTTTAGAAGGTAAAAGAGACTCTGGGTGGGATCCAGTCCAACCAAGATGATGTCTCTAGAGAGACACATTGCAACCAGCTTCCAGATATTAAAGAATGGACTGAGTCTGTGATTCAGATGGCATTCTATGAAGCTAAATTTGTTCAAAAAGGTGAATACTGTGGGAACATGTCTGTAAGATGTGTATATGTGTATGTATTATATAGTCCTGTATGTCTTTACTGTGCTCTTTACATGACTGTAAAGAATTGGGTGGTTTACAGCTTTATTGTCACCCCAGTCATATACATGTAGTACACAGGGGTACACTGTAAAAATATTCTGTAAATAAAACAGTAATCTACTGGCAGCTGTGGTTGCCAGCATTGCACTGTTAAAATACATTGGGTTACTGTTCTTAAAATTAAAAGCAAGATGCTGTTTTGTTAGCAGCAGAATACAACTGTTTAGGGCTGCAACTAACAATTATTTTAATAATACATTAATCTGTTGATTTTATTAATCGTAAAAAAAAAACAAAAACAGAAACCTAAATCTTTCTAAATCTTTAGAAAGTGCACAAACATGTTGCTCCTTGAGCTGTTATAATAATAATAAAATAAAATAAAAATGGACTAACACAAAAAACATACACATGTGTGCTTTACATCTGCCAAATATAGACTTTTTTTTTAAATAAAGTGCCACCTGAGCGACCAGAACGATAAATAATTTATAAAAAAATAAAGAACAATACAAATCAGAAAATTTAACAGGATTTGTTTGAATGTCAGAACTTGTTCTCTACACTACACTGCAGATGCACACACTCACAAACTCTCACACTGACACACACACACTGCAAAAAATGCTTTTCTAACTTAGTAGTTTTATCCTGATTTCAGTCCAAATCAGGACAGAAAATATTAAATCAAGATACATTTACTAGACACATGAAATAGCATAAGAAATTATGTCTTGTTTTCTGATAAAACATCTCAGAATTAAGTGATTGTTTGTTTAAAACAAGCAAAATTATCTGCCAATGGGGTAAGAAAACTAATCTTAATGAGATATAATCTCAAACAGAAGTTTTAAGCATCACTTAATTTTCTCATGCCATTTTTCTTGTCTATTAATCTTAATTTAAGATTTTTTAGATATTTGGACTGGAAACGAGACAAACGTACTAGGTAAGAAAAGCTTTTTTTGCAGTGTAGCTATACATGACAACAGATTGAAAAATGAATGGTCCAAAAAAGGCAAGTGAATAAAAACATGTCTTTAATCTTTTAATGCAAAGTAACTATAGCACCCCTGCTTTACTACTGTAATTAACGAGCTAACGCTAACTTGTCATGCTTGTCAAGCTGGATGACGGGTAAACATTTACATTTACAGCATTTATCAGACGCCCTTATCCAGAGCGACTTACAATCAGTAGTTCCAGGGACAGTCCCCCTGGAGCAACTTAGGGTTAAGTTTTGTCAGGGACACAATAGACGAGTCATCCACGCGGAGACGCAGAGAACAGTCCGAACGCTGTTTCACCCCCCCTCCACACCTGTAGGTGGCGCTGTAAGTCCCCGTCTAGTTCTCCTCCGTGGCGAGTTAAACACCAGCACCAGGGACATTACGTTCCTCACTTCAAAATGGAACAAAAGTAGGATTCTGTAGTGACTTACCCTGCTGCTGAACTCCCTTCTTCCTCCTCAAACACTCCAACATGTTTGCGTTTCAGGTGCAGGATCATTGCCGTGGTGCTCCCGTGCCGTGCCGTGCCGTGCCATGTCGCTTTTACATATTTTCGCACAGATTTCTCTGCCTCCGCCATGTATCTGATATATACCTCCGCTTGTTTGTTTTTTTTTTTTGCTCCGTGCTGTCTATGAGGCACTTAACTCTGCTAGCATCTGTGCATGAGAGCGCTCCGCGCTCAAATAAAGTTTTTTTTAAAATAATCAAACATCTCCGCGTCGTGCAACATAACGAATCGATTAGGAAATTCGTTGCCAACTCTTTCAGTAATCGATTTTTATCGATTCAATCGATTCGTTGTTGCAGCCCTACAACTGTTATTTAGCAGCAACATACTGTTTTGTTAGCTACAGCATTTAACTGTTATTTAGCAGCAAGATACTGTTTTGTTAGCTACAGCATTCAATGTTTATTAAACAACTGTTATTTAGCAGTATATAGCTGTTAATTTAAATTATACCCTGCATTTTATATTTATGCGAAAAAATAAGACCAACATATAGTTTTAGTTGTTTTTTATTTAAATTTAACATTGTTAAAGCTGTTGTGTCAATAGATGCAAGGAGTGCATAAACTATGGTGCAACAAATAAGCAGCAATAACAGAGGAAAGAGAGAGAGTAAAAATAAGTAAAATAAATCAACAAAAGGTTTAAAAAAAAAAAAAAAAAAAACAGCCCTTTCTGGATATAAAAGGATTAAAAGAAAAACATAACACCATATACACAAAACAAAAACATTTTAAAAGTGCCACTCAAAGTCCATCAATTCTTTTGGACAGTTTTCCCAGTGTTTTTAGATGTCACTTTTCCTTTTGCAGGGGGAAGACTTTCTGTGATCAGTGTTTTAAAACTCTAATAATAAAACAAGATTTAAAAGAAAATACCATTATTACCATAGTATTGAAAGACAAAAATAAATTTACCTTTGAAGGAATTCCAGTGTGCATGCTGCTTCCTCTTGGTATTGCAGGTTGAAGATGTAATGCAGTGAAAACAAAGCAGCAAGTCCAGAAAGAAACACCCTCACAGATTATTTTGCCCTCCAAGGTGATCATCCATTGTTTCAACCACTGCACTTGAGTATCACCTGGACCTTAAAAGAGTGTACAGATTATGCTATAAATTAACCTTGGAAAGCTAGCATAGAAAAGGCAGTGAGAAAATTATGCAAGCCCTGACAAAAGTATATAATATTGTCTTCCAAGACAACAAACTTTGCAATTTCAATATTTTAGCCGACAAGACACTATCATATTTAATATACTTACCAAGCAGAATCAATCGAGGAGGTTACCAGTCTTCTCAAGGTCAGCAGGAGAGGCAGACATCTATCGTTAAAGATAAAAATTAGAAATTAACATCTCCAAAAAACAGATGTGCTAATAATATTCTTGAATAATAAGCCCATCTTGATTCTCTGCAAAGTGAGCCATTATGAGTTGAACAATGAGGTGGGCTGAATCAATGGCTTCCTCCTTGGAAAGAACTGCCTTAACTTCTGAGTTAGTTGGTGTGCCGGAGTTAAATGGTTACACTAGATTTATAAGTGTATTTCTTCTTTCTTGTGTCTTTTATTTTCTTATTTTCTAAAGACTTTTATTTTGTTTACCTGTATTCTGATATGGGTAAGGGAATTATAACGACAATCAGGGTGTTTGTTTAATTGTAGAATGTTAAAATGTGTTAATGTTTCTGGTTATGTTAAATATGTTTCTGTATTTTTGTTTGTTCAATTTATGGTTATTGTAAGAAGTTATGTGGGTTCTAAAACTTTGATCAGCCCCGAAAAGTGGTTGGATGCAGCCGTGCCCTTGGGTTAGTGGGTTGGAGACCCGGTTTAGTTCTCTTAGACACATGGCATGAGCTGTGAGAGGTGCGTGGGGTTTGTGTGCAAAACGTTTTTTTTTTTTATTTTAATTTATGTACATATTAGGAATATTTTGCATGTGTGTTATTTTGTGAATATTTTTTCATGTTCCGTTAATACTGTATATTGTAGAGAGAGGTGCAGAGAGACGCAGTTTGTGACGCGATGTTCTGACGCGACCTTGCTTTTGTACAGGTATGCGGTATTATAAATTGTGAATACTTTATGTTATTGTTCAGTTCTCTTAGATACATGGCATGAGCTGTGAGAGAGAGAGAGGTGCAGAGAGACGCAGTTTGTGACGCGATGTTCTGACGCGACCTTGCTTTTGTACAGAATACACTTTGCACGGAAAATTTCTTGGGTGTCAGCTCGTCAATTACGGTTCAAGAAAAGAAATCAAAAAATTACACAACGCAGAAGAAGAACCGCTACATTGGCCTGGTTTTGAAAACCTCTACAATGCTCCTCCCACAGAATGTTCAAATGCACGTAGGACATTGATCTCAGTCAGAAGCTCAAAATGTGTAAATAGGCCTTTCTGAAGAAAAAGGTATGGCCACTTTTTCATGACCTCTGCAACAGAAGGTGCTGGAGGTGTTTATTTGACTTCGCTGCAGGCAGAAAGTTGTCTCCATCAAATGAATTACTTCAGCTTTCTCGCCACCCTTTGTTCCTTCACGAGAGTAGATATCCTAAAGCTTTTGACGTTTTTTTCAACTGAATCATCCGTTTCCTCTAAAAGAAGAGCAGGCTGAAACCGTACACAACCATATGTGTTGGTTGGTCCTCTTTTAACACCATGGACTGATGACCGGTAGCTGGTAGTGTGACTAAGGTTCTCAATGTCTTGACCTGGGCCAAAAGTGAGCTGTATCCTTCCCCTATAATTCGTCCATCATGAAGGTGGTCTCCAAAGCTCTGGGGATATTGACTGACAATTGTTTTACAAATTGTAAGACACTGTGCACGTGTTGGGGTTGTCTCAAATTTTTTCATTTCATCTGCAAGCACCCTAACCATTTGTCGTCTTGCTGCTGGTGAAGGCCTTTTTCCAGAGGAAATAGCAGACTGCATTTGTGCAGGCATGAGCTGCCAGGGTACTTTGAAGGTGTCAGGCTATGATTTCCTAATAGAGGATGTAGATGGCTTACTGCATTCAAGACTGCTGGATTCTCCATCAGTAGAGACAGACAAATTAGAAGAGCATGGCAATGGTGAGGAGCACCCATCTGACAAAGAAGGTGTCTTCTCCATGATGGTGAGATCCAAACTGGCAGTGTCCCTCTCTATAAACCACAAAATATTGAACAGGCAGTTAAAATTTACTGTATAGACACAACTTAAGCAACTTAAAATATATACATAATCACATATTGTTTAAAATGGTCCGTTTGTTTAGGTTTTTACAAATGTAGGCACCATTTAAAACTATTTACATTTTTCATTTTATTACTGTAGTAAGCAAGAAAATTAAATTGTTGAACAGGAAATTAAAACCCCATCTACATTTTAACACTCTTACATCCACTTCATGGTATTCTAAAATATCACTTCTAAAATTTGTCTAGTCACACTTTTTAATATTAAAGAAATAGTTCACCATGAAATAAAAATTAACCCATAATTTACTAACACATCATCTTTAGTGTATATGAATGACTTTCTTCAGATTAAAATAATAGGGTTATATAATTATATTTGTTATATTAAATAATAGTGTGGCTCTTTCTAGATTTAATGGTGTCCAAAGTTTTGATGCTCTACAAAATGCATCCATCCAGCATAAACGTAATCCACATGACTTTGGTTAATAAAGAAGAATAGCTAATTCAGTGAATGCCATGTTACATATAAATGTATATAAAATGCACTTGCACATAAAGCTTTAACTTGAACATCATTGAATGGCATTACAAAGGACCCAAGATATATTACGATTGTATATCAAAAGACATATCAAAGACTGTGTACTTGGACAATGGATAATAATCCAGAAGGTCATTCTGATTAACACAAGAGTAGGAACCATTTTTTGCTGAAAAGCAGTAAACACCCATGTTATGGATAGTGGAAGTTTGGAAAAGTTCAGTGATAAAATACAGGGAGTGCAGAATTATTAGGCAAGTTGTATTTTTGAGGAATAATTTTATTTATGAACAACAACCATGTTCTCAATGAACCCAAAAAAACTCATTAATATCAAAGCTGAATGTTTTTGGAAGTAGTTTTTAGTTTGTTTTTATTTTTAGCTATTTTAGGGGGATATCTGTGTGTGTAGGTGACTATTACTGTGCATAATTATGAAAGTGAAAGTGAAGTGATTGTCACACGTGATACACAGCAGCACAGCACACAGTGCACACAGTGAAATTTGTCCTCTGCATTTAACCCATCACCCTGAGTGAGCAGTGGGCAGCCATGACAGGCGCCCAGGGAGCAGTGTGTGGGGACGGTGCTTTGCTCAGTGGCACCTCAGTGGCACCTTGGCAGATCGGGATTTGAACCAGCAACCTTCTGATTACGGGGCCCCTTCCTTAACCACTAGGCCACCACTGCTCCACTTGACGTCCCTGGGTGGGAGTCAAGTGGGGCAGTGGTGGCCTAGTGGTTAACAAAAAACAAATATATACCCATTTCAATTATTTATTTTTAACAGTGAAACCAATATAACATCTCCAAATTCAATATACATTTCTGACATTCAAAAACAAAACAAAAACAAATCAGCGACCAATATAGCCACCTTTCTTTGCAAGGACACTCAAAAGCCTGCCATCCATGGATTCTGTCAGTGTTTTGATCTGTTCACCATCAACATTGCGGGCAGCAGCAACCACAGCCTCCCAGACACTGTTCAGAGAGGTGTACTGTTTTCCCTCCTTGTAAATCTCACATTTGATGATGTACCACAGGTTCTCAATGGGGTTCAGATCAGGTGAACAAGGAGGCCATGTCATTAGTTTTTCTTCTTTTATACCCTTTCTTGCCAGCCACGCTGTGGAGTACTTGGACGCGTGTGATGGAGCATTGTCTTGCATGAAAATCATGTTTTTCTTGAAGGATGCAGACTTCTTCCCGTACCATTGCTTGAAGAAGGTGTCTTCCAGAAACTGGCAGTAGGACTGGGAGTTGAGCTTGACTCCATCCTCAACCCGAAAAGGCCCCACAAGCTAATCTTTGATGATACCAGCCCAAACCAGTACTCCACCTCCACCTTGCTGGCATCTGAGTCGGACTGGAGCTCTCTGCCCTTTACCAATCCAGCCACGGGCTTATCCATCTGGCCCATGAAGACTCACTCTCATTTCATCAGTCCATAAAACCTTAGAAAAATCAGTCTTGAGATATTTCTTGGCCCAGTCTTGACGTTTCAGCTTGTGTGTCTTGTTCAGTGGAGGTCGTCTTTCAGCCTTTCTTACCTTGGCCATGTCTCTTAGTATTGCACACCTTGTGCTTTTGGGCACTCCAGTGATGTTGCAGCTCTGAAATATGTCCAAACTGGTGGCAATGACATCTTGGCAGCTGCACGCTTGACTTTTCTCAGTTCATGGGCAGTTATTTTACGCCTTGGTTTTTCCACACGCTTCTTGCGACCCTGTTGACTATTTTGAATGAAACGCTTGATTGTTCGATGATCACGCTTCAGAAGCTTTGCAATTTTAAGAGTGCTGCATCCCTCTGCAAGATATCTCACTATTTTTGACTTTTCTGAGCCTGTCAAGTCCTTCTTTTTTTTTTTTTTTGCCAAAGGAAAGGAAGTAGCCTAATAATTATGCACACCTGATATAGGGTGTTGATGTCATTAGACCACACCCCTTCTCATTACAGAGATGCACATCACCTAATATGCTTAATTGGTAGTAGGCTTTTGAGCCTATACAGCTTGGAGTAAGACAACATGCATGAAGAGGATGATGTGGACAAAATACTCATTTGACTAATAATTCTGCACTCCCTGTACACTGAAGATTTCTGTATGACTATCATCACAATCCTGCCCACAATAATGCCTTCATCAGTTTCCTAAATAACAACATACATGTTTTTTTTGTATGTTGTTCCCTTAACAGTTGCCTCATGAGCAACTGTAGTATTTTCAGGCTGAAAATCATATCCAGCCACTGCTTCCCTAATGACGTCATTGTAGTCACTCACTACAAACTCTGTTGCCTTGTCTGCTACAGTAGTGGGAGGGAAGAACTCACCGGCACGAAGAAATGCCTGGAGAAGCTCATGTCTTTCTACAAGAGTAAAGCAAAGATTTTTAAAGTTATGTAATTTTTTTACACACTGTTTGAAATAAACATGCTTGCTCTCAAACCTTAGTGTTCACAACCGAATGAGTGGACCAAAATGAATAATGAGGTCAGGGTAGTGGCTAAGTGGCTGATGTTTAGGTCTGAGACAGTGGGCAGGAAAAATGTGTTTCCTAAAACGTAGGCACTCATCAATCAAAACTCTCAAATACCCCACCTGACCATTGGAAATGGCTGGTGAACAAACAAGTGCAACGATTTCCCTTAATACTAATATTAGTTGCCAAACTTCATTTGTACCAGGAGATTCAATTTGTTCACCAATCACCAATGGCAGCATCCTCAAAAAACACCAGCTTTGTACAGTGTGGCCACCAGCTTCTCACTTCTGGGGTCAATTTCACAAGGTCTGTCCCTGTTTTTGTTACCCTGAAACTTAAACCGACTGATCCTGTGAGTTAATTCCAGGTAAGTAAACTGTCTGTCAACTTTTACAAGATGTTGTATACATAAAGGAATGTCATATGACACAACACCTTCAAGCAAATCATGTCCAAGGCATGGGGGCAACCCTAGCTGACAAACAGGATAGAAAGAGAGCTCATTGAATGATGAGTCAAACTTGATGCATCTTCTATGAGGCAAAACCTCAGCACAGTTTTGAACATGATCTTTGTATGACTGCACTGTATGAAATGTGGCCCTGGAAAGTGGATCTTGCTGAAATGTTTTGTTTATCTATTTGACAGTATCGGCAGAAGTATGTGCTTCCACTGAAATTCTCCACAAATCCACCTATGCTATGTGAGCCTAAATTGTCACCAACTATTGCCCACAAAATTGCTTAAATATTCAGTCTCTAATTCTTTCTTTCTTCTGTCCTCACTTGCAAAAAATCTCACTGATATTCACTGACACATCAAATCATGCCTTCAATTTAACTGTTACATTGCATTTAATTATACACTTACTTTAAAACACAATTTAGAACATTTTCTTACCACGTATATCAATACTGTGGTGAGGAAAATGTACTGGAATTACTGGAACGAAATATTCTTTACACTCACATGTAACTGAACCCACATCAAGGACCTGCTCAGTCAAGTCGCATTTTCATTTTTTTAATGACTGTTTTTGTTTTACTGTTATTTCATGTTTTATTGTTGGTGTTTTCCCATCATAGTAGATTCACACCTGGGCATCCTGAGTATCAAGAAGAATAAGCAGCTACACTCAGACGTCAAATCAAAACTTTTAACGCCGTTTGTGGGGAGCAGGGCGGCGCGGTTGTGATGGATCTCGGTCGGTCAGGTGGAGGTGATTTAGTGGGTAATCTGGGTGGAGAGCTGCTCGCCGATAACATTCGTCTTTGGGCCGAGGAAGGTGTCTGTCTGTGGCCCAGTTCCATCGCAGACAGCCGCCCACCCGATCCATCCCGCCACTCTGCGCGACAAAATTAACATATTCAAGCGTCAAAGGACCGAACGTACCACTTGTCCACAACGAGAGATAAAAAACATTTATTACAGCGTAGAAAGCTGCTGCTTTAGATATTTTGGTTTAATTCGAAATTAAGCCACAGTGAAAATGACTAAGATTTTTACACTTCAATTATTTTCGACTTTTTGAGCAGTTATGACAATGTATTAAATACGGTGGAACATAAAACCAAGATTCCCATTCGGCACACGGGCCGCTCTGCCCTTTTGTTCTGGAAAACGCGAGCGGTCCGCGGCAGCGACACCCTCCATCCCCGGATCATCCTGACGTGGCGGCCAGTAAAACCCGGCCGGGATATAGACCGGAGTCAGATGCCAGGCTTCATATTTCACCATCACGCATTTTCAAAAGCGGAGAGCGTCAGTCATTCTTTACAGCCGCGAAGACTCGAGAGAAAAGCGAGTCCGCGGCCAGAATCCGTTCCAGGAAACATCCGACCGTGGCGGTTTCTCCAAACCGCCCATTTCTTCAGGAAGCGGGCGAAATCGCAAACGTAACACGAAACTGGTTCACAAACAAGGTTTGTGTTGTCTACACGTCTTCTACACTTTGCGTCCAAATTATTTTCAGCACTTTTATCGTAAAACAGTAAAAGTCAACGTTGCAGCTTAGAAACAAGTGAAACGCAGCATGGTTACCAGATAGCTAGCTTAGCCAGTTCCGTACTGCTAGGATCAACATTACTTGTCACGTATGACCAAATGCCGAAAACAGGACTAAAAGACACGAATGAAACTGGAAATGCTGTAATTTGCAGCTGGAACGGCGAATGACTTTAAAGAGTTGCGGTGGTTTGCGCTTAGCCTCCTACAACTAGCTTGCTACCTGTCACCTTATTTAAGAATTGAACTTTTTTTTAGCTGCACAATGGAGAACTATGAGGAGTTCATTCGGAACCGTCGCTGCCGTTTGAAAGAAGCCAAGACACCTTTAAACCGTGGGACATCGGAAATTCGATTTTTCGGACGTTCAGTTCTGCCCCCTCTAGTAAGTTCCCCTCCTGCTTGTTCTATTGTTATTTAAGCAAAGCTGTACTTGTCTAATAAAAAAACTGTAATGTAGTTGAATACAGAGCAGAGAGAGGAGATGACGAGTCACAGGGAACTGGCTCACCTGCGAGAGTGCCAGAAGTCCGCACTTCTGCCCATTCTTCACAGGAGTACGGTAATGTACTTCCTTAGCATATTAGCAGCAACACATTCGGCTGTTCATAGTTTATAAATACATTTTCTCTTTTTCTGTGTAGCCCAGGCAAGCTACACCACTTGAAGAATTAGCAGTCGCTGACGGTGGCGGTCCAAGTGACCAGCTGGCAGAGACAAAGTCGTGTGGACAGACTCGTGATTGGAAAGTAGTGGGGGACAGCCGACCCTTGACATCAACAGCTCGCAGTGATGTTACACACTTCCAGGATCCTCCCGGAGACGACGCCATGCGGACCAACCCACGGAGCGCGTTGAGTGAAGCCGTGACTGCAGCGGACCATCAGACAGGAAGAGGCGAGGAACCCAAAGCAGAGACTCTGGATGATGTAAGCCACCAGTCTGTGTCATCAGGTTACATTACGGGCGAGATTGTGGCGACTGTGGTGCATAGTGGGACACAGGAGGAGGACAGTATGAGTCATGGGATGGAGAGGAGTTCTCAGGGAGAAGCGAGTTTCTCTTTTTGCCTTTTTCAGACTGATGGCTACAAGTCTGACATCATCAGCCATGCACCTGTGGATGGAGGAGACTTGGAAAGAGAAGCAGCAGAGTGTCACACGGACCCTGCATGTTCTTTAGCTCCTCAGGACCCACTGAAGTCTCCATATCAGATGAGCCTCCAGAGCCTCCTGAAGAAGTCCCAGGAGCATAGGCGCCAGCAGCGGATGTTAAAGAGCCAGGCTAAGGCCTCCAAAGCAGCAGAGGCAGCCTCTTTGGATGACCACCACTCTTCAAATAAGCAGATTGAAGAGTTTGCTGAGGGATGTGGGGTTGTGAGGACTGAGCCAAGAGGAGAAAGGAGGAGGGAGCAGAAGAGCTTCCAGGCCTGTGATTTAGAGACTGTTGTTTCAGAAGGTATAGCAGAAGTGGAGTTTTGTGAAAGAGAGAATGTGCTGCTGACTAAGAAACTGTGTGAAGCGAGATGGACAGACTGCTCTGAAAGTGAAAAAATTATTTGTGATAATACCACTGGGCCATCATCATCATCTAATAACCATCATCAGCCTATCATATCGAACAGTCTTCAGGCTTTGAAGTTGGCCAAGGGAAAGAAGTCCCATCCTGGTGTCTCGTCTGCCAGGAAGTTCTGTAACATCCCCACCCCTCAGTTTTGCTTGAGTCCTGTACGGTGTAAGAAATCTGGCATGAATGGCCGCCTTACAAAGAGAGCAGCGGGTAGGACACGTCTTTGTGTTGAAGATGAATTGCAGAATAATCCAATCAGTTGCTGGGATCCCAAGATGTTACCTAAGGTTACAGGTGGCAGTTTGTGTCTGGTTTCAGACCAAACTCAGCAAATCGCTGAGCTGGAGCTCAGTTTGTCCAACCTGAAAGCATACATTTCTGTTCTGGAGTCCACTCTCACTGAGGTGCAGAAGAACCCCTCAGATGGTCCCAGAGAAGCTTCTGCTCAGCACAGTGACCAGGACATCCCTCCCTGTCACCCATCTACTGCTGAAAACGAGCCGCCTGTGATCTCTCTGTCCGATTGTGGGTCTAGGCCAGATGCGCTGCCCTTGCGCACCATCACTTCCCTTGGCCAGAAGATGAGGGTGGTGGCACCAGCAGTGTTTGGGGTCCTTCAGGAAGCAGGTCAGTGCTCACAGAGGGGGGTGGTCCTTGCAGATGCCAGCAACCTGCAGGAGAGGAGGAGTGCAGCAGTGGAAGAGAAGAGGGAGCTGAAGGAGGACTCTCCTCGGGTTTTATCTCTGAATCAATCATATGATGTGGACTCCCCATCTGGGCTCTGGCTCCAGCTGACCCCAAAACCAGGTGACCAGGAGAGGGGCTCTCGTGCAAAACGGAGGCTTCTCATGAACATTTCGGATGAGAATGCTGGTTCTCCATTCACTATCTATAAAGGTGAGGTTTTCACATAGCTTTAGAAGTCTCCAAAGCTATTTTATTATTGTAAGAGAGTATATAGAATTAATCTATGCAGGTAAATATCTCTAGAAAGTCTTCTTTCTGACTGGAACAGACTTAGAGAAAAGTCACTAAAAGCGCTACAGCCATACAGTTGTGAGCTTCTTGCGATTTTCCCTGGTTGCTCTACTGATGTTGATTTATGCATTTGCAGCAGTGCAGTCACCTGTGCAGGAGATTCAGAAGCTGAAATTGAAACATGCACATTTGGAGCAAGCTGGGGTGGAGCAGCGTAAGCAACAGCAGGTAAGAAAACTGTAAGCATCACAGTTTAGAACCTGCTGACCTCAACCCACCTTCAGTCATCTCTTCAATCTCTTTTTCCGACCTTTTGAACCTCAACCGTGTCTGGGGATGAGTATTATTGGATTTTCTCTCAGCATTAGTCATGATTGTATCTGTTATATGCTACAATATTATTCATTTAACAATACAATTGTAATTCTGCAGTGTCCTATCCATTATGCAAACCAAACTTTTGATCTAATTAGTAGACTGATATCCATTACTATCCCACTACCATTGTGTTCCTGCGCAAGATACCTAACCTGGAGTGTCTCCAGGGGGACTGTCCCTGTAACTACTAATTGTATGGCTCTCTGGATAAGAGCGTCTATCAAATGCCATAAACGTTTAACACTGTCTTTTTTCAGTCAAACGTAGGACAATTTTGTCCACTATTGGATTTTGTTGGTCTCTTAAGGGCAAAGAGTCCTGTTGGTTCAAATGTCAGTATTTGTAACACTAATAGTGGTATTATAAAGCATTGCTTGAGCACTGCATTTTTTTTCTACTTTAATGGTTTAGCATATTCTGGAGTGGATTTATACCTTCAGCGTTATCTAGTGTTTTATTTTCACTATTACTCAGAGTTGATGTCACTATAGGAGGAAAAGAGGGTGGCGTTTTATAGTGATGCTCTCTGGAGCCCGGGGATTTACTGCCTTCTTGATGTGACACCGCAAGGCCAATTCAATAGCAGGGTCACTTGTTTGGATATTGTCAACCAAATCTGCCCAATTAAACGGAATCATCAAGAGGAAGTGGGCTGAGAAACATTTGCATGATTAGATCTGTGTAAGTGAAACGGTTTAGAAAGGTTTTTGAAACCTAGCCATTTAGCTCTTGGGTGAAAACATGGTTATTAAAAAAATCCATGTAATGAAGTTTTCTGAAATGGAAACTAACTTGTTCGTCCCTGATTAGGATCATTCATGTTCAAAGGAGGTGACTTACAAAAGCACTCAGGAGCATTCATTGTACAAGCAGCGTAAATACTAGGGGTGTTGAAATTAATCATATAATCGATGCATCGCGGTGTACACATTGCATCAATGCAGTACAGAACATAATCGATCCCATCATAATGACGTTGCTTGGGGATTTTCTGGCGGTGGCATAAAGGTTCTTGTTAAAGTAGTGCCGGTAGTGACTGTGGCGGCCTGATCTATAGAGCACGCCACTGCTCCGGGTCCGAATGTTAACGCTGCGTGGCACCCGGCGGGCGCGACAAACAGAACACCAGCGGCCGTGTTTTCTTTCTGCCACTTCGAAACACACACGAAGCGGGAACAGAGGAGAAACGGACCCTCCTCTGAGTGTCAAGAGATCTACGACACGACATTTAGGAAAACACGCAGATTTTTCGCACTGACCGCGCCGCGCTATAACTGTACACACAGTCTCAAAAGTCATAAATAATAGTCGTGTAAAATGGGATGTTTAGTTTAATTCAGTTGAATTTGAAAAAAAAAATCATATTCACCTGCATGTTTTCGGCTGTGGAGGAATTAACCGGCCGATTCACTGACTCTGGTTTGGAGCGTTCGTTCGAATGGGTTGTAGTAGCCTAGTGGATAACACACTCGCCTATGAACCGGAAGATTGTGTCCCTGAGCAAGACACTTAACCCTAAGTTGTTCCAGGGGGGGACTGTCCCTGTAACTACTGATTGTAAGTCGCTTTGAATAAGGGTTCTAATAGGGTGGTCAGACATCCTCGGACTTGTGGAATGTGGGTTTTTAGAAATGCTTTTGTCACAAGGGCAATCCGGTTACGCACTTGCAGACGTACTATGGGTGGGGGGACAAGCTGTCGTACCGGGAGAGGATGCTGGACGCGTTTGGACGGTGAGGGAGAGACTGGCGGGGAATGAGGACTGAAAGGAAGCAGTGGACGCGCTGCTGTGCAGTGGGGAGTGAGTTGGGGATCTGTGGGAAGTACCAGGGCAGAGGAGAACCGGAAGACAGCAGGTTTCAGGATGGTCCGGGAGCGTGGACTGGACGGGAGGACGTATTGGTCGGCAGGAATGTAGTGGAGCATGGATTCACGTCTTAACCGAAGGATCAGGCAGGCAAGCAGAGGTTGTGGCCAGGAAGTTCCAGTCGGGGTTCTTTCGTGGTTTCAATGGGGTCAGGCAATTCTCGAAGTCGGGGTCAGGCGAAGGTCGTATTTCATGGATGCACCACGATGCATCGATATCGAGGCACTGATAATCGTAATTGAATCGTGAGACAAGTGAAGGTTCACACCTCTAATAAATACGTTGACCAGTGTGGGGTGAATGGGAAGATGCAGTGAGAGCAAAACCCTAGACATGGGCGATCAAGACGGATTTTTGGGGGTAAATGTGGGCTTTTTGGATGCCCAAGAAATAAAAAATAAAAAAAGTGAATATTAGAATAAAATATTAATGCTTTCTGTACTCTTTACCTTTAGCAGTTAAGTTCTCTCTCTCTCAGAATTTCCACCTATTTCATTAGCTGTGTTGGAGGAGTGCACCTCAAGTCTTCTCGTGTATCTCACCAGTGTCTTTCTTTATCCCTGTCCATTTTCATGACATCCCTGTAAGCAGCATCTCTCACTTCACAATCAAAATGGGAGTGATATTTTAATTTCTAATGCAGGAAAGAATGTGCCCTTTGCTGGATATTGCGATATCACTTGAACCTCTACTCTTCTTGGCTTCTTCAGTGTGTTGATCTATTTGAGTCAGAAGACTATCCACTGGATTTAAAAAGCCTACTCTAAATGTTTCATACAGTTCTATTGGTGATCCTCTGGCTGTCTTTTTTTTTTTTTTTTTTTATTTGTTGAAGAACCCAAGGACACTGCTGTAGGCATCTCTCCCTCCTTTGGTTTGTACTTGTTTGTGTTCATGTCCCATTAATTATAGCCCCTAATTTATGCGTTTTACTATTAATGAATAGAAGCAGATTTATAATGCTGTGTGTGTGTGTTTTTTCTTTCTTCCCATCTTGTTGTGATGGGGCAGAATGGAGGCTGCTCAGCCCTGTTGTGGGAATTGACACAGAAAATGAGAGGATAATTTTGCTTAATTCATGAGCATTTGAGCCTAAGAAGCTGATTATCCCTCTGTGGTCTGTTGCCTATATCACCTCTTTCTCTCTCTGTCCCTCTACCCACCATCTATGCTCTCTGTCCCCCTATTAACTTATTTCTCGTGCCTCATTTACTGTCCTTCAATGCCCTTTTCCTTCTATCTCTCATCAGCCCTCTCTCCTTCCCCTCCTTTCCCGTTTGATTCCTTTCTCTCTCTCTCTCCCTCCCCTTCCCTCCCAGTCTGTGGTAGCATGGTGCTGGTTTCTCCAGAGCGTGTCCTTCTCCTGTCCCAGCTCCGGCTTGTGTCTGTCTGTCCCCTCCCTCCTGCCCTCTTATGTCTCCTTCCCGCTTCGTAGCTCACCGTTACCCACATGTTGTGAGGCTGCCTCTGTGCTGGGCATTAATAACTGAATTATTTTAAACCGGCCTACCATTAACAGGAATAGGCTAGTGAAAGAAGACAAACTGATTTGGCATAAACACCATGAAATGTAACATCTCTTTCCCCCAGGTGTGTGGGTCTCTGTCTCTGTTCCATTGCCCCCTGGTGGCTGCAGCGGTGAAGGGCTACCTCACACGCCGACTCCTGCGCACAGAGAGGGTGGCTCAGCTTGTCCGCACCATCAAGGTGACTCTCAATAAAACAATCAGTCAGTCAGATCAGGACAAAACAAGGACGAAAGAGGAGATGGCTAGATTGGCTAACGGTGCTGGTGAGGGCATTAGCTTGCAGCATTAATCAGGGCACATTCGTTTAATCCATGTACATTTTTTTTTTCAATTAGCCCTTAAAAGGTGACATGAGGTGACTGCATTGATTTATGACTGTAGTGATGGGTTCTAGTGCTTTGCTATTTGTCCTTTAATTAATTGATACACAGAAAGGATTGTATCATCACTGTTGTGTTCCCAGGACACCCAACAGTTCTCCCAAACTCAGACCCGGTGCTACTTAAGAACCAGACAGGATGTGGCTCTGCAGAAGAGAGTCTCCCTACAGGTATCTGTGTTTTTAAATTTATAATGCCATGTGAGGTTTTGCATCTTGGTTTGGAATGTAATATGGTACATGAACTGATTAAGTACTTTTATCATTTATATTTCCTATTAAAAAGCCCAGTGTATTTGTTGGGCCATTGATGGTGACCATCAGTCTTTGTAATGAGCTTTTCCTTTCAATATATGTAATCCTGTGACTTTTTACGATCTGCCCTCATTAATCTCTCTGTTTTATCTCAGTTGCGTTCAGCTCGGTATGACCTCCATGACATCTTTCGTCTTTCGGCTGCAGACAGGATGCAGCTCATTGCCTGGGACCGGGAGTTGCTCAGAGAGAGACAGTTCAAGCGAATGGTAGGGTCCCGTGACACGTTAGCAGAATAACAACATACCTACACTTTCTCCGGGGGCACAAATGATCTGGCCAGATCATGAAAGGAAAATACTCCCATTGTTTTCAAGTTTATATGAATTATTGACTGCCTTTCTCGTCCTGTTGATTATCACTCTTGAGTAAACTGCATTATGTTCTTTGGCATTGGCTCTGCTGTATGCAGGAGCTGTTGATGGACAAAGTTGAAGTATGCGCTGTTCTAATTTTGTCTCTTCACAGGAGAGGAAAGACAAGAAGGTCTGTCTCTCTACAGCCACTAGGAAATACATAGAAAGGAAGAGGGGTGCGATGTAAGTCACTGCCAGACATTTCCTGTTTAAAATCCCCCTAGGTGATGCTCAGTGTCATGTCCTAATTGAGGGGTGGAGAGGAACGTGACAGCAGGTTGGTGAGGGAAGAGGGCTGAGACACACAGACAAGGGCTTAACAAAATGCACAAGCAGGGCTTTTATTTACAACAGAAAACAGAACCAAGCACAACTACTAACAACATTACAGCCAAAGGAAGGGGACAACAAAGCAAAAACACAGGCGAAGGGTCCAACACACTGAGTAAACAATGACAAAAAAGTGGCAACCACAGACCTCCTGAGCATTAACTGAGGTCTCCTTATATGTGTTGTGCCAGCCAATCAGCAAGCGGTAAGGTGGAGCCGGTTGGCGTGGACCTCCACCCACCGAAGCAGCCTAGAAGAGACAGACGTGTGGAAGCATACTCCCCGATGACACAGGGACATCCAGCAGAGTTCGCTGTTATGTCAGGCTATTTAAAATGTCTGCATTGTACCAGATGATTACTAATGTGAAATTTCACTGTTTTCAGGCTAAAGAACCCTGTTGTGGAGAGAAGACCGCGGTGAAGGCCCTTCATGCATCTTCATTGAATGTTCATGTTTTTGTGAAGTTTCTTGGTTTATATTGTGGTTCCTGTTCTATGTTTTACTTTTATATTATTTATATTGTTCTGCTGGTTTTGAGACTTGTTTTTATTTATATACTGCTCAAAAAAATAAAGGAAACACAAAAGTAAGACATCCTATATCTGAATCCACGTGCCTGTATGATGTCCCTACAATGCCTGGGTATGCTCCTGATGATGTGGCAGATGGTCTCTTGAGGGATCGCCATCTGCCAACTCCTGGACAGTCTGTGGTGCAACATGTAATTGGTGGATGGAATGAGACATGATGCTCCAGATGTTCTCCATTGCGTTCAGGTCTGGGGAACAGGCGACCAGTCCAATGCCCTCATCTTGCAGGAACTATTGATGCACTCCAGCCACATGAGCTGTAATATTGTCTTGCATTATGAGGAACCCAGGACCACCAGCATATGGTCTCAAAGGGGGTCTGAGGATCTCATCTCGGTACTTAATGGGAGTCAGGCTACCTCTGAAGAGCACATGGAGGCCTGTGTGTCCCCCCCCAAAGGAGGATGGATGTTGCAGGCAGCAGAACGTTCTCCATGGTGTCTCCATACCTGGTCACATCTGTCACATGTGCTCAGTGTGAATCTGCTTTCATCTGTGAAGAGCACAGGGCGACAGGCAGGCCCTCATACCACTCTCATACCAATTCCTGGTCTTTTTGGACGAGATGGCATCCACCCCAACTGGGCGGGTGCCACTCAGTTGTCTAAAAAATTGGCTCATAGTCTTAGATTCAAAAAACAAAACTGACTTGCCAGAGCAGAGACCAGGCGGCAGACAGACTGGCTAAACCAAGCGTCTGCCATTTGCGTAGAGCCTCCACCCAAAGTGTACAATATTGACACTGTATCTAACTCGCTCTATTAAAACAAGAGATTCTAAAATAAACATTAATAATAAAACTCATAAATATGCTGACACTGTGTCTGTTCCACGGAATGGGCGGGGTGCCTGTTTCACCTCTGAACATACCACCAACACCTCCGATATAAGAATAAGATTATTCAATGTTACATCTCTCACACCTAAAACGCTCATTGTTAATAAAATTATTACAGATCAGGGGTTTGATGTACTGTGCCTGACCGAAACTTGGTTAAAACAAAACAAATTTGTAGCATTAAATTAGTCTAGTCCTCCTGGATACTGCTATGTATCCAGTCCTCCAACTGTAGGCCTTATTATTATATCATCCCCAACCCTGCACTGATACCATTTGCAGGCTCACTCTACTCTGGAAGGGGGTCCCTCTCTGTATCACTCCTTCCCAAGGTTTCTTCCTTTCTTTTTTTGTGTGGAGTTTTTCCTTGTGTGCAGAAGGGTCAAGTGTGGGGGGTGTCAACTGTAGGGCCTGTCAAAGCCCATTGAGACATACTGTATGTGATTTTGGGCTATATAAGAAATAAATGTTGTTGTTGTTGTTGTATGTACACAAACCTCACTTAACTGGAAGAGGAGGTGGCGTCACAGTAATTTATAATGACAACCTTGGTATTACTCATAAACCCGGACATGGATTTAACTCTTTTGATATTCTACATACCAACACCTTAGAAATATTGCAAAAATAAGAAATATAATTACAATGCACGATGCAGAAAAGTTGGTCCATGTATTTATTACATCAAGGTTAGATTACTGCAATGCATTACTGTCTGGATACTCTAGTAGGTGCATGAGTAAACTCCAGCTAGTACAGAATGCTGCAGCCAGAGTTCTAACTAGAACTAGGCAATTTGACCACATCACCCCAGTCTTACAATCACTGCACTGGTTACCCATCAATTTAGGATTGACTACAAAATCCTACTTTTGACCTATAAAGCTCTAAATTGTTTCGCCCTGCAATACCTGAGTGAATCTTTAGTTCTTTACGACCTGCCACGCCCCCTTCGATCAACGGGTGTGGGGTCACTACTGGTACCGAAAGTACAGAAGGTCACATCTGGGAGCAGATCCTTCTCATATAGAGCTCCGCAGTTTGGTGTTTAAAATCCAAACTGAAAACCTATCTGTTTTCTCAGGCCTTCTGTTAAAGTTCCAGACACTCATTTCACTTCACTTTGACAGCACACAGACCACCAGCAGACTCCAGTGAAGAGACCAGCAGATAAATCCTGGTTCCTGTCAACTGCTAAATGATAACTCAGCATGAAACGAACCAGAGGGTCACCACAGCCACCACCACCTTAACAACTGCAGCTTCAGTGATCTTTAAATGGACCAGTAACATCATAATGGACCAGTAACATCATAATGGACACTTTTTTCTTATTGGACAAATCATCACAAACCCTGCACTGACACCATTTGCAGTTTTTGTGGGGAGTTTATCCTTGTGTGCAGAAGGGTCAAGTGTGGGGGGTGTCAACTGTAGGGCTTGTCAAAACTATTGAGACATACTGTATATGATTTTGCGCTATATAAGAAATAAATGTTATTGATGTGCCATCCTGGATGAGCTGCACTACCTGAGTCATGTGTTTGTGTTGTAGACTTCATCTACAACACACCACCAGCATTCAAAAGTGACCAAAACATCAGCCAGAGAGCATAGGGACTGAGAAGTGGTCTGTGATCAAAACCTGCAGAACCACTCCTTTATTTGGGATGTCTGATTGTTGTCAGATTGACTTGGAGTTACATTGTGTTGTTTAAGTGTTCCCCATATTTTTTGTAAGCAGTGTATATTATTTGTATAGTGGTTGAAATACATTTTTATTTGTCAACTGGTTGTGTTCAGTGTTTTATCATGCATTTTGTGACTGGGTTATTATTATGCATTATACTTCAAGGACAGTATGGTGGTGCATCAGGTATCACTGTGGCCTCAGACCTCCAAGGTTGGGTGTTCCTTCAGGTTTCCTTCCATCATTCTGGAGGGCACTTTTTTGTGTTCATTTTCATTTAAAACTCCTGGTTCAACTTAAGTTGAATGAAGTGAAGTGATTGTGATACACTGCAGCACAGCACACTGTCAGACACAAAATGTGACCTCTACATTTAATCCATCACTTTGGTGACCAGTGGGCAGCCAAGACCAGCAGCCAGGGAGCAGTGTGTGGGCAAGGTTCTTTGCTCAGTGGCACCTTGGCAGTTTGTAGGCACTGTGATTGGCTGCTCCCCACTGGTGGATTAAGTGCTTATTAAAGGTGAGTGAGAAATCGTGTAGAGATCGTGTAGAGATTATGGGACAGTCTGACCAAAAAATCTTCTCCAGCACATCCCAAAGAGTCTCAATTCTTAAAATCTGGACTCTGTGGTGTCTCTTTATGATGTCTCATTCTCCCTGAAGAATGCTTTCACGATGAGGCCAGTAAATCAAATGTATTGCCAGCTGACCTCCTTCTTTGGGATCAGAACGTTGCAGCAACCCCAGATTATAGCTCTGCCCCCCACAGGCTTGTGTGATAGGGACTGTGAATAATGGCTGCATCACTTACTTGGCAGGGGAGATTCCATGCTCAAGTATGTGGTCTTCCCAGGCTCTACCACTACACTTTTGTAGAGCTGACTCCTGCGAATTCCGCAAATGTGGGAGTATTGACTGCATCAAATCTGATAGTGGTGGAGTGTGTAATGGGGCAGTGGTAGCCTTGAACTTTAGGAAACAGACCCGTAATCCGAAGGTTGTAGGTTTGAATCCTGAACCGTCCAAGGTCCCCTTGATCAAAGGACCGTCCCCACATGCAGCTCCCCGAATGCCTGTCATGGCTGCCCACTGCTCACTAAGTCTGATGGTTAAATACAGAGGACACATTTTGTTGTGTCACTGTGTGCTGTGCTGTATTTCACATTGACAATCACTTCACTTTCACTTCATGCACCTTGCTTCTAACCCCGATTCCTGGTTATAATGCTCAACAGCTTTAAATGTGTTTAAATGAAAACATTTAATATTTCATAATTTCAAGAAAAGAGTTCTCTTAGTGATCACTATAAGTCTGTGGTTGTAGCTAATTTACAAGCTAAATATAAGACATGCTAGTTAACATCAAATTCCCCCTGGAAATTAACTCACTGGATGAATTGAGGATCATCCCATTTATCTATTCGGCACCAGTATGTTGAGCTGGATTCCATGGGAACACTAAATGTGTCTTCCAACATGATAGTTTAAAAAACAAGAAGTGACTCACTGCTCCAGTTTTGGTTAAATAACTCAATAAATAAATAACTCGCCAGATGAAACATAATCATCCATGCAGTAATTGACTAATGGAAGGTGCCAGGTAGTGTGTACTGTAACACAGACTGTGATGTCCTAATGTTAATAATGGGATAAGAGCCACCTCTAGTGGTCAACAATCTCTCGTTTTGCTGCTGTAGTTGGACTAATTTCAAGAGGATTTCCATTTCAGCATGGAGCAAGTGTAGCGGTTCTTCTTCTGCGTTGTGTAATTTTTTTTATTTCTTTTCTTGAACCGTAATGACGAGCCGACACCCAAGAGATTTTCCGTGCAAACTGTATTCTGTACAAAAGCGAGGTCACATCAGAACATCGCGTCACAAATCGCGTCTCTCTGCACCTCTCTCTCACAGCTCATGCCATGTGTCTAAGAGAACTGACAAATAACAAAGTATTTACAATACTGCATACCTGTACAAAAGCGAGGTCACATCAGAACATCGCGTCACAAATCGCGTCTCTCTGCACCTCTCTCTCACAGCTCATGCCATGTGTCTAAGAGAACTGACAAATAACAAAGTATTTACAATACTGCATACCTGTACAAAAGCGAGGTCACATCAGAACATCGCGTCACAAATCGCGTCTCTCTGCACCTCTCTCTACAATATACAGTAATAACAGAACATAAAAAAATATTCACAAAATAACACGCATGCAAAATATTCCGAATATGTACATAAATGAAATTAAAAGCAATAACGTTTTACACACAAACCCCACGCACCTCTCACAGTTCATGCCATGTGTCTAAGAGAACTAAACCGGGTCTCCAACCCACTGACCCAAGGGCACGGCCGCATCCAACCACTTTTCGGGGGTGATCAAAGTTTTAGAACCCACATAACTTTTTATAATAATCATAAATTGAACAAACAAAAATACAGAAACATATTTGACATAACCAGAAACATTAACACATTTTAACATTCTACAATTAAACAAACACCCGGATTATCATTATAATTCCCTCACCCACATCAGAATACAGGTAAACAAAATAAAAGTCTTTAGAAAATAAGAAAATAAAAGACACAAAAAAAGAAGAAATACATTTATAAATCTAGTGTAACCATTTAACTCCGGCACACAAGTAGTTACATTTCAGTCTTTAAGAAGACTGAATGAGTCAAATTGTATACCACACATATCAATCATTAAAATGACTTGGTTGTGTGACTGAAGGATGTTCCATGGACAAATGTTTAGTATCTGGGCAGCAGGAATGTCCCTTTAAACAGATAATATTACACATACCTTCAGTGTGGGTTGGGAGGTAGAATACAAAATATAAGTAACTGTATTTCGTTAAGGTTACCGTTTACATGAGTGATAATCAGAATACAGTTACTTTGTTGAAATAAATGGATTACATGGCGGTCTGATCCGCGCCCGCTGCCACCTGGACGACCGGGCCGGGCAGCACCGCGTGGAGCGCTGACCGGCGTGCGCAAAAGCCATCTGCCCGTTCCAGAGCAAGCACAAGTGTACGTAATACTGCGCGTAATAGTGTCAAACTTTTCCGCAAAATGTTCCATTTTCTTCAAGTACAGTATGAGTGCGAGGAATAATTAATTCATGCATTTTTATAATAATGTCATTAAGGTGCTTTTCAATGGCATATTTTATGTTTGTCTAATACTCTTCCACTTTTCAGCTTTATAAATAGAGAAATGGTTAAGGAAAAACAGGGCTTCTTATTATCTGTGATTGCTACATTCATGTAGTTGTAAAAAGCATAAATACGTTACTCACGGAAACCACATTTTGGGTCATGTATTCTGTAATCTGTATTGGAATGCATTTTAAAAGTAACCTTCCCAACACTGCATACCTACTACTTTTTTTTACCAGACCGATGTCACCCACAGTAACGCTGAGAAGTGGATCAGAACGGCAACCGGCGCTGGTGCGCGTTACTCGGCCGCTCCTGCAGTGGGCGCTCCTCTTTCTGCCTGTAGCCGAGTGGCTCACAGCACTCGTTGGTTTTTGTTTGAATGCGTATCAGTGACAGGAAGAATGGCTGAGTCGGAGAGAGTCGTTGTGTCTTCCCGAGCCGAGCGGAAAGCGCTGGAAAAGGAGAAGATTCTGCAGCGGGAGAGCCAGAGAAACGCGTTTAAGGAGGTGGGAGGAATCAGCGGCACGTCACACCGCCGCGTTGTGGAACCTCTCCAACTTGCACAAACGCGACTATGTTTTACAGACACCGGAGCGCCCTACAACCAGTAGTGACAGGGACAATCCCCCTGGGGACAGTCGGGTTTACGTGTCTTCTTACCAGACATTACTGTTTTTTTTTTTGCCCCTTTTCATGACTGCATCTTGCCTGGAGAGTGAAGCCTACTCGGCTCCATGCTATTTCAGGGACACTGGGGGTCATTTCATCTAATTCGCTTCAGGCTAATGACGCATTATTCCAATATGTGTGTCAGAAGCCTGAATGTTTGATGGAAGGTCAACCGCTCCATTCCTCACATTCTCTTTCCTTGCAGGTGTCAAAAATCCTGAAGAAACAGGAGAGCGAGAGGACTGAGGAAGACCTGGACACGCTGCGGCAACACCAGGACACCGTAAAGGAGCTGTGCAATCGCCAGAACCGGAGAACGGTGCTCAAGAGAAAACAGGAGGAGGTTTGTGTGCCATGCATGTGATCCACAACACTGCGGTCTTCCAGCTCGTGAAATGTTCCTCTATTCACTTTTCATGAAGAGAGATTTATTATATTCCTACTCAGTTCAGTGCATTATGAAATCACAATTCCAATGTCCTTATGGTTTAATTTAGAGTGAAATATTAATCTTTTCATGTACATAATTATAGATTCACACCACACATTCAACCCTTTATCCAAATCAAAGCTGTCCACCAAGCAGATATGTCCAGCCTGTACGTCTGCAGACACCTGCAAGGCGTATCTGTACGCTCCGTGTTGTTTATGAAGTTTTGGTCTCTGTGCTCCATCTCGTCTAGTTGTTTGATAATGCTGAGGACCTGAAAGCAAAGGTGAAGCAGTTGGCAGAGGCCATCCGCCAGGCCCAGCACTTGGTTGTCTACACAGGAGCTGGCATTAGCACGGTGAGACAGATAAACCTGGGACTGAACCACCTGTCACTAGATACATCTAGGAACGTGAGTTGGGTTTTTGTAAGATCTGAATCACCTGAATCGTTGTAGGTATTTGAAGTGAATCCATCAGCGATTGGATCACCTACTGGCATCTAAACTAATTACGTGTTCTAATAAACCAATAAATACTATTTGAAAGTGAAGTGATCGTCATTATGAAACACTGCAGCACAGTACATGGTGACGCAATGAAATGTGTCCTCTGCTTTTAACCGTCTTAGTGAACTGTGGGCAGCCATGACAGGCGCCCGGGGAACAGTACCTCGATCAAGGTGACCTCGGTTGCACCTTCGCGGTTCATGGATTCAAACCTTCAAGCACTGCCCCAGCACCAGTTATATCATATTTTCTAGTTCACATTAGTGCATTGATGAAATTATATATTTCCTATTGTATGAGTACTATGGAATGTATTTCCAGGCTGCATCAATCCCAGATTACCGTGGCCCTAATGGCGTGTGGACACAGCTGCAGAAGGGCCGATCAGTGAGGTAGAGGACCGTCTTCAGTTATATGTTTTCAATTCTAATATATAGACTAATGTACAGCATTTATCAGATGCCCTTATCCAGAGCGAATAACAATTTGTAGTTTTAAGTTATACACAAATATTCCCTCATTACTTCCACCTTTTTCTTGCTGTCTCTCTTTCCATCCTCCTCCCTGTTCCTGTTCCTCCTCCCTGATAGTGCATCAGATCTGAGTGAAGCAGAGCCCACGGTCACACACATGTGCATTAGGATGCTTCACAAAGAAAACCTGGTCAGTGAGTCATTTTCATCACAATGTCGCTTTATGTGCTTGGTGCAGAGCGGGTTAATATATATAATATAGTTCCTTTATTAGATTCAGCATGTGGTTTCTCAGAACTGCGATGGCCTTCATCTGCGCAGTGGGCTGCCCAGGCATTCCCTTTCTGAGCTGCATGGGAACATGTTCATAGAGGCAAGTTCAGATCTACCTCCATCTTCTGTTTATTTTTTTCTTACTCCAACTATATGGTGGTGTATAGAGCCAAAAAGATTAGAATGCATGACTGTATAAAAATGTTTTGGTATTAGTCGACTTTTTTTGTCATTAAATATATATGGATGCTGAATCATCTGTCCTATATCTCCTTTTGCTAGGTGTGCACCTCTTGTTCCCCAGCCAGGGAGTGCATTCGACTGTTCGATGTGACTGAGCGCACCGCGCTCCACCGGCACGGAACGGGGCGTTCATGCGGGGACTGTGGATCCGAACTCAGGGACACCATTGTGCATTTTGGGGAACGGGGCATCCTGGAACAGCCCCTGAACTGGAAAGGAGCAGCAGAGGCTGCAAAGCAGGCTGACGTCATTCTCTGTCTTGGCTCTAGTCTGAAGGTGATGGTGTGGTCCTCTAATATTGCTCAGGTTGAGGCTGTGTTATGTCTGCTGTGTTGTAGATCCCTGGCCTTGTTTTTTTCCCCACTAGGTGCTGAAGAAATATGCCTGTCTCTGGGCCATGAACAGACCAGCTAACAAGAGACCAAAACTATATATAGTCAATTTACAGGTACACATTAGGGATACATTAAAAAGCTTTTAAAAATATTTAAAAGAGAATTAAATGTGTCAATGAAATTTTTTGGGTTTATCTGTGTTTTAATATAGTGGACACCAAAGGATGACCTGGCTGCCTTGAAAGTCCATGGCAAATGTGACGATGTGATGCATTTGTTGATGAAAGAACTGGATATTCCTATCCCAGTCTACCACAGGTGGGAGATGTGCATGAACTGGAATATTCCAGACCATCACAGAGCTGTACTCTGAATTCCATTGTTTTGATGAGATGCGTGCCTGCAAAGTATTATGTGTATGTTGTTATTAGACAGTAGTAAAGCAGATAATTTGTTGTGCTGTGTGAAATTACTTAATTTGACCGCGCTGGAAATGTATTGGACAATTTATTCGATAATATTCATCTGAAAGTTTAATTATTTTAAACAGGGCAGAGGATCCCATTTTCACCCTAGCAACACCACTGAAACCAGATGAGGAGGCAAGTCACACTCGAAAGCAGCTACTGCCTGCTGCACTGGTAGACTCTTTACAACACCTGGAGCCTTCACCCTTAGGAGCAGGAGTGCAGGGTGGCTGGTTTGGGAAAGGCTACAATAAAGGCAAAAAGAAACTTGCGAGATAGATGCTGGAATCTCTGTATCTTAAAGATTATGCCCAGTGGGCAACTGATTATCTTTCTCAGGTAATATCCTTATGTTCTGCAATGAACCTGGATTAATATTATTGTTTAATAGCATGTGAATAACTGAGATTCAGTTGTAATCACGACTGTTTACATATCTCTTTCAGTGTTACAAAATTTAGAATGGTTACCTCATTGTTTGTATTTACATGTCCATGTATTGTGTATATTGAGGTAGAATTCTAAATAGGAGATTCTTTGATTTTCGTACTGAACATACCTCACAATGTTGGCAGCTAAAAGCTTCTAAAAATAAAGTCTGTTCTTATAAATGTCTTATACCAACAGATTCTAAAGTATTTTTAGAACATGCTAGTACGTGAATAAACAGTTTGTCAGTGGTGGCATTACTGCATCATATTGCATTGTATACTTTTGGAGATTAATAAAATGTTTTCATTTGTTCGTTTAATGTGTTTTTTTTTTATCATTAATGTAATAATACGGCATTTGTAATAATAATAATAATGGCATTAAAAAGGGGGTACTTGGTGAGAGTCATCCTTAAATATATGCAGTGGGCACTACATACATTACAGTCTAAAACGTTATATTTCCCGTACCAGACAGTGATGCAGCTGAACTGCACTCTTATCTAGAGTAATCCCATATAAACTTTTAATCAAAATACTTTTTGCCTTATATTGCCAATACCAAGAGACAACCTTTCTCAGTGTGGCATAAATGTGAACATTCTGTGGGTATAAAAAGCTGGTATTGTCAGTAAGTCATTTCAAGTTCATCATTTAAACAGCCATGAACACACAATGTCATTTAACGGACAAGCAGCGTCACCTGGCCATGACGCGCCTTTGGGTTGGTGGAAGGCAGTCAGATGTTGCTTGTGAACTTGGTGTGTCTAAAAGTGTCATCAGAAGACTTGCATCAAGACACAGAACTACTGAAAGAGTTCATGACGGACCCAGGTGGAGCCCCATGAAAGTGAAAGTGAAGTGATTGTCACATGTGATACACAGCAGCACAGCACACAGTGAAGTTTGTCCTCTGCATTTAACCCATCACCCTGAGTGAGCAGTGGGCAGCCATGACAGGCGCGAACCATTCGCAACCGACTCCACCGCTTTGGCTTGAATGCCAGATGACCATTGCAGGTGACTCCACTGACACCGCCGTGAACATTTGCAGTGGGCACAAGACCATGTGACCTGGACAATGCAGCAATGGTCTACTGTCAGGTGTTGGGTCACCTTGCACAGACTTGTACATGATGGTCGTCAGCATTGTTGTAAAGGTGAGGTGAGAGATGCGCCAAGGTCAACATGGTCCCCAGGGTTTGCTTTGGTGGAGGAGGTACAACAGTCTGGGCAGGAATCACCAGTCGAGGCAAAACAGATTTGGATATTGTAAATGGCTCAGTCACTGCACATTCTTTCCTCAGAGACATCATAGAACCCATCATCATCCCCCAATATCACCAGTACATGGATGATAATGCTCTGCCATTTAATTTTCATTCTGATCAAATAGGAAAAGCACTGATGTAAATAACAATATCCCTAACTTATGTATAATTTATCGTGTATTGTGACATAGGTAAAAAAAGATTGCAATATTATTTTTAGGCCGAATTGGCCAGCCCTATCTCACTCTTATTCTCACTCTTATTCAGAAGGTCATATGTCAGAAACATCATTCTTATTATTACATATGTAAAACTGTGGAGAATGGTTATCACACAAAAGCTGTATTAAAAACCACTCCAACCTGATGTTACCTGGGAGAAAGAGGCACGGCACAATAGAGGTTAAAAGAATGAACAGTTTCTAATTTATTAACACCAGTAAATTATTATTGCAGTTACATGTGAATATTGTATGTAAAAAAGGTACCAATGTTACAGAGAAAAGAGAAAAGGGAGAGAAAGAGAGAGAAAAATAGTTAAAATAGAAAAGAATCAGGTACTGATGGGAAAATTCCCCTCAGTTCTCAATGGAAAAAGAAAATGGAAGGTTCCCAAAAACCACAAGTGAACATTCTTTATACATTTGACTCACAGGAAGTTACTACAGACCAATCAGAATTTGTTGTTTCACGCCCTGGGGCAGACAAAGAGAGCAGGCGATCTCAAAAAACATGGCTGGCGCTTCACACGTATTTACCAAATGGTCGCAAGAACAAAGAACCGGTGAACGACCCCCACGGACCATCACCACCAAATGGCCACGAGAACAAAGAGGTGTTGGCCTCTCCACATGCCAAAATCTGCAAAAGTATCATGGTCCTGAAGAATGTCCCATCTTACAAATAACTTGATGTTGTGTTTAATGTACATAAATTAATCAGTTGGTGTCTCTGTTCACTCAAAATATATATTTAGTCCTTGTTTTTTGTAGTAAAATTTGAAGTGCATCCTACACATAGATTTCCCCCCCTCAGTAATTAGTTAAACCTCAAGTAATAGTAATTTGATTACTCAAAGCATCATGTGTATGTTCTTATTAGACAGTAGTAAAGCGTAATCTGATAATTTGTTGTGCTGTGTGAAATTACTTAATTTGACAACACTGGAGATGTATTTGTAAATGATTTATTCGATAATAGTCACCTGAAAGTTTCATTATTTTAAACAGGGCACAGGATCCCATTTTCACAAGCACTCTGGAGCAGGTTTTCATCCAGGTTGTCATTGTACATTGCTGCAGTCATCGTTCCCTCTATCCTGACTAGTCTTCCAGTTCCTGCAGCTGACATCCCCACAGCAATTACATTTATGGCATTTGGCAGACACCCTTATCCAGAGCGATGTACAAGGTGCTTTTATGTTACCATCAATTAAGTAATCAGTTCTGGCCCATGAAGAATCATGAAAACAATTATTTTATTCCCTATGTTGTAGTTTTTCCTTGCATAATCAATACTATAAGAAAGTAACAAGTTAAGATAAGTATTCTCTAAAGAGAAAGGTCTTAAGCTGCCATTTGAAATGCTCAGTGACTGTGCAGTGACCAGATGTAATTGAACCATTTATGATGTGAGAAATGAAGAGGATACAGTCAGGAGAGACTGTTTGGAGTATTGTGGAGGGGATTGGATCCAGTGGACAGGTTGTAGATAGGATCTGAATGTGAGATGTGAGTTGTGGCAGAGGTTTCCAATTTTGCTCGGTAGAAAGTAGATTTAGCAGAGGTGAGGTTAGTGGAAAAGTTACATAAGAGTTTCTGATAAAGCAACAGTCAAGCTGTAATGAGTCAAGGTGTGATTTCTTATATTTCCTCTCCACTGCTCTTAGTCCCATTCAACTGTTGCGCAACATCTCAGATTGTCAGAGATGTGAAGTGGAGTGGAGTGAAAGAAAGGTCAGTAGGTGGAGAGGGACAACTTAAGAGGCCAATACTACCACCTCTCCCAGTAGAAACTTCAGGTAGAAGAGAGAGCTGCATGTGTAGCTGTATTCTGAGGGGATATCCAAGTCTCTGTTAATGTCTGGAAGTCCAGCTGATGAAGTCATCTTTTTTTAACAGCAGACTGGCAGTTCCAGAGCCCACCTACCACAGTAGATGAGGTTGCTGGTAACAGAACCTCTGTAGCGTGAATATGTTCTCCCAAGCCTTTAAGAGATTACTGAGTTTCAGTACAAGGATTGGATGAAAAATGCTACTGCTTACTACTATGCCACTTTACCGTCTTTATTGTTGCCTTCAATATAAATCACTAAGCCCTGCCCCCTAATTCACACCTGATGGGAACCTGAAACTATCAATGATTCAGCAAGCTAATGATAACACAACACTTGATAATACTGCACAACACACAATCTACCACACAATTATTTGTCCTACACAATCCTACAACTGAGCTTATAAACTGACAGTAAACAAAGTCTAGATTCTCACCTTTCCAGAAGAGAAAGATTGACATGAAGCACGATTCCCCCACCATCCTTCATCATTCACATCAAAGAGTTCAATCTTTATCTCTTCAGATTTATGCCTCGAGACAATCCTGTCTTGGAGGTCTATAGACAAGTCCTTTGACCTCATGCTTGGTTTGTGCTCTGACATAAACTGTCAACTGTGCGACCTTATATAGACTGGTGTGTGTCTTTTCCAGTGTTGGGAAGGTTACTTTTTAAATGTATTCCGTTACGGATTACTTAATATATTGACATGCTTTTTACAACTACATGAATGTAGCAATCACAGATAATAAAAGCCCTGTTTTTCCTTAACCATTTCTTTATTTGTAAAGCTGAAAAGTGGAACAGTATTAGACAAACATAAAATATGCCATTGGAAAGTATTTACTGTTATTCCACCACTAAAATAAAAAAGTACACAAGGTAAAAAACAGCATTTTCAATGACCCTCTTCCTGATTAGGTAAAAAAGGTAAAAAAAATCTTTTTTAAAGAACTTACTTCCAGATGTTTCTTTAGGTTGCATCTGGAGTCTTTTGACGCTGAGAACAGCTTGGTGGCTGGCAAACAGTGTTTGCATTGCATGGTCAGATTTCGCCCATCCCTTTCTTTTTTAAATGTGAAGTGATGTCGGAATTTCCAAGGAAGAAATGCATTCCTGCCCGGCCACTGCTGGCTCTGTTGTGTTGGCTCCGGGTCCACCAACGTTAACAGGACGCTTACATTAGAGCCGCTTATTGCGTGCTTTGTTTGGGTTTTCGGTGTTGCTGCTTTGTTGGTGCTACCGTTTAAAAACCCGCCATTTAATCCATTTATTTCAACCAAGTAACTGTATTCTGATTATCACTCATTTAAACAGTAACTGTAACGAAATACAGTTACTCATATTTTGTATTCTAAATACGTAATGCCGTTACATGTATTCCATTACTCCCCAACACTGATCTTTCCGAATCAGGTCCAATCAACTGTTTTTCCCACAACTGGAGTCCAATTAAGTTGCATAAACATTTCAAGGATGATCAGGGGAAACAGGATGCACTTCAGCTCAATTTTGAGATTCATTGCAAAGGCTATGAATACTTGTATGTGTGCTTTCTCATTTGTTTTATTTTGAACAAATTTGCCAAAATCTGAAGAAAACTGTTTTCATTGCATCATTTTGGGCTGTTGTGTGTAAAATTCTGAGGAAGAAATGTATTTTGGAATAAGACTTGTGGAAATGATGCACTGTGATGCACTGTGAATACTTTCTGGATACACTGTACATCGCATGGGCTTTCTTGGCTATTGAGCTGGTGTTGAGTTTCCAGGAGAGATTCCCTGGAAGATTCCTGAGATTCACCATCCAGACAGACTGAGGTCTGATGGACTTCTTGACTGAGAAACCACAGTCTGTCCAGATCGGGAACAGCATCTCCAGCACCACCACACTGAGCACTGGAGCTCCTCAGGGCTGTGTGCTCAGTCCAATGCTGTCCACCCTGCTGAGCCACAACTGTGCAGCAATGCACAACTCCAGCCACATCATCAAGATCACAGATGACATGATCGTGATGGGTCTCATCAGCAAGAACAATGAGTCAGCATACAGAGAGGAGGTGCAAAACTGACAGACTGGTGTAAGGTCAACAATCTGTTTCTGAACGTGGACAAAAAAGAGATGATTGTTGACTTCAGAAGAGAACGGAGGGACATCTCCACTGAACATTGACGTTTCTTGTGTGGAGATCGTATTGAAGGTATGATAGATGGAATATGTTTCAATGGATCAAGTATAATGTATATATATATATATATATACACACACACACACACACACACACACACACATATATATATATACATACATACATATATATACATATATATATATATATATATATATATATATATATATACACACACACACACACACACACACACACACACACACACACACACACACACACACACACACACACACACACCCGGATCAGGGATGTATTTTAAAGTTGTTGTTTTTTTTATAAAACCTTTAAAACAATAAATGTTTCAAAGTGAAGTGATTGTCACATGTGATACACAGCAGCACAGCACACGGTGCACACAGTGAAATGTGTCCTCTGCATTTAACCCATCACCCTGAGTGAGCAGTGGGCAGATATGACAGGCGCCCGGGGAGCAGTGTTTGGGGACGGTGCCTTGCTCAGTGGCACCTCAGTGGCACCTTGGCGGATCGGGATTCGAACCGGCAACCTTCTGATTACGGGGCCGCTTCCTTAACCACTAGGCCACCACTGCCCCAAGGAGGTCCCCTATTATGAATTATTTACTTTTTGCTTTTGTATCGGTCTTAGTGTCTCCTTATACTGTATCTGTCTCTTCCCAAAATTCAGCCATGGTGCAGAATTACAGCCCCTTTGATCCAGTCTCACTATGAGATTTCTCCGTGATGCGCCCCCCTACAGTCAGAGGTGGAGAGAGGCGGGACTAGGAGGAGAGCGTGCAACGAGAACGTTTTGTCGACAATTTTCCAAAAAAAAAAAAGAAATGCACCCACTGGTTCTCGCGTGATGGAACTAAAAACGTTGGTGCTCATTTTTACATCCAATCACAGAGCAAGTGCAATGCTTTGCATGTTTGAAAGAAATGACGGTCGGTGGAGATCATGTTTTAGGGGAGGGGCGGGGATTAATATGAGGGGAACTCGTATTAATGTTAAATAATCTCACTAAGTGACAGTTTCATAATAAGGGACCTATAAAATGTTTAATTCACAACTAATTCACGAAGTAAAACTCAACATTTTCAACATTTTAATTTAACTCTTTGTTCAAATTGAATCATGATACTTGCTCTGAAAAATGTCGCAATGACAATAATGATAAGGAAAGAATAAGCAAGAGCTGGAGCCTAACTTGCCAAAATCAGACGTGGACGTCACTTGAGCGACGGTCCCTAAGTGCGACGTTACGTGGTGTGGAGATATTTGCATGATGGGTGGGTTCTGTTGTTTGTCGGGAACCGAAACGAAGATCCAGCTGTCAACAGGTCCGCGGACTCCAGGCTTTTGACGCTTGTGGAATGGAGGCTGGTGCGACCGGCGCGTACGGAGTGGCGCTCGCCGGCGGCGGCTTCGACCCCGTCAGCTTTCTCAAACGGCCGCAAACTGTCGTGCGAATCCTCGGCTGGGTGAGTGACAGTAGCCGACCGACGGTGGCCCTCGCCTTCCATGCGGTAGTTTCCATTTCTTGTATCTATTAAAGGCCATGAGCGGGGTCCAACCAATAGGCGACGTCGCCGATCTGTCCTCATTCTGCAACCCGACAATAGACAGTGACGGAATGGCTGATTGGGTTATTTTGACATCTTTTTCCGGGGACTTTCGGCTGGACAATAATCTCGTGTGTCCACTGTCAACAAATGCGGCCACCTGCTGCGGCGCTTGGTCCCCCACCGCCACCAGAAGTAGGAATATGAGCTGCGTCAGTGCGATGTCTGTCCTCCACATGCAGAATGGACATGATATTGAGGGAATTCCTTCATTCTGTAATCCTCTGGAAAGGTCACAAGGTGACTGGTTGAGCAAAGCAAAGTGTGTCAAAATTACTCTGCACAAATCCTCTTTAACTGTAGGCAGCTTGCTTCTCAACAGAAAGAGTGCAGTGGAATCATAATTCTGGTGTAAAGATTGCTGGGAGTTTACACTTCGTTTGAATGTGCAATTGAATAATTATATGAGCTGAATGGCAAAGACATGGGTCAGTAAACTGGAGTTCGGTGTTTGTGTCCTTCTTCGTCATTCGGAATTTCTCTCTGTTCTACATTGTTCCTGGTCGACTGTTTTATGTTTGGTGCTATTATTAACAAACCAATGCACGTCATGTAAAAAGTGCAGAACCCTGGAATAATAAAGATGCCGAAATTGGAGCATCCTGGAACGAAGCTGAGAACCGCAGCCCTACTGAAAGATACAGAGTGATAAGCAGACAGTGAATTTATTGTATTACTGTGTGTGTGTTTCTGAGAAATACCTTTGCTGGTATTTCCTTTTATTAACCCTTAAGATCCTAGGGACATTTTGATGTTTTTTTTATTTTCAAGGCATTTTTGCTGTGTTGAATGAATATAGCTCCAGTTTGCCAGAGAATATAAATTTTTAAAAACTTCATTATTGTTGTCTCAAAATGCCTAAAGAGCCACACAAAAACATAATGTAAATTAATGCATTCATAGCTTTCAATTTCACATGTTTATATTTGTTTACCAGATGGTCCTTCTCAACCATACAGCAATGTGATGCTTTTTATTTATGTGAGGGCGCCCTCCTAATGAAATGTGTGTGTCAATATTGCTTTTGGATTGTTGGTGTAAAAGTGAAGTGGTTGTCATTGTGAAACACTGCAGCACAGCACATGGTGACACAGTGAAATGTGTCCTCTGTATTTAACCGTCACCCTTAGTGTGTGTGTGTGACGAGTGGGCAGCCATGACAGGCGCCCGGGGAGCAGAGTGTGGGGACAGAACCTTGCTCAAGCTGACCTCAGTGGCACCTTGGTGGTTCAGGATTTGTGAGAAGTGTTCAACTTCCAATAATAATAATAATCATCAAATACATGTATTTTATATAACTTTTTGTAGCTTATTATTAATTTTGTTATGTTACCATACTGGCCTTTAATGGGTTTAAATATGCATGTTTCAGGCTGAAGTAGTTCTAAAAGACTGACTTGTTTGAACTGGGGGGAAATATTAATATATAATACTTTTACAGCAATATTTTGGAAGGTGACATTTTTTGGCCTTATGTGTCTGATCTGTGTGTGTGTGTGAAGATATGGGCAGAGAGGATTGTAATATATGAGGATATTAAATGTTCTATTAAGATTTAAATGGAAAGTGGAATCCACATTAGCTGCAATGCTAATAATAGTCTGCAAATATCCAACCCAGCCCCCACACACACTACTCTTCCAGAATTAATCTGCTCCTGATACCTGCCTGTAGTTTCAAAGTGCATCTTTTTCATTGTGATTTGGTGATCCAGGTTGCTGCCATGGTGGTTTTTGCCTGCATTACGGGAGAGGGGTATGTGAACTCTCTTCACGACCCGCAGGCTCGGTGCGTCTTCAACAAGAGCGACTCTGCCTGCCACTATGCAGTGGGGGTTGGCATCATTGCCTTCCTGGCTTGCATGGCTTTCCTTTTGGCGGACGCCTACATGCCTTTCATGAGCAATGCCCAGGACAGGAAGAAAATCGTGGCTGCGGACCTCATCTTCTCAGGTGGGAGGTTTACTAGACAGGATCTTGCATATGCTTCAGCCACTGTAACCATGAAGGAGCAGAAGTAACTAAATTAACAAGGAAGTAGGAAACTGGCATTATTTATCTGGGACCTGTTAAGAGTAAAGATCTGAGTTGTCGTTCTAAGAAGCTGAGCCAGACGGTCTCCAAAAAATGGACAGTCCTGGTGTTTTAGTATCTTGGTGCCAGATACCGACACCTTCAAAGGTCATACACAATATTAGTCAGGTGGTTGTAACTGTGGCTGATCTGTGTGTGAGTGTGTGTGCGCATGTGTGTGTGTACATCAACATTTCATGCATTTCAATACTTTTTTTTCATTTTCATGTTGGATGAAAGGAGTTTGGACGTTTCTCTGGTTTGTGTGCTTCTGTCTTTTGGCTAATCTGTGGTCAAAGACTACAGACACAAATGGAATCCCGGCTGACGCTGTCCATGCTACCGTTGCTTTCTCGTTCTTCTCGATTGCTGCTTTTGTAAGTATTATGTAATCAGCATGCTGGTATCTGACATCTGGATAGTCATCTTTTTTTCCAAATCTGATACAACCTGTCACCATTCTGTTTATCTCCAACGACTCTTAGTGCGGTCGCTTAAAGGCTGTAGTTTATAAAAAAATACACTCACACAATATACAGGAATAAAAAAAAAAAAAAAGTGAAGTGATTGTCACATGTGATACACAGCAGCACAGCACACAGTGAAATTTGTCCTCTGCATTTAACCCATCACCCTGAGTGAGCAGTGGGCAGCCATGACCGGCGCCCGGGGAGCAGTGTGTGGGGACGGTGCTTTGCTCAGTGGCACCTCAGTGGCACCTTAGTGGATCGGGATTCGAACCGGCAACCTTCTGATTACGGGGCCGCTTCCTTAACCGCTAGGCCACCACTGCCATAGACAGTTTCATTATTTTAAAGATGCTTTGTGGAGACAGCTATTTTTCATGCATCCAGCTAAAACAAACGGAGGATTAAAGATATGGTTATATGGTTATGTTGACATTATACCAGAAATATTACATTGCTCACTTGTTCATATATGTTATTCAGCATTTAATGCAACATCAGTATATGTTAATGAAAGCCAATATTTGATAGATAATCTATTTAACCACTTCCACGTTGTTGGACTGGCGAATCGGCTGGTGCAAAATCGAATTCAAAACTCTGTTATACATTATCAGATGAACTGAAAATAGCATTTTCAGCCAACACGATTTCTATATTTCAGTTATGTTCACAGCTTTCGTTATTCCATACATTGTTAATTTCTGCTACAAACTGACGAAGGGCTAAACACTGTTTGCAGCTGAAATTGTACATGACAACATTAGAATGGGGACACATACATGTCTCTTCTGACACATGATAATATGCCCTATAATAATCATTATTTGTGGTTTCATGATCTTAAAAAAGCTGCAACTAAGACAAGAAACTGCAATAATAAATCAGAATGTGCAAAGAGACCAGCTTCTATTAAAAAAGGCACAGGAATGTAAAGATGCAAAACAATGTCTTGGTGTGATGGTAATAGAGAATGAGGTAGAAGCGTTTATGTCGTCAGATAAGGAGATGATGGCCTGTCAGCCTACATGATGCACATGGCTGAGAGAAGGCAGCTTATTAAGTATAATTGTTCTATTCTGACTGCTGTTGAACAGGGAGCCCTGACCTACTTCTCCCTGATGAGGTTCCGCCAGGGTGTGGAGGATGTCCCACAGACCTTCCCTCCGCCTGCATCCGACCAACCCTCCCCGTACCCCTCCTACCCGTCCAGCTATGCACCATACCCAGGCCCCGGCTTGGATGGTGCTCCGCAGCCTCAGGGGGAGAGTGGCTATCTGCCCCCTGCATACTGAGGGAAGAAGGGACTGGGACAAAGGGAGAAGGCCAGATCACGTGACAATGTGCATCCCTGGCCATGCACACTTGTAGATGTGTTTAGAGGAGAGTTTCAGTGTAGCCTTTTTTTTTAGTCAGTCTTTGTGTGTGTGCATGTGCGCTATGGGACGATCTCCAAAATAACTAACATTAACTTCCGAATGAAAGCATATTCATCTCATTGCATTACAGGGTTTTGTAAACGTTTTCTAAATTTTTTTTTTTCAGATATCTGGTCGCAGGGTAGACTGCTGCCTTGCATAGATTTTATAAAGAGCATGGAAAGGTTGCACTGGTCCCAGGTTATGCAAACCACTGATGTTTGATGAAAAAACTCCACACAAATGTTCCTTCCAGAAGCCGACAATATAACTATAATAATTAGCTGAATATGAAACTGTTGCAAAACTGTTGTTCTGCTCTAAACTGTAATTGAGACGTATTAAGCTCTGATCTTGCTCTGCAGTTAACACTAATGCTATGAGCTTTATCTGTTAGTAAGAATTGATCGGCTGCCTTAATCCAGCTATTACAGGAACGTACCTTTGAAAACGTGAAGGCATGGATAACCTCTGATTTACCACTAAGGAATCCGGGTTCTGTATTGATGCTGTGTGATTATGGAGTAAATGTGAGTCAGCATGGTACTGTTATGACGTGTTTCTGCCAAAAAGGAGCTTGTCATGTTTTTTTTCAGTGCTGTGGTTATGTGAATCTGAGTTTGTGTTTTTAATATATTTTATAATCCCCAGGCATTATCGAATGGTTCTGTCTTGTTGGAACAGGCCAATTCTCAGGTAGCTTATAGATAAAAAATATTAGGCAAAACCTGTGAAGGTTATTTTCAAATTTATCTACGTATCCTTTTGGTAGCAAACTTGCCTCTGACAGCACAGTAAATTGTCCATTACTACGCTACTGTACATTACTTGCCTTAAAGCTCATGGTGTCTAAGAACATTTGGGTATTACAAGTGCACTTTTGAACCATCATGTTTGCTTAACTTTGCTTTGGGAACATCTGACAGATCTGCCTTAATGCCACATAAGCAAGTTGTTTATTTGAACTGCAGTGTAATGTTGTGCTATGTCTAATTTATTGTCTGTGCCACTGGACAACAGAACAGGAGACTTGTGAAACAGGCTAAATAAACAAAAAACACCCACGCTGTAGTTTCTACCATCACTGCAACTACTAATGAATATGAACATTTATAAAAAAGAAAAAGGTCCCCTATTACACAAATTTAATTTGGTGAGTTTTTTTTTTTATCATTAATACGAGTTCCCCAAGCCTGACTCTGTTCCTGCAGTGGCCATAAATGGTGCTTTGGCGATTCATTCTCCTGTATCTCATGCTTTATCTGCCCAGAGAATTACCCACCCGTCCCCAAAAACATTATTTCCATTGGATTGGATAGAAAATTAGAAAATGTTTTGTTCTTTTACAGAACTCTGAAGAACCAATGGGTTCATTTAATTTTTTTCTGTAGAATTCCAGACACAACTTCCAGTTTGCACCAGGAATCCTTGGTCACTTCTATAGGTTGCTGTCCTTATTAGCATTTAAAGGTACAGACACAGGAACTGCACATCCTGGGGAAATTTAATTGAGGGACTGGCAAAAATTGGCTTTAATTCTGCAACCAGGCTGAATTTCATATACACTTCAGATACTAGTATTAGGGGATTAACAAAATTATATATATATAAAAAGAGGGGGACTTTAACAATTATGCACAGATACATAAATAATAAATACACTAGTAAATAAATACTTTATTAAAATCAATATAACTATTCCTTTACACATTTAGAATTCATCATATGTAAACATACAGATGATATTTTATTAGCTGGTGGACTGAAGTTTAGACTGATAAAAAAAAACAAAAACAAACATACAATACATAAATGTTTGGTACAAAAACTGAACTGAGATGTGGGATTTGATGGATGATGAAGGCCAACGTTCAATCTTCAAGTGTAGACCATGAGCACAGCAGAGCTGAGTTAGTAAAAACACCCTGCTAAATAAGGTGAACACGATTTTTTTTCATTACCTTGGGAATGAAATAAAGTAATCAGATGAGGATTATAACTAAATGTAGCAATAGATGACAGGGAGAAACACTTTGAGTTAATGTTATATTTGAAGAGAGCCAAAAGGTTTGCGTGGCCCACTGTGATCCAATGGTCGAGCTGAGACCATCTGTGGCGGGGTCTCATCCCTGATGGGCGCGGAGTTCTCATTCCCAGTGCTGAGCCCACCATAACAGGCCCGGCACACGGCATGGTATTTATCAGTCCCTCCAATCACCTCCACCTGAAGAGAGAAACCAGTACCACACTGAAAATCTCTTCACCACAATCATGGTGAATTTCAGACAGGGAACATAAGGTCAGGCAAAGAAAGAGTCCTCACCTCCTTCTCATTTCCAAGTCTCTTTGTGTAGGCAGCTTCCTTAAAGCACTCCATGCAAACGGCGTTGAGCTTCACCACACTCTCAGCCAGAGGTACAAGATTCAAAATGTTGCCGAAGGCCTGAAATCAGACAGAAGCACAGGGGAGAATATTACACTTTCCCAATCACCCAAACATCCACACAAAGGCAAAGATTGCTCAAGGAAAACAAGGATTTAGTTCACTCACCTTCCTCTGAAAAGTGCCATCCAGAGCAGCAACAATGACCGTCTTGCCCAGGTTGGCCATTTCCTCACAGAACTCAACCGTGTCTGGGAACTGAAGAACAAAAGCACATTTGGTTTCATGATTTTAAACCAGAGGGTATCAATAATTATTTATAATTATAATTATTAACTTATTCTTAACTGCACCTCGCTTATCAGAGTGCCTTCAGCAAAGCGAGTGGTCTTGTTTATAATCTGTATTTTACATCTATACAGATATTGTGTTATTTGAGACTGACGTCCAGTAACAAATTAATTTATATTCTGCACCAACATACATGATTCTGCAAATGAATATGATTTGGTAGTAAGTGGTGTTTGAACCTGGGACCCCTGGTTCGTAGGCAAGTGTGTTACCAACTAGGCTATTACCACCATTAACACGTGGAGGTTATGATGGTCGTTTCTATGACAGACAGCTGGAGTTTTTAAAAGTAAAAAACAACACTCACAAATTGCCCCTCATCAATGCCGATGACGCAGAACTGGAGGGCAAAAGTGCGTACGTCACGCAGGCAGCTTGCTGGGACAGCCTCCATTGTGGTCCTGAGGAGACACTCAGTCATCTGAACCGGACACTCACACGCAGAATCCGCCATTGAGGACAGCAGGCACATCCCAACACCCACCTGTCATGCGTGGCCATCCCCTTCTCTGAATAGCGCGTATCCTTCGCATACTTGACCACCAGGCAGCTGTACTGTGCAACCTCGAAGCGACGGACTCTGCGCATGAGCTCAGTGCTGAGGAAGTTGGAACCATTGGAAGGTAAAGATACATTACTTTATCATCCCAGTGTGATGACTTTATTTTGATTTAATTTTTTTTGTAATTTTGAATCAAGATTCAGGGCAGTGGTGGCCTAGCAGTCTAGAAAGCAGCCCCATAATCAGAAGGTTGCCGGTTCAAATCCCAGTCCCCCAAGGGGCCACTGAGCAAAGCACCGGGCAACTGTCATGCCTGCCCACAGCTCACCAAGGGTGATGATTAATGGCAGATGACACATTTCCTTGTGTCACCGTGTGCTGTGCTGCAGTGTTTCACAATGACAATTGCGTTCCTATTTATTTATATTTTAGTATATTCTGGGACTGTCCAAAAATAGTTGAATTCTGGAGGAAGATACAAAAATAAATTCAACAGATGTTAAAAATTAAGCTAGCTTTATAGACAACTACTTATATCTGGGGCATGTTGCCTGAGGATAACATGCATAATGATTCAGTCTATATATTAAGAGTGCTTTCACTGGCAGCACAGAAAACAGTAACCATGTTTTGGCTGAAAGTAGAAGCTCCTGGCTTGAAACACTGGCGAGAGAAAGTCAAACAATATAAAGGCAGCTCTACAGTTCAGAAATAATTGTCTTAAGAGATTGGCTCCTATATTGCATACTGCAATTCACAAGCCACATTTGCCACAAACGAATTATGCACGACTAATGTATCACGACAAAAGTTGTAGCGGCTGGAGTACAAAGAAATACGCAACAGAAATAAAGCTCCTATAATAAAATACCCTCCAGAGGCTGAAGAAAAACTTGCTAAGAAATGCTAACGCAGCTTTACACGGTGCGACTACCAAGGCACCAATTTGGCGGGATGCGCTGCACGGACGATATAAAAACTCACCTTTTCCCAGAAAACATGGGTCCGAAAATAACCTAAAAAAAGCACAGCAAGGGCGTGAGTCAACGCGACATTATTTTAAACTTCTTAGTTGCGTTTGATTTCTGCTATTGAATTAAATTATCGACCTGTTTGTTTGAATACAACTTGTTTACCTGGATTTGTCCCCTTGCTTTCCTGGGTGAGTTTGGTAAGATCTTAGAAATATTCAAATACTCCATTTTCAAATTTTTCTAATTAATGTCTAAGCTCTGCTACTTTCCGAAAAGAAAACCGAACATCCCGCCAACATCTCGCCGGTTATGTACCCCGAAACCGACGTCATGACGTAACGAGCGGGGGAGCCAATGAGTGGCGATACACGTGATGGTCGACGCAAAGTCAGGTGGTCTCGCTGAAACATTTCTCACATTTCTTGCTGCTTTTAGGGGCGGCTATTTACGGGGAAGGGTGGAATTTTTGTCACCGCTACTATGCAAAATTTTAAGCATAAGTGGTGGTGGCCAGAAAGTTGATGGTTCGAATCCCGAACCGCCAAAGTGCCACTGAGGTGCCACAGAAAAAGCACCGTCTCCACACACTGCTCCCCGGGCGCCTGTCATGGCTGCCCACTGCTCTCTTAGGGTGAAGCAGAGAAAACATTTCCTTGTGAGCACGTGTGCTGTACTGCAGTGTATCACTTTCTTCATTCTTTTAAATGGCAATTCAATGTCCAATTTTTTTTTTGCTTGTCCATCTGCTGAGAATTTGTTAGAATCAACATATACTTTGTTGCATTTTGTCCACAGAAAGATAACCCCCTGTCACATTTGGACCACAAAAGGAAGAAGTTGAAATTTTATTTACTTCACAAAAACTAAAACAATGATTAATTTTGATTCATCAGCACTTACCATTTTGTGGACAGAAGGCTGTGTTGTATGAAGGACAAGATCATTTAGTCACAAAAATTTCATAAACATGTTGGGTCAATGACCAAATGTAATTTCTTCAACAAAATCCACATAGTGTTATTTTGTCCTACTTCTTATGGTGGTCAAAATGACTAGATTTTCTAAAGAAAGTAAATGCATGTTTAAATACAGACAGCATTTCTGAAAACAAAAGGCCCATCTAAAACAATATGGTTTGGTTGCACCATTGTGGTCTTTATCAGTCGGGATTTAGACCTCATCATAGTACTGATTAGTAGTGATTTGGATTAAAAATCCAAAACTATCAATATATACAGAAATGATGTAGTCTAGTGAGTAACATGGTTGGCTATGAACCAGAAGGTAGTAAACCCCACTTACTACCTGGACAAGGGTGTCTGGTAAATGCTGTAAATGGAATGTAATGTATCCTTCATGTTCCACAGCATGACTTTTTAAAGAAAGAGATTATTAAATGATGATTCATTGCTTGAACTTTCTTTGTGTGAAAACGTCTGATATTTGCAGGCTTTACTGCTGCCAAAAAGGCAATCCTCCAGTTGTGCTTTAAACCTGATACTAAGATTGAATTGCTGCTGGATCAGATCATTACATAACATTGCCTCCTTAGATAAGACTATACAATTAAACTGAATAATGCTAGTTTGTCCACAGTAAATGCATGGATAAGTCTTTACTCATCAATGAATAACACTCTATGCAGCTGAATTCCTGTAATTGTCATGATGTCTTTACCGTGTCCTTTTTGTTTGGTATAAATCAAGACTGATTTCCACATTAATTATGACAACATCAAATGTAGACAAATGTGTTGCAGTTTGTGAAGGCCTCACTAGAAAATGTTGGGTTAACAATATGTATGGAAACACAATAGTGTTGCCAGCAAAATCATTTCATGTTAGCTCAAAACAAAATGTTTTAACTTTAAACTTGTCATTAGGTTGTGTTGGCTGGTACTAGTTCACATTAGATGATAAGGTAAATAGAACAGTTAAATCCTAGTAAATTTACTAATTTACTAATATTAATTACAAATTTTATACATTTGTAATCAGCTGTAATCAGTAGGGTGGTAGTAGCCTAGTGGGTAACACACTCGCCTATGAACCTGAAGAGCCAGGTTGGAATCCCACTTACTACTATTGTGTCCCTGAGCAAGACACTTAACCCTAAATTGTTCCAGGGGGACTGTCCCTGTAACTACTGATTGTAAGTCGCTCTGGATAAGGGCGTCTGATAAATGCTGTAAATGTAAATGTAATCACCACTCAATGCATCTTTATCCAGATTGCCGTACAATCAGTAGTGACAGGGAGTACTCCTGGAGACACTCAGGGTTTAGTGGGGTCTTGCTCGGTCCCAGAAAAAAATTAATCAGGGGAAACATTAACCCAGTTGAAAAGTAAGTGGGGTTTGAACCTGTGTCTTCTGGTTCATAGGTAAGTGTCTTTCCCATTAGGCTACTACCCCCCCTTATATAATTTTTGAATTAAGGATAAATCATTTAAAGGGAAAACAGGGAGCTGAACCAAGTGAGCACAAAAAAGAACAAGACATCCAATTAAATGGAAATTGACATTACGTCTGTAAAATGTGGTATTCTATACATGCATTTACTGAAACTTATTTTGTTGGAGAGTTGATGTTGCAGATTTGGTAGTAGCCAAGTGGGTAACACACTCGCCTATGATCCAGAAGACCCAGGTTCAAATCCTGCTGACTACCATTGTGTCCCTGAGCAAGACACTTAACCCTAAGCTGCTCAAGGGGGACTGTCCCTTGTAAGTCGCTCTGGATAAGGGCGTCTGATAAATGCTGTAAATGTAAATTCATGGATTCACAAGCTTCATTCATATAATCAAGACGCGCGCACACACACAGATACACTGATGCTAGCCTGATTTAGTCATATATTCAAGATCTAGGCAACACCCACTTGCCCACTGCAAGCCCATTGGTCGCAGTCATTTCCCCTTTTTTGAAGAACCAAAGGTCTTCTCTGTCATGAACTCTGTCGTGAACCGTCCTGCTGGACCTGGGGCGCTTGCAGCCGCAATGTCGTCGTGGACGGACATGAATGAACACGTAAGGGCCAATTATTAAAAACCAAATATGAGCTCTGCATTGCTTTTGAGCTTTGTTTCTTAATGGCTGTGGAGCTGTGGGGGAAGGCCGGCAGGGGGCGCTAAACGGCTGTCCGTGTCGCGAGCAGGAACTGCGGAAGCAGTACTCGCCCAGTGAGTGGACTCACAGGATGTCCAGGGAGGATGTGGTTAAAGCCCACGAAGCTTCGCTCACGGCAGGTAAGTACATTTACAGCAGAGGCTCACTTGTGTCTGGAGCTGAATGAAATGTGTGAGTGTGTGTGTGTGTGTGTGTGTGTGTTTTGTTCATTCAGGGACAGAAAGGGCTCGTAGGGTCGCCCAGACCCTGCTGGACGTCCCGTATGGAGAAGGAGAGGATGAGAAACTGGATGTGTACATGCCGAACTCCTGCAGTCCCGGTAGGGCTTATTAAACCCCCCAGTCATTCATTCTGCCCTGAAGAGGGTATGTGATCAGAAAACTAATAATAATCCAGCATTCTATTATAATAAAAATAAAGAATTGTGTTATTTTTTTATAACGTATATTTCCTGCTTCTGTGCTTTAGATCTGCCATTAGTTGTTTACTTCCATGGAGGCTATTGGCAGTTTCTGAGGTAGGCCCTCCATGCCGTGCACTTCTAATGTCTGTCCATTTTAATGTAAATGTAACAACATAAATTTGCAAGCAGTGTTGACATTTGATTACGATTCGTACTGCACTTGGACATACTTTGCATCATATGCAAGTTAAAATGCAAATGTTATAAATCTGCTCGGGTCAGGTTGGAAGGAGATAATTCGGGAGGGACTGGCAGGGGAAATCACAGATTGTGATTCACAGTTGATTTTGCTTGGTACCTGACAGCAAAGATCAGTCTGGGTTCATGGCAGTCCCACTGGTCCAGAAAGGCGTTGTTGTGGTGGCAGTGGATTACAGCATAGCCCCCAAAGGTAGTGTGAACCTGTTGACCTCTCATATTGGTAGCATGTGTTTTAATGACGATAAAACTCCTCTCTCTTCTTCGGATAGGGAACATGGACTTGATTGTATCACAGGTTCGACAAAGTGTGGTATCCATAATTCAGCAGTATTCCCACGTAAGGTTAGTGTCGCTTTTAGTTTGGCCCTGTGTGTATTGTGTCTGCGATTGTATGTCTAATTCCATTTTCCATTCTTCCCAGTGGCTTATACATATGTGGGCATTCAGCCGGTGCTCATCTAGCAGCTATGGTCCTTTCTACTGACTGGCCTCGGTACAGCATAACACCCCAGATTAAAGGTGCGGACAGGGGTTAACAGTGGGTTGAGTATTGTCTACTAAATCTGGACTGAAGAAAGAAACACCTTAATAATCTGACATTTACACATGACATACTTCTCCGATGGGATAATCTTTTTCTACTCAGCCAACACACATTTTTATGTTCCGGCTTGTTCACTGAAGGTGAAGTGATTGTCATTGTGAAACACAGTGAAATGTGTCCTTTGCTTTTCACCCACTGAGCAGTGGGGAGCCATGACAGGTGCCCAGGGAGCAGTGTGTGGGGACAGTGCTTTGCTCAGTGGCACCTTGGCAGCTCAGGATTTGAACTGGCAACCTTCCAATTATGGGGCCGCTTTTTTATCCGCTAGGCCACCACTGCCTCCTTTTTTTGAGCATCTAGTGAAGTATTGTGCTCAGTATCTCAGGGCTCGATCTGTGGTTCTTGTATCAGAAAGAAAGCAAATTGTGGATCATCTGATGAGCCACTTGTAATTTTTATACTGGATTGTTGCACATAGTTTACTAAAACTCCTACATGGGTCAATTAAAAGAAAGTGACTTGTCTGCTTCATTTCTTCTTTAGGTGCGTTCCTTGTTAGCGGAATTTATGACCTCCTGCCCATTCTGTCCACCTATGTGAATGAACCAATGAAAATGACAGAGTATGAATCCATTACAGAGTCTTTTCTCTTTATGCAAGTTTGCATGTAAAAGATGGCTGCTAGTTCCCTGTTAGTCTGGATTGATGCGTGTTTTGTGGCTGAGAAACAGACTGTTTGTTCTTGCTCACTTGCTTCAGGGAGGTGGCTTTGAGGAACAGCCCTAGTCAGCTAGTTGGGCAGCTGAAGTGGTCCTCTGGTGACTGTGACATTGTGGTAGCAGTGGCACAACACGACTCTCCACAGTTCCGGAAGCAGTCGGAGGATTACTTTAAGGCGAGCACCTATTCACATTGAGGCAAATTGCTATTTGCTATAGAAATTCCATTAAACATTCATGTTTCACATGTTATTATGTAGGCTTTGAAATCCTTGGGGCTTAAGGTGTCCTTTGAAGACATCCCTGACACAGATCACTTCAACGTTATCGAGAAGTTCGTGGATGCAGACTATCACCTGACAAAGGTAACAGCTTTAATATCTCAGTTGTTCACACAAATGTTACTGACACCATTGCTGCACAATAATACTTTGTTAATTATGTTTGTGTATTTCTGCCCCAGCTTCTTCTAAAGGTGATGGGAAAAAACTGAGGCGTCAACAGCCACCTCTCAGACAGCAAGGCCTTATAATTTGTAATTAAAACCATAATTCCTTTCTCCTTCCTGAGATAAAACCCCCAGCTTGTTTGATTTGTTTGACCACATTTCACTGTGTGCACTGGGTGCTTTGCTGTGGTGTGTCACATGTGACAATTAATCACCTTCACGTACTTGCCGTATCAGTATTTTTCTTTTACAGTATTGCTCTTGTGATTATTGTGATGTGATGATTTCTGTTATTATGATTTATAAGATGTTTTGCACTTCTAAAATACACTGATAAACATACTTCAAAACTGTAATTATTCTAAAAATAAAGCCAAGCCAATCAATTTCTTAATCTATCTATCTATATATATATATTATACACACACACACACACACACACACACAAAAACCATTATTAGATTAGGTTCAACTTTATTGTCATTACACATGTACAAGTACAGGGCAAGGAAATGTAGTTTAGGTCTAACCAGAAGTGCAATAAGCACCAAGTGCAGGATACAGGTCAAATAAGTTATGTATATACATACACAGAGACAGCTCTGGGAAAAAAGCTGTTCCTAAGTCTGCTGGTTCTTGTCCGTGGTAGCCTAAAGCGTCTGCCCGAAGGCAGGACAGAAAACAGTCCGTGGGCTGGGTGGGAGGAGTCCTTAAGAATATTGCGAGCACAACGCAGGCAGTGCTTCCTCTGGATGTCCTCAATGGATGGAACTGGAGTCCCTGTGATGCGCTGGGCAGTTTTCATCACCTGCTGCATCGTCTTACGCTCAGCAACAGTGCAGCTTCCATACTACACTGTGAGACAGCTGGTTAGGATGCTCTCTATTGTAGAGCGGTAGAAGTTCACCAGGATGGTTGAGGATAGCTGGTTCTTCTTTACAGTGTAATGTGGACGTGCAGTCAGTGCAGGGTGTGTTCTGTCTTTTATATGATAATCAATGGGAACCTTGTTTTAAACAACAAAGCTTCTGTGTGGCCAAACCCAGTGACCTCCATCCATTGTTAAGACTTAAGTTGTTGGCTCTTTTTTTTTGGAACGAAATAAGTAAAGAACAAAACCTAATTGACGTGTACTCAGTTGAAATTACATGTGTTTCTCTTTAGGATATTTTCACTGAGGATCCTCTTCCCCAATTTAAATAAATGACTAAATATATTCAATCATGACTTGGATATATATATATATATATATACACACACACACACACACACACGCACACAAACTAAACGCTTTTGTACATAAAGAGTTTAATTATGTGTTCACCAACTAAAAAACCAGACTGCAAAAGCGATATATTATACTCGGTTGATACTAACTTTCAGTCTAATGAAAAAAGGAACAGTAGGTTCCTCAGTTATGCTCTGTTTGGGTTGGATGAGAAGTGGTTTCGGAGGCTGTCACTAGGGGGCGGCATGTGTCGCTCGGGTCCACCGGCTCCAGAGTAGCGCCGTCAGGGACGGCCGACTGCCTCCGCTCTGTGGACGCTGTGGAGGGGATACGGAGCTCATGAAACGCCACAATATCCCCGTTAACAGAAACACGTCGTGTCCAGCAGTCCAACTTCATCCGGTACGTCTCTCGCTAGTTTTTTAAAGTCTCCTTTGCTGGAGCTGGAAATCCGGATGCCGGACAGGCCGAGCCCGGCGCGCTGGATCTTCTCCCAGCAGCCACGTCAAGTTACAGCGGCGACAGGCGTGTTCGCGGACGTATAATGCAGCTGTAAACGTGTCGTGTGTTCAGATGCCTGGTAAGCAGGTAAGGAGGTAAACACGCCACGTTTGGTGAAATTTGTGCACGGACAGTACCGAGTCCACGATGCAGGGAATTTAGAGGACTGTGTATTCCACTGGCCACGTTCCGCCTTTTAAACGCAAATGATAAGAAGAAGACATGATCTGGAGTAGTCCTGTTGGGAATAAATGGAAAATATGACTCTAGGAACTCAAAACTGCTTCCTGTAAATAATACGTGGCGCCAGGAGCCTTCCAACTCGCGGGTTGCCAGATCTTCTGCGCTAAAGAAGCTGAACAGGGGCCGATAAGTTCATGCCAACTCTTGCTAATAAAATGTTAAATGGTAAGGTGGGATGGTGACCTAAATCAATAAAGCAGTAAAACTGTCTAGTGTAAAAAGTGAACTAACAATGACTGAATGTTTCAGCACCACTGCAACAGGTTATTACCTTATTATGTATTATTATGTAATGTATGTGCACTGTTTGTCTTGGTGTGGTACTTTCTTGTACTTTGGAAACGCATCACACTCTACAGTATGATGTACAGTATGGTGATCAATGTAAGATGTTAAAATGACCTTTTTAAAATTAACATTTTGCACAATATCCGTGTAAAATCATATTGTGTTTTTAACAGATGCCTATGAAGTTTACACACACTTAATTAATGCAGCCCAATCTGGTCAACATTTTCTATAATGGGAGGTTAGTCATTCATTCATTTTTAACGATTGTCCATGTGAGCTTATTTGTCTTAATCTACAGTGAAAAGAGTTTTTACACTGTGTGGGGGAAAAACGGTAAAAAAAAATGTAATATTCAAGGCATTCCCAAATGTTATCGGAACAACCCATAGTTTTTTTCCACACACCTCTGTGCCAGTGGCCTTTGTTACAGATAAGCTCACATGGTTCAGGTTTGCCCTTCTTGTAATTAATCAACCACAAACGCTGAGTTCATTATTGCCTCCCTAGTCAAAGTTCAGAGCTTTCTTTTTATCTTTGACCTTTGTCACTGTTACAAAGTGCAGCCACCTTATTCCAGAGAGCGGGTGCACGTATAGGCCATTATAAAAGAGCATTAGTGCAACAGAAGAGAAGCTTGAAAAAGACGAAGAGACGGGTGCAGGTGACAAGGATGACAAAAAAGACCAGGATGGCTGATGTCCAGGCTACTCACAGGATAAAGAATAATGGTAACTAAAAAATTGATTGCTGGTTAGTGGTAGGAACTGGAATGCTATGATAAAATATCAATGATGTCACCTGTGACTGACTATGAAATCACAATACCGCATAATCATGATATGCATATAACAATTTTCTAAACAATTTACAAAATGCATTGACATCTAGATGTCTCTGCTGTCTAGGTCCTTCCTTTGTCCAATACAAAGACGACTTTAAAATGTTGGATAATAATGATAATTCTGGAGGGTAAATGCTGGTAAATTTGGGCAGTTTAATACTTATTTCATGGAGATGTTGGCATGACTAGGAATTTCCTTTGACAATGCAACTCCCACTGGTTGCAGACCTTGCCCCTGACGACGGTTGCATAAGCAGTGATCTTGTCGCCACTCGGGCCCAACTTCCCCTGCGATCTCCGGTTCCACACGCTGCCCTGCCATGCAGGAGGGGCTCTCTTGATCTTGGGTGTATTGTGGGAGGCAATCCTTACTCCACAATGTCATGGATTATTTATTTAAAGCTTTTCTTTCCTTCTATTTGGAAACGGACAGTGTAGATTTCTGCAAAAATAGAATGTTTTTGTTGTAGGAACAATGTCATGGTTGCATGATAAATGGCCTTAAATAGTATAAAATCTGAAATCAGCAATTGCTTGAGTATCGTGACATGCCGGCCTCCTGTCCGAGGCTGCACCTTGTTTGAAAAGGTTGCCTGGGTGGTAGTTCCAGATTCTTATCGGTTTTCTTCTTTTCCCAGGCAATCCCCAGGCCAATCCCGAGGACTCCATGCATTCCATGCGTTTTTCTGTGCGAGGCCTTCCCACCTTGGCCTCCGTGAGCAGTGGTGCCGCGTCCGACCCCCGTTTCCGTCTCAAGTGGCGGGCCATCACCCTGGTGATGCTCCTGGCTCTTGGTCTGCTCCTGTATTTGCACCAAATGGCTCACGATGAGGCTGTCAGCCATAATGACTTCAGTCCATGGCACGCCAGTCGGGACACGGTTCCCTCAGAGATGTCCAGTGTACACTACAATGACACCTATCCACTGAGCCCACCCGAAAGGACGCGCAGTGGTATCCGCTACCGCATCGGCGTGATCGCAGACCTTGATTTGGAGTCCCGCAGTAAGAAGGAGAACACATGGTTCAGCTACATGCGCAAAGGACACCTTTTAGTGTCTGAGAGCGGGGACAAAGTGGCAGTGGACTGGGATTCAGACACTGTGATCCTGGAGAGCCACCTGGCTGAGAAGGGGCGGGGGATGGAGCTGTCAGAGCTGGTGGTGTTCAACGGGCACCTATACAGTGTGGACGACCGGACGGGAATTGTGTACCGCATCGAAGGCCGCCATGCCGTGCCCTGGGTCATCTTGCCTGATGGGGATGGGCTGGTTTCAAAAGGTCAAGGGTCATTCTCTCCCTGTCCTCTCATTCAAATGTTCACAGATAGTCGTGTGCTGACCCCTGAACTCTCCCTCTGCAGGCTTTAAGGCAGAATGGCTAGCTGTGAAGGATGAGCGGCTTTACGTGGGAGGCCTGGGCAAAGAGTGGACCACCACCAAGGGGGAAGTTGTTAACAACAACCCAGAGTGGGTCAAGGTGGTCGGTTTCCGTGGTGATGTGGAGCACAAGAATTGGGTACCCCGTTATAATGCCCTACGAAGTGCAGCTGGCATCAGCCCTCCAGGTGAGCAATCAGTTTAATAGACATAGTGGGTGGGGCTCATTCAGTAGCATAAGGTCAAATATGACCTCAGGATTCACACGGCAATTCGTCTAGTCTTAAATAGTTCCCTAAATATCATTGAACACCTTCCTGCCATATTGGGGCAGTGGTGGCCTAGCGGGTAAGGAAGCGGACCCGCAATCGGAAGGTTGCGGTCCTGAACCGCCAAGGTGAGCAAAGCACCGTCCCCACACTGCTGCCCACTGCTCACCAAGGGTGATGGTTAAAAGCAGAGGACACATTTCGTTGTGTCACTGTGTGCTGTGTATAACTTTCGAATCATGCGACCTTTAGTACGGATTTAAATTCTTGTTTGCGAGATATAATCTTCTCTTCTTGCTGTAGTGTCCATTCTCTGTGTTTTCCTCATTTCAGGCTACCTCATACATGAGTCTGGAGCCTGGAGTGAGTGGCTGCAACGCTGGTTCTTCCTGCCGCGCCGCGCCAGCTCGGAGCGCTACGATGAGACAGCAGATGAGCGACGTGCCACCAACCTGGTGCTCAGCTGCCCTTCTGACTTCAGTCACATCTCTGTTGGTCACGTGGGACCCCTGAATCCCACGCACGGTTTCTCCTCATTCAAGTTCGTCCCCGAAACTGATGACCAGATCATTCTGGCCCTAAAGTCGGAGGAGGATGCTGGGAAGATCGCCACCTACATCACAGCCTTCACGCTAGATGGACGAATCTTGCTACCTGAGACCAAGATAGGTGACGTGAAGTATGAAGGACTGGAGTTCATTTGAACACACATGGTGTGGCTCAAACCTCAGGCCCCTGTTGTGGGAGGGTGACTTATGCAACAGGGTCCCAGCAATGAGACAGGTGTGATGGGGACATTGACTGGCACTCAGGAAGGATGGGTGAGGCTGACACCACTGTCTTCGTGATCCTTGTACTGATTGTAACTCACTGGGCACTTTGATTCCAAAAGAAAACTAAATTATTTATCTGTCTTTAACTGCTTTTCAGAGGTGAATTTTTTTTATTCTATTTTGACTGTCAGAACTAATCCTATTTTTATTTTATTTATAACATTTCAAACATGTTCTCTGTCTACAAATCCAAACACTGGATAAAGACAAATAATTTTACATTAATTTAAGGCCCTATAAAGGTCACTGACCAAGTCAATAAAATGATTGGTATTTAAAACAAATACATTGCAGTGAATTTCTTTTTCCAGCAGTTGATTTGTAGCTTGTATACAGTAAATTATTAGCATTCATTTCTGGAATGGAAATGTTAACATTCAATCTGACAATCTCTTTTGAATCAGAGAGACAGATCTTCACAATCATCTAGTGCAAAGCTGCTTGATCACCACGCACACTTGCTCCTTTTTTATGACCAGGAGTTAAAAGCCAGTGAAATCTTAACTGGGATTGATTGGACATCATAGGCTAGTCCCCATCACTAGCAGATGCTTAGGAAGCCTTTCCACATCCAGCACTCTGAAGGAGCCCAGTTTGGTGAAGAAGTCCAGCGTCCTCCGCTCACCCTGCCTAAACTCACAGAATGCAGATCTGCAGCCTGGAAGAGGAAGAGGTGGCAGAGTCTGTGTAAATAAACTATTTACTTTTATCAGTAAAAAGTCATTTAAACTGGTGAAGGGCAAACAGATTAGATCACATATGTTGAGTCACTACAGCAGTGGTTCGCAGTGCCATCTCTGAAAATATTAGGTTATTATGACTGCTTATGTGACCAACCCTAGATTAATTCTATTCAATTTACACAGATGGTCAATCCTAATCTGAATATTTATTATCATCCACTGTAAATGCTTAACACAGAGCAAATGATGACACTAACAGAGGACATTCTCATATTTTGAATGTGTAAATTACATTCGGCAACTAGCATGCACCACTTCAGTCTGGCTGCAGATATTCAAATATTTGAAACTGAAATATTGAAAGTCTGTGGACCATCCTGAGTAACTCAGTCATATTTTCCAGAAAGTGACAGTGATGATGGCATTTTACATGTTGGTTGTTCTCATCAAAACATAACTCAATAAAAAAATGGATATATAGTGCTATAGATCACTGGAAAGACAAATCATATCGAGCTAACCCATCCTTTAAGAGTGAGAACAGGGACGTAGAACCAGTGAGAAATGTAGCCTCTTGCAGAAATATAAATGATATTGTAAAAACTCACCATTAGCCCTTAGTGCAGAAAGCAGGTTCCCCACTAAGCGCTTGGCAGCGATGGGGTCAGGGACTCTGGGAAGTATTTGCACAGTGATGAAAGCCGGGTAATCACGCAGGAGGACTTCTGGATACTATTACCCCCACAGAGACAGACACAAACAGAGTAACATCTCATGCCACTGGTTTACACCAAAGTGACCTGGGTGTGCTCACCTTGTTTGAGGTCATGGCGAGTTTGGCTTCAGTCAGGCCCAGGGCGTAAGCACAAATGCCAAGCTCATCCTCCAGCAGAAAAGCACATTTTGGAGAAGAAGAGATCTGCCCACTGGCCAGTCTATGTGAGTAAATGAACACAACTGTGAAATATTGGCTTTTTCCATTCTAGACAGAGGAAATAAACTCTCACCTGTGTCCTAATAGGTCAGGGATGTGTGCGGCTGGAGCCAGAACCGTTCCTTCACTCTGCATCTCATTCTGAATTCTCTGGACAGCTGACTACAGGAAAAAATAAACAAAAAAATCACATATTTGTGGAGAAAAGACAGACTATGGATTTGAAATTAAAATGATAGTTTTCTATACACTCTGTTTATCACCATATCATGCTACTTTAATGCAGGGGTGGGGAACCTAATCCATATAGAGACAATATTTTGGAGACACTGCACTAAATCATGAACAGGGCCCACAGAGTATTCAGGGTTTATTAGTTTACACAAACTACAAATGTGAAGACTACAAATTTCTGATATATTGGGTGATTAGGCCATGTGGTGCTTAAATTGATCCCAAGTCATCCTATCAAATATAATTCTAGACATTCTCCTCCCTGGTTGCACTCACCTGGTCATCAGGTGTGTAGGGTCTGATTGTGTAAACCCTTGATGCAGACGGCTGGCGGAAGAGATCTCTGTTGCCAAGACTGGGCAACATTCTCTGTAGGGAATAGATGATTAATTGATGACATATATTCCACCATTACATGACAAGTCATGATTTATGAGATCTGACAGTAGAGGTGCACCTGGAACTCTCCAGAAAGTCCACCTCTGAAGCCCCAGGGCTCAGGATCATCATTCATGGGCTGAACAGATGGGGTGCTCAGCCCACCTGTTTTACATTCAGTATTACATTCAGTCAAAAGTGATGTAATTTTACAGCTGATGTTATGTACAAGACAAAGTGGATGCAGTAAGACCCATTCTTGGCATATCAGAGGTCTGTTATTACACTGTTGCCCCCCCTCCTAACATTTTATAAAATCCAGCAAAGGAAGAGCAAATGGTTTTTGGTTTTCTCTCATTAGACTATTCATTTCATGAGATAAAGATATTTTATAATAAAATATGTACCTAAAGACTTCACATAGGCCCGAGCCATGGAAACCCCACTCTTAATATCACAGATATAGTTGTAGAGATCGTAGAGAATGCTTCTGTTGGGGACATTTGAGAGACGGTTAAACATCTGGACGACTGCCTCGCACATCTGGTCAAACTGGTCGGCTCGGGTTCTCCACTCCACAGCCTATGAACCCAAAAATGTTGGATACATCACCACCCAGTATAGTCATCTGTACGTGTCTATTTCCTTCAAATGCTTTACTGTTTCAAAGCTGTCAGCAGGCCAAATTTTAAAAAGGGATGCAACAAAAATTACTTTTCACAAATAAGACATGTTTCATGGCACTCCAAGTCCAACATTTTAAATCTTCATTAAATTGAAGCTCTGACCTCTCACCTTGCTATTATCTGGGGCAAGTGGGCCAAATCCCGCCGCATCACTGTTGCTCTTCAGCCAGTTGAGCTCCTGCAGCATAGTAATGGCCGTGGGGCCATGCTCATAGGGTAGGTAGAAGAGCTGGGACAACAGCATGAGGTCGTCCAGGGTGAGCGGCTCTGCGGTGTACAACGGGTTCTCCCTGGGGCCTGGAATGTATCCTGGGTCTGTCTGCATTGGCTCCTCCTCTGATGATTCCTTCTTTGGTTGCCTTTTTCGGGAGCCTTTAGAAAACCAAATAAGCATCAAAGTCATTCACATATACATCATTATTTGTGGGTTATCTTACCCCCATGCTGGTCAGATATACCAAACTCCACCAGCCATTCACTAAGGGCTAGTCGCAGTGCTTCTTGGGGAACATAATCCGGCACATTATCCTCACCATCTGGGCAAAACATTTGGTCATTATTACAAAAAATGTTAAAGCTTTTAGTAAAATAATACATTATTTGGTAATCAAGCGAGCAGAATCAGTATGCACAGCAACACTCACCCATGGACACATCTCGCTGAGGATCAGACTTGCACCAAGTAGCCAAGGTGTGAATTGCCACAAAGTTCAGCTCAAATTCACAGTTGGGATTGGTGAGGACTCCCCTGAGATTGGGGAGGAGCTCTGTGGGACGGTCCTTGAAGGGTCCCATCATGACCCTCTGGGGGTCAAAGTCATTGGCATGGATATTGTCCCAGATCACAGGTGCCCTCTTCAGGACACCTGAGACTTCCTTGATGGACTCTACTGAGATCTCCTTGGATACCACTTTTGGGCCTGTGTGTTTGTGTGTGTGTGTGTGTGTGTGTGTGTGTGTGTATATATATATATATATAAATAAAAGAAAAACAAAAAGTGAAATATTATAGCAAACAGGAATTTTAATTTACAACACAAAATGACTTTCAAGACTCAATTATAAAATTGTATTTTTGTCTAGACACAACATGTAAGACAACACTAAAGGCTATTGAAGGAGCATACTTCTAATTATTCTGATTTAATGGGTAAATAAGCATTGATTTGATTGTATGACAAGTCTTACCAGTCCACAGCACATCAATACCAGGCAGCAGTGTCTCCCCCACAGTGTGCAAATAAGACGACTTGTTGACACTGGGCATGCAGAATGCTGCACAGTAGTCTTTGAAATAGAAGGAAAGCAAAAAAAAAAGTATGTTTAGCCCTTGGTTGTGGGATCTACAGAACGTAGGATGTGGGCTGCTCAGGCTACCTGTGGGACAGAAGAGGAAGGTGTCAGGCTCCGGCAGGTGCTGGAAGACCTCATTGGTCACGGCCACCTGTGCGTGAGCAAAAGAGCTGAAGGCCTCCTTGTCAGCAGGACACATCTCTGTCTCAATGTCGTCAAACAGCAGGGCGAAGGACCTACATCCAAACTCACTGACCTACATTCAGTTTAAGAAGCAAAAAGTTTCAGGCTTCATGCTTAGAATGCACTCCACTTATATAAACTGTTTAAAATCCATAAAGATCCCTTGTCAATGGAAAAACAGTCACATGCTGGATGCTGATGCTATTTTATGTATATACAAGCCACCAAATCTGAGCTGTGTTGAATACAGAATTTCCTTTTCGTGAAACAATGACATTATGTGTGTAGAGACGCAGCAATAAAATGGTGTTCTCCATCTGTAGACTTTTGCTTGTAGGAGATTGTTCATTAATTTAGAGTTGGGAGAAAATGGCACCCAGTTCTTCTTGAACATAAACATATTATAGACAAATAAAGCGTATAAGATAAGATCTTCATTTGTGGGTTTTACACTTTAGACAGACCCTTCCAGAGTTGCTCTACATATATTTCAGTATTTTTAAAAATGGAAAGACTCTCACTGACTTAAATACACATAAATAGCCTCTGACAGGTCACAACTTCTGTAAAAGCTGTAACAGTGTGCAGTCATTGCAGTTCACATCTTAAGATAAACTTATTATCTTGGTGAAGTACTACCCATAAAAGTGGGTAGTAGAACCCATAAAAGTCAGAATTTGGTGCTTGTTGGCAACCGTACCTGGTCCAGCTTCCTCTTGAGTGTGGCCACCTCTTTGGGGTTTGAAAAGGTGATATCCAGACCAGGGGAGATGGCGTAGATGAACTCGATATTGTGCTTTTTTGCAGTGCTGATCAGTGTAACAAGTTGCTCTTGGCCATGATAAATAAAAAAAAAAAAAAAAAAAAAAAAAAAAAAACAGTAAAAGGCACGTCCTGAGGCAGCCTTCTTATTGGACAATGACAAACCATGCACTGACACCACTTGCAGGCTCACTCTACCCTGGAAGGGGGTCCCTCTCTGTATCACTCATTCCCAAGGTTTCTTCCTTTCTTTTTTTCCTCTCTCCTAGATTTTTTTCATTGTGTGCAGAAGGGTCAAGTGTGGGGGGTGTCAACTGTAGGGCCTGTCAAAGCCCATTGAGACATACTGATGTGATTTTGGGCTATATAAGAAATACGTGTTGTTCTTCTCACCAGCTTCTGCAGGACTATAGAGGTCCCTCCAATACATTCTGTGCTTGTAGTCATCTTTCGGGGCATACAGGTATGTGTTCAGACCCCATTTCTGCTCCCTAGGAAAGATAATCACCAGCACACCCACAGTTATACAGCCTCACTTGCTTGGCAAACTTTAGTACTAGAGTTGGGAATCGAGTTTATTACCGGCGGAAAAGTTCCTTCCTTTGCTCCATAGTCCATGGTCGACCATAAAACCCTGCATTAAGCAAGGTTCAGCAAGTAAAGACAATTATTACATGAATGATATCTAAGTAACATAAGAAACGTGTAGGTCATTATCCGATTCTGCCTGCTGCAAACATATGGGATACATGTGGATCCAAACATGAAACAAGTTATTGAAATAAATTTCACATCCCACTTCCTACTCATACTGAAATCCAGAATCTTTTGATTTATACATCAACTGCGATAAATTCCCCAAACTTCTTGGACAGCTAACCAAGAGTCTCCCACCAGGAGGTTAAGGGTTCAAAACTTTAAAATATTTTCTGTCATTCATGTTGCTTTTTCTGGATTACAAATTGACAGGACAACTTTTCTTCACTATATATTTGCATATCCTGTATTTGAGAGGACACAATTGTTGACACCATATTATTATTATTATTATGTATTATTATCGACGTTTCTGTTGCATTTTCTGCATCCCTGCAGAATACAGGTTAAAAACACAAACACTCACAAAACTTGCACATACACCTACTCACCCTCAACCACACCAGACAAAAAGCGTCTTGAACTGTCATTAGCCATGACCGAGGGTTTCCTCGCAACAACGCAAAATATGCAGCAGCGGCGGAGGAGGAGGACGAGATAATGACGATGATGCAGCTTATACGCCTGATGAGCGCAACGTCACACGACGTGACGCCTGCGCGCTGTTAACAATGCGCCCACACACAGCCTGCTGCTGGCGGGGGAGACACGGGATCCGACGAATTGCTACTTGCCCGGCTCTACTTTTTATGCACTGGCCAACTTCTCAAGTTCAGCCCCACACGGGATCGAAGCCCGAAAACCATTCCTGGGTTCTACCCACTGCGCAAACGCAGTCGCCGCGTCCCAGCTGCACAAAATGGACATTGACGTTCCGACTCATGAAGACGTGGTCCTCTTCCAAACTTCATTTTAACTAACATGTGCAACACGAAGACCGTGCGATGATGGAAAAATAAGAACAAAAGACAGAAGATTTAAAGGTACAGAGCGCGACGTTCTCTTAAAGGAGCCGCGCACATTTTGGCCGCCAATCGGTGGAGTTAGCCGAAGTGCATTTTGGGACATATCGCCATATTGAGGGTATTGCTCGTGTGGCTACCTGTTTTGGACTGCGCATGCGCAACGGTTAGGTTTAGGAGTATGGTTAGGTTTAAACAGTATCGCAGTGGCTTTCAGAGTACCGGGTTTTTGGTCCAAATCGGGTATCGACAGTTCGTTGTAGAAGCGTATTGCATTGTCGCTGTCGCTACCCGATTTGTTAAGGCAATTGAAGCAGTGCATCATGGGATCTGTAGTTTGTTTGTCGCCGGGCCATAATTGTGAATCCGTATGTGGTGATCTCGCGGGATGTTTGACGCCCCGGTTTTACAGGATTTTTTCTTGAATTAAAAAGATGCACTCCTCTGATAAGCTCTTACTTGCAGTGTTTTTTATTTGTCCAAACTCCTGTTCAGGCACTGGTCAAAGTCAAGTCAAGGTCAACTTTATTGTCATCTCACAATATACAAGCACACAGAGAGAGGAGATTGCGAAACTTTGGAAATTCACAGTGTGCAAAAGGACATAGTGGAATGGAATAACACACACCACAAAAACATGACCAAGGACATTGTGGACATTGTGCGCTGAGCCATAAAATAGGTACAGGTCGAGACAAACTAGACAAACCAGGCAAGTAGCGGCAATATATCAAAATGTATTTAGGATATAGTATATGATATACTATGATAATAATGGCAGTAGTAGAGATATGGCATGATGATAATAATATCACAGCATCACAGTGTATGATCGTTATTAATCAATCACTTAAGTCAGAAATATATAATATTAAAGAAGAGTAAGTGACGGCTGCTGTAGTACGTGCCTCAACACGGAATTACATCTTCAGTGACACACTTCAGTATTTCACGTCATTTTAGGTTACACAGCCAACCTGTATCTCTGATAATTCATTAAAACCACCAGCTTACTTGAAAAACAGTTAAAGCTTTCACTTCTCATGTTGCACTTCATACCTTTCTGTCAACGTTCATTTTATTAGTTAATTATAAACACGGCATCTAAATAAATAACCAAGCCTTATGCAAAAGTACACTGCTCAAAAAATAAAGGGAACACAAAATTAAAACATCGTAGATCTGAATGAATGGAATACTACTACTTTGTTCTTTACATAGTTGAATGTGCTGACAACAAAAACCACAAAAACGTATCAATGGAAATCAAATTGATTAACCCATGTAGTTCTCAAAATTAAAGTAGGAAAACAGACAATAGGCTGATCCAACTTTGATGTAATGTCCTTAAAACAAGTCAATGTGAGGCTCAGTAGTGTGTCGCCTCCATGAAGTCTGTTTCTGACCATTTGAACAGACACATACACATTTGTGATCATCCTGTTCCTCCTTGCACAAAGCCGGAGGTGGTGGTCCTGCTGCTGGGTTGTTGCTCTCCTACAGCCTCCTCCAGATGTACTGGCCTGTCTCCTGGTAGAGCCTCCGTGCTCTGGACACTACGCTGACACAGCAAACCTTTACTTTGAGTTACATTGTGTTGTTTAAATGCTCACTTAGTATTTTGGAGCAGTTCATCTTCTTCAATCAGCTGCTTCCATTAAGGGTTCCTTTTTGGCAAAAAAAATTCCAACCCCAATTACAGGTTGGGGCAGTGGTGGCCTAGTGGTTAAGGAAGTGGCCCCGTAATCAGAAGGTTGCCGGTTCGAATCCCGATCCACTAAGGTGCCACTGAGGTGCCACTGAGCAAAGCACCGTCCCCACACACTGCTCCCTGGGCGCCTGTCATGGCTGCCCACTGCTCACTCAGGGTGATGGGTTAAATGCAGAGGACAAATTTCACTGTGTGCACAGTGTGCTGTGCTGCTGTGTATCACATGTGACAATCACTTCACTTCACTTTAAAATTATTGTTAAAATATGCATTTTAGAAACCAAGAAAAGCTGCAGTCATTTAAATTTTTTTCACCCACTTTTATTAAATTCATTTAACACTGAGTTCAAAATGGCTTAAAAAAAATACAGGACCCACACATGGTCAATTTAGGGACAACAATCCACCTGCTGTCCATGCCTTTGGACACGGGGAAAGCATGCAAACTCTGCACACAGCAGATATTAATTCATAATTGTCAATATACTCCAGGTTCATTTTGGTTCAAGCATTTCCGCGTTCATTAAAAAAATGGAAAACTATAAAAAAAATTAACAAAACTAACAAGCAGGTCATGTCCGAATATTTTACATAATTAATATTAACATGGTCACTACACAAGGTTTGACTCTGGAATAATATAACTGGCAAGTTCATTTGCAGCTCTGAGGCCAACACTTTTCTGCAAAAACTTGTGCTGCCCCTGATCAAGTGTTTTTGGAACTAAAAGAGATGCCAGAAAAGTGTGAATTTTAAAAGTACTTTCTCCTACCACAAAAAAAAAATTAAATCAAAACAAAAAAACATTAGTCAAGTACTAATAAAAAAAATATATATATTTTTTTACAGACAGCCTTGGGTCGCTCCCTGTAACATTTTCCTCCTCTTCCCACAGAAACTTGTTCTCCTGCTATCACTTCAGCCCTCTCTGTGCCTGTTTCAGTAACGTGTCAAAGTCGAGGGTGTCAATTTTACTTCTGGGTGGAGTGGGGTTACCTTCGCGGTTTGAATCTGGGGAACAAAAAAAAATAAGTTTTTATAATCACAATAGAAAGAATGAATACAATAAAACAGACCCAACTGGATACCAGATTCTATTTGTGCTTTGATCCATAAGACCCCTAATTCTTGCAGATATTAACTGACTTGACAACTTGATCTGTCATAAACACTAACCCAGGTCAGCATAGCTTGATTTGCAGAACTGGCGTCTTCCACCAAAGCAGAGGTCAAATGGTAACTCGTCTGGTTGGCGAAGCTTGCCCCCCTTCTCGAGGGCAGTGAAGGCATTCTCTGTACTATAGTATGTTACAAAGCCATAGTTGTCACTGCAAACGGGGACAAAAAAAAAAAAAAAGTTTCCATGGTGATTAACAGTAGTAACTCAACAGAGACAACTTTTTCCAAGTCTTTGTGACTATATATTGATGTGTGCATGAAATAAAAAAAAAAAAAAAAAAAAAAAAATGAGACAAGATTGAGCTGTGTTCAGAATATTAGCTTATAATAGTTTTTTTCTTTCCATACAAGGAATTGCACTGGGAAGATGACAAATGCTATCAAAATTAAAGCATGAAAAGAAACTAATCACGTCTTATTCCTTTACAGAATGTGAAAACTGAGTATTAGGCTGTTAAGAAAATAGCACTGTCCACATTCCTTTACAAACTCAAACATTCACTGTGTAAACTGAATTTTTTTAATCATTCATTTAATATTTAGCTGTGTTCCACTTGTGTTCCATGAAGTCAACAAAGTCCTGGGTTTGCCTCAAACAGCATTTTTGATGTCACTCCACAAGTGTGCGCATCCTAAAGGTACCGGAATGGGGTCAATCACATGTCTGATGATGACAATTTTGTTGGTCTAGAACAAAGATGTTTACTATGAAGGGCCGCATTTTAGACTTTTGTTATACAAACACATTCACATGTAAAATATTTCCTAAATATTTCAGTATATCCAGAAGGCATTTCACTAAATCCGGAAGGTTCTATGGATTCTTGTGTGGCGACCCGATTCAAATCAGGTAGTGACACCACTCTCCCTTCCTGACTAAAGCTTCTCTGTCAACCGAGCACCACCGTGCTACCAGCCACAGCGCGCCTACTATAAATATTACTTTTTTTTTTTTTTTTTACTTGGCTCATTCCTGGGAGTTTGGGCAAATGAAGACATAATACAGTTCTTCACGGATACACTGTGATGTATTGAGATGATACAGAGAAGACAGAGTGGCATCACTACCCGGTTTGGACTGCTTACCACTGTGAATTGGGTCGCCTCACAGAAATACATAGGACTGCCTTCTGGATATAGTGAAATGCCTTCCGGATAGTGAAATGTTCACTCCGGATATACTGAAATATTCACTCACACGAACATGTAAAAAGCTAATGCTATATGGGCGTTTAACACACTGCTTACGTTTAATGCTGAAGCCTTTTGTTTGTTACATAAGAGTACAACATTTGCTGGTTTAATTAGCACTTGGTTCAGAGATTATTTATTTCCATACTGTACTCTTACCCCTGACTCCTGAAATGCACAGTGCAGTCCTGGATCTCCCCGAAGACCGAGAAGCGTCCCCTGAGCTCAGACTGTGTCATGTTCCCATGGATGCGTCCCACATACACCACCCTGCGTTCATCCTGAGACACAAACAGCTTAAGCTATAAACCCACACATATAGACATTTTAGGAGTTCTGAATGGCTAGTTGATGTAAAGCAGCAGCCAGTACTCACAATAGCTTTCTGTTTCAGGATCTTTCTCTCTATGGACTGGTGTTCAAAATTGCGGTCACTGTTCCTACAGAGATAAGAGGAAATATTCAGATTGTCGTACCTAAAAGAAAAGCTGAATGATGTAATAAGGACTATGAAATGACAGGCTGGAGTAAGTTCAAGGGAGCTTTATGGTCATTTAAGCTACTTACATGTTAGACAGTACATAGTGAAATGAAAAACCATTTCGCTAGAACTTGAGATTGTGGGAATTTATTCAGGAATCACCTTGAGAATCTGTAAGAGCCCCGGTGCACGTGGCTCCTGTGTGGCCGTGAAGACCGAGATCTGGAGTAATTAGGGTGGTGACAACAGGACGAAGAACGGGACGAAGAACGGGACGAAGAACGGGACGAAGAACGGGACGAAGAACGGGACGAAGAACGGGAGCTGGAGCAGAAACTGCTCTCTGAGCACCTGAAGCGGTAGCTGCAAAACGGAGTAGAGATAAAATGCAAATATCTAGAAAAAATACATATACATACAAATAAATACATACATGGGATCATCCTATGAGGTCTCACCTCTTTTGGGGCGGAGATGGAGACCTGGAACTTGAAGAGCAAGACGAGCATGACCGGGATGATGACGAGGATGAACAGGAGTCAAATCTCTCCCTGTAGGACCTCCTTGTCCTGCTCCTCCCTCTGAGAGGAGGACTAAGGGGCCGAGAAGAACGCTCAGCACTGTTACTGCTTGCCCTTTGAAACGGAGTTGCAGTGTCAACATCTGACCTGCAAGGGGAGCTGTCAGGAGAAAGCATGACCGACTCAGCGACACAGAAAGTCCTATGATCCAGCGAATGCTGGCTGACACATTTCCTCTTGGCCTGAGGTGAGGTGCCAAGCTCCATAGACGGAAGTTGCATTGTGACATTCACTTGGGCTCCCTGAGGTTTGCAGTAGTCGTGGTCCAAAAATGCCTGCACCTGAGACAAAGTAAGGGTGGAGACAGTCACTGGGGCACAGGTCCTGGGGTGGCACCTGCTGGCACGCAGCGGGCGGGCGTCGATGATCTGAATGGCCTTTGATAAAGGCTGTTTGTTGGACTCTGATTTCGTTGGGGTAAGGGGTTTCCAGGTCTGGTGTGGAGGAGTGGCCGGAGGGGTAAGACCTGAGGGGACAAACATACAGAGGCGTTTTCATTCATAACGATACATTTATAGCAGCTATGTGCAGGTGAAAGCACGACAGCTACACACCTGCAGTGCTGCCCAGATCTGGGGTCTTCTGTCGAGTCTCTCTGTCACACCTTTTCTCCAGTCTGACTTCAGGAACCTTCGGCCCCACTTTGGGTACAGAAGAAAGGGATTATAATAATGCATTTAATTTATATTACCCTTTTCATTGCAAGATCACAAAGGATTACAGGTTAAAACATTGAGAGATTAAATACCTGTGGGGGTGGAGACCAAAGGTTTTACTAAAAATAAACGTTTATTGTAGAACACTGAAGTTGAGAAAAAAAAAAAGAAAAAAAAAACAAAAAAAAAAAAAAAACAAAACAAAAGCAGCCCAACCCAACCAGAAAAAAAAAAGAAACAAACTGGTTATATCACTTGGATATCAAACCAGGACAGAGCCACACCATATCTGACGCTTGGGCTCACTTGGAGAGGGATCTAAATCCGTAACAACCATAAACCTTAGTCCTGCCCTATAAACCGCAATAAAGGCTCGCATCAATCTGAAAAGCGACACACCCATACAACCCCCCCCCCCCCCCTTCTCCTCCTGCTCATACCTTGTGTTTCTTCAAATTGTTCAAGTAGACTGGCAAGGTCACTGGCTTCGATTCCTGCACCATAAAACACAGGGAAGGGGGGGAGAGAAGGCACTGAAACCACACCCGCTGGGCCAGAGTGACGACAGTCAATTTAATCAAGTTCTGAGCAGGAGCACAAACACAGCAGGTTCGTGCCTTACCAACATCTCCGATCACTGGGGGAGGAGATCGTCGAACTCTCTGGCTCCTGTCCTCAGGCTTATCTTGGGTTTTTGATATGGCTTGGTCAGAGAATTCCTCAATGTTTGTTGAGTCTGCGGGTGGACTTCGGCAATCATTAGTCAATGGACTTGTTTGGGGGGGTCGGCTCCTACACTGGCTCTCTGGTAAGGAGCTGGGGCCACAGAGAAGTTCTGTCTTGTTACGGTCCTCCATTTTTGGGCAGGAAGGTAGAAGAACTCTAACAGGGTTAGGTGGATCACTACAAACAGGAGCTCTCCATTTAGAAAATGTGGGTTTTACTGGTGAAAATGGCCTTTTTTGAGCCTTTGGAACATTTGCTGAAGGAAGCTCTGCTTCAAGACGTTGGGAAGCAAGTAGGCAGGGGATGGGAGGAAGCTTGCTAGGTATTTCAGGAACTGAGGGCCACTTGGTTCTGAGGTTATCCCGTTTCTCCACCTGCGGGATTTTCTTCTGCTGCCTCAGAAGGCGATATTGCTGCAGGCTGAGCGATCGGGGCTTGGGTTCATCGAGAAGAGAAGCACATGTTTCTAGGACACCAGCCAACTGACCATCTTGAAGTCTTGTGGAGACAGACTCCACTGATTCAAGTTCTCTGCAATCATGTGAGAGACCTTCACCTTGATCCAAAACTTGGACTGGCATATCATGGATTGATGTTAAATTTGGAGCGAATCTCACTCTTTTCTTCACCTTTAAAGATCTGTTGTGGTTTGTTGAATCCCATTTGACCAACACACTTTTTTGAGACCTTTCAACTGTGTAGATGTCACCCTTCCCACCCCTACCTTCCCACTTTTGGGTGTCACTCAAAGAGCACTTGTCAAGTGCCTTGTCTTTGGTCTTTTCCACATGGGCTATTTTGGTGGAAGATCTCATACAGTTTTTCCTGCCTCCTGTCACCAGGTGGTGCTGCAACTTGCCAGCAAGTGATGTCACCTTCTCAGAGAGTGCCAGGACTATTTCTCCTTGCTGCCTGCTCTCCAACACATCCAAGACAATCCCTTCCTCAGGCAACCCGATGACATCTACATCCTCATCCTCAACGTCCTCCAAAGAGGGCGCCAAGCAGTACGAGTGCATGTACCTCACCAGATCAGTCACGTACACTGTTATGAAGTCGGACAGCCTACCATCCTTGGTCATCCATGGTTCTGTGGTGGGAGGATCTGACTCTGTAAAAAATCTCCTGCAGGGTCCTTCCCTGACCTCAGTCTGCTCCTCTTCCTCTTCTACCGCCCTCATGGGCACACAAGGCTTCCTATTGTCATCTGACACCTTGGCGAAAAGGCCTCCATCAGGAAGAGTATCAAACGGTGACAGGGTCTCGTCATCAACATGATCAAGGATTTCAGTCAGGGCGGTGAGTAGTGTGGCCTCGCTCTCCTCATCAATCCTGCTCAGTCCCTGAAAAAGTCAATAGATTTAATACTCAAATGTTTAAATGTATGTTATCAATGTTGTGATTTTGACATTTAGTCACTAAAAATCCTGTAAAACTTTTCTTACCTCTGCAGCATTTTCTGTTTCCTGAAAAAGGGACAAGATGGTGGGATCAAGGCAGCCATGGAGGGACTTTTCCGTGTTCAAAGCACAGAGCCCAAAGCGTGAAAAATCGTCTCTTCCCACTCTGCCCTGTTTCAAAGAAAACAAAAAATTGAATATGGGTATAATATCATACAAACTACAATATCAAGCACGTTCCCTTCTAGTTCTGTAACTGTGGTGCAATAGTGGAAAGCCCACCCCAAAGTGCTATCAGGAAAGTATTAGAACACCACCCAACCCCAAACAGATGATAAAATTAATGTCCATTATCTTCTTACAGTGTTTATTGTTGCATAATTACATTCAACTTACACATACACACACAAAACAATATGGGATTCGCCATTTGTGTGTACTAAATATAGCTTCTGAAAAAGAAACACAAAGAGATTTACATTTTATAACATTTTTATTTGATATTTCAATTCTCACCATTAATACCCCCATGTTTAACATTTATTAACCACGCCTCCTCATGGTCCTGGGAAATTCAGATCTAGCCTGTGGCACAGGTGTCATTCTGATGGGAATCATCACATTGAATCACTCAAAGGCTGCTAAACAATTAAAGTGAAACTTCCATGATTGAGCAGGTTGTGACGGGGTTTTGGTCTGTGGTAGTGGAGAAAACTATTCTGAAGCAGGCAGACAAATGAGGTCCGCCGGCAAGAAAGAGAATCGCACGCCGCTGCTGGGGTTTCCATCACGCTCTCTATTTATTATGCTTACAGCACCTCAGTTCCACCATGCCCAGGTAAATGTCGGTAACCGCTCATACATGAGACAGGGACATTACACGTACCAAACTCTTTTGGTACTCTAAAATAATAACCACAGGAGCATGGACCAGACTGCTTGGTTCCTCTGCCTTGTGGAGAGTCTCATCAGGACTGGGACAGACGACTATAGGCAGAAATGTACTTGCTGTTACCTACATACAGTACAGGCCAAAAGTTTGGACACACCATCTCATGCGTTTTCTTTATTTTCATGACTATTTACATTGGTAGATTCTCACTGAAGGCATCAAAACTATGAATGAACATGTGGAGTTATGTACTTAACAAAAAAAAGGGTGAAATAACTGAAAACATGTTTTCAAAATAGCCACCCTTTGCTCTGATTACTGCTTTGCACACTCTTGGCATTCTCTTGATGAGCATCAAGTGGTAGTCACCTGAAATGGTTTACCAACAGTCTTGAAGGAGTTCCCAGAGGTGTTAAGCACCCTTTGCCTTCACTCTGCGGTGCAGCTCCCCCCAAACCATTTTGACTGGGTTCAGGTCCAGTGACTTTGGAGGCCAGGTCTCCATTTTTTGTTAAGTACATAAGTGTTCATTCATAGTTTTGATGCCTTCCGTGAAAATGTACCAATGTAAATGGTCATGAAAATAAAGAAAAGAACATTGAATGAAAAGGTGTGTCCAAACCTTTGGCCTGTACGTATGTATGTACGTACGTAAAGCCGTGGTCCATATCCTGCGTTCTTTGTATCATTTTGGGCACGAACGGATGAGTACAAACAGATACAATACGGATTCAAACAGGGGCAGTGTTGTGAGATCTGCACTCAACAGGTAATTATTTTAAGATACAGGCACAAACATTAACAAAGCAACTGCTTACTTATACGCATACATAGCTCACAACAAAGTATATTTCTGTCTTAACCCCACCCACAGCATGATGCACTGTGCATTTAAAGGAGAACTATGGTCTGCAGGTAATCGTCTTTTACACGTTTAATACAACCAAGGTGACAGGATTTGCATTAGAGTGCGTCCGTATGGATGTGACTTGTAAAATACAAAGATTAGTGATTCACCATTCTGCAGACACACACAAACAAAATGACGACAGACTAAAGCCTGTTGTTTGGGTCTGCACCTATGACAGCTCCTGACCCTGGTTTTACACCAGACACACAAATCAATTCACCTTTATATAGACATCAGCTGACAAATAATTGTGAGGGTCTTTGAAGTTATTGACATCGCATGAATTGTTCTCAATACAAAGTCTAAGATAGGGTAACAACAGATCAATGACGCGAAAGCGGCAGTGACAATTAAAAGCTGTCAATCACCCGCAATACAATATGCGTTCCAGCCCTGATGGAGTCGGTTTCCGGTCAGATCAGCAGTACCTGCAGCTGCCACTATTCTAGACACCCACGCCGCAGAAGTTCAACTTCAATACACAATCTGCTCAAGTGGCACACAGCTGTCACTTCACTCAACCATTCACTCACTCACTACGAATCGGGTAAAACCTTTTGCTAATTCCAGCGGCTCGCGTCCTCATACCGAGTTAGCAGCCGGCCACGCGTCTCCCGCAGCTAGCATCATCCACGTGTCACACACGGGAACAGACTGCCTGCGTTTATCCAGTCCGCTCCAGAATCGACATTTTTCCTTGACCAAATAACACGTAACACATTAAATACAAACCTGTGCGTGGCTTGGCGTCTGAAAAATGCCAGATTCCACGTAACCGGTGGCTCCCTCCTCCAGGCTGGGTCCACGCGGCTCCGCCATTTTACTCGCCCGCGCATGATTCACGCACTGAGAACACGTGGTACCCACTTTCCCGGGAAAACGACGCTCACGTGACTCGACTTGAAACTTCTATTCTTCTTGTTGCAAAGGACAACATTTTATTTAGAAATACTTTAAAAATAATATTTCAATGGTAGAAATGATACACATCACTGTTCTGCACAGAGACATGATGTTACATGTTACAGGGTGATATTCTTGAGAGATTGGTTTAAATTTACAGAGTTACAGTTACAGAGTGAAGTGATGATATCAAGTAAACTCTCCTACCCTAACAGTCCCTGTGGAATGAGAGCTGAAGGCCTATAGAATTTAGACTTGATTAATATCCTTTACTGACAGATTGAGAGGTGGAGGGCAGCTATAATAGTATAGATTGTTCCCATTGATAACTGCCCATGGTTCAGTATGCAGACTGCTCATGTTTACATTATGAAACATGAAGTTTCATGTTCATCTTGATTTATCAGTACGAGCACATTCTGTGTCTGTTTTAGTAATTGGGTCTAATATTACCATTACGTTTTACAATGTATCAGCAATGACCGATGAACGCTGCCGAAGATCAGATGGTCTGGTCGTTCTGCACAATTGACCTGGCAAAAGTTTTACGCCGGATGCCCTTCCTGGCAGAAATCTCTTACCCAGGCTTGGGACCAGCACCAAGAAATACACTGTCACCAGCGTCCCCAGTGAGTTAATTTGTCACCAATGACCAAATAACATTATTAATATATTCAGTTATTTATTTACCTCATTTGTAATGTAAAGATAAACATTTAGGCAATTATCATAATAAAAATATTTTCTTTATGATCAGACTTAAATCTATGATGCCTTTGTATCTAATGAGCAGTAGTTATATTTTCGTTTCTTTAAAGAAATGTTGGCAAATAGCGCCCTCTCCAGCTCAGGTTTGTCATATTGACTATACTGGACCTTTAAATGTCTCTGAAATATTCAGAGGACCATAACCTATACCATTTGCTTCAGAAACATTAAAGCATCTCTGATCTAGATTCATTAAAATGACAAGCCAATGTGTATGAAGTGTGTGAAGGGCAGTGGTGGCCTAGCAGTTAAGGAAGTGGCTTCCATAATCAGAGGGTTGCCGAGAGGTCCCCTTGATCAAGGTACAGTTCCCACACCCTGCTCCCCGGTGCCTGGTTGCTCACTAAGGGTTAATGCAGAGGATATATTTTGTTGTGTCATCGTATGCTGTGCTGCGGTGTTTCACAGTCACTTTGTTTTCAAGTTACAAGAAATAATCTAATTGGCAATTTGAATATAGCTGTGCAATATTTCAGAAGTCATTTTGTATTTTATAATTATTCCATAATTCTTTATATTGGTACTTCTGTCTCATAAAAGCACCCTTTTCACTGGAAGGGCAGGAGAATCAGGTTTTGATTACTGAAGCACTGACGGTGAAATTACAATATAGAAAACACTGGGTATTGTGTTTATTGTGATTTATTAATCTATTGTGCCAAAACATTAGAAGAAAGGAATTCAAGGGCAACTGAAGAATACTTAATATGCCACGTGCATAATTATAGCAGTACAACACACAGTGAAATGCACCCTGAAACACACCCTTGTCGTGCTCCTGTGTTGAGGTCATACATGGAGTTCATACATGGAAACACTTTCAATCTTATAACATCTCTAAATTTAGAATCAAAATGAATGGGTCTAGACATTTAATGTGAGTCTCACTTTTGTCTGGGTGTTTATGATTATAATTCCGCAGTCTTAATTAAAACTGATGCTGTATTCTGTGCCTGAATCACAGTTCTGTATAAATCTGAACCAGTGCTAAATTAGGCAGGTGATCTCACTAGAAAATCAATCTCCTTTTCTTTTCTTCTGTTTTTCCTCCTTTTCTTTGTCGTCTTTTTGCTGGTGTCAGGTTTGGACAACGGTGAACAACACCGTGTCTGTGCGCTCCACTGCTCGCACCTCTCCTTACGCTGGTGCCATTCTCGCTGGATCAGGTCACCAGTGATGTTCAGGCCGCACCAATAGGTCAGCGGGTACAGGCTGTATAATGACTCCGCTCTCAGATGCGGACTGGCAGAGGCACTTTCCCTGGATTATTCAGCAGGGGTTCCATGCCAGTTTCTTCAGTAAAGAAACCATTATTCCCGGCGTTCTCAAACCTGTTAGAACAACGCAGAACAACATTTAATGTCACACTTTTAGAATTTAAAGCCAGCAGTGGTGTTTTTATACACCAGATATCAGACATGAAATGTGAGGCCATGGGTCAGTAGTGGCCTCACGGGGCAGTGGTGGCCTAACGGTTAAGGAAGCGGCTCTGTAATCAGAAGGTTGCTGGTTCGAATCCTGATCCACCAAGGTGCCACTGTGCAAAGTACCATCCCCACACGCCTGTCATGGCTGCCCACTGCTCAGTAAGGGTGATGGTTAAAAGCAGAGGACACATTTAATTCTGTGCACCGTGTGCTGTGCTGTGTTTCACAATTACTTTTTTTATTTTATTTATTTACATATTGTTTTGTAACAATGTTTCCAATAAATTTGTAATTGTAGTTTAAAAAATAAATAAGCCTGACTTTAATGCTCCTGTAGTGTTTCTAAAAGGGCCAACGATGAAGGTGGCGGTTTCTGACATGTGGTGCTCCAGGGGTGACACATGCAGGGACAGGAGCATCTGCTGGCACAAAAAATCTAACTCAAAGTAAATCTCTTCCAGGCTGTTTTTCCGGATATCTCTTAAAGGCCATGATTTGAAAAAAAAAGTAAATGGGACAATAAGTTCATTATCTATTCATGAGGGCATTCAGTCAGAATCTCACGTCTTCCCCTCTTTCTTCCTTGAATCTCTCGTTCTGGCTGAGATGAGACAGTTGTAGTCCGGTTGGTGTCTCTTCTTTCACCCTCCTTGTCTCTGCTCGCTCTGTTATTTAGTGAAGTGCCGCTGTCCCCTCCCCCTCCATCCCCTCCTTCTCTCACTCCACATCTTGAAACAGACACTGTTTGAAACAGGGCCAGCGCGTCTTCGGAGACGGGAGGGAGGCCTGAGAAAAGTGGGTCACCTTCAGGCTGTATCCGGACTGCCGAGGAGACTTTATTATTTATCCCAGGTATGCAGAAGCAGATGTGTAAATAAGAGAGAAAGAAGGAGAGACCCCTCCTCCGTCCCTACTGTTTTTCCACTAGCGGCAGGAAACCCAGAGTACCCCTCAAATGGAAAGGACAGAAGGGGGGAAGAAACACACAAACACACAGCTGTCTGCAGTACTATTTCCTGCTAAAACAAGCATTTTATACAGAATATTAAAAATGGCAGGAGTGCTCTCACTCTGGCACTGTGTGTGTTTAAAATTGAAATACATCCAGGTAGGGTACGCTCACGCTGGCCGGGTGTGTTTCTCTGTGCTCCAGCGTGTGTTTGGACAGGCCTTGCACTCACGCTACATACTCTGCACTCTGTGTGGCCCCTGGGGATGCAAGGCTGTTGCTGAGGTGGCAGAAATTGGCGAGGGAGGGGGATAGTGTAAATGAGCTGCATGCTCTGCCCTTTAACGTGACACCCTGCCTGCCCATCAGCCCCCACGGGTGCCAACGCCGCTCAGGGAGTGGGTGACACTGAGCTTTATTTTTGTCACTCCTTTTCTCTGCCGAATTTTTTCTGGAAGTGAGCAGGGAGCATCTGTTCCCAAGGAACTGAGGAGCTGGAAGATCTGACAGGGAGACGGCCCCCTCACAGCTGCAAGGCTTCGGAGGAGTTGAGGGAGACACTGATCATGGTGATAGAGCCATCACACAGACACACATTCCAGCGCAACAACAGTACATTTCACACACACACACACACACACACACACACACACACACACACACACACACACACACTCATACGTTGACAACATCTGCATTGGGAGTTCCAGCGAGCTCTGTCTCTGATGCGGGGGTGTAGAAAAGTAAATGAAACCCGGCGGGGCGACCACCTCTCTCGCCCGATGCTTCCATGGCCGTTCAGAGGCAGCCATGATACTGGCCTGGGTTGGAGCTCATTAGGGGCATCGGGTGCAGACTTGAAGGCCGCACCCACATGTCGGTGTTCCATTTCCATTGTGTGTGCAAACAAGTGATATAGGGATTGTGACTTGTGTTCATTAAGCATTTTTTAAGTGCCTGCCTGTGTGCAACCTGCCTGCACAATTGCAGCTCTGCCACATTGCCATGGCGACAGTGCCCTATCCAGGTACACTGTTGTGAGCTAATCTCCTCCTCTCCACCCACCCTTCCCCTTTTTCCTCCTTTTCTTGTCTAATTAACTCTGCTGAATATTCCCCCTTCAAACCCTCACAGTGATACAGCACGGGCTGACTAACGAGAAGGGGGTGGGCTCATTGTCCCTTATTAGAGCTGAAAGCACGCAGGCATGGACAGAAATCTCGGCGTGGCAGTTGGAGATGTGCGCGGGAGCCTGTCAGTGCGTGACTGAAGGAGAGAGAGATGGGATGAGAGGGTGAAGGAGTGTGTATTTCTGTTTTTGTCTGTGTGTATTTGAATGTACAGTCTGTGTGTTTTCCGGTGCTTCAGCTTGACAGTCCCAAGCGCCTTGCTCAGCCTCAGGGGGACTGTTTACTCTGTCAGAGCCACTGTCACGCAGCCATGCCCCCTCCTCCAAAATCTGCCCTTCATCTCCCCATCACTCCCTTCTTCTCCACAGCTCTTCTGTCTTGTCTGCATATGTGCATGTACGTTTTCCCACCCTGAAACTGGTTCTGAGAGATGTCGACCTGTCAGCGTGCCCACATGAATCAGCTGAGCGATGCTCTAATGCCTTTCTATGTCTACCAGGAGGCCAGTAAGTTACAGCAGAAGCCGGCCAGTATGTCAGGTAGAGAGACCGCAGCCATGTCATGTTTAGCCAGACACGTACCCCTGATGAAGTGAACATGACCACATGATCATGCTTTTCTTTTCTACACACACAATTCTCTCTCTCTCTCCCTCTCTCTCTCTCTCTATATATATATATATATATGTGTGTGTGTGTGTGTGTGTGTGTATATATATATATATATATAGAGAGAGAGCGAGAGCGAGAGAGAGAATTGTGTGTGTGTGCTGATAAAGGATAAAAAAATGACCAATAACCAAGAGTGCTTGGTTTTAAAGCTCCCCCTTGGAGAAAAAGTCATGACCTTTATCTGAACCGCTCAGTTATTAATGAGCATTGCCAGTCCCTCAACACGCATCCCTAACCCACATTAACACACGCTGAACACAGCCCATGTCTGGCCGCAGTCTCGCCGGTATCAGGTCTGGTATCTGTTCATCCGCAGAGAACGAGAAGGAGGGGACGTGTGCGTCAGATAGATGGATAAAAGGCTGGAATCAAAGCAAAGATGGCAGCCCTGCAAAGGTGTAGAGGAGTGTTCAAGAGTGGGTGAGGGCATCCGTGTGACAAACTGCAGAGACTAATGGAGCGAGAGAATGAAAGAGGGGATGTAGGAGGGGACACCTCCACCTCCAAACGCCATCGCCTGCCACCAGACTCTCCTGTTGGAGTCGCAAAAACAGACCATACACCTTTAAAAAGCAGAGGGTGGGGAGGGGAGGGGACCTACATCACATGGCTGTTATTCTCTGAAATCTGCCTCTCAGGTCACTTTGACAGTCCTCCCTCCCTCTCTCTCTCTTTCTTGCTCTAGTTCTCTCCTCCCACCCGCATTGCTATCTGCACTCTAATGAGCGTGAGGGCACAGCCGAGGCTGGAGCAGCACAAACACAACTCCCTTCTTCCCTCTCTGGCTCTCCAGCTCTCATTCCTTTGTGCTCTTGTTCTTTTTTTAACCTTTCCCTCGCTCGCTCGCTCGCTCACTCACTCACACCCTCCCCTTCTCCTCCTATCCCTGACTTTCTCTCTCTCTCTCTCTCTCTCTCTCTGTTGATCTCCCTACTGCTGCGTGCGGACCTCTGGATAACAGACGCCCATGAGCGGGAGGCAGTAGCAGTGACGGTTGGCTGGAGCGAGGGAGGGAGTAAGAGAGAGACCGAGCAACACCACCATTCCTCCATTCCGCTGGAAGCAGCAGGACCAGGCATGTGAGAAGATGTCCGTGGGAGGCTGTGCGTGTCCGGGTAAGCGCCCAGGCTGTGTTGCCGTGACTACCTTCGTTGCCCTGTGTGTTGCCAAGTTGCTGTTGGTGGTGAGCCCAGGCCCCGAGAGGATGGGAGGGGGGCTTTTTTGGTGTTCTGCTTGTTGTTTGTCCCCTGTTCAACAATGTCAAATCTTCGTAAAGCGTGGGTGACCTGCTGCACTCCCAGCATGCTGCTCTGTGACTTGAGGAGAACATGGTGAAGGTTGCACCCCTTGTACAGCTGTTTTGCATTGGTTCATCCTGGAGGGGGAGTGGGGGTGGCTGCATCATCACAGTTTACTGCCTGGCTGACATGGCCGTTGTTGTTGCTGCTGCTGATGATCATTTGTGGCCTAAATTCCGAGCAGACTGCAGAAGGGAAATTGGGGCTTTTTTTCCCCTTGTTCCTCATTGGCTATCCTGTTTCATGTATAATAACAGATGTTGAGGTTCCTCGGGCTTAGTGGAGCAGATTTGTATGTTCTTTCTCTTTCATGTGGAAATAATTAAATGAAGCTGTTTGGAGGGGGGTCCACTGTGTCCTTTCTTGCAAAAGTTAATTAAGGCATAAGGTTGCAAATGAACTAGCCAATGAGTAAAGACATGTAGTGTCCAATCCTGCCATGTTTTTGGAAACATATTCTTGTTTTTGGAAACATATTCTTAGGCAGTGGTGGCGCAGCGGTTAAGGAAACGGCCCTGTAATCAGAAGGTTGCCGGTTCGAATCCCGATCTGCCATGATGCTACTGAGGTGCCACTGAGCAAAAGCACCGCCCCCACACACTGCTCACTGGGTGCCTGTCATGGCTGCCCACTGCTCACACAGGGTGATGGGTTAAATGCAACAGTTCGGAATCTGGGCAGCATCCCAAATTGATATGCTTGCTGATAACCCCACATGTCCATTCACGGTAATGTGACCATTTGAAAAATGAAAACCAGAAGATGGTTGCGGGAGTAAGAACAGTTTTTTTTATTCCCTCCCTAATGAGTCATGTTTTCCTTCGAAGAACTGAACCAGTGAGCGCTTTCACTCTCCTTGCTGCCAAACCACTTGGCCATTGTAAGAGTTCAGACACATTACAAAGCAATGGCTATATGCGACTTCTCTGGGTTGCCTAGGGTGCTTTTTACATGAATGAACCATATGGAGGATATATGTATGTTTTTGTATGTCATTTACAGAAATGGCTCTCTATAAACTAACCATCACAGTTGAATTGCAACTCCAAGATTTTTCTAAAATTCACCAGCCAAACCACAGAAACAGACAATGTGGTTAAAACAATACTGAACAACTATGCAACTTTATACACTATTAATTATAGTGCTTATGCTTAGGAAGGGTCCCATAGTCCAAGGGTCCAAACTGAATAAAATAGGTGTGTTGTTGTTGAAATTCAATAAATATTGGACATGAAATGTCTGTCATAGCTATAGAAAAGTCACTTCACTTTTTTCAAAGCTTTTCTGAGGTCCTCCATACTGGTTTGTATCTGCAGTGTTTATGAGGGTACAACTCCAAGGACCATTTTGTCCAATCGCAGCGTCTTCTGTAATGTAAAAGATAGGCACATGCACTGGGGTTGAGTGGCTGGGGGGGCAAAGTTGGGAGACAGTTTGGGCCATGTAATTTCACAGTTGGTGCAGCAACACGCCCAGTGTGACATAACGGAGCGAGTCGGCCTGACGATGGCCCATTAAACGCCTCACTGCTCTCTCTTCTCATCCTCCCATCTACAGAGAGGGAGCCAGAGAAAGCCACAGAAAATATTCCACAGATCAGAGAGCTTTATCATATTTCCTTCTGAGCACAGAGACCAGTCGGCTGAAGCAGGAAACATTTGTCTGACACATGTGAACAGTTAATGAGAGGAGGTCATGGACAATTCCACAGAAACACTCTTCAGTGTACAGGATTGCGGGATTGTGTGTGTGTGTGTGTTTTTTTTTTTGTGACTAAAATGGTGGGATAGAAGTCTGGACGGATAAAAAGAAAGAATTATATGCTCCTTGTTTCCCTTGCTCTCTCCTGACAGTGCGTCACTGTATTTATAAGCAGACTTCCCCCATCCCTCTTGTGGGATGCCTTGTGGGATGCCTCTTCTGAATTCATGAACTCACAGCAGATTTTTCTGGTTTATTTTACATTTGGACATAAAGGAAATACAGAATATTTTCTCTTGAAGAATCACTGGGGAATCCATAACTGAACACTAATAGAGTTTGGCTTACGGGAGGGGTGTTTGCGTGTGATCATGACCTATGGGTGGTGACGAGGTGATGGAATACACGCATGTGAATGTACCAGGGGGCTTTGTGAGTGGGTTGCAGCGATCGTGCTCTGTGCACTCCTGGCTCTGTTTACATTCCACTGCCATGTAGAACACGCAGAACCTCCCTCCTCTTGTGTGGTCTGAACTACACCATCGTCTGCCTGAACATGTGAGCATTCTGTCATCCCAGTGGCTGTGTAATTTGGTGGTCTACACACACCTCCACAGCATTTCATGTTTGATGTTTTACATGCATAAGCGTTGCCAGGATTTGGTCTTTCTTCCCCTCTCTGTGTGTCTCTGTGTGTCTGTCACTCCCTGCCTTCCACCGCCCCTTTCCCCTCCTCTCCATTTATTGCTCTGTTCCCCTGTGCTTCTCTCTGCTTCCACACAGAGGCTCACATGGTGCCCTTGATTGCAGGAAAATGACTTAAACCAGTACAAAAATGGCAACCACTCACACACACACAAAGGCTGAGCAGTGCAGAGTTGCACAACAGCATGGATTCCTCAGCTAGGGGAGGTGTGCCAGCTTGAGAGAGCGAGTGATGAAAGAAAGAAAGAAAGAAAGAAAGAGGATGGAGTGGGCATTTCTGTGTTGAAGGGGAGGGTCAGAGAGAATGTGAGAGACAGCAAAAGAGAGGGCTCTCACTTAGCTTGGCTGTTTCACTGTTTCTCTGGCAGACTGATCTGTTGTTGGCCACACTCAGCCTCCCTGTCTGGGCTGATCAGACCTGTCTTACAGCAGCCAGATCTGAAACAAAATGGCTTCCTGTGCTGAGAACCGACCGTCAGGGCAATGTCACAATCCCATCAGCCCTGAGGGCAGAACCGTGCATGGTGAGAGGACAGGCTGTTCACACAGGCATTACTACATTATCACAATTCAACCATGCAATTACCGAAAGGTCTATTTAAAACATAACAATAAAGTAAAGTGAAGTGATTGTCACATGTGATACTCAGAAGCACAGCACACGGTGCACACAGTGAAATTTGATCTCTGCATTTAACCCATCACCCTGATTGAGCAGTGGGCAGCCATGACAGGCGCCCGGGGAGCAGTGTGTGGGGATGGTGCTTTGCTCAGTGGCACCTTGGCAGATTGGGATTCGAACCAGCAACCTTCTGATTACGGGGCCGCTTCTTAACCGCTAGGCCACCACTGCCCCGTTTCTCATTAGTCTCATATTCTCATAATAATTCTCATTATTTATTCCACAATTGCAATTTATTAATGTTGCTTCTTATCGTATCTTGCAATGTAGAAGACAAAAGACTGTCTTTACTCATTGACTAGTTCATTTGCAACCTTATGCCTTAATTAACTTTTGCCAACTTATTTGTCTGATGCTTCACACAGTTGGTCATCCATGCTCAACTACAATCAGCAGTTTTCATTTTCTGACCAAAGACCCAAATGCTGACCATATTCTATTTAAATGTGGGTCCTGGAGGCAGTTTGTCAGTCATTGCCCTGGGATTGGAAACTGACCACTGATGCAACGCTAAAGATGCCTTTTGATAACTCCTCTTTCATATTTATTATACGTTATATTCTTTATGTACACCTTCACACACTGCATGTATAGAATTTGCACTGAATGACAGCAATGTTCCTCTTTGGGACATTTGGTGGCACATATTCATTGCACTATTAAAACAGTAATTGACAGTGCAAGTGGCTGTTTCATGTGCACATCACATTATCTAGAATTTTAGGAGGTTTTAAATAATGTGTGGAAATTGCATCTTATGGTCCAAATATTTAACTTCCAGCTATATATCTCAGCATAATGTTAAAGGCACAATGTTAATTCAGTGTAATTAACAATCATGACAACAGAAGGAGTTGGCACAAGATTGCTCCACTTGTAGCCCATGGATTGGCTCCATGACAGCCGAGCACTCAGATGAATTAAAAAGCAACATCCAAACACATCGCAATGGACAGCAGCGTGAACAACAAACGCTGTACCCGAGAGCCGGTTCTGTCTCTCTCCGAGCCTAGATAGCATAATCCCCTCTCTGTGATCAGCTACATCAAAACAGTATTGATCAGCAGGCCCTGGTGCTACAGTAACATAAGCCTCAATAAGAGACCTGTCAATCATGAGGCTAGCCCACCCCCTTCTTAGCATGTCGAGTAGAAGCTATAGGGAAGCTGCAGATACATTATACATGAGAAAATTATGTTTTAAAGATATTTTTGAAAAAAAGGCCACAGCTCTGAGTGTGTCAGGTTGGTTTTGCATTGGGGTTGCGGGATCATGTTGGCTACCCAGCCAAGGAGGCGGAGTAGAGAGAAGATTTAGGGTGGACAGTAAGGGGGGAGCAGAAGGGGGACGGGGGACGTTATCAGGAGTGTGGCAGATGTGCGCCTCTCTGCTTCCTGTTGGCTACAGTGCTGAAGGGCGTAAAAACTGCTGTCCCCAAACTACGCCACTTCACAACAGCAGCCTGGACACCTAAGATATCCTCTAATAACACTGAGCGTACAAGCGAGCAGGGGGGTCATAGTGCATTTATGCCACTGACTGTGCTGGAGGCAATGGAGCAAGAACTAGAAACTGCAGGTGAGAAAATGGGGATTCTTTAGTTCTTTTGCTTGGATTTCTCAGTGAGTGTGGATGTCAGAAATACTGTTCCATGTTTTACTACATGTGGCTTAGTTTTTACCACCACGTCTTCCATAAATATGTTGTGGCGGCAAGGTTCTGATGATTGACAAGTGACTTCTGCCTGGTTTATGAATACCGTTTGAGACCCACACTGTGTGTAGGGAGGAGCATTAGCTGCTGGAGTTCTGCTGATAAGGCTGCTGGCGTGACCACTAAAAAGATCCTTTATGTGCCTGACCCCTGAACACCACAAGAGATTAACCCCTCTGTACCATTTGAATGAATGACTCCCAGCTCCTCTCCACCAGCCACATCACTGGGTGGTTTCCATGGAGACGAAGGCTTTAGGATGATTGGGCGAATTTGTCTAACACATCCACCAGCTCAACCAGAGCACAAATTCTGACATTACCTATACATTCATCAACAGACGGTCATTTCAACCAGACTACCCGCAACAAGAGTCCAACTCTGTCCATATGGAGGTCTTACTATGATATCTGATTAAAATATCGGAGGCGCATTAGAGGGATTTAGAGATTTGGAAGACAGTCCATACATTAATATTTTTCACTGAAAAGAGATCTTACTGCAATCTGCTCTTAGGAGCGGAATCCTGTGGCCCAGCTGGGATGATTCCTTCTCTGACACAAACTAGTGGAAATGTATTTAATGTGCAGCATTTACCCAAAAACAAAAATGCGCCTATAGTTATTCAATTACAATGGTGCTTTGCACTTTAAACTTGAGTGAATGAAGAAATTTTCAATAAAATATTTTAACTGAATTATAAGGAGCTGCTACATTCATCACCAGGAATGATATGGACCATGAGAAGCAGATTCTGCACTAGTGGAAGTATGACCTGTGTGAAATGATATGTTGTGTATTCAGAACTATGCACATAATACAGAATTATGAGAATGATGGTAGTGATCAGTTTATAGACTCCCTTCACCTCACTTTCCACTTTCTTAAACATGAAAAAAAATTCATTTGTGACTCTGAGGTGACAATTGGTTTAGGTTTTGGTGATAGAAATATACATTGATTTTGCTCTTTTGACCTTATGCAGACAGTATTGATTTTTTGTCTAAACTGCTCGTTTGGGGCAAATGGAAAAAACACTTTGTTGCTCCTCCACCTCATCATCGAAAATCATTCGGCTCATTCCTTAAGTAGCTATGATATTTACATATGCAAATTAATAATCGATACCTTTGGACAAGGTTGATAGGGGATTTACAAAAATAATCTGACAGGACCTGCTTATTTTATCGAACGGATTTTACAGAAGGAAATCTGTAATAACTTTTCACAGCACAGCCAACAGAACAAGAGGCTGTTGCAGTGCAACATGGTATTATTTTACTATAACAGAAATGACACGGCTCGGTTTCCGTACGACGGGACGGGGGGAGGGCTGGATCCTCTCTCACTGCCGGGCCGGGCCGGCCTGGGCCGGCCTCCAGTCTGCGGGATAGAGAGAGGGAGGGAGGGAGAGAGAAGGAGGAGGGCCTTCCGCTATTGTTCACGCCTGCCCTGGAACAAAGGGCTTAACGGGGTCCGTACGGAATACCGCGGGAGGCTTTTGCTTATGGACCCGGCCTCGCGTTGAGGGAACCGTCGCTGCTCGGCCGTGCCCCGGATGTCGGGTTCTGGTTCGTCTTCTCGGTGGCGAGTTGCGTGTTATCCTGAGACCAGCCAGCCACCGTACCCGCCGCCCTGCACTCACTACCGGAGCTGAGCCAAACGCGTCGCTTGTCCCGGACTTTCACCAGGTAACCCTTCCCGATTTCAGACAATATCCAGCGTGGCTCTCGCCGTGTCGACGTTAGCGGAGCGGGACTTCTTTTGTGCTCACGGGAGCGCTTAACGGGAGCTTTTGCTTCGGTTAGCCGACATGCTAAGGCGCTACCTGACCAGATGGCTGTTGTGTGTGTAAAGGAGCTCAGCTGCGCAAGGCTAAAAGGAGCTAAATAATCACCGTTAAAAGTCGAGTAGAGAAAGGCGTTGTACCGATGTCTGCTGTTTTAGTTAGCGGGCTAACACAACACAGGCGCCGGTGCAGCAGGCTGGCTAGCCTCGGTAATGCCGAGGGGTGAGAATCTCGCCTCTCATGCCCACAGATGATGAATTCGGACTTTCTCCTGATTCTGCCACAATGCCGGGGATGTGTTTGTTTGGCTGTTTATGGCCAAGTGAACGAGAACATTTAAGGAGTGAGAAGGTTCCTTTGAATTGGAGGCTGTATTCGTGGCTCCCCATCTAACTTGTTCAGTTGATGAAAAAACCGCCAGTGTTCACACGTGTTTTGTGGCAAGAAATGTCACAGAATCCGAGAGAAACACTGCAGCATGTATGAACTCACGTTTTAGACGTTTCAGCTTGATGTGTATTGAAAGTGTGTGTGTGTGTGTTGTGGGCTTTAGGGAGATGGGATTTGTGCACAGGAAGTGCAGTTTGATGCTTGATTCGATTTAGACAGTCATTAACCACCCACCAAGCCATCCCAGTTAATGGCGCGCTCTTAAGATCTAATGGACGTGTATTTATTTATTTATTATGGTGCAGCAGTTCTCCTCGCCCCGATCGGACATTCCCCACTGTATAGTTGCTGCTGTATAGTTTCCAGTCTCAGTGTTGCTCTCTGCCTTCAACCTGACCCAGTGGCATCTTTAACCTTCTAGGGCATCGACATGAGCCTGTGGCCTGTTGGTAGCGCTTGTGACTTCAGGTGGCATTACGTGACGTTTGACAGAGACTCTCTGTGTCCAGTGTCCCTCTGCTTGGTGAATATTTTATGGCCGGACTGTGTGTGGTATGAATGTTTGATGAGCGACCCGGTGCAGTGTAGGCCAGACGGTTTCCTGTCTAATGGACTGCTCTCTGATTGCAGCGCCTTTTCTCTGGTATTTCTACGTATGCAGTGAAGAACGTTGAGGATGCATTTGTGTCTCTTCCCCTCTGTAATAGCCAACATTTCTAAGCACCATTCCATTTTTCATTGGCCACAGTTGGCAGGGATGTTTATTGAGATGTGGGTAAGACTAAAGCTGTAAGACTAAAGCTGTAATAATGATTGTTGTTCTGAGCAGCAATAAGTGGCCTGATGTCATTTTAGACAATCTAGACAATCATCTAAAAGGGGCAGGTGGGTGACACTGCTTTCAGACAGCCTGTCCACAGGGAGCATTGCCAGTGGACGGACACCAGAAGAATGGAACTCTAGAGGACGAGCAAAGCCTCTGTGTTTTTTTTTTTTTTTCTTTTCTTACATGGCAGGTGGGGACTTTGAATGACTTTGCAGGATACTGACTCCATCCATAAAACAACACATCATGTTTTCTGCCTATAAAGAGATGATAAAGCAATAAGGTTATTTGCTGAAGCCGCTTGAGGACAGCCACATTATCACTGAAATACAGTGGATTTAATGAGTTACTTTAAGCAGACTTCATTATGGCCATGCTCCCCTCTTGACAAGTCAGATTTATTTTCTAGACAAGTGGGCCTGCCTTTATTAGGCCGCGGCGTCTCTCCGGCGACAGGGGTCATGACCCTGTCTTGGCTGAATAGCTGTGACAGTAGATGGGTTTAATTGGCAGAGAGGGGTGTGGCAGTTCATTTTGACAGAAGCCCATTTTATTGGGTGTTTGGTTTGCTCCATCCACCCCCACTTCACCACCACCACAGAAACATCCAACTATTCCCTTTTGCCCTCATTTGCAGCATTTCGGCAGACATTTTGATATGTACCAGGGTCTCTCTACCGTTTGAATTTGCGAACATTTTTTTTCTTCCATTCCAGGCTGTTCCTCCAAGTCGTTCAAGCTGTACTCCCCAAAAGAGCCCCCCAACGGCAGCGCCTTTCCTCCCTTCCACCCCAGCACCATGCTGGACAGAGATGTGGGGTGAGTGGAGCTTGATCTGGCATGGGCAGAAATGTCTGTCTCGATAAGGGACGTCAGGAACTTGGGGAAAATTCAACTCTGATCTATACAGAAACAGATACAGTAAATGCTGGCAGAAAATAATAGAATAAGCAAACCTGACTTGGAAGTAGAATTTTAGATTTGTCTATTCTTTTGAGGTCAGTATGACTGAGACATGGCATGTTCCAGTTTTTTTTTTAAATCCAGACCAGAATAAATTTTCCTAGATTTCCTACATTTAATAACCTGTACAATTAAATATAAGATTTAAAAATGTACAAAACACCGCTTGTGTAAGTGTACAGACCTTTGTCGTTGTGTTGAAAGGTGAAACTCAGCTTTCTTCTAGACACCTGAAGATTTAATGCCAAAAATGAACAGTGTTTGGAACAGTTCATAATTCCCACCACCTTTGCTGAAAGCAACTCCAAAGCACAATACTGCCACCACCGTTCTGTAATGTGGGTATGGTGTTCTTTTGGCGATGTAAAGTATAGTTTTTGTGCCAAACATTTTGGAATTGACACAATCTCATCAGACTAAAACACGTTTTCCCCACATGCTTTTGGAAGACTTGATTGATCAGGATGTCCAGTCCAGATATATGGAGAATACAGGAGATTGAAGGAGCTGCAGGAATGTGACGGTTACTGTAGTCTTCTTCCATTTTGGTTTCAGAGCCTGCTTTGATTCTTTGTTTCTATTGGTCTCAGTGTGGTCACGGTTTTCACAGGAGCTCGCAGAAGCTTGCAAAGATGTGATTGGCTGAATTGCTGTTGGTGTGCATGCCATAGCAAACAGTGGGGTTTTTTTTAACACTGTGTCTTGTTCTGAAACCCACTTTGATACTGACAGCCCCCAGGTCCCCACAGGAGAAAGCAGGGAACTGCATGCAGCTTGTGGGCTGCAGGTTGTACCCTTTTCCTGACTGGTTCCTTTAACAATGAAAACCTTTTGATGCTTTGAAGCTGTTGTGGTGCCATAGCTGTTTTTCTGTAGCTGTTCTGTTACTGAGAAATTTTCTGTAGCAGTTCTGTAACTGAGAAATCCTACTTTTGAGATTTATTTTCTTTATGGACACGTGTGTGTGTGTGTGTATATATTTCACTTATTAATTTTACATGGTATAAGTAATATTAATCATGTTTTAAACAATCACAAAATCCTGACTTTTTGACAGTGCGTTTTTTTAATCATGCGGTTTAGCTGAGGCAAAACAGGCCATTTGTTGGGATCCATGATAAAAGAGAGACAGGAAGTGGTGTTGTGGAGAGGGCCTGGCATCAGTAGTAGTGGGGTCTCTCTGGTGGAGGAATACTGTGACCCGGAGCCCTGATGAGGAGTGAAGCAGGACAGGGTGGTGTTGACTGTCTCCACTGTGTCTCAGAGATAAGGACTAACGTCTTCCTGTCTGGGGAGTTTTACAAGCAGGAGTCAGTGAGCCACTGATCTTCCCTGCTGTCAACTTTAACATGATACAAAAATGACATTTGCTACAACTGGACATTGTAGGAAATAAAGTAAAATATTATCAATGTTGCATTTACAAAAGTAAAGGTTTTGCAGATAATTGGTGCTCGGAGTAACAGGGCAAGTGATTTAGGAATGCATTTAAGTAAAGAGCAAAGCTCATAGTCCAGTGCAATAAATGATAACTAAATCATTGTATTTTTCGTCCATCTAGCCCTACCCCCATGTATCCCCCGACGTACCTGGAACCAGGTATAGGGTGAGTACGCACATATACATGCGTATATTTTCTTGAATTACTAAGTTAAGGGCAAAGCAGATTACTTTTTTTTTTCCCCTTTCAATGCAGCAAACACACATTGCCATGTGTTGGAAGTGCTGGTTTTCTAATCTTACCTCAGATATTAAAGCATATTTTTAAAGCACCTTTTATGGCTATTATTTAATTACTATTATAATATTGTTATAAGTTTCTTTTTCAGTTTTTATCTACATGGACCAGTGCTTCAGCTCCTTTTGCACTAAGTGCCGTAGTTGGGCAATTTATAATCTGTAGGCTTTTTTCTGTTGAATACTCCTGATAATTTTTGGTGCAGTGCAGTTGGGTAGGGTGATTTATCAAAGGAGGATCGGGATAAAACCTCAATCAGCGATGGGCATTGTTTACGATCACAATGTACAAAAACACACCATTTTTAATTTTTAAATTGAGACACAGGACTGCTGGGGTACTGGTATATTGAATCATGCATGCAGTACCATGGTTCACTGTGTTAAGCCATCAAAACTGAGGCGAGGAGGGCAGTCGTTTTTGACAGTAATGGTTTGGTTATGGCCAAAGTGACGTGGAGCAAATGAAGCAACTGTGTAAGATATGCTGAGTGGCCTGTGCCTTCAAAGACATCCAATTGTATGCAGAGAGCTTGCAGATTAGGGCTTTGCCTGAACAGCATGGATGTCTGCCTACAAGATCCATCATGAGTGCTTTAGCTACATGACCAACACGGAACCAAAAATCTGTCTCATCTTTTGGCCATCAAGCCATATGCCATTCTAAAAGAAGGCAGGCTATTTCTTTTTGCTTAGCCTCTGACCACCATTGCATATTATTTGGTTTTATATCTTAATAAGCTGTTTATTATCTCTGCTATCTTTGGTTTTAGTCTGGCAATATTAGAAAGAAATTTTATAAAAAACAGTCCAATATGGAAATGTCTATGTGATAATTTTTTGCCATTTCACCCAGCCCTATAGTATTGTCCCTTTCTATACTGTTGCCACTTTATGGATATCTGAACACACTGGCACATTTTAAAACTGGGTACATCTGTGTGTACACCTTTCCAGACATACCATGTTAAATGAAAACCAAATATGCAAAGATTTCTGTCTTAATAAACACACCTTTTCTTTTTCAGGAGGCACACACCATACACAAACCAGACAGACTACAGGATATTTGAGCTCAATAAACGGCTACAGAACTGGACAGAGGTGAGATGGATCAACAGGAGGAGGAAATGCGCATTATGTTCTTGGTATGATTTAAATTCATTGTTGTTTTGTCTTTCACTAGGAGTGTGATAATTTGTGGTGGGATGCCTTCACTACAGAATTTTTTGAAGATGACGCCATGTTGACCATTAATTTCTGTTTGGAGGATGGGCCCAAACGCTATAGTAAGTGGAACATAGCTGCCTGAATTATATGTTGTGCACCACATAAGTTGTTATTGATGATGATTGAAATAGCACAGTGGAATTATCAAACACAATAACAACATACAAACCATTCCCCTTTAAATTAATGGTACTCGTGTGGCTTAGGATGTAAACACATCAAACGTGAGCAATAGAGACCAGATTCCTGCGTTTATTAAAAAACTTGTTTTAATGTCTTGAGAGGAATCATGTTTGGTGGCACAGGAAGATAACCACCCATCCAGTTTACACCCTTGGACTGGATGCAGTCCTACCAGAGTTATTTAATTTTTAAAAAAATGTTTATCAATCCTATTATTAGAAACACATGAACATAATTAAAACTAATCCTGAAGGGGGTTGTGGTTCTTGGAAAAGGCTTGAGAAATTGTAGGAAAGTACTACCCCAGAGTAATCGTGTACCCTCTATTCCAGTGGTCTGTTAAACTACTTGCAAATAATATGACCAAAGCCTGTCAGATTCAAGAAGGGTGAGAGTAAAATTTCAGATTATATATTCGGGCTGCAGGATTTGGGGAAAAATACATATTGCAATTATTGAGATCAATATTGCGATTGTGATATGATAAAGGGCACTTGCTTGTATATCAATGAAAAGTCGTATACAAATTACTAATAGTGAAATGTTTAATTTCAAAGTGAAACATACAAACTACTTATAACAACTTGAAATGCAAACGAAAGGAGACTAAAAATTCCTTCTTCACGGGGTCTCCGATTCCAATCATGTCTGTTCTCCGTTGTTGTCCCTGGCTGGTGGAACAACCTGCCCTCCTCCACACGACTAGCCGAGACTATCACCACTTTTAAGAAGGTGAAAACCCTCTTATTCCAAAAATATTACAGACAAATTTAACACATACACATGCATACACATTGAACAAACAAATACAAAATGTATAAATACATTATAATTTTTCTTAGTCTAGCACCCAACACTCTCCGAGCATGCTCTTCAATGACAAGTCTAAGCCTTATCAGGGCTCTTAGTTTGTATACTTGATATTCTATAGAAATCGAACGAGAATTGCTGGTGTCTTCCCATTGTAAGTCGCTTTGGATAAAAGCGTCTGCCAAATAAAGTAAAGTAAAGAAATGCCCAGTCCTTTCAAAATACAATATTCTACAAAATTAAATAATCACAAAAAACTCTTACGACAAACCCTGGTAAGGCTAAACAACTGTTTTGATTATATTTGGTCATTATAAAATCCCGTATTATAGTTGTTACGTTTAACCAAAACGTTGTTTGGAGGCTGACTTGAACACAGGGATGAATAGCTTTGTTAGCTTAGCTAAGGTTAACATTTGTAAACTGAGGTGAATTTCTTTAGGAAACCTTCAAAGTTTGAAAAAAGTTAACTAAACAGCTAAGAACAGTCTAAACGTTGTTTGGAGGCTGACTTGAACACAGGAATGCATAGCTTCGCTAGCTTAGCCTAGCTTAGCTAAGGTTAAGACTTATAAAACGGGATTTTATAATGGCCAAATATATTCAAAACAATTGTCCAGCCTTACCTATGAAATGTAATCCCCTGGGATCTGGTTTGGAGCGTACAGCGGTTTGTACAGCCCCGAGCAGCACAAGAGTGAGGCATTTCTATGCACTTCTCTCCATAGACATGTATATGCGTCACTCCACAGTATGGCGGCAACGTTGACGTACGTGTACCCATATGCGAGTCACGAATCTGAGGTCTCCATTGAACCGAATCGAAAGTCATGTGACCAAACAAGTCACATTTAAATCGCAGCTTTTTGCATTCATGTAATCGCACAGACTGACATCGCGATTACGATTGCGATTAGATTAATCGTGCAGCACTATTATATATTAAATTCTGTACTTCCTTTGCAGATCCTGCACATTTTTTTTCTCCAGTGCGATATAACTGTCTACCTACTATGGTATTGAAACTAATTAATATTGTGTTTTCCAGCAATCGGGCGGACATTGATTCCTCGCTACTTCCGCAGTATATTTGAAGGGGGTGCCACTGAGCTGTACTATGTGCTGAAGCACCCCAAGGAATCCTTCCACAACAACTTTGTTTCCTTGGACTGTGACCAGTGCACTATGGTCACTCAGAATGGAAAGCCGATGTTCACACAGGTGGGTTCCATTCAGCCATTTCACAGGCTGCGGGGACTGATCGATGTCATGGAAAGCCAATTAGTGTTTCCTAATTGCTTTTCTTTTTCTTTTAGGTGTGTGTGGAGGGCCGCCTGTACCTGGAGTTTATGTTTGATGACATGATGAGGATAAAGACGTGGCATTTCAGCATCAGGCAACATCGAGAACTCATTCCACGCAGCATTCTGGCCATGCATGTATGTATTCCTGAAATTGTGAAATGCTGGGTTGGACTAGTATTAAATTCCTTGCTTCTACATAATTTTATGCGACCTCTAGTCATTAGTCATTGCATTCATAAAAATCAGTTTTCAAGTTTTGCTTGAAATTCTTTCTTAGGCCCAGGATCCTCAGATGCTTGACCAGTTATCAAAAAACATCACAAGATGTGGCCTGTCCAACTCTACCCTCAACTACCTCCGAGTGAGTAGTTAAAAAAGAAATTAATTTTATACATATATGGCATCGCCACCATTGTACATTTAAAGGTGCATGGTTGTTGGTCTTCCCTACTACATCTGTCTCTTTCCCTCTACCAGCTATGTGTAATTTTGGAGCCCATGCAAGAGCTCATGTCCAGGCATAAGACGTACAGCCTGAGCCCGAGAGACTGTCTCAAGACTTGCCTCTTTCAGAAGTGGCAGAGGATGGTAGCGCCACCAGGTACTGCTTGAATTTTAACTCCCAGTTAAACTCTCAGAACTCATTGCTTGTGCCTGCCACATGGCTATGATTGTTGTGTGTGTTTTTGTTTTTTCCTAGCTGAGCCAACACGACAGCCACCAAACAAGCGGCGGAAACGTAAGATGTCAGGAGGGAGCACCATGAGTGGTGGGGGCAACAACAACAGTAACAGCAAGAAGAAGAGCCCAGGCAGCAGCTTCCCTTTGTCCAGCCAGGTTCCTGTAAGCAGAGGGCCTTTTATTCATTCAGTTCTGTCTAGGGATTGAATGGTCTTCTGCCCCCTAGTGGATAAATAAACTTGGAATCCGGGGAATGAGGTCTCCCTTGCATGGGCCTGCTGTCCTCTACTGGATATAAGGAAAAAGTGTTTTTTGCAAAAGCTCTGCAAATGACTTCTGAAATAAGCATGTAAGATTCCCATCCCACCAGATCAGCTGAATGAACTGAATTGTGGGACCCGTGCGGTGCAAGCTCCATCCAATCCGTCTGTTTAAGCCCGCTGTGCTCTCATGAATGGTTTCCCTGCTCGGCAAACACATTCACCACTGAGCATTAAGATGCTGCAGGAAAAGATCTGTTCTTGTGCAAAATGATTTGAGTAAATGTGCCCAAAGTTGATCGTTGTAACTGACCTGAATTATGCCAGGATTACTAATCACAATCGTATAATCACCCAGCCCTACGTCATGCAGGCATTTTTACTTGCACGGTGGTCCCAAACCTTTACAAAGAGACCAAGGCAAAGGTTGTACCAACCCTTAAATTGCTGTCCCCACACACAATCATTGACTGGTTAATGGTAAACGTTGTACTGCAGATTCACAATGGAACAAATGTAGCTGTGGTTACTGAAAAATGTGTTGTGTTCTTGTCAACTGGACATTGTAAGCCTGGGACATGGTTGTTATGAATGTTTCTTTGTCATCTCTCTACTTAGGACGTGATGGTGGTGGGTGAACCCACTTTGATGGGAGGGGAATTTGGTGATGAAGACGAGCGTTTGATTACGCGGCTGGAGAACACACAGTTCGACGCTGCCAACGGCATCGATGACGAGGACAGCTTCAACAACTCTCCTGCACTGGGCGCCAACAGCCCATGGAACAACAAGGCTCCCTCTAGCCAGGAGAGCAAGAGTGACAACCCCACTTCTCAGGCCTCGCAGTAAGCCAGTGTTGGTGAAGACGGGGGTGGGGGGGATGAGACATGGAGGGGTGTAATGATGACAACTCTATATCTACCTGCTGAATCATGCTCATTTCATATTGGCTCTTATTGCTGGCCCCCACTCGGCGGCTGCTGTGGGCAGGAAGTTGAACATAGTGACTCACATGGAGTGCTGGAGCGGGATTGAGAGCTGGTGTGTTTTTCAGATTTTATTTTTCCCCAGCCACTCTGTAAAAAAGAGAGAATGACTTCATATTTCAAAGAAACATCTCTAATGCTGTACCCACCCCATTCTCCACATGAGGGGTATAAATGACAGTCATATGGCATGTGACTCAAACACTAGCACTCATCTAGTCTCTGAAACTGTTCAGAGGGCTGATTGTTTTAAAGGTAAATAGCATTTACACACTGCATTTTGGAAGATTTTATCCAAGTTTTATACAGACCTCTCTTGCCCTAGAATGTTTTTTTTATTGTTATTTTATTCTCCTCTCTTCTTTTTAAACTGAAAATTTAAAGCTACAGACCAAGGAGCCATGGGACTAGCAAAGTCCTTAAAATCTCAACCCTCAAATTATTCTATTCTATCTTTTTTTTTTTTTTTTTTTTTTTATACCCCAGAGTAATTTAGTATGGGCTTTGGTTTTCTTTTTGTGTACTTGTGCTTGTATATTTAAGGTAGTAGCAAAAGTTCTGTATAACTGTAATTAAGTGTATTCTTCCTTAGAGTTATCTAAAGCCATCTTGATCTAATGTTTAAAAGAGGAAAAAAATAAATGCAATGTGGCAAAGGAAAAAAACATGGACTTCTCTTTCCTTAAATTCTAAAATTGTGTGGAGATTTAAGTTAAGGGTACAGTCACCATTTAAATAATCAAGTTACCATATTTCCTTAGAATGCAGATTAACCTTTCTATCAACTGAATTAAGAAATTAGTTGCCTTTTGGTTTCTGCTTTACTGCGTGAATACCTGTGAATCACCTACTGTCCAATGCAGAGAACCTAGATATGTACAGTGTGACCATGTGTGCAGATGTAGCAACTCCCATTGTACAGGAGGACACTGGGTGATACACAGGGACAACAATTGAAGGAATAAATTATAAGAAGTACTTCAACTACAACTGATTTCTCTTGTGTTGACCATAGTGGAATGAATGATTTTTCTTTCATTACTTCTTCCTGTCTTGCTTGACGTTTAATGGTGACCTGTACCTCACTGATCCCTGTAGAAAGTTCCCTGTTTCATATATATATTTTTGTTTTTCTTAGTATCTTCTCTTGATTTAATTTAATGTATGGTACCAATAAAATATGAATTTTCACTTTAACTGTGTCTGTGTATGCATTTAAACAGGATCTAAGTTGCCACTGTAATAAACAGGGATTTATATAATGTACAGTTTTGCTGAACTTAAGGCTATAACAAGGATAGTCCCGAAAAGGACCCTGGAACACAGAAGGATGATAAGAGCAGCAAAGATAACTCTATCTCCATCCATGTCTTCAGAACCACCTTCAGATGGCTCCTCTATGCCAACAGGTTATGTGGAAGATCTGCCAGAACAAAAGCCTTTTCATTAAGTCATCCTCAAATTCCAATTTTAGCCTTATGAGCAAGTAGAGTCATTAATTTATACAGACATGGTTGGTATTGCCATAGGAGCGCAGCAGCAGAAACAAATGTGCGTCAAATTGTGCTTTCAGGGACCTTGCATGTAAATATTCACACTGTTTCACTCTTCGTAGAGAAAGTCAGTCATTTCCTGTTGGTTTTGACACTCTCGGCCCCTCATATGGAAACAAGCATGTCTGCCTTGTGGAAGTGACGTTGTGCAGATCGAACCAGTCGCTGTACTCCGCTTCACAGTTAGCTAGCTGAGCAAGCGTTGTCTTTATATATATTTTTTTGACTAATTTAAAAAAATCTGGCCCAAGCAGGAGTGTCCCAATCATTTGGGTGAATGCACACTAACCCCTGCATTGGGAGACAACTTTAGCCATTCTGCACCAGCCAGTGGTTAGCTGCTTAGCTTACTGACACTGCTTTACCTTTTCCTCAGATTAGTTATTTGCGAATGTGAATCGGCCGTCCCGCGGAATGGGACAGTGAGAATAAACGATTTGATAAGGTATCGGCATTTTTTCTTAATTTTTGTTGCTTGGTTTGGTAGATTTCGCAGCGTCAGTGGCGAAAAGGCTGGCTAGCATGGTAATGAAACAAATTTGTTAGCCCCCCAAATGTAATTCTGTTCTAATCGATCGGAAAGCTCGGAGTGTGTCGTGTTCTTATTTTAAACCGGGCGATGTGGTTCCGAGGTTGTCATTTGTAAAGAAATGTGCGTTGAGAAATGTGCCACATTTGTTAGCCGGTTAGCCGCCTGAACTTGAGCCTTTATTCGAATGACTCTCCATCCCTAAACTTTCTTTTATCTTCTGCCTTTGGATCACGGCGTGCAGTTTAATGGAAGTAAAGTTGGAACTTATACTGCAGAAGGAAGAAGAGAATAAGAAACCTGCGTGGTTCGACAGGCCTGTATCCGGTTGCGCAAGACTGATCTGAGGAATTTTCAAAATTTCTCTCATCCAAACTCCATACAACAATTGCGCAATATGACAGACAATTTTACACTTCCCCACCACTCTTCTAAATCCATTCAGGATGATCAGATTATGATTTGACAACTGGCTGCCCTGGGAAGACTAAAAGTGCGTGATGCTGGGTGGTAGTAGCCTAGTTGGTAGCAAACGCGCCTATGAACCAGAAGACCCAGTTCAAATCCCGCTTACTACCATTGTGTCCCTTAGCAAGACACTTAACCCTAAAAAATTGCTCCGGGGGGACTGTCCCTGTAACTACTGATTGTAAGTCGCTCTGAATAAGGGCGTCTGATAAATGCCTTAAATGTAAACCCCACACATCTTATATGACCGTGTGTGTGTGTGTGTGTGTGTGTGTGTGTGTGAGTCCTGCAGGAGTAGTCATGGCTCAGGTGGAGAAGAAAGCAGGCCTGCTGAGGAGGACCTCATCCAAGAAACCCCTCAAAGAGAAGGTGGTACTGATGTATGATGAGATCTTTGCGGTAAGTCTGGTAAATGGCAGCCGGATGGGCTCATGCCATAAAACACATCACATGACTGATTAATCCCAGTCCCAGGGCAGGGATGTGTCAGATTTCCATCTCCCAAGCTGCTTTTCCTGCCATTTTTGCTCCACCACCTATGTAGCCAAATACATTAGATTTGTTAATCACATTAAATTACCATTGAGTTTGTCCCCAGTGGGTACCAGCATGTTCTGTATTGATTTGTAGTTTTTCCACTTATGGCAGCATTGTGTATGGACATAGCTGAAATATGTTTTTAGTAGCTTCTGGTTCTGTTTGCCCAAATGACATTCATTGAAAAGTGACCCATGGCATGCACATCATGCTAGAAACAGTGGTTGTTTCAGAACGTGAGGGCTGCTCGGATCCACCAGAAAAAAGGGGAAAATGACGTAATGTTTTTGCGTATCTCTTTACTCTTGCAGAAAGATAATCCCACTAAGACAAACCCACATTTCTGGGATGAGCTCTTCCTAATGAAGGTGAGGTGGTGTACCGTCTGAGCAGGGGCGGTCCTAGACCCCCACACACAAATACATAAAACATATTAAGAATTGTACATTTAAATATTTATTGTAAAACCCGTTGTCGGAACCATACTGAAATTGTTTTTCTGCAATTTTGCACAACCCAGGAAAAATTAATTGCCATACAATGGGCTTGCGCTGCCATTTATTATGGATGAAATGTGCTGTATTTGGAAGCTGCAGCTTCCAAATAAGATAATCTTGTCATATGTCAGATCATTAACAAGTTGTGAATTATCTTTGATTGCAGTCTACCTCCAGATTGTTCTGTTTTCTGCTTAGAAGCAACAATGAAAGACATTTGTTTAGAATGAAATTTGAATCCAGTTCCATTGCTCCAGTGTTATAAGGCATTTGTAACATACCCGGTCAGAGCCCATATTGTGCAGTGGTCAGTCTGTTTATTCTGCCGTCACTGTCTTGCCTTGTCCAGGTGAACCTGGAATACCTTGAGGCCAAACTGGAGTCCCTTGATGGTGAAGAAGTGATGAAAATCCAAGACAACATCAATAGCCTGTTCCACCACTGTGTACAGGCGCTCGGAGAGGAGCACCAGATCAAGGTGGTTAACGCCCTGCAGGTATTGAGTTAACCTTCTTTTTTGCACCATACTTTGCAGAGACTTTTTTTTTTTTTTTTTTTTTTTTTTTAATTCTCTTTTTTTTTTTCCCCACCGTTCCAAGGTTCCCATGTTTTTCTGCTGCTGTCTTGTCTTTCCACAGACCCTTTGTGCTCTATTTAGAGGAGTACACCAGAAAAACAAATCAGCGTCGGGCTTTGACATCATCAACATGCTAATGGGCTTTGATAAGGCTGAGCACCGCATGAAGGTGATAAATTTTTTATAGTACAATTAATCATAGAAATGCAAGAAACACAGATTTAACTAAATAGATGTCTTAGCAGTCCAAATTAATGTCTGTGTGCAAGGGCCCATATAAAGATTGTGATGATGGTCCAACGCTGCTCAGCTCTAATCTCTGTGTTTTGCTGTGTGTCCTGTAGGACCTGATGGAGAGCCTGAACACTTTGCTGTGTGGAGAGAGCTCCGACAGCCTGAAGAGCTTGTGTCTAAAGCTGCTGCTGTGTTTGGTGACGGTAAGTTTAGTGATGTCTTCTACAGGTACTGTAGACATCACAGATACTGTTCATAGCATCACTGTCATCCATTTCAACAGCATGCTGACTTCAAAGAGAATTATAATATTTTTAAAGTGGACTTTTTGCTGGTATATGAGGCATATAATATGAGGTATATTTACATGTTTGGCATTTTCCAGAATGCTTTTATCTAGAGCGCCTTACAATAGTAGTTACATGGGGGTTGTAGTAGCCTAGTGGGTAACACACTCACCTATGAACCAGAAGACCCAGGTTCAAATCCTGCTTACTACCATTGTGTCCCTGAGCAAGACACTTAACCCTAAGGGGGACTGTCCCCTGTAACTACTGATTGTAAGTTGCTCTGGATAAGGGATAAGGGCGTCTGATAAATGCCGTAAATGTAAATGGACAGTCCCTCTGGAGACACTCAGGGTTAAGTGTCTTATTCAGGGACACAATGGTAGTAAGTGGGATTTGAACCTGGGTCTCCTGGTTCATAGGCGAGTGTGCTACCCACTAGGCTACTACCACCTTGGTTGGTAGAGTTGTGAGTGCATGGGAGGGAATTGGTTTACTGACTCGTGTTAGTAGTTGACTGTAGTTGCATTACTTATTTTCTCTGGTCAACCTATTATGTGACATACCAGAACAACTTAAGCTTGTGGAGCTTTGGCAAGTTTTTGTGACATTAAATCTCAGTAATATCGAAATATATCAAGTTATGAATGCAAAAGATAAGAATTTTGTTTTGTTTTTCAGGTGACTGATAACATCAGTCAGAACACCATACTGGAGTATGTGATGATCAATAGTATCTTTGAAGCCATTCTGCAGGTAATAAAAAAATTCTGCTAATGTAATGTAATAAAGTGATTTAAAGGGAAGGAATTGGTATGGAAATAAGTTGTTGTGACTGACATTGGTCTTCTGCTGTCAGATCCTGTCAGACGTGTCCAGCAGGAGGCAGCATGGTTACGATGCGGTCGTTCTCCTGGCTCTTCTGGTCAACTACAGGAAATACGAGGTGATGACATGGCATGTAATTGATAGTCTTACTATATTTATGAATCATTTCATTTTTTACATTTTTTTGGCAGTCTGTGAATCCCTACATTGTGAAGTTGTCCATACTGGATGATGAACCAACACTGGATGTAAGTATTTAAGTTGTTACTCCCTCCTGTTCACCAGGAAATGTCTTGGTCTTGTGAACACAACACAATATATTACAAATGCATCATTTTACATATTTGATCTATGTGTTAATTTCAAGAATGAGCTGATTAGACTTTGGTGTTTGAATGGTCTTGTGAGCTCAAAACATGGTAAAAGGTTTACCTACTCAGTGGTGCTGAGTACCCATAAATAAATAATGACTTGGTTGTTGATTGCTGGTGGGTTGAATCATTAGAATGATGTTACTCATTACGGTAAGAGAGGATTGGTTTTTGCAACTCATTATCTACTCTCATTAGTAGCCGTAATGTGTAGATAAAACAACTTAACCCTAATTGAAAGTTGCACCGAATCAATAAAACATTATTTTCTTTGCATCCAGGGAATGGGGATGGTTGTTCATCAGGCGCTGACAGAATACAATAGGTAAAGCTTCGGCTTTTCAGGTTAAACACTTTGCTGTGGCACTTTGTATTGTCTTTTGTCAGTCTCATTCTCCGGCAAATCCCTGCCCCTGCCTGGCCTTTCTAATCTGCCCCTTTTCATGTGCAGGCAGTATAAAGACAAAGAAGAGGAAAATCAAGGAGGCTTTTTCTCCACTCTGACCAGTATGGTAATAGCCTCTTTCCTGGAGTTTTATGTGGTTACGAGGGCTGAGCAACAAAAGAGTGAATATATGACGAGACAGAAATTCGGTATTCACTATGACCATATGCTACAGATGTACTACCAATGTAAATTTATTACAAATGTACTGGGCACATGCTGGAATCTTCAGTATATTGGTGTGACAAATTCTAAGATATATTTGCAGCAAATTATATGAGTGAAGTGTAGGTAGAGGGTGTGTCTGAATGTGCTATTCTCTGTTCTGTCCACAGGTGGGCAGCATGTTCATTGCGGACACGGATGAGAAGCTCTCAGTTCAGTAAGTGTTTGGAACAGGTTAGAGTCTCGGCTCTGACATATCCCAGGTCAATGTCTGAAGTGATTTCAGTTACCAAAAATACAGCATATGAGATTCTATCTAAAATTGTAGTCCTAGGTTGATGAGAGCTCCTCATTACCGTGACCTCACAAACCAAAATTTTCATGAATGGGGATATTTAAGAAACTCTTTTTTTTTTCTTTTCTTCCTCCATTTGTGGCGCCCCTGGATGGATGGTGCCCTTAGCATTTGCCTGTATTGCCAATTCTGTGGGCTGGTCCTGATTTTTAGACACTGTAAACATACTGGTCCTAGACTCCCACCGTAGTCACAATGCACTACATTTGCTTAGTCATATTTCCTCGGCTTAGCCTTCGAGAGGCTTAAGTTTCTCTCATTATCTCCGTCTTTCTATCCCAGTTTGTTCACTGCACGTCATATGTCTCTTGTTTGGTGCAAAAAAACACCCTACTCCCTGCAGCAAAAAAGCATGTTCATGGAGTCACACGCGCCCCCTGGTATTGCTCTGAACTATTTGAGAAGCACTGCCTTAATGTAAGAAGCATTAACACTCTCAATTTTATATATGCCTTGATACATTTGTGGTCTATTTCTGTTGTAAAACTCCCTTTAGAGTGATATACGGACTGGTGTGAAATGCGGGTGTGCTCAGTCATTAGTGATTAAATGTTTAGTTTCAAATAATTTTGTTCCATCTGATGGAAAGACAAAACAAAAATGGATGTTTTCTTTTTATACTGAGCAGCAAGTCAATGTATTCCTAGAGTCGCCTGAATATTAAAGAGGTTGGGGAATTCCATGTGCCTGCTGACTGTATTAGGATGGAGGTGGATGTTGCAAAGTAACTCTGACCTCTTAATGACTTTCAGGACTAATGAGGCCATACTGTTGGCACTGTATGAGGCGGTTCACCTGAACAGGAACTTCATCACTGTTCTTGCACAAGTGAGTGTGTGTATGTGCTTTGTTCTATTGCATGGTACAAGTTTGACTTGATTGAATTCTGCTTATAATGGACAATATTATGGAACAGCTCACCTTGGTCAAACAATATGCAAGACTGCCACACTGGCCACACGGTAGCACGGTTGTTAGAGACATGTCCTTATATCTCCGAGGTTGTGAGTTTGAATCTCTGATCTGAGTTTAAACACTTAACTTGTGTGGAGTTGTCTCGGGCTTCGTCCGAGTTCTCTGGTTTCCTGCTTTCCTTTGGTGAGTGAATGTTGTGTGTGTGCACCCTGCAGTGGGCTGGGTCCCTGAGAATAACTAAGAGGTAATGTATAGTCGGGCTGCACGATAGGGTTCGTTATCGCGATAACAGTATACAGTATACAAAGAGTTGCGATAAATGAAATAATTGCATACTATATACTATTGTGACGAGCCGTTGCCGCAAGGTCAGGAAAGGAGAAATCGGCTCAATCATGAGGGTTTCGAAATAACGCTTTTTATTGAACGGAATCCAGTATGTGGCGCCAACAGCCAATAACTACTCCTCCGGATTCCAAATAACAGGGAGGCATCTCTTCTTCTCCTCCAGACCTACACCACTACGTCCCGGTGTAAAGTTTCTCCCCTTGCACACGCTACATTAAATCCCCATAACACACACATCCCAAACCCCAACAGAACACATTTACCCGTAACATGGTTAACTATTTGCAGTCCCCGGGCACGTCCGTCCCGTCTGCGCGAATCTCACCCGCAAGGCATGCTGGTCCCAACTCATGGCCAGCCTTCACTGACACACGAAATATTGTATGTGAAAAACAGTATGCGAGGCAAGTAGTATGCGCTGTACTTCTGCGCGTGTGGACTGGACACCGACACCGGGCTGGAACCGGACGAGCTGAGTGGATGAGCATAGTATTCGAAAAACAGTAGACGAGAAGTACCCGGATGACCTACTACTTCCAGACGATCTCTGTAGTAGCCATTCGATGGACACTACACTATCCCATAAGGCAGCGGGAGAGGCGGCGTCATATTTGAAACATGGCGGGAAACGGCTCTTTTCAAATGTAAAATGTAAAAATGTAATTCATAGTAATACTCAAGTAGTATGTGAATTTGGATGCAGCATTAATTTATGTGCCAAGCATTTGTGTGTCCAAATTTTATTTATGTGAATGTTGACAATATGTTAGTGTTTCCACTACATACCAATTTATTTGAGACCTGTACACTTTGTTTTTAATAGTATTTTCTTATTTCATTTTGATTTAATAATATTATTAGCATGGCAAGGAAATATTTTGTTTAAAAGATGCTCTTGTTTTAAGACACTAGTGATTAGTGTATGGTTACATGTAAATAAAAAGTAATCTTTGAAAGCAATTATTGTGTTGGCAGGTCTATGGTAACAGCAAACCAGAAATCAGAATATCTGCTGAGGTTTTTAAGTCATTCATAATGTTATGAAGTCTAAATATTTGCAGCTTCCTTGACACATTGTTTCTTTTTAGCCTGAATTAGATTTAATTAGATCAGGTGAATATATATTACATGTTTATTTTAGAATGATCATTACATATATAAATAATTTTTTTTAAATAGCTAATAATGATTAGAACATTTCTCTAGGGAAATGTTATATCGCAAGAAATACCGTTATCGCAATATTCAACAACAATACCGCATATTTTCCCAATATCGTGCAGTCCTAATGTATAGTGAGTAACAGTAACCGTACATTTAGTAAACGTGATTTAGTTTAGATTTAGATTCTTATCAGTCCTTTGCCCAGTTTAAAGCCATCTTTAAATTTACCAACTATTATTCATTTACAGCATATCAGACACACTTATCCAGAGCGACTTACAATCTGTAGTTACAGGGACAGTCCCCCTGGAGTAATTTAATGTTAAGTGTCTTGCTCAGGGACACAATGGTAGTAAGTGGAATTTGAACCTGGGTCTTCTGGTTCATAGGCGAATGTGTTACCTAGGCCACTACCACCCTGCTACTACCATTATTCATGGTCCACAGTCACTTTTGAGTTGTAATTTGCAGTAACGCAGTAAAGTTTTGTACTTATTTGTTTACCCCTACCACATTTCTGTCAATCTCAGAGTCACCCGGAGATCAACATGGCGACTACACCTGCTATTGCTGCACCTACCACACCCACAACACCCTTGGGGACAACCCCGCCTTCCCTTGATAGTAAGTATTCACCAATGAGGACAGCCACTCGTTGCAGCCACAAAGTTCACAGAGTTTACATTTACAGCATTCATCAGACGCCCTTATCCAGAGTGACTTACAATCAGTAGTTACAGGGACAGTCCCCCTGGAGCAACTTAGGGTTAAGTGCCTTGCTCAGGGAATGGTAGTAAGTGGGGTTTGAACCTGGGTCTTCTGGTTCATATGTGAGTGTGTTACCCACTAGGCTACTACCACCCCAGAGTTTATGTTAGCAAGCGGGGAGGAGAAATCCTTGCAAAAGTTTGTATTTGGAGTTATTCTCTCCTCTTCTAAAAACTTCCAATGTGTGCACACGTGCAGGCCCTTTTTTGTCATTCATTTTTGATAAAGCTCCAATGCCTGTAAATTTTTAAACATACCTGTAATGCTATGTTATTGCAAGTTATTCTCCAAAATAAGTTGGTCCAATGTGGTTCTAAGGAATTATTAAAAGGAAAAATAAAGAACCTTCTCGGGTTCATCAGTCGGAACCTTGAGAGAACTGTGGCATTATCTGTGTTAACAGATTATTTTCTAAAGGTAGATGAACTTTAATGAATAGGCAGAGTGTAAGAGAAAAGACTAGACCAATCATACTAAAACACTTTTCCAAACTTAGGGACGGACAAATGAGAATTTAAATGGGCACAGCCTTGTGCTTCACATTCATTTGGAGCTAATGTGACCGTGTGTGTGTGTTGCAACTACCAGTACTAGTTACCATCTCCTCTTAGGCTGTGCTTCTGACTGCTCTATAGCTAAAACCAAAAACCCATTTCCTGCATGAAATATTCATCTTCACCCCCTCATACAGCAATGAATCTTTCAGTTAGATGCATCATGCCACTTCATGTGAGAGAAGTCCCATTGGAGCCCTGCTGGGATCGTTTCGTGATGATGATGATTTTGCATTTTCCCCCAGAACGCTCAGCACATATTTCATATCCATATACCTTATATATGAAATATATATGAAATAACTTTCGGGTTTTCCTTGCTACTTAGTGATGAACTCAACTGAGTTACCCTTGGACCCCAACCTCCAGACCAGTAATCTGCTCATCACTTTTTTGAAGTACTCGTCTATTGTCATGCAGGATACCAAAGGTATTACCAGACATCTGCTTCTCTCCCACATGCCATTTACATCTCATCTCATCTGAGTCTCATCTTCTCACTGTTCTTATCTCTGTTTGCAGATGAGCATAGACTGAACAGCGCTCGACTGTGTCTCATTATCCTCACATGTATAGCTGAGGTGGGCTTTTTTGGGGTTTGTTTAATGGATGAACAGTTGATTTATTGCTATCTTCCTGTCTGCGATTGTTAAGATGAGTCTCTGGTTTGGCAGGACCAGTATGCTGATGCCATTCTACATGACGATAACATGAATTTCAGAGTCAACCTGCACAGAATGGTAAGGCTGAGCACAGCTGAGTGATTGGTAGTGATGTAACAATGCACCGTGATTTGGCTAAAAATCCATGTAAAAATTGCAATTTGATTTTTAAAATTGAAAAGCAAAGTCGTAAAAAAACATGGACATGGGAAGCTGAACAATGTTCGGCCCACACATTAAACCCCCCATGTCATGTGTCTGCTGGTTCTAATCAGGCCAGTTGTGTCTTCTGTTCTTCCATCACTGTGTTGGAATCCAGCTAAATATGCTAAACTTAAAGTGATTTATTTAATTTTTTTACTTTTGTTTAGGCAATTACATTATATATGTATATACACACACATATGTATGTATGTATGTATGTATTATTTTAAATAAATTATTTTGTTATAAATGATAATAAAATTGCATGTTTTGATTAAATTGAAACTATAAACATATTCAGTCATAATTTGTCAGCTGCTATTTCTGTTAAAACATACTTTGTTTTACTTTGAATTTAAAATCTGTATATGAATGCAATGGCTGTTGTGCAGTACAGTTCAGTGAAGACCAATTCCAGAATGTCCAGTATCCTTCATCAGCAGAAAATATTTAGCTGTAACATGTGCATTTTCTTATGTCATTTGTTTAATTTTTCTTCAGCCAATGAGGCACCGTAAAAAAGCTGCAGACAAGAACATGCCTTCCAGACCCCTAGTGTGTGCGGTTCTGGGTGAGTCACCTGTTTGTTTTCAGTGTTTGTATCATAATTCAAAATGTTTTTTATGTAAACATGTTCAGAAGGAGCTTAGTGACTGACGCTCATTCTGTGTCTGCTGCAGACCTGATGGTGGAGTTTATAGTCACACACATGATGAAAGATTTCCCAATGGACCTTTATTTGTAAGAGACATTCAATCAACTTGTACTGTCAGCCCTGCTGCTGATGAAGGTGAGTTTAATGAGCTGCTGCTTATGTGGCTGCAGGCGCTGTGTGCAGATCATTCACAAGCTTATCTGCTACCAGAAGAGAAGTAGGATCCGCCTGCATTACACCTGGAGAGAGCTTTGGTCGGGTAGGGAACTGCGTACTTTTGCCTGCCTGCCAGTCAGTCTGTCTTTACATTGTATACTGAATAAGCTGTATGTGCATTTTATTAATTAGAGATGTCATTTTGGTAATAAAATAAAATCGCATCAACAGTAACTGCAAATCCAGAACATATTTAGCTCTTTTTTTTAAAACATTAACAACATGTGGAATTCTCACTCCTCAGTAAAACAGTTACTGTTTGTCATTAACAGTAAAACAGTTATTATATTAATTAGCTATTATTGCAACATTATATTATACAGTACATTTCAGTATTCTGGTTATCAGCATGGCAAACCATATTAAACTATAATAAAACAATACAGTGCTTCATTTTTTGTTGAAAGTAAGTCTCCATGCATTCTAAGTGTACACTGTGTGTGTTTGTGAGAGAGTGTGATTGTAATGATTCTTTGAATCAAAGAACTATAATGAGGGTTTCAAACCTAAATATGTGTTAAGGAAGGCAACAGGAGAATGAAGAAAACCAAAAGCTGATGATCCATAATTAGAATGCAAATAACTATGGCAACTCGTAAGATTTTAATGCCTGGTCCCTTGAGATCGCCTGTCCCTCCAGAGAGGAGTGTAATGAGAAAAGGGGTGAGAGACCAAATAATGAGTGAATAAAACTGTTTCCCTTGTGGTTCTAGAATCCCAACCTGCTCAGGGCATCTGCCGTGTTGAATTTGAATACATGAAGCCGGCATTTATTTGCTTTTCTCACAATTTCCCTTTTATTTTTTTTTGTGTAGACCCGATCAAACTGCTTTTCATTCTCGTACTTTCCTGCCTTCATGCTCAATTAATCTCCCCCTCTCTCTTTCCTCAGCCCTCATCAATCTGCTGAAGTTCCTGCTGTCCAATGAAACTGTCCTGCTGGCTAAGCACAACATTTTCCACTTGGCTTTGCTGGTAGGTGACAGAGGCCCGTGGAGATCAAAAGGCCTTTGAGACCATGGGTGTGTTTGCAGCCTTAGGATGGCCTCAAGATGGAAATGAACTACATTTTTCATTTATATATATATATATATATATATACACACACACACACACGCACGCACGCGCGCTGCAGTACTATTAAATGTCCCCTATTATTTCCACGATTGCCTGCTCAACTTCTATTGGCTGCTCTCCTCGTCTGTCCTCTCTTCTCCTCATTTGCATTTAAAGCTACAGACACCGAAACTGTGCGTCCTGGGGAAATCACATAGTGGGACTGGATAAAAGTGGCTGTAATTCTGCATAAAGGCTGAATATCTGAAAGAGACTTTAGATACAGTATCAGGCGACACTAAGACATCTTTGCTGGAGTTAAGCTTGGAGCTATAGGTTTCATCGGAAAATTTTAATGCTATTGACCTGCATCTAAAAATTTCACGATGAAGAAGCTCTACCTATTCCGTTTTCTCTCTTTCTGTAGGTGATAAACCTCTTCAACATGTTCATCACATACGGAGACACCTTCCTCCCAACTCCTAGCAGCTATGATGAGCTTTATTATGAGATTGTCCGGATGCACCAGGTCTTCGACAACCTCCACTGCATGGGTGGGTCTCTGAGGAGATTAGTTTGCTTTAATAATAATTCTTTTTATTTAAGGAGCACTTTTAAATGTTCGAAAAGTCACTTTACGTAAAATTGAAGAGTAAAAAAAAATATTTCACTTCAACTTTTACAGTTCATTGATTAAAGCACATACTTATTAGCAAATAGTCTAAAACCAACGTATTTAAAACTTACATAAGGACACAATATTAGTAAAAACAGATAAGTGGTTCATGTGTATACAGTGCGTAAAGGCTACATCGGTTAGGTAGTATCACTTTTATGTTGTGTTACTCAGTCATGTTATCGGTGTGCAGAATGGAGTTTGATTTATCTATCTTTCATTATTAGTTCTCAGAGTCTCCACCAATACTGGCCAATGGAAGGAACCAGCCAGCAAAGTCACTCACGCGCTAGTCAACATTCGGTAGGAGTTCTACATCCACTCCTTCCCCTTTCTCTCTCTCTATACTCCCTCTCATTAATTTGCTAGGTCGTCAATCACTGTGCTGCAGTTCTCGCAGAAGACAAGCTGCTACCCGTGCTCCCTTGCCCTGGCCCGTACTCCCTCGCCCTGGCCCTGCTGCCCGTGCTCCCTCGCCCTGGCCCTGCTGCCCATGCTCCCTCGCCCTGGCCGCAGCCCGTGCTCTCTCGCTTGGCCCAGAAGTTCATACCCCCTCCCTCAGCATTTTCTCAGTGTCTGCACTTAAGAGCTATTTCATCAGGTTGTAATTGATTTAGATTGGAGTCTTTTGTTTCTGGTGTGGCTGCTGGACCCCCATTGATCTGCCTTAATGTTCTGCACAATTAGAGCAGCCTGTGAGTGGAGAGGCCTTTACTTTTTCCGATATGGATGTGCTGGGGAGACGTATTGTGTGCAGACACAAAACTGTATTAAGACACTATGTGCTGTAAAAAATGTAAAAAAAAAATTGGAATATTTCAAGTTATTGCTACATGTAAATTGATGTCTATGTCTACATTTTCTTGTTCTGGTTCAGTAGAAGCCAGGCACAGGATATTAAGCAGACACCAGTTGTATTTCTTAATGATCCTCTCAGATGTAAAATGGAACAGCCCAGCAGATTTAAGGCCCTGTGATAATGACTTTGACCCCACTGTACATCAGTAGTCATCATGGCTTCGGGGAGATTTCCTGGCTGGCCCCATCAGAAAATGCCTTGCTCTGTTTCACCAAAAAAAGACCAGCACAGGTTCTTCATTTACTTCAGCTCATTTCTTTCCTTTATTTATTTCTTACCGAATTATGCTTTTGCTATTTTGGGCTTGTGTGTCTTCTGCCTGTCTGCCTTCCTCACATTGAGACGTGCTGTTTCACGTGCGTACCACAGGGATTTTTGTTCATTTCTAAGAGTGCTAGCTCCAAACCTCGCCAAAATAATCTTTATTTGTATGACAGATGACAGTACTGTTTGTTCTTCTTGAATTTCTTCTCTAAACACCTCAGCCGATGAATAGCACATGCCTTGTTATCTGGAAGGTTAGGCCTTTCACTCTTGAATGGGAGTGGCATCTCATAATGACCATCTTCCTTAAGCCTCATGCCCCTTTTTATATATGCACCCGTGCCGTCTGCACATGCGTTGCTGCAGATTGGCGCCACTGAAGAAAGGAGAAATAAAAAGTTAAAAGACAGAGGAAATAAGCAAAGTAATGTTGAGAGGAACTACAGCCATATAATAATAAATTATTTAGCCTCTCATGGATGTCAGCTCACGAGGTTTGTTGACTTAAATATAAAATTGTAAAACGCTTTCTGAACGTTGTGGATAAACAACTGTAAAAACACTAGGCGCTTTGTAAAGGTAGTACAAATGAAGATCAGATCATATGTTGAATCGGCTGTGCACTGTGATCAGTCTGGGCCAGTAGTAACGTGTGGTTTGGATATCCAGACTTCTTAAGAACACAGGAAAACCTGTGAATTTGTGGTCATCTGGGTCACTTGTGAGTTAGTTACACTCTGGTCTTTCTTGACATGAATATAACACACTTCCAGCATATAACACACTTTTGTGTTTTCAGAGTGAGAGAGTTTTTCATTTCTTTCAATTCTACAGTGCTATGAATGGAAAAAATGACTTTAACCAACTCACTTTTTATGCACTTGCAAATTTGATCACATTCAAATTTTCCTCTGCGTTTATCTAATCAAAACGCTGCTACGAAGAAAATATGAGGGTTTTGAACCTGGGTTTCCTTAGTGGTGGAAGTGCCTTGACCCTGACCTCTGATGGTCCCAACCCTATTATGCCTCTGGGGGCAATTTCTTCCGCTTACTTTTACGAGTGGGCTCAAATCTAATTAGCTTGTGCCTTTAAAGCAATGGTTATGTAAGTCATTAGTTAAATCAGTGGGAGTTGGGTGCATGGCTAGAATAAAAAGCACCATACTGTAAAACGATTCTGTTTCAAGGCATCAGAAAGCTCTCACGGTGTAATGGAGCGCCATTACACTACAGTTTGCACGATTATGCTGGGGGCAGCAGCGTCATGCTTTACATCACGAACACAGAACGGGTTTCAGAAGATGACTAGCTTCATTAGGATTCATGTCTGACTTTTTGCTTAGTGAGGTGATGCTGTCACATAAGATGCTTGTGGTGCGTGCACATAGACCCACACACAGCAATTAGGGTGTGATTGCAATAGCTTTACCATGGAGAGTGTTACTTGTACATGTATTCTTGTACATCTTACACATTCAGAAAAGCAGAAGTACTGGTGTGAATATTTTGATGTGTAGGTTTATCAAGAACCCCACCCCACTTTGTGGCATTATGTGTCTGGGCGTGGTTGGGAGTCTTGTCTTTAAAATACATGCTTTCTAAGCACTCTTATGATGGGGGAAGGCTGATTTAGTTTTTAATGCATGCACTTTCATTCACTGTTCTTTCTATAATTCAGAAAAATTACTGGTTCATTTTAATCTCTGCATACCTTTTGGGGTATCTTTGTGTTTCAGGGCCATCATAAACCATTTCAACCCCAAGATTGAGTCCTATGCAGCAGTGAACCACATCTCTCAGCTTTCCGAGGATCAGGTGAGCAGACTGGACAGTAGCTTGGTTTGAGATGTACAAATGTACAAATTCTTTTAAAGCAGATGCCTCTGCAATGTGAATTTCAGAATGCCTACGTATTACCCTGGGTGTAAAAACCTTGAATGAACTGAAACTGTGTTCCATTAGGCCTTTTCCAAGGTCATCAGAGTTAAAGCCCCTGACCTGAAGTAAATGTTGATGTGCGCCAGTGCGCCAGCTCCCCTTATTAAACTCCAATTACCTTCGGTAATCACATTCCACACAAAAAGCTCTGGCGATAAGTGGGTCGCAGAGATGACCTCCATTCTCAGCTTTTCCACTGATGCGCGTGTGTGTGTGTGTGTGTGTGTGTGTGTGTGTGTGTGTGAGAAAGAGACTTCAGAGTGAGTCCAGAGCCATTGTTTCTCAGCCTCATCTGGCTGTTGTCCTGTGGGGACTGTAATGGGTCTAATTAGATAAATGATGTGACAAAGTGAGAGAGTCTCTGATTGAGAACAAATGACTATTCCAAAGTCTTCACATGTTGACTACATCACTTTGCCCTTGGCACCCTTGACCATGTCACCAGTAATTTAATTATTGAATCAAAGGCTATTGAATTTATATTAAACAGGTGTGACTTATTGGTAGTTTTTATGTTTATGTATCTAGTGTCTATTACTTTGCCTTAAATACCTCTTGAGGTTTGGAATGAGAATGAAAGGACTGAAGTATGGTTGGGCTTGCAACACAGTGCAGCTCATTAAGCTGATCAAAGCGTCAGGTGCTTGGGTGGATTCATTAGCAGGTGCACAGTGTGTGCTGATTGGCCTTTGATCCCACGCTTAATTGAGCCAGGTGGTCGCGTGATATAAGGGACCGTCCCACATACAGTCACATTACACACACACATACATGTACTTATACACATTTCTACGTACATTTCCTGTGCAGTTGCTGCATAAATCAGTCGGAATGGCAGACACACTGTGCGACATCTCCACAGCACACACACTCGACACAAAGGCGCATGTGTACATTATGAAGATAAAAAGGCCTGTCAGCGCTGTGCTTGGCGATGCAGAAAACTGTCAGGCTGAGATGACATGAGCCCTGTTACAGCCCAAAAAACATCATCTTTTTTGGTGCCTGATGAAAGTGCTCTGTTTATATCTCAGAATGTGCTTCCTCTTCATGCTTAAAAAAATCTATTTATTCAGCATTGCTTGAGTATGAATATTTTAGAAAGCACCAAGCACACAGGACCTGGCGTGTGGTTTAAAAGGTTGAGCACAGTAGAAAAACACATTTGTATTCAGTATCATCTACTTCTGAATAGGTTCGATTACATGTTTTCTTTATTGTGAAGACCTCCAGGGCAGATGCCTGTCTGTCCATCTCTAATGCATGGACGCAAATTGTCCACTCTGTCTGGGGAGAGGGTCTCTAAGTGCAATGTTCAAAGGGTTGAATTGTGTCATTGTCATGGTTATATTTTGTATCAATATTATTGATTAATATGGCCACTGTACTGTTCAGCATTTGGATTTTGTGGTGTTTCAGTCCTAATTCTTTTGACTTTCCTTCTTCTGTAGGTTCTGGAAGTTGTTCGCTCCAACTATGACACCCTCACCCTGAAGCTCCAGGATGGACTTGACCAGTTTGAGCGTTACTCTGAGCAACCCAAAGAGGCAGCGTTTTTCAAAGAGCTGGTGAGACTGTGGTGCACTTAGACTGACCTGACATACCATTATGTTCCATTAGCTGTCTGCTTCTGTCCTTTAAATCTTTGGAGGAGCGGAGTGGATTAACAATAAGGGCTACTGGTAACTAGTAAGCAGCAATTTTGATGTGGTTTCTATTTCATCCTGTTAATCCAGAGAGCATAAATGCTGTGATATTATTACAATGTGTCACGATATGATTATTTCATTGTGATACTGTACATATATTGCGATATTCTCTGAAAATGTAAAAACATAGCTGATATGAAAGATGCTGTGTATAATCTGTGCATAGTGGTTATCCCCTGTTGTCAGTATTAGCATTAAACAATGAAACCATGTTTAACAAAACATGTTCTGCTTGAACCAGTGAGTACTTTGCCTGATGAACTAGAGATGTAAGCACGTTTTTGCTTTCATAGTTCAGATCTGTCATATTCTGTTCCACACATTGCCCAAGTGTAAGGTAGTGTGTACAGAGAGAATTTTTTTGTTGGGTTGGGGTTTAACCATTGAGCCTTTCTTCTTTTCTCCTGCTCTGTCTCCACCATTCCCTGACTCGCTGCTGACAGCAGTATGTCTGTAGGTACGGCCTGCAGGTGTGCTGATCTCCACCTGGGGCGATTCTCTGCTTTCTTTAAATTATTAATGTATATTTTGTCTCTCCTGGACCTCTGTCAGCTCCCTACAAGCCTTTTTCTAGTGTGTGCATCAGTAAAGATGATGATGTGTGCTTGACCGTATCTCTTTGTTGCTGTTATTGCAGGTACGCTCTATCAGTCTGAACGTGCGCAAGAACGTCTCTCTCAACACACTGAGCCAAGACATTCTGCTCAAAGAATTCTCATCTATATCCTGAAATGCAGACCCAAAACTGACAGAAGTAATAGACGGGGAGTATGAGTGGGACATCCCTCTACTAATAAAAGCTGCTGTCACCCTCATTTCCTCATTTCATGAACGCTTTCGGAACATGCAGTCTTCCTTGACTTCCACTGGACTGATGTTGTACCTGTACTCTTCCCCAGCGTCCGTCCCTCCTTCATCCCGAAACACTGAAAATGCCTTTGAAATGGACAAATCCTAGAGCGGTTTTCAACACTGGGATAACAAGACTAGTCCTAGGTTCTTACTTTGCTGTCAGTGAGTGAGTGAACAAGAGAGAAAGAGCGAGAGATGCAGATTGTTCTAGTATAGTTTAGTTTCTAATTTACTTCTGGTTCAGCTATGGTTTGCCATCATCTTCACTGGAGCCTGGGGCAGCACAATCATTTGCATTTCATGTTGCTGCTTGAGTTGCAGCAATTCATGGCTTGGAGAGAACAAAAGTGCTCAATCAACAAATTTGACCTGTTATGACAGAAGGCCTAAAACAGAATGCCTTCTTCTGTGCTGTCAGTCCCAGAAAAGCTTGCAATTTCAAGAGATTTTTCCTGGTGGAATAATCTCTTCAGTGGGAGTGTTATTTAAACAGCTGTGCAGCACTATAATGAACAGCAATGTTGTGAATGGAACTATGAAAGCCCATAGTTCCAATTGGACAGTACAGTATCTTCATGAAGATATTTTGCTCTCCCTGCCCCTCAAAAATAATAATAATAGTGGGATTATTTAAGTGTGTATGTGTGTGTGTGTTTTAATTAAAACCCTCATTTGATACTACTTACATTATGTTTTTTTAGTCTTTATTTTTCCACTTGTCAGCTGTCTGTCTGCAGTGTGTGAAAACACATTTTGATCACTGGAGGCTTCATTGCCCATTTTATGGTGTAATGTGAGGATTAAGTTCTTGTTCCATTACATTTACATTTATGGAATTTATCAGACACCTTTATCCGACTTACAATCAGTAGTTACAGGGACAGTCCCCCTGGAGCAACTTATGGTTAAGTGTCTTGCTCAGGGACACAATGGTAGTAAGTGGGATTTGAACATGGGTCTTCTGGTTCACAGGCGAGTGTCCCACTAGTCTACTACCACCAAGGCTACAAGGCTACTTCCAACTTACTATCAGTAGTTACAGGAACAGTCCACCTGGAGACACTCAGGTTTAAGTGTCTTGCTCAGGGACACAAATGGCAGTAAGTAGGATTTGAACCTGGGGCTTTTTGTGGTCTTTGGTTCAGAGGTGAGTGTTTTACCCAGTAGGTTACTACCACCCATTAACAAATACAAAACTTTATTGTACAAAAATTTATTGAGACATTAGCCTTTGCAAAGATGAAAACAAATAGAAACATGGTTTTATTTACAAAAGCCTTTTCATATCTGTGTAGCATCGGGAAAGAATAATCTCACCATTAGCATAGGCTTTCACCCCAAAACATCTTACAAAGGATTACATTTCTCATTACTTACCGTGGAGTGCATTAACTGTAGATCGTGAATCTAGATCAAAGCGTTAATTGTTTTAATTTCTTTCAGGTAGTTCCTGATTCAGACTCTTTTTAAGCCTGTATGGGAACAAAGATGTTGAAGTAAGGATTGAAAATATTGACTGCTCCATTCAGCTCTGAAGGGGAATGAAAGGAGTCATGGGGCTCTGTCAGTGTTCATCAATCATAAATGCACTTTCATTTTATTTTTGCTAAGGGTGACGTTTAGCTTGTAGAGCTGTCTACCCGTACTGCAAAAATAAATAAATAAAAATAAAGGAAATTCAGAGATCTGCAGACAATCCTGAAAAAAAGTTTTGTTTTTTAAAGCACAAAATTCAATAAAAAACACCACTGGACTAAATTAAGGGTGATGCTACTGAATCCTTACTTACTAACCTTACTTTGCATGACTTTTTGCTTTGGGAGAGTATACATGAAGAGAATCATGGAACATTACAACAAACAAAAATATGCAGAAATTAAAACTTGCATTTACATGCATGTGGAAAACTGCAGCCAATAAAACAGGTAACAGCGCTGCATGCTATAAAAATTAACCCCTTATTTGTGAATATCGCCTATGAACCATCAAATCCAACTTACTACCATTGTGTTCCTGAGCACTTAACCCTAAGTTGCTCCTGGGGGACTGTCCCTGTAACTACTGATTCTAAGTCGTTCTGGATAAGGGTGTCTGATAAATGCCGTAAATGTACATCTGTTCATGTACAACAACTTCATGTCTTGTGGAAAAGAAATAACCACAAACTAACTTTTCTGACATTCCTTTGCTAGCTTTTGGTCAATAACTTGGGGCAGTATGTTCAGCACTACTGGCAAGAGGTTAGAATATAATCTTAGTCTATTCTAATGAGAATATGATCAGATGAGCAAACATGCATAACCTCTTGACCTGTTCAGTTTATTTTTTCCATTCAATGTGCTACTTTTTCTCACTGAGATTTTGTCTTGTCATCTAATAGTCACTCTTCTGTCTTCCCTCCCTGTGAGTGAAAATAATTAGCTTCTATTAACTGTGTTAAGCATGAACTGCATTTAAAGTTAAAGTTAAAGTGAAGTGATTGTCACATGTGATACACAGGAGCACAGCACACGATGCACACAGTGAAATTTGTCCTCTGCATTTAACCCATCACCCTGAGTGAGCAGTGGGCAGTGGGCAGCCATGACAGGCGCCCGGGGAGCAGTTTGTGGGGACGGTGCTTTGCTCAGTGGCACCTCAGCGGATCGGGATTCGAACCGGCAACCTTCTGATAACGGGGCCGCTTCCTTAACCGCTAGGCCACCACTGCCCCATTTTCCTATGTGTCGTGTAATGAATGTCAAAAAGAGCCTTTTTCTGGCTGGAGACATACATGGACATGAGGAACTTACTTTCAGACAAAGACAGACAAAAGGGTTAATGTTCTTTTAGCACAGATGAAACTGAAATAGACTGACTATTTCATTAGAGTGCATGGTTACTCTTTTCATCATTGAGTTCAGAAGACAACAGGATTATTTTTTGTGATCTGTGATTATTGTCACACCCTTGACCATAAATATGAAGTTTTCTAGGCTCATCCTGGGCAGATGGACCCTAGGCAGCTAACTTTTAATCAGGAGCAATTTTTGCTAATTTAGTGCTGGAGTACGGCCTAATTGTTTCTCCACACCTTGGGGGGTAAGTAAATGGTTTCTTTCTATCAAGCTGAAGAGCAGCATTGAGTGACAGTGAAATCCTAGATTTTGGGGTAAAATTTCAGTCTGCCAATAGTCTACTAAATGCAACACTTGTTGCCCTACAGAGTCCATCAGCCTAATTTATTTCTTAAAACTTCCCATATTTGAAATGATGTGTCAATAGATCTCCTGCCTTCTCAACCACCATGTCTCATTTCACAGTGTCGTGTCTGCTCATGTTTGAAGAAGATAAAAAACAACAACCATTAAAAAGTTATTTTAGTGGATTTAATTAATAATCTGTCGCTGTACCCTTCATCTCAGCCTGTGCATTTTTAACATTTCATTTCACGTCAGGACCCCATCAAATGTTTGCTGGCATAGGGTGTAGAGAAATATACAAGAGAACCTTTACTGGTTCTACCTTCAGGAGATGTCTCACAGTTTCCCTGTTCTGTAGTTTCACAGCAATAACAAAATAATCCCTCACCCTAAACCAGCCTGTTCTCCTAAATCAGACTCTTCAGGCACTGAAAGACTTTATCAGTGCTGAGCCATGAGAGTAATCAGCAGCCCCCAACACCAGAGCATTTGGAAGCTGAAATGAGAATCAAAGAGCTGTCAGCCCTGTTTGTTCCTAAATTATTTTAATTGGCACCGCTCTCATAGAAGGTTTCATTTAAATAGATATTGTACAAGATGCTAATGCCTGATTGATACAGTATTTAAGACATGTTCAGAAAAAAAACATAAAATGTAGTAGTCACTGTTCAGTTTAGGGAAGGTGGTTGTATCCAGGGATTGAATTATTTCCAGTGGGCAGATACATGCAAGCAGTGCATGTTTATGTTTATGGTGCTATTTTTACTTTAACAATACCATCACAAAGAATACTTTTTAAAAACCATGCTGGACATTTGGGTTTGACTGTTTAAAATTTCAGTTACTGTCATGAGTAAGATATAAACAAAAAAAGTCAAGTCTTTTGAACATGTAAAACATTTTATGTAAGGTGAAACACAATGCAAAGGCTTAGACACCCCAGTATGTATGATTTCTGAGAAAAGTTAGATAGATCTTAATTAGATTATTGAGCTCTGGTTACTTCAAAATCCCATTCAGGAAAGGTCAGGCATATAAATTGAATGTAAAAATATCATCAAAACCAACAGCCATGGGCTCCTCCAAGCAACTCTTTAGCATCCCGAAGAGCTGAAGCAGGAGAAGGCTACAAGATGATAGCGTTTTCTTGAAAGAGTAACTGTACCTGTCCAGCTTGTGTTAAAAGCTGGTCCATAGTCATGGTTCTGATTTAATACTAATAAAAAATTGGCTGATTTGAAGGTGAGTTTTGGTTTAATACCATCAATTGCCTTTCATATAAGCACAATAACAACACATACAAACGTCATTAAAGAAGCTTAATGTAGATAAGAGTAGATAAAAACAGTCTTAATTGATGGACACTAAATTAATGGTTGGAATTTACTGAGTGGCAAATGGAATGAAAACACACCATACTGACATGCTTATGCATTTTTATTTTAGGAAGTTTACTGTGCAGTAAAAATATTTATAGCTGTAACAAAAAGTGAAACTTTTTTAGAGCTGAGTTGGCCATTAGGTGTGAAATATCAGTCTAGTTTTCACTCTGTGCAAAAAGGAAAATGCCCCATGGCCATATATTATTATGTACTAACAGTTTAAGACTTTACAGGCACATTTGACCTTTCTCACTGACTTTAATTCCCATGCACACTGAAAAGGTTAAAGCAAACAGTACATTTCAACCTTAATGGGAAAAAGCAGACATTCACACTTCTTCTATTCATTATTTACAAGATCATACACGTTGGGACAGAATAACCCCTGCTACCCAACTTTGGGTGGTAGTACCCTAGTGGGTAACACACTTACCTATGAACCAGAAGACCCAGGTTCAAATCCCACTTACTACCATTGTGTCCCAGAGCAAGACACTTAACCCTAAATTGCTCCATGGGGGGACTGTCCCTGTAACTACTGATTGTAAGTCGCTCTGGATAAGGGCGTCTGATAAATGCTCTAAATGTAAATGTAAACTTTGGTACGCTTTCTCTGTCTGTAGCAGCAATATGAAAAAACCACAACTACCTAAAATAACTGATGTAGCGTGGATGAAGCAAGATCAGGTTTAGAGCAGATTCATACCACTGGCTAGATTGAATAAAGTTTAATCAGGTTTCTTTTTAGTGAAGAAGAGCGTTTTTGCCTGCATTTGACATTATAACTTACTTTCAGTAACCGCTTCATGCAAAATTCAGAGCATTTTGGATAAAGCACATACTGCATATTTCTTGTAATCAGATCCAATAGATCAGAGGAGAGTTTGTTAAAGTTCTCAACAACAATCATTCTGTACAGTTCTCCTCTTCCAGTAAATACGTCATTGTGTTCTGGAGTTTGTTTACTCTATTATGGTGTCTCAAAACAACTGAATATTTTTCCTTTACCATTCCATAACAGTTAAAATGCACATACAGTATACTATAATGCTCATCTCACCTCGGCTGTCCTAGATAGTCCACCTTGGGCCAGTGCATCATTTTACATTTAAGGCATTTGGCAGATGTCCTTACCCAGAACGACCTACAACATGCTTCCATGTTATTATCAATGAAGTGATCCATTCTGGTTCACTAAAACCCCCAACTATGAATACAATCTTTTTATTCACTATGTTGTAGTTTCTATACATAAGTCAGACAAAATGAGGGTTACAAGTTAATCCAAATATTTTCTAAAGAGGAAGGTCTTGAGCTGCAATTTGAAAGTGCTCAGTGACTGTGCTGTTCTTACCTCAAGGGGAAGTTCATTCCACCACTGAGGGGCCAAGACAGAGTACATGGCCAGATGTGATTGAGCTGTTTATGATATAGGAAATTAAAGGGATGAGGTCAGAAGAGATGGTTTGGAGCGTTGTGGAAGGGATTGGGTCTCATGGACAGGTAGTTGGATTACCTGTAGATATGATGTGAATGATTTCATCTGACGTTAGCTTAGAAAACTGATTTAGAGCAATTGTAGAATCTCCAGAGGGTAGAGTAGGATTTGTGGTGGAGAATGTCTTACAGATCTGTTCAATCTTCCCTGTGAAGAAGTCATCAGCAGTTAGGGAAGATGGGGCAGGGGGAGTCGGAGGGTTGAGTAGAGATAAGAATATATTGTGGAGTTTTTGTGGGTTGTGAGAAGAGGCTTCAGTAAGGAAGGCAGCAGTAAGGATGACTGAAGACCAGGTCCAGGACATTCCCTCCTTTGTTGTCCCACCATTTATATTTACATTTACAGCATTTATCAGACGCCCTTATCCAGAGCGATTTATAATCAGTAGTTACAGGGACAGTCCCCCCCTGGAGACACTTAGGGTTAAGTATCTTGCTCAGGGACACAATGGTAGTAAGTGGGATTTGAACCTGGGTCTTCTGGTTCATAGGCAAGTATGTTACCCCTAGGTTACTACCACCCTTGTTGCACTAGAGTCTAATCTGTCTCTCTCTGAGTTACTCTAGATCCTGGTTCCTGGTAATGAGATTGATGATGAATGAATTCATGAAATGACCATGAAATGTACCAGAGGGTCATCACAGCCACCAACACTGTAATGAATGAAGCTTCAAAGATCTTCAAATGGACAAGTGACATTATAAAGCACATACACTGTGGACCATGACACTGGACTAAATCCTGTCCAGTGCCTCCAAACATGGACAGATCCTTTTATAATACACAACATTGGACTTTTTTAGTGAAAGTGAAGTGATTGTCATTGTGATACACAGCACAGCATATGGTGCACACAATGAAATATGTCCTCTGCTTTTAACCCTCCATCCTTAGTGAGCAGTGGGCAGCCATGACACACACCGGGGAGCAGTGTGTGGGGATGGTACTTTGCTCAGTGGCACCTTGGCGGATGGGGATTCGAACCGGCAACCTTCTGATTACGGGGCCGCTTCCTTAACTGCTAGGCCACTGCCTTTTAATACCAACCTTACCATTAGACATGTTGGACTGTTTCTCTTGGACAAATCATTACTAACTGGGCTCTGACACATTGTATGCTCACTCTACCCTGTATCTAAATCTCTCACTCACTACTTCCCAAAGTTTCTTTTCCTTATGTGCTGAAAGGGTCCAAGTGTAGGGGTGTCAAGCCTATTGAGACATACTGTATGTGAAAAATGTTGTTTTATTTGTATCTAGTCACATTATGTAGTCTAGAATTCCATTACTTCTGCTTAAAGCTGTGCAGTCTGTACTTACATGTAGTCTGTAGTTGACAACACCATTCCACATTCTTTGGCTAAATTGTAAATTCCTCAAAAGAAGCATACAAAATATATTACACACTTCTTAAAAATACAAAATAACTAGTAGTATAGAGTGGATTTGTTTTATTAATAATCAAATATTTAATAACCTTTAATAAACTACCATATGGGCAGTGGTGGCCTAGCGTGGGCAGTGTTGGCCTAGCGGTTAAGAAATCATAAGGTTGCTGGTTCGAATCCCAATCCGCCAAGGTGCCACTGAGGTGCCACTGAGCAAAGCACTGTCCCCACACACTGCTCCCTGGGCGCCTGTCATGGCTGCCCACTGCTCACTCAGGGTGATGGATTAAATGCAGAGGACAAATTTCACTGTGTTCACCGTGTGCTGTGCTGCGCTGCTGTGTATCACATGTGACAATCACTTCACTTTAAACTTTACTTATATTAGATGTACTATTTTTAGTGTCCGCTAGAGGCACTGTATTCACAGCTCCATACGCGGATTTCCGCGCTCTCAGGCAGCAGAATCGGGCTGCTGTTACTACAGTTCATAGCACAGGAGCTTTCATAAGTATGCTCTTCCATGTCACTTAAGAATAATTAGTGTGTATTATGCCAGTGGTTGTCTCTCGGCTACCGATGATTACAGTTTAAAGTCGGCGTTTTAAAAAAGGCGGCACGACGTCTGCGTCCCGCTTGGAGAAGGCGCGCATCTGCAAGTGGACCGTGATTTTTATTGCAAGAAATAGCTTCAGATGTTAAATTAGTTTTTTTTTAGTAGGCCCCAAGTCTCGGGCGACCACTGTAATTTTTTGTATTATTTTTGAAGCCGATACTCCTGAACGAGCAGGTAGTGCGCGGGGTTTTTGACCAGATCTGTAATTTGTCTGGTCCTTTCACCAAAGATGAAGGCGAAATCCAGAGAGCAGAGTTTTACTGATTCCAGGGATCTGGATGGATCCAATGACCTGCTGACAGGTGAGTGGAGACATGAATGGCGCTTCTGGGAATAAACAGTCATAATTGATATGATTATTTATGATATTTGTCGATTTGCGGTTTTATCAGCAGTTTTCGCACTGAAAAAAGTGAACACTAAACTTAAAGAAATTAAGTAATCTGTCACATTTTAGCATTGCTGTAATGTATGTAAACATGTTACAGCAGGTTTGTTTGGTTTATTTACTTTATGTCAATGCTAAAATATTGTGTGTGACAGATTACTTCAATTTTCTAAGTTAAGTCAATTTTGGATGGATGCACTGAAAACAGTAAACTGCAGCTGGTGGATATTTAATGTGTTTTTTTAAACTAAGCTGTCTAATTTATGCGTATGAGTAAAAAGATTTTTTTACTTCACTATAATTATACTGTCAATAGGTTTACATTATGGCAGTGCTAAGATATTAGGTGCATCAGATTACTTTAATTTTTCACCAGTGGTCACTTTTTTTGTTGAAAACAGCTTTAGATAATATTAGCCCATGTTGAGTAGGTGTAGACAAGGTGTAGATGATTTTCAGACAAAAAAGCATTTTGGAAGAAAAAAGTCTGACCTGAAGACTTCAATCGCATCCAAAAATAGCTACATTTTTATCTGAAGAACAGCAGTGTCATGGCAGAAATGCCTGTTCTGCGGCTTATTATTATTAAGATGGTTTATAATGCATAATTAACAGCAATTATTGTATGATGAATAAATCACCATGGGTGACCCAGACTTGTCCTTACAATGAAATTATGATCAACATATTAATGGATGTTAAAAGTATGTGGTGTTCATTTATACGTTTAAAACCTGATACAATAGATGGAACCTCCTGTGGTATATAGAGAGTAAATGACTTGACTTGTTATATTGTTGGACTATAGATAGACATTGGAAACAGATGTTCACAACTATGACTTTGTAATGGACATTGAATAATTCATATGATATTCACTGCTTAATGTGTCTCATAATTGTAGAGAGAGAGTTTTCCTCTGTGTCTTGTTCACTGTAGGACAGTGCATCGATTTAAAAAATAAATTACATTCATGACCATTTTTTTTCTGTAATTAAAGATAAAAATGGATCAGAAATCATGTTGGTACACTACCTGCTGTGGACGTTTTATATTTACAGGGAGTGCAGAATTATTAGGCAAGTTGTATTTTTGAGGAATATTTTTATTATTGAACAACAACCATGTTTCAATGAACCCAAAAACTCATTAATATCAAAGCTGAATGTTTTTGGAAGTAGTTTTTAGTTTGCTTTTATTTTTAGCTATTTTAGGGGGATATCTGTGTGTGCAGGTGACTATTACTGTGCATAATTATTAGGCAACTTAACAAAAAACAAATATATACCCATTTCAATTATTTATTTTTACCAGTGAAACCAATATAACATCTCCACATTCACAAATATACATTTCTGACATTCAAAAACAAAACAAAAACAAATCAGTGACCAATATAGCCACCTTTCTTTGCAAGGACACTCAAAAGCCTGCCATCCATGGATTCTGTCAGTGTTTTGATCTGTTCACCATCAACATTGCGTGCAGCAGCAACCACAGCCTCCCAGACACTGTTCAGAGAGGTGTACTGTTTTCCCTCCTCATAAATCTCACATTTGATGATGGACCACAGGTTCTCAATGGGGTTCAGATCAGGTGAACAAGGAGGCCATGTCTTTTATACCCTTTCTTGCCAGCCACGCTGTGGAGTACTTGGATGCGTGTGATGGAGCATTGTCCTGCATGAAAATCATGTTTTTCTTGAAGGATGCAGACTTCTTCCTGTACCACTGCTCGAAGAAGGTGTCTTCCAGAAACTGGCAGTAGGACTGGGAGTTGAGCTTGACTCCATCCTCAACCCGAAAAGGCCTTTGATGATACCAGCCCAAACCAGTACTCCACCTCCACCTTGCTGGCGTCTGAGTCGGCCTGGAGCTCTCTGCCCTTACCAATCCAGCCACGGGCCCATCCATCTGGCCCATCAAGACTCACTCTCATTTCATCAGTCCATAAAACCTTAGAAAAATCAGTCTTGAGATATTTCTTGGCCCAGTCTTGACGTTTCAGCTTGTGTGTCTTGTTCAGTGGTGGTCGTCTTTCAGCCTTTCCTACCTTGGCCATGTCTCGAGTATTGCACACCTTTTGGGCAGTGATGTTGCAGCTCTGAAATATGGCCAAACTGGTGGCAAGTGGCATCTTGGCAGCTGCACGCTTGACTTTTCTCAGTTCATGGGCGGTAATTTAGGCCTTGGTTTTTCCACACGCTTCTTGCGACCCTGTTGACTATTTTGAATGAAACGGTTGATTGTTCGATGATCACACTTCAGAAGCTTTGCAATTTTAAGAGTGCTGCATCCCTCTGCAAGATATCTCACTATTTTTGACTTTTCTGAGCCTGTCAAGTCCTTCTTTTGACCCATTTTGCCAAAGGAAAGGAAGTTGCCTAATAATTATGCACACCTGATATAGGGTGTTGATGTCATTAGACCACACCCCTTCTCATTACAGAGATGCACATCACCTAATATGCTTAATTGGTAGTAGGCTTTTGAGCCTATACAGCTTGGAGTAAGACAACATGCATGAAGAGGATGATGTGGACAAAATACTCATTTGCCTAATAATTCTGCACTCCCTGTAGAGTACTGTATCAGTATTGTTCTCCAATCCAACCACTTGGTAAACTTTATGCTATTATCTAAGCACTTAAAGCAGTCAAGGTCGGACAGGCTCGGGTCAAGGGTCAGATGATAAATGAAGACTGAAGTTTGTGAGGGTAGTTTAACTTACTCTTATTTAACAGTAAGGCACAATATGTTTCCATAAGTTTATTCATAATCTTCAATATTTTATAATATTTTAAAATATTTTATCTATTAATGTGTTGTTTCTTACCATTCATTTAAATTTCAGTGTCCAATGTATTTCACATGCACATAAATATAATAATAGTCCATCTGCACTTTAAAATGAAAAAGATGACCTGTGATTCACAAGATTACACAAATCACTTAAAAAGCAAGAAAGAAAGCAGATACTTCCACATACTTCACTTACACCAAGACCCAGAGCATTACATAAAGAGGCTCTGTGCTTTACATTCATATTGGGATATAAGTTCTTTAAACTGCCCTTTGTGGAACTCAAAAAACATTCACATTAAACCCAGAAAGCATTACTATATGAGCAAATATATCTACCTTTTAAAACCCTGTGACCCTATCACTGACATTCTTGCATTCGTGCCATTATTCTTTATATATTCTGTGATCTATTCCAGTGTAGTTTCTGAACCATGGAACTGTCTATGGTGCTGATCCATGGATGGATAGCATTTTGATTTATTGATACTTGACAAGTAAAAGTTGAGGAGACAAAAGCAAGAGGTGTGAGATACAAGTGGGAATGACATTTATAATAAAAAAATTCCATCTCCGCAGTGCAATAAATTTTCTTCATGCCAACTGCACGTGTGACATTTCTTTAATTTACCATCATGTGGACTGCGTGTTCCATCAGCGTGATTTATGGAAATGAGGGAATGAGTTATGCAAGAGGTTTTGCACATATCCAGCTGGATTATATTGGAGGAAAACAAGGAAAAATTAGATATAGCACGTATCAGGATGCAGGATGAGATTTATGGGTTGAATGGGCGGGGCTAAAGACAAAGAAATGTGCAGTTGGTGACTTTTGTCCTGTTTCTCTACATTTTATAAACGAGTGATTTAAATTCTGTCTGTGCATCAGGACAAATCATAATTATTGTAATTTCACTGATATTGCATTTACTGCCATTTCTGCAGGTTTCTATGGGGCTTTTGAAGGCTGTGTATTTACAGCCTTGGATGCCAGTCCTAATTCTGTTGCATAACAGTAACAAAAGTAACCCTTGCATAATTAATTGAACTAAAACCATCTGGCATGGTGGTCAAACTGAGTCCTGGTCAATTTATGTTTGAAGCCAAAGACATAGAAGTAAATAATCAACACAACAAGAGTGCAAAGGCCAAAACGCAGGGTTAATAGCAATCATACAAAAATGTTCACAATTCTGTCTGATTGATGCACGTCATCACTTGTACCCTGTGTTCCTTCTACCTTATGATCTAAACAATCTAAAATCCGCTTTAAAGCAATTATGCAGCTTCTGCTATACAATTAAATTGAAACAAAAAATTGTTTTTTTTATTTGATTACAGCATTAAGTCTTCTTGGGTAGGAGTCTTGACGTGGCAATATTTAATAATTTAATACTGACAATATTTAATTATCGTTTCTTGCAAAATCATCCCAAATCTGTCTGCTATAGTTCACTTCCATTTTTATGGTTTTTGATGGATTTAATAAATGCCAAGGTGTCATTATTAAACACAAATCTCATTCCTTGGGTGGTAGTAGCCTAGTGGGTAACACACTCGCCTATGAACCAGAAGACCCAGGTTCAAATCCCACTTACTACCATTGTGTCCCTGAGCAAGACACTTAACCCTGAGTTGCTCCAGGGGGGAACTGTCCCTGTAACTACTGATTGTAAGTCGCTTTGGATAAGGGCGTCTGATAAAGCCCATAAATGTAAATGTAAATTTAACTACTGAGATGAGATGAGATGAGATGAGTGCATCCATACAATGACAAGTCTCTGGTCAATTAACAGACTGTTATCCAGATTCTGTAAACATGCTATGCATTTCATGTGTTTCATTCAATTGAATCTAATAGGCCTTAACCAAACAAACCTGCTGTAACCTGATTACATTACAGCAACTCTAAAATATTAGGTTTGACAGATTGGATTTATAAATGAATCCTCTTTTGTTTTCATCATCTGCCAGAAAATCCTTACTCATCACCTGGGAGCAGCTGGGATGAATTGAATATTGATTTTTAAATCCCACACCTCTATCAAGTCTGTCCTCTGGTTACATCCTTCCATCTTATTCTTATGATATGTGACCGGCTGGGGCTTGTCGGGGTTGGGTTAAATCGGTGTTTAAAACGCTGGTGCAGCCATTCGTACGGCCCTACACTGTCGAACCCTTTAAAAGAAGACATGCTCATTCATTTTTAAATGAAAATATATGACACCAACATACAAAGTCTCATTATGTGCTCCTCGTTTCAACTTAATACCCATGGTTGTGCTTATGTACAGGATAGGATGTGTCTCTGCTGGTGCGCAAATTATGACATGTTATGAGGTGCTCACTGATGTGAGGAGGGTGCTGATCAAGCTTTTTTCTTTATAGGGCTTGGCTTCCATGGAAATCCGGGAAAGTGCATTTTTTTTCTGATACTCTGCAACAGGTTAATTAACAGTGTTGACCAGAGTTCTGCAGGAAAAATAGCCATGTTGAAGATTCAAAAGTGTAGTAAACACTTCATCTTGTGAAAACCCTCCCAGACGAGTAATTTTAACAATTTTAACAATTTTCCACCCCATAACAGGTGCCATTGTAACAAGAAAATCTGTTATTCACTTCACTGGTTTTAATGTTGTGGCTGTGTTATTAACCCACCTAAATTTGTGGCCTCCTGAAGGATGTAATTGTGGTCCTCACTGCTTGTGCTGTTGTTCATGCAGCTAAAAATATCAATGTGCTACTGAGTTAATGCCAATTCAATTAAACTCCATATGAACATGTAGTAACGTGCGTGAGAATTATGTAAACAGAACAGTTTATTATATTTAATGAAGTTGTTGGCCAAGTTATTTCTACTGTTCATTTGAGTGTATGTATGTATATGCTTTTGATTGTGTTAGCTGAAGTTGATCAGTGCAGCCATGCTTCATTTTGAAGTGGAATACTATCATGTTGGCTTAAAACTAGTGGTGGGCCGTTATCGGCGTTAATGTGCTGCGTTAACGTGAGACTCTTATCGGGCGATTAAAACGTGCTGCGTTAACATGAGACTCTTATCGTACGTTAATCTATTCACATAGTTGGCTTGGGAGCTGGGTCTATACTACGCAAGCTATTGTGCCGGAGTTAAATGGTTACACTAGATTTATAAGTATATTTCTTCTTTCATTTTGTTTTTGAGACCCGGTTCAGGTCTCTTGGACACATGGCGTGAGCTGTGAGAGGTGCGTGGGGTTTGTGTGCAAAAAGTTATTTCTTTCATTTTAATTTATGTACATATTAGGAATATTTTGCATGTGTGTTATTTTGTGAATATTTTTTTATGTTCTTTTAATACTGTATATTGTAGAGAGAGGTGCAGAAAGACGCGATGTTCTGACACGATGTTCTGACGCGACCTTGCTTTTCGTACAGAATAGACTTTGCACAGAAAATCTCTTGCGTGTCAGCTCATCATTTGTGGTTCAAGAAACGAAATCAAAAACTTACACAACGCAGAAGAAGAACCACTACACTGATGACTTTCACCTTGATATTTTAGCGCGGATGTATACCTAGCCGAATTGCACTGTAGGGGGCGAGAACGAGTCTTCGAACTGTAAAATTACCACATCAAACGTGATGTGGTAACATGGATGCAGCTATTTAACTGAATAAACAGTTGGTAAACACAAGTACATCTTATTGAACATCATTTATTTTCAGCACCAATTATCATAGTAGAACAGCTTTCTCAAGCAGTTTGTGATGCATTTTGGAAACAGGAGATGAGCCCCTGGTCTAATACGCCACCTGGAGACTTTTAGTCATTATTTGGGTAGCACACATATTCTGAATGCCTTCTGCAGAATTCAAATGAGCAATTTTAATCTAGATTAATCTAGATTAATTAATTTTGTAGATTAATTAATTTTGCTTACTCTAAATTAATCTAGATTAATTTTGTTTACTCTAGATGTATCTTGATTAATTCCAAGATTACAGTGATATTACTCTAGATTAAGAAAATTAATCTATGCCCACCTCTACTTAAAACTATTACAACTACTACTTAATACTATTACAAATACTAATACTATACTGTAAAAGAGCAGTGTTCATTTGTATTTCTTCAGATTAGTCTTCACTGGTGTAAAACAATTTAAGGATAATTTACATACTCATGTTGGGGTGTTGAATTCATTAAGGGTTGGATTCATTACTTTGGCTTGAAACTGTGCTGAAAGCCATTAACTGCAACAATGAATCTTCCAGGCGTCAGTAGAGCTGCCTGTTTATACAGGTTAAGCTGTGTGTGTGTGCATGTTAGAATGAGCTCTGTGTGTTTGGTGTGTGTGCTAGAGGAGTCAGTGTGGTGTGTGTGCGCGTGTGCATGTTAGAATGAGCTCTGTGTGTTTGGTGTGTGTGCTAGAGGAGTCACGGTTGTGTGTGTTTGGTGTGTATGCTAGAGGAGTCACTGTTGTGTGTGTGTGTGTTCATGTTTTAACCCATCACCCTTGGTGAACAGTGGGCATGACAGGCGCCCGGGGAGCAGTGTGTGGGGACAGTGCTTTGCTCAGTGGCACCTCAGTAGTACCATGGCCGCTTGGAATTCGAACCGACAACCTTCTGAAACGACAACCGCTTCCTTAACCACTAGGTCACCACTGCCACCACTGTGTGTGTGCATGTTAGAATGAGCTCTGGGTGTTTGGTGTGTGTGCTAGAGGAGTCAGTGCGGTGTGTGTGTGTGTGTATGTTAGAATGAGCTCTGTGTGTGTGGTGTGTGTGCTAGAGGAGTCAGTGTGATGTGTGTGCATGTTAGAATGAGCTGTGTGTGTGGTGTGTGTGCTAGAGGAGTCAGTGGTGTGTGTGTGTGTGTATGTTAGAATGAGCTCTGTGTGTGTGGTGTGTGTGCTAGAGGAGTCAGTGTGGTGTGTGTGCATGTTAGAATGAGCTGTGTGTGTGGTGTGTGTGCTAGAGGAGTCAGTGGTGTGTGTGTGTGTATGTTAGAATGAGCTCTGTGTGTGTGGTGTGTGTGCTAGAGGAGTCAGTGTGGTGTGTGTGCATGTTAGAATGAGCTGTGTGTTTGGTGTGTGTGCTAGAGGAGTCGGAGTGTGTGTGTGTGTGTGTGTGTGTGTGTGTGCATGTTAGAATGGGCTCTGAGTGTGTGGTGTGTGTGCTAGAGGAGTCAGTGTGGTGTGTGTGCATGTTAGAATGAGCTGTGTGTGTGGTGTGTGTGCTAGAGGAGTCAGTGGTGTGTGTGTGTGTATGTTAGAATGAGCTCTGTGTGTGTGGTATGTGTGCTAGAGGAGCCACTGTTGTGTGTGTGTGCTAGAGGAGTCGGAGTGTGTGTGTGTGTGCATATTAGAATGAGCTCTGTGTGTTTGGTGTGTGTGCTAGAGGAGTCAATGTGGTGTGTGTGTGTGTGTGTGCATGTTAGAATGAGCTGAGTGTGTGGTGTGTGTGCTAGAGGAGTGTGTGTGTGTGTGCATGTTAGAATGAACTGTGTGTGTGGTGTGTGTGCTAGAGGAGTCAGTGGTGTGTGTGTGTGTTTGGTGTGTGCTAGAGGAGTCACTGTTGTGTGTATGCATGTTAGAATGAGCTCTGTGTGTTTGGTGTGTACAGCAGCAGGACAGTTAAGCTCTTGTTTGTCTTTCCAGTCCACGCCAGGCCAAATGCAGGGCAAGCAGCAGCTGTTCACTTTGATTGGCAGCTCGTAAATGCCATCTTTGTCTTTGAGCGCTGCATGATGTTGGATTTACCACCTTTCTGCTCCAGATGGGAAAAAACGCTTGCTCTGCTAACCTTGCCCATGGACTAATCCACAGCTGAAAAATCATTAGCTTTACCTTCATTAGCGTAATGAACTGAATTGGAAAACCATTATGATAAAATAATGGTATAAGCCGTGGCTTAGAAGAGATTCATATGAAAATCATTTCAATAGAGGATAATTTTTGCTTGATGCTGCTTTGCCTTACTCAGTGTAACACATGGTCATATGTGTCAAGAAATCAGTTTAGTTCAGAGGAACATGCAGCAACCTTTTACTCGGCATTATATTTGCTGGTTCACTGTGTTGCCCGCACCATATGTTAGTGCGTCCACCATATTGTGAGTGGCAGATTCCACCCTGTAAAACAATACAGGTAGAAATGTGTTTCTCAATAAAACTATGTTAGAACATTTACATTTACAGCATTTATCAGACATCTGATTATGGGTCTGCTTCCTAATCCACAGTTTTTCAGTTGTGGTAGGCCACCACTGCTCTCAAATTATCGATGAAATCAAATTTATCAACCCATGGAGATCTGGAGTCATGCTCAAAAGTAAAGTGGAAAAACACACTACAGGATGATCCAACACCTTTATTGGGATGTCTTGCTAATTGCCTATAATTTGCCCCTGTTGTCTATTCCATTTGCACAACAGCATGTGACAGTGGACAGTAGTGTGATTGACTTGGAGTTACATTCTGTTGCTTAAGTGTTCCCTTTACTTTTTTGGACTTTTTTGCTCCCCGGGCGCCTGTCATGGCTGCCCACTGCTCACTCAGGGTGATGGGTTAAATGCAGAGGACAAAATTCACTGTGTGCACCCTGTGCTCTGCTGCTGTGTATCACATGTGACAATCACTTCACTTCACTTCACATACAAGTGTGCTTTTGGTTCCATGGACCTTTTTGTTTTTACAAAATATCTTACAAAAGAGAATTGGAAAATGTATAATTACAGTAATAGATACAGTAATTTTTCTAAAATGATTACTTTAACTATGAAAAGTCAAAACAGCGTTGTTCAGGAAGCATTTCACTTCGTGTTCTTCTGCTATAACTATGCAATCTCAATATGAACTAAAAAAATCAAGTATTAAAGAATTTCAAGTTTGTATTCTTATAAAATGACAAAATAAAATAATAAAAGCCTCAATGACAAATGCAACCCTTTATAAATCTAAAACAACAACAACAACAACAATAATCTTAACAATCAACATAACAAATACAAACAAAGACAGTATGTGATCACCAGTGAAAGGTAATCCTCTGGGATTTGGTTTGGGGCATAATGGGTATCTAAGAAAGTTATACACTGCAGCACAGCACATGGTGCACACAACGAAATGTGTCTTCTGCTTTTAACCCATCACCCTTGGTGAGCAGCCATGACATGCGCCCGGGGAGCAGTGTGTGGGGACAGTGCTTTGCTCAGTGGCACCTCAGTTCCACTTTGGCGGACTGGGATTCAAACTGGCAACCTTCTGGTTACGGGGCCGCTTCCTTAATCACTAGCCCCTCCCAATTCTACGCAACATTGTTACGTTTCCACAGAAATGCCACTTACAGTATGGCAGCAGTGCTGACGCACAGACATGACGCGACTATCCATATCTATGATTCCAATGATGTTCATGAAAGCGCATGTCTTTTGCAGCCTCTGAAGTTGGAGCCACTTGCATCAACCCTGGTTTTCAGCCCAATGCTGTCCCCTTGTGGGAAGTTCTGATCAGTTTTGATTTTAAATTTAGAGAAGAAGGTGAATATAATCTGGTTGATTTTGTTCTCATGCTGTGCAGTCAGTAAAACAGTGTGAACAAATGATCAGTAGGGATCTAATACATCCCAACACGGTGCTGTTAATGATCTGCTGATTTGAAAAATGCCCTAGAAGATTTTTCAAATATATTTATACCACTTTATTTACAAAATCTTAGTACTGTGTAAAATATCCCCAAACTTTGACAACATGGTCTTGAAAAGTGATTCCATTTATGAGTTGGGTCTTTTTAGTAAACATATAAAAAGTGTCTCCTGTCATACGTCCAGATAACTTTAATGTGAGAACAGTGGCATTCACAAAGAATTGGGAAAATACATTTAAATATGTTGGCTATGGAAGCTCGGTGACTTTTTAAACCCTATTAACCCGCAAGCATGCATCAGTAAACCTACTTCTGTGTGAACTACTTAAAAATGCCTACACTACTGCTTAATATATTGAATCAAATCCATCGTGAAAAGTTTGAGAACTGCTGCATTAGGTTATTTATAGTTGTGTGTTTCTGCTATAATATTTTGCTCAAAGTTTCTGGAATGTGAAATTGTATAAGATAAAATTAGATAAGATAAGATGATTCTTTCTTAGCACCACAAGTGGGAAATGTACATTATCATGGCAGAAAGTGGACAGTTGTTATGACCACAGGCTGACAGGGGAAGGAAGTGCAGAGATGGGACGTCTGGACAAAAGGGTTTTATTACTAACAAAAGAAAATGGCATGAGGGCCAAAATAAAGGAAACCAACAAAAACATACCCACAGGCATGTGGCGATTGCCAGGAACATAAACACGCAGGTAATTTGTGTGTTGTCCCTGGCTGGTGGAAAGCCCTGCTCCATTTGACTAGCCGAGACTACCGCCACCTTTAAGAAACATTTGAAAACTAATTTGTTTAAAAAGTATTTCAAAAGAGTAACACGCACACACTCAAACACAACACCAAAAAAAAAATCATCTAGCACTTAACAATTCCCTAGCATGTTTCTTTTTCTTGACAAGTTAGGCCTTATCAGGGCTCTTAGTTTTGTAACTCACAATTTATGGAAATCGAATGGGAATTTCTGGTGTCTTCTCCTTGTAAATCGCTTTGGATAAAACTGTCTAAAGTAAAGTAAAGTTAAGTAATGTAAATGTATCCACATTAATGCAGCAGCCCTGTCTGCATGCTGCATTCTGGTTTTATGGAGTCCTGATCTATTAAACCCAATTGGTGCCACCTGGGCTGGTTCAGGACTCCATAATCAGGTCCATGGGCACCTGCTGTGACAGCCCCATGACCCCAGAACGTCACAACAGTACAAGATAAGACCAGCTAAATTAAATAAATATATAATAAATAAATATGCCGACAGTATGATATAAAAAGATCACTATACAAATAAATAATATGGAAATAGTTGTGGATGAATGTGTGTGTGTGTCAGGACTAACACCCGTGATGGTACTCCAGTTCTGTGTTTTGGTCCAGATTTTTTGTTTTCATTTGTTAAAGGTCCCTTATTAAAGGTCCCTTATCATTCCCCTAACCTGTCTATGGTCCTCCAGTGGCTAGAAATGGCAATAGGTGGAAAGTGTGCTTTGGCCATTCTGTGCTTTGACGGTCAGATCTGGAATCGGTCGAATCTGGAATCTGATTGTCAACTTCCTATCTGCGGCAAACATTGAGTTGGTGAATGATGTTGATGATATCATTTAGACGAATGTTCCCTCAACTTCTATAGTCCCCTCTCCTCCTTATTAGCATTTGTTATAGTTGGTTGTTATAGTTGTGAAAGTGAAGTGATTGTCATTGTGAAACAGCATAATTACGGAACGTGTCCTCTGTATTTAAACATCATGATTAGTGAGCAGTGGGCCGCCATGAAAGGAGCCCGGGGAGCAGTGTGTGGGGACGGTGCTTTGCTCAGTGGCACCTCACCTTGGCAGTGATTATTGGTCCGTTTCCTTACCCGCTAGGCCAACCACTGCCCCAGTTGGACAGTGAATCTGTCATTCTTCCACCACATTCCTGTGACAATATAAAATATGTTTATGTATAAAGCATATTACAAAGAGAAATGTAACATTTTCATATACATAACAAATATAAATTGTGACATTGAGGCTAGAAGGGAAACATAATTTCTTTGTTTCTTGTTCATTTTGTAACATGTTTGTAGACCCTGACAGTCTGCTTCAATTTCTTTGTTGGTTGAAAATGTACAGGCAACCCTCCCTCTGGTAAAAAAACCATAAAGCAGCGCTTCCTCAAGCTGCTGCCATGCTGCCGCTCTGACTCAACCTCTCCCATCATTCAGAGTAAGTTACTGCACCCGCACAGCCAGTTTGTTGACCTCTTTATTGAAATCCGTTCGAAACGGATTAAATGCTTTAACAGATTACATTTTTTCCTCAATTTTTTTATAGAACACCCCATAATGACCACATGAAAAAAGTTTGATGTTTTGGCAAATTTCATTAAAAATAAAAAACTGAAAAATCACATGTACATAAATATTCACAGCCTTTGCCCAATACTTTGTTGATACACCTTTGGCAGCAATTACACCCTCAATTCTTTTTGAATATGATGCACAAGCTTGTTACACCTATCCTTGGCCAGTTTGGCCCATTCCTCTTTGCAGCACCTCTCAAGCTCCATCACGTTGGCGCACAGCCATTTTAACATTTTGCCAGAGATGTTCAATCGGAGTCAAGTCTGGGTTCTGGCTGGGCCACTCAAGAACATTTACAGAGATTTCCTGAAGCCACTTCTTTGATATCTTGGCTGTGTGCTTAGGGTTGTTATCCTGCTGAAAGGTGAGCCATCACTCCAGTCTGAGTTCAAGACCACTCAGGAGCAGGTTGTCATCCAGGTAGTGTCTGTACATTGCAGCAGGCATCTTTCCCTCTATCTTCACTAGTCTCCCAGTTCCTTCAGCTGAAAACCATCCCCACAGCATGATGCTGCCACCACCATCCTTCACGGTAGAGATGGTATTGGCCTGGTGATGAGCGGTGCCTGGTTTCCTCTTTAACATGACACCTGCCATTCAAACCAAAGAGTTCAATCTTTGTCTCAGCAGACCGGAAAATGTAGTTTCTCGTGGTCCGAGAGTCCTTCAGGTGAACTCCAGGTGGTCTGCCATGTGTTTTTATTAAGGTGTGTGTTACCTCCCTGGACGTATGCTCCCACGTGTTCTGTGTGTCTGGCTGTGTTTTTGTGTCCCGTCTCTTTTAGGTTGACTTCGTGGGAGGAGTAACATCCTACCAGCTCCACCTACCATCTGCCTATTGGTCACCACCACCTACATAAGACTTTACTCTTTTGGGAGGTCCCCAGGGTCCATGGAGATCTGCAAGGAGCTCCGTTGGGGATCTCATTCGTGTGTCTTGTTGCTTTGTGTGATTAGACCCTTTGTTGTTAGCCTGTTAGCTTTATGTGCCATTTTTGTTAACTTTTGTGCGTGTTTGAATTATCCCCGCTGGACCACCCCTTCTTTTAGGCTGTTTTGATGTTGGTTAGATGTGCTGAGTCCGCTGTTTTATTATTTTGGCTTGGAAAGCCAAAATCTTGTTCTTCCACTTCTTATTATTCTTATTCTACTGACGTTTTTCTAGATGCATCTCCTCCTACAGTTTTCACCCTACATTCTCCAAACTTCACACATGTATCCGGCCTATTGCCGTGGGGTGTGCTTGTGCTTTTCTAAGGGATACGTGGTTCCGCCCACCTGCCACACCCAGTTTTATGAGCCATTTTTCCCATAGACTTAACATTGGAGCGCTTTTTGACAAGCTCTCACATCAACAAATTTAGCCCTACACACCCGAAACTCAATATCGAGCATCTCCATGACCCCCTCTTTCCGTTGCACCCCTTTTTTCCCCAGTGGCCACGCCCACACTCCTCCCAGTCAGCCCCAAATTCTCCCCATTCACATATAATGGGAACTTTAACCCTTTCTCACATCAACACACTTCAACATATTGACATGAAACTTGGTACACACCTTCTTCGGGGTCCCGCCTAATTTTCTAGACCACGCCCCCGACTACAACCACGCCCCTTGCACCAAAACCACGCCCCCAACAATTAACCATGGCCAAATTCACTTTGCTGGTTAACAAACAACATCCCCTAATTGCAGGCCACACCCCCTTGTACACCACGCCCGTTTTAACAAAAAACACGCCCCCAGAAACTAAAAATGCCCAAAAAATTTTGCCAGTCGACAGACGACACCATTCAGCAAAAAACATGCACCTTTTTCTCTTTTAACCTTTTTACGGCTTTCCAAGCCAAAATCGAAGTTTGTTCACAAACTTCCCCGTTCTAGTTGTACCTGTTAGCTCACGGTAAATAAAAGCACTGTTTCATATGCTTTGTTTGGTTGTGTGTGTAACAGTGGACCTCCTCCTCTCCACACCCTTCTCACGTTTCTTCGACCCCTAGAAATAGAAACGTGACAGTGTGGCTTCTATTTGGCTACTCTACCATACAGGTCTGATTGGTGGATTGCTGAAGAGATGGTTGTCCTTCTAGAAGGTTTTTCTCTGTTCACAAAGGACCTCTGGATCAAAATGACCCTCTGGTTCCTGGTCATGTCCCTGACTAAGGCCTTTCTCCCCTGATTGCTCAGTTTAGATGGCTCTAGGAAGAGTACTGGTGGTTTTGAACTTCTTGCACTTATGGATGATGGAGGCCACTGTGCTTATTTGTACCTTCAAAGCACCAAAGCACTGTAACCTTCCCCGGATTTGTGCCTTGAGACAATTCTGTCTCAGAGGTCTACAAACAATTCCTTTGACTTCATGCTTAGTTTGTGCTCTCACATGAACTATCAACTGTGGGACCTTATATAAACAGATGTGTGTCTTTCCAAATCAGGTCCAGACAACTGTTTTATCCACAGCTGGACTCCAATTAAGATGCAGAAACATTTAAAGGATTATCAGTGGAAACAGGAGGCACCTGTGCTCAATTATGAGCTTCATGGCAAAGGCTGTGAATTCTTATGTACACGTACATTCTCAGTTTTATTTTTTATAAATTTGCCAAATCCTCAAGTGAACTTTATTTCACGTTGTCATTATGCCGTGTTCTGAGAATTCTGAGGAAAAAAATTAAATTGAATCAATTTTGGAATAAGGCTGTGAATGCACTGTTAATACTTTCCGGATGTACAGTAGCACATACTGTGCCACCGGACCGCCCTTATTAATGCCTTGTTTCAGTTAATTAGCAGACCATTACTAAATGAATGTTTTTTTTTAAGTAAAATTATTTTGTTGGATTTTTTTTACATTCCATTGCAAATGACCAGGAAGTAAATGTTTAATTCAAATACAAATTCCTGTGTAATATGCATTGTTATTTTAGGGAAATAGGCCTGACAAAAGAAAAGTGAATCCCTTGCCTCTAACACTTGTACATTTTTGTAATGCATGGTGTGGTTCTGTATATTTCATCGGTGATTTCCTCTGTGTGAAATATAAATAGTAGGAACCAATCATGCTGCCAAACAGCTAATAATACATGGATTACTAATATTATTCAATTAAATGTATTTATGTTGCATGCTTGCATGAAATTGGTTGAATCTAGTGTAAATGTAGTCAAATTATTTAGTTAAACATGATTAGAAAGTGTTATAACTAATTTTCCTTATTGTCTACAAATGTACAAATTTCCTTTAACTCCTGTGGTTTGCTATATTAAAACAGCTCTTCTCTGTCTCTCTCTCACTCTCTCTCAGACAGTGTAGATGATGACTTTGAGCTCTCCACCGTGTGTTACAGACCTGAGGGCTTGGACAAGCTGATGCAGGTGACCAAGTTTGACAAGAGAGAGCTTCAAATACTCTACAGGAGCTTCAAAAGTGTGAGGCTAATGATCTGCCGTTTCCATTTTCCTTTCCTAGCCCTTGTTGATTTGTTCTTTGAACGGTGATAATCATGAGTATCTTGCATGGGGTGTCTATATGGGTTTATTTGCATTGTAGGAGTGTCCTAGTGGAGCAGTTGACGAGGAGACCTTTAAATTAATCTACTCCCAGTTCTTTCCTCAGGGAGGTAAGCATCCAATTTGCCTCACCAATTAGGAACTGTGTATTAAATGGGTCATCAGACAATTGATACACTCTGATCAGGTACTGGAATTAAAAAAAAATCTATTTAGGTTTAAAACTACTACCATTACTAATGCCGTTAGAGAAATGAATTTATAAATTAATTCAAGGAGAAAATGTTATATAGTTTTTTTTTTTGTTTATGCAATTGCTTATGATTTCTTTATATCTTAAAACTGAACCAGTCTGTTTTTAATCTGGTTCTTTATTTCTCCAAAAATGACCACTAAGAGGTAAGAGCAATATTCATGCCAATATCCATAACAATGTTTCACAGAGAATGAGCCAGAGAGGTCCAACCACAGAATTGATGCCCAAAATAATAAAATGCTTTATCATTCTCCAGATTCAAGTAATTATGCACACTTCCTTTTCGAGGCCTTTGACAAACAAAAAAATGGAGCAGTGAGCTTTGATGTGAGTACTGATGTGAGTATGCATTGATTGTGCAGTGATTGCTTAAGAAACTTAACATCCTGACTCACTGTTTGACATCTAACAGGATTTTGTCACAAGCCTGTCGATTATCCTACGTGGGTCAGTGACAGATCGTCTCAGCTGGGCATTTAATCTCTATGACCTCAACAAAGATGGCTGCATTACCAAAGAGGTACTGTAGAGGGCATTGTGTAGCAGCTGATGCTGGTGGAGTGCGCAGATGTTGCTGCACTGCAACTGAGAGAAACACAGATATGCAGCGTTTTGGTGTTTCGGTTCATGGATGATTCTTTCCTCCCTCCCTCCTTCAGGAGATGACTTCCATCATCAAATCCATTTATGACATGATGGGGACATACACGTACCCTTGCATCAGGGATGACGCTCCCAAGGAACATGTGGAGAGCTTCTTCCAGGTGTCTGTCTGCCGCCAACATCTACCCTGCTCTCACTAAGATAGATGAGCAAATATACTAGACAATCATCAATCATAAATGCAGAAATGCCAATTGTTGTAGAAAATTATTTAAATTATGGTCATATTTATTTATCTCCCAGTCCTATATATTAAAGTGACATCTGGCTGTAAAAAATGTGAAAGGATCCATGGAAAACACACATGGTTAACCTACAGGCTGTGTTCTACCTGTGTAGACTGTGTGCTCTTGTGTGTGCAAGCATCAGATCAACAGACCATTTCCCCCCTTCTTTTTCTTCATTAAGAAAATGGACATGAACAAGGATGGAGTCGTCACCATGGAAGAGTTCCTTGCTTCATGCCAAAAGGTCCTGACCCCAAGTATATAGAGCATTGTTTTATCTCTCTGATGCTCATAATCATTGTGTACTTGTGCTTGTTTCACAGGATGAAAACATTATGCAGTCCATGCATCTATTCGAAAATATCTTGTAGAGTAGATGAGGTTGGGGCGTGCTTCCGTTTCCTCCATCACCTGCAGAAGAGAAGGAAGAGATGGTGAAATATTTATTTTAAGTGTTCACACACCTTTTTTAGAATAAAAACAGTCCTTGTGTTCCTTCACTTCAACCTCAAAAAGACCAGATCTCAGTGGTTTAAAACCGATGAATAAACCATCTTGTCATTTTTATACATAAACATATGTATATGATGTATGAAAGGATCTCACATCTGTTATCTTTTTTTTTTTATTCTTTATTTCATATTGAAGCAAGGTCATGGGACAATTTCCCCTGCCACCTTCTAGTTGTTCTAGTCTTCCTGTTCTGACCATCACACACACTCATACAGCAATAATCAAAGCGCTGCAAGATTTAGTCTGATTCAATGGCCTGAGCTATGTATTTACAGTATGTCTTGTCTTCTTCGGTGAATTAGTCTTGGTCAGTAGGTAACAATAGATCATGAACAGGTGACCTGCATGGTGGAGGAATAATGGGGAATCTGGTTGACATTTGTAAAACAGTGAATGAGGAATGTAGACACTGCTACATTTTTTTTGATTGCTGCTTGCGCAGTGGACATGGTGCAACTATTGCAGAGCCAGTCAAACGCATGAGACGCCACAAAATCAGTGTTCATGCTCTGTCTGAAATGAGGGACGCTCTGAATCACTATGCTGGCATAAGAAGTGTTCATATCGACTGTGTGTACTTTGTGCATGCAATTAAACGTGGACAGCAAATCTATATTGGGGGTTAATGTTGCCATGGCCTGATATTAACCGAACAAAATAAATTCACAGTTGCTATGCAGTTTGCCCTCATTTATTTGCATTTAAGACCAAGTGATATATTACTAATTCGGTTTGTCAGAATTCATGAATAAAGCCATGTTTGGTTTGGAAGTTGGAAATGAACAAGTTTTAGTAGGGGGACAGAAATCCCATGGATGTGGGTAGTTTGTTTCACTTCAGAAAGTAGATTTGGAGAGAGTAGACAAAAGAAATAATAGCCAACATTTTGAACAGCTGGACTGTTCACCTAAATATGGCTGATGATTCATGTCCAGAAAGAAAAAAAACAAACAAGGATTTAAAAAACACTTAAGAGTGTGTATTGTTTCATTTGCTAGGTTACATCCATACTTCATCCACATAATATAATCTGAAATTAGGTTCACATAAAGTCACTATATTATGGGTGTTAGTAGCCTAGTGGGTAACACACTTGCCTATGAACCAGAAGACCCAGGTTCAAATCCCATTTACTACAATTGTGTCCCTGAGCAAGACACCTAACCCTAAATTGCTCCAGGGGGATTGTCCCTGTAACTACTGATTGTAAGTCGCTCTGGATAAGGGTGTCTGATAAATGCTGTAAATGTTCATGTATTAGCTGTTCATAACTATTCTGATTGCAGGATGTCAGATATTGTTAAGAAAAATTTAAACAATTAAATAATTATGAGGAAATACGACTACTTTTCAGAAGAGGAAATACAGAATATAATACAGAAATATATTCTGACCTGTAAGCTGGATGCTTTATTGTGAAGAGTTTTTCAGCTTGTCTCTGAAATAGCAAAGCCACATGGTAATAAATTATTAACAAATATATTGAAAAATGTCCTCCAATCACTACACAGTAAAAAAAACAAACTGTAGTAGCCTAGTGGGTAACACACTCGCCTATGAACCAGAAGACCCAGGTTCAAATCCCACTTACAACCATTGTGTCCCTGAGCAAGACACTTAACCCTATGTTGCTCCAGGGGGGACTGTCCCTGTAACTACTGATTGTAAGTCGCTCTGGATAAGGGCGTCTGGTAATATGCTGTAAATGTGAATGTACACTAAAAGACTTTTAACTCTTTCAGATGACATCCCCCTCATAATTAGAGTAAAATTTACTCTATGGCCTGCGTTATACTGAATTTAGTGTCAAAATTTACAATGAAATGTGTAAAATTATTTAGCATTGAGGTTTATTCACAGTAATATGATTTACTCCTTATTTTTACTCCAGAATTGGTTTAATTTGAATGTGCAATGATATATAATGTGTATTTCTCTGTAGTGTTATTTTTTACATATTCATCATATGATGCTATATTACTAAATGCCTGTGATCAAACCTTTATTATCTAGGAAGTAGCTACTTAACATTATAACCATGGGTGAATGGTGCCAACACGTCCTTCAGTGAAATAATACTCATGTAGCATTACTCATAAAACTCATTCAATGTCAGGCAGGACTGGATTGGGGACAAGACAATTTTAACTTGAACCTCACTGGCAAGATCAACACTCTTGCCTCTCGATCTCTGGGGTGCTGTGGATAAAGCCGGCAATCATTCGTAAAATAAACCAGTGGAAACTTACCTCCTTGTGTTCAGCCTCACTGGCGTTCTCATTCCCACCAACACACGCTCTCTTTCTGTTCCACGTCAGTGTTCTCAGATGTATGCATGTGTACAAGAACTTCTTGGCAGAACATTCACTTTGACCTAAACATCTTTATTAAGAAATAAAATACGGGACTTTTGTTAATGGCAGCAAAAGCAATTTCTGTTGTAGACCTTGAACATGTGATTATGAGTTGGTGTTGAAAGGCACCTTATCTCACCAAGGTTATGAATATTATAACTCATTCATGTTTTATGTTTGCACCTCATAGTATACATGTTTTTTTTTAAAAGCCCAGCAGATTGTGCTGTCATGCCTCTCTTCATCCCTTTATGGGGGATTACAATTATTAATATCACCAGATCCCTTTGTAGTAGGATTACTGTGATTGTCTTTCATTTGTGTTTCTCTACTGACTTTGTTTGTGTATTCAAATGCTTTTTAATCATTCCCACAGGTAATAAAACACATCCTGATAACAGGCCCAAAAACCGGTAGAATGTGGCAGAAAGTAGCTGTTTTGGGGCATGCTGTGTGGGGCATGAATTCTGGAGAAGAAGCATGAACACATATATATTTATATATATATAAGGAAGAAGTGATGGAAGAATTGAGTGATTGTCACATGGGATACACAGCAGCACAGCACATGGTGCACACAGTGAAATTTGTCCTCTGCATTTAACCCATCACCCTGAGTGAGCAGTGGGCAGCCATGACAGGCGCCCGGGGAGAAGTGTGTGGGGACGGTGCTTTGCTCAGTGGCACCTCAGTGGCACCTTGGATCGGGATTCGAACCGGCAAACTTTAAGATAGTAAAGATAATATAGACAGATAAGAACCTATTTTGTTTATATTATAACTAAATATTGCTTCTGGCAGCAGTTGTTTTAAATTGATTTCACAAATTTCCATATCTTTTATTGCCACTCACATACACAATGAGCAATCAGACACAATATCAGAGGAAGGTAAGCTCACTCACAGCCTTTTGTAATAGAGCCACCTGTCCCACAGAGACAATGCAGGCTGTTTTTCAGGCAGCTGAATTCATTTACATGTGCAAAATTGCAAACCTATGCTGACTGCTAGACTAATAAATCCATCAAATATAGAATCAGATTTAAGTAAGACCAGACCTTAGTTTAGTTCTCTCAGTGTAAATGAATAAGCCTGTCTTGATCTTGTCTTGGAATTTATAGTCTTTAAGGTCAATTTAAGTTGAAGCAAACACCACTGCCTTTCTTCTTCTACTTTGCTCCATTATCTTTCTGTCCTCTCTCTTTTCATTACTGCTTGCTGACCATTGCCACATTATTAGGCTGCATTATTGCTCACCATCTGCATCATGGGCCTCAGAGGAGGGAAACCGAGGAGCATTTGTGAATTTTTGACGGGTAACGTTTGTAAGCGTGAGAAATGCGATTTGTGGCGTGTGGAAATGTGTGTTTCACACGCTCAATGCACTTGGTTACATTCACACATCTGCAATACACTTATTTTTAAAGTCTCCGCATTTAACATTTTTTGGCATATACCCATATACAGGCTTTTCCCATATGTGATCCAGATAGGTCATACCTGAAACTGTAAGATCGCCACGGGTTTGATCCCATGTGGCCTCCGTCCTTCCTCAACTGGGAAATGTAAAAACTTCGTCTGTTTCTGAATGTATTTTACATTACATCATTGTATAGCGTGGGTTTTATTTTCAAGTAAACGCTTGTTTATATCTCAGGATTAAAAACGTGAAGCGACATATTCAAACGGCCCAATAGGAGACCTAGTGAAGCTGGGACGCGCGGTTAAGCCACGCCCACGTGCGAACGCGAACCAATCCGGCTCATAGTAGGCGGAGCGACCGTGGCAGTCGCGCTGGATTCAAACGGAAGATGGCCGCTGAGAAAGAAATCGAGGAGAGCCAGCACAATGCAAGGTAATTAAAAAAATGATCATATTGCATAGGCACATGCATTATACATGTAAATATATATAGATAAAGGGAGGGAGGGAGGAAGACGGAGTTCCCAGCCTTTCTGATCCAGCAACATCAGGCAGCTTCTGCCAGTTTACATAAACCAGACAGACTGCATAAACAGACCCACCTTTCCTAGGCAAGTCTGGTTTTTAATGGATTTCCATCTCTGATGAACTTTCATTGGTCAGTGGTCAGTGATTATGACCTTCCTATGTTACTGTTTGATATATTTCTAAACCTCTATAGAAAGCATTATAATGAATAACATTGTTACTTTTGCATCAGTGCACCTTAATGCTATAAACAGTACAGAAGCAGCGCTGGGGATGAACAGTCGACTCTGTTCCTCTGGCTGCATTCTGAACAGGTCTGTGCAGTTTGCTATTTTCTGGTCTTTCCAGAGGCAAGATGTGCAACATGTCAGCCAAGCCAGATTCAGGAGCCAACGGAGGAAGTGGCTGTGCGCCTGTAATCTACAACCCTGACTTCTTTGTGGAGAAGCTGCGGCATGAGCAGCCGGAGATTTTTACCGAGCTGGTCCTGAGCAACATCACGCGGCTCATCGACCTCCCTGGCACAGAATTTGCTCAGTTGTTGGGGGAAGAGGAGCCAAAGACGCCCACCAACTCTGGTTCAGGAGTTGGCTTCTTCCGCTCCTTCAACTTCCTGAAGCGGAAAGGTCTGATGTAATATGGTTTACAGATTTTTATGGGCAATTTTAATTTTAATGAATCAGTTTTGCATGTTTGTAATTCCATTATTTCAGTGTCCATCTTTTTGTTTTCAGATAAAGGAGTTGTCTTTGGGACGCCGGTGAACGAAGAAGGAATTGTCCACATATGCCATCTTATAGAGTACCTCAGCAAAAGTGAGTTGTTTGCAAGGTTCAATATTTAAACTGTCTGAATATCTACCTGTCTTTTACACTCAACGTGTCTGCAGACCTGCATGTGCAGGGCCTGTTTCGAATCCCGGGAAACAGCACAAGGCAACAGGCTCTTCGCGAGCAGCTGAACAGCGGGGCCGACATTGACCTGGCTTCCGGAGACTTCCATCCAAACGATGTGGCCAGCCTGCTGAAGAGCTTTCTAGGAGAACTGCCAGAGCCACTGCTTACTCACCGTCATTTCCACGCCCATCTCAAGATAGCAGGTGCTCCAAGTCTACAAGTCTAATAATATTTCAAAAACCTTTATACCACTCTGTTCACACCTTACTGTCAACTCATCATCATCATCATCATCATAATAACCTTAATGTGTTGCTTAACAGATATTCTTATGCATTACATGATAATTTTTCACTCATCCTGGTGCAGATCTCACGCTGTTTGATGAACAGGGGAACAAGACGGCCACGCCCGATAAGGAGCGGCAGATCGAGGCTTTGCAGCTGCTCTTCATGCTGCTGCCCACGGCCAACCGGACGCTGCTCAAGCTGCTGCTGGATCTGCTCTACCAGACCGCCAAGCACCAGGACAGGAACAAGATGTCCGCCCACAACCTTGCCCTCATGTTCGCTCCCCACGTCATGTGGCCTAAAAATGTACTACTTCCCGTTGGTTCTGTTAGCTGGCCAGTGCAAGTGCGGCCTTGCTTGTGACATTTGTAATCTTGTATTTTGTTGCATGCTGTTATTTATGCGCCGTCATCATATGTTTAACACCAGACATTTAGTCTCATTCACAGATTAATGAATCATTTAATTAAAACAGATGACTGCAAATGATGTACAGGAGAATCTAAAGAAACTCAACAGTGGAATGGCCTTCCTCATTAAACACTCTCAGAAGCTGTTTAGGGTGAGTAGTGTGAAAATTTAGTTAAGCTTTATACAATTTTGCAATTTAGCAGATTCAAATATGAAAGCTCAGTTGAGCTTTTCAGAGAGACAGTTATTCCATGTAAATTTTTAGTTGGATTTCCATACCAGCACACTTGCATGTTTTTTTTTTTTTTTTTTTTTTAGTTTTAATAGTATACTGTTCCCTCTCCTGCAGGCTCCTGCGTATCTACGGGAACTCGCACGGCTGCAGTTTACTGCCACAAAGCTCTTACATTCCAAAGTTGGTGTTTTTTTTTTTTTTTTTTTTTTTTTTTTTTTTCCTTCTCCTTCAGTTACAAAGACCTACAGTGACTGTCAGTTGTATTTTTACCTCTGTTTAAGGATGATTTGGACCTCTTGCCGGCGAACGCATCCCCAGCTCGGCTTCTGTCCAAGAGACGCGGCCAGGCCCTCGACTGCGAGCAGCACACTGAGGAGGCGCTGAAAGAGCTCTTCCACCACGTCAACAGCAACATGCCGAGCTCCGCCAAGAAGAAGAAGCTCATTCGACAGGTCCCTGCACATCATTTCATTAAATTTCTAATTATTTCTCAGTCTTAGTGACCCCTTATACTGTATCGGAAGTTTCTATCCGAAATTCAGCTTTGGTGCAGAATTACAGGCACTTTGATCTAGTCTCACAATGAGATTTCCCCAAGATTTTAAATTCCTCATTAGCATTTATGAGGAGGAGGAGAGGCGGGATGAGGAGGAGAGCGGGCATTTGTGGAAATGGTGTCATCAACACCATTCACCAACCACAATGTTTGGCACAGACAGGAAGTCGTGTCGGTGATTTTCCAGGAAAAAATAAAAATAACCCACTGGTTCTTTGCATTAAGGAACTTAAAATACATTTGTGCTAATTTTGGCATCCAATCACCGAGCAACTGCAATGCTTGGGTCTGGAAGCCATGACTGTCGGTGGAGACAATGTTTTAGGGGAGGGGTGGGAAATTCTCTGGGCGGAAAAAGCATGAGAAACAGGAGGTAACCTTTACCCTTATGACTTCATAAGGGGACAAATTCCAGATCCGACTGTTCGAGCTGCTGCTCTCTGAATGTGGAACTCGTACTGATGTTAAATAATCTCACAAAGTCAAATTTTCAGGTCATGGGAGCATCTATTAACATGCTTATCCTCTGCAGTTTGTCAAGCAGTCCACACCTGGGACCCCAAGCAGTCAAAACCAGACCCCCACCAGCACGAAGCATTGTCGCTCGCGCTCGTTTGGAGGCCTTATCAAGGTGAGGAGGCTTTGTTCAATCCACCACCTTTGTACTTGCATGTCATATCTGCAATTCCTGATGCTCTCTTTCCCGTTTCCAGAGGAAGGTTTTGGGGACCCAGCCTACTGTTGACCGGCGGGGGCGTCATGTTTCTCCTGAGGCGGTAGGAAAGGCTGGGAAGGAGAACATCAGCCTACAGCCGGTAAAAAGAATCCCCTCAGATGAGTCCAGGCTTTGTTTTAATGAGTATCTGGTAGATGGGACTCCAGGGTCTAATTTAATTGCAACTAGTGGAGATTAAACATCCTTACACATATATGTACAGATCAGCATAAAGGTTTTCTGCGCTGGTGATCTGCAATTGAAACAGCTAAGCCGAGAGGGCTTTGATATGGCTAGAGATTTGTTTCTTTAAATTCTGTATTGAACTCTGCAAATATGAAGAATAAACCAATTAAGTTTGTAGGTTTTTTCTTTTTTACAGCCCCTTGCTTTTTGCTTTTTCTCCCTGCAGGACTCTTCAGCTGTGTGCATTTCAAAAACTCAGAAGACGTACATATAGACGGCCAAAGGAGGAATATTCACCGCTGTTTATTTTAATCTGTAATAGACGCGACTAATATATGATAATAACTCATACAACTGCCTGTTCCCAATCAGAGAAGGGACTGTTGTTTGGGAAAGGCACTTCGGCACGTCCTGTGCACTTGTCGGTGTCTGTTGGGATTGACCACTAGGTAGCTGAGCCTTAATGTTTAAATTCCGTATCTGTTTTTTTTTGTTCATATTTAACTTTAATGTAATTCCAGTGTAAAATTGTAGTCCAACTCTGGACTGCAATCAATTGTGATTGCAAATGTGTTTAGGTTGATTGTTACGATAGGGTACGAATGGGAGAGGTAGCAATGGGGTGTGGTCACTGGTAACTGTCATTTAAAATACATCATATTCCCCAAATGGCGCTAATTAAAATGTTTATAGGAGTTTTGGGGGTTTTGCTGGCATATAATATTTTCTGCTGCTGGTTGCATAGTCTTTGTGCTTTAGGAAGGTGTGGAGCTGACTGCTGTTTTGACTGAAAGAGCAAGTGAGAGCAGAATGTGTTGAAGGTAAATTGGAAGGTAGGTTGGAGTAGGTTCATGCTGGTTACTTTGTGTGTGTGTGTGTGTGTGTGAGAAGGGTTTTAAGAGTGGTTATTTTTATGTTTACTGTTCTTCAGCAGCTGCCTGATCTCCTCAATATCATACACCACAGTGGCTGCTCAGAAACATAAAAAAACTGACCTAGGGTTCGTGGGAATGTGTGCTTGTGGAAGCTGTACCTAAAGCACTTGACTTTACCGCTGTTACATACAGTGTCTAACATGGACCAGCTGTTACATAACAACCTTTTATTCTTTTTATTCGTTTTTTTTAATCCTTCTGTATTGTGTCTAAAATGTTCTGTGAACTCCAATTTTATGAGGTCTTAATTGTCTTTGTGTAGTTTTTATTTATGTCTAATACTTATGTGGAAATTTATATTCTTGCTATTAAAACAATCTCCCTAAATGTATTGTTTTTTTTTCCAGGATCTGATACAAATTACAAAAGTTACAACCCAGTATATATGAACTAAATGTGTGTAGTAAGTGTGCGAGAATGTTACTTCATTCCATTTTGTATTCCTATTTTTTTTTTTTAATGTATGAGTGACATCAAGCTATGCATTTATCCGAATTGAAAAGAAGTCCCACTACTTTTCTCCATGTAGGTAACTGAGGATAGTGTTACATTTGTATCCACGAGGTGGCGCTCAACGATAAAGAAAACGTAAAGAAGGTGGCTCAGGGCACGAGAGGACTGTTGTTGTTTTTTTACTAATGTTATAATATTAGGAATTATTAAAAAATATATATGTGTGTCATGTTGTAATAGGTTTAATGAAAATCTTCATTAATATACTTGTTTACTTTGCATAATTCAGGGTTGTTCTATGTCACATTGATTACAGACCCCTCATCACTCTGAGGGGGTTGCCCTGTGCCCCACATCCCTTCCTCTCTGGTCCACAGGATCCACATTTGGCAACAAATACTGCAGAATTTGTATAAAATGTTATGTATAAGTGAGGTTATATTTTTCCTAACAAAAGCATCAGTGAATAATAAGTAGGGCAAATCGATTTTTCTGGAATAGGATAAAATGTAGGTGTTAAGGTGGAGAGAGGGGGGTCAGGGATAGTAAGCATGGACCCCCACCCCCCATCTCAGGCCCTAATTACCCCCAGGGATAGCATCTGAGCACTTTACAGACAGCGGGGCTCCTGCTACTGGAGGTGTCTGATAGGATGCTGAAGACTGGATGGGGATGGGGGGGTCTGTATGTGGAAGGGGCTACAAAAGGGGAGGAGTCAGATGGCTGTTATTTGTGGAATAATGATTGCTTTCAGTGAGTGAGAGAGTGAAAAAGACACTCTGGTTCTCCTTTTCTCTCTCTCTATTTGTCACCCTGGTCCAACTCCCCCCGAGGACAGAATGAATGATCGAGTGTTAGTACAGAGGGAGAGAGTCTGTACAGTACAACACAGCAAGGGGAGGGAACTGCACCATAAAGAGGAAAGGCAGAGAACAGAAAGAGACTCTCTGAAATGGATTTTTAAAAAGCAACTGGACAAAACCTTGCAGTGACATTAAGAAGGCCTTTCATACCTGTTTTACATAAAGCTGTGGAATTTTATTTTTAGGGAGTAATTAGCTTCTCCGTATCCTCGCATCTTATTGGCTTGTGTAATTGGGGGCGGGCTTGAGGCCAGCAGGACCCCCTGGCGAGGGTAGTGGCAGTGTGTACAAGGGTAGCCTGTGTTTTTGGATTTGTGCTGGAAGACAGAACATGCCGAGGAGGTCCAGGTTTCCCATGGCAGAGATTTGGACGCTGTCCCTGTGGGGGGTCCTTGTGCTGGGGACCAGCAGAGTGGGAGCCTGTCCCCCTCACTGTTCCTGTACCGGCACTACCGTGGACTGTCACGGGCTGGGCATGAGGAGTGTGCCAAGGAACATACCCAAGGGCACAGAGAGACTGTGAGTACTATCCTACCTGGTGTGCATGTGTAAGTGTGTGTACATGTGTTCTATTTGCAATATTATACCGTTTTAAATATTACGTTAGTACGTTTTGTTTCTTCATTCTTTCTGTCTGTTACTCTGTAAAACAGGTTAGCTGGTCACTACACACACACACATGCTATAATGATTTTACGGTGTGTAAACCAGCAGACATGCTGGTTCATTTCACCGGGCCCTGGGTCAGGTCCTTACCTGGCGTGGTGGGTGGGTGGGATTTAAGAAGGCTGGATGCCCATCCCACTCAGTACTGTCTGATTGCAGTACTGGATTTCAAGAACATTTGTATATGTCTGATGTATGGATCTTTGATTACCTTGATTGATTAATGACAGAGACTACTTGTCAAAGAGACATTTTAATTAGCTGATTTTGCTGAACCTCTGCAATAAGAGGAGACCAGGCAGGTTTGGACTGCCCCCCCACCCCCTACTGCTGGTGCACAGCAAGAGCCTCATTTATCAAGGTGACTGCACCAGTCAAACAATATCCCTTCCTGTCCCCAGAGCATTGTCACAGCACTGGTGAAAAATGGAGGTAAGGGGGGACACACCAGAGGAATCGTTATTTAAATGGGGTGGGGGGCATAGAGGAACTGTGCAGATTGTGTGTGTGTATTTGATGTAGTGTGTTGATCATTTTTAAACACAAAGACGTGGACCAACAGACCCCTGTCCTCTTTATGTCATTCTGTATCAGTGAGGAAGCGAAGCAGCAATTCCAGGCTTCTGCTCGGCTCATTTTTTTGGACCATGAGCAATGATGATTTTAATGTAATGAGTGTCTGGAAGTTAGCCCTGCATCACCCTTAGTGAGCAGTGGGCAGCCATGAAAGGCGCCCGGGGAGCAGTGTGTGTCCGGACAATACCTTGATTAAGGGGACCTTAATAACATATAATTTACAAATAATCGTTACATATAATTTATGTTCATTACATATAATTGATGTTTAAAAACATGAATGTGTAATATTTGTTTATATTTGCAATATTTGTAATATTGAGGTCAATAGCATTTCACTGAATATCATAACGTGTATGACCGTGTACGTGACAAATACAATTTGAATTTGAATTTTGAATTTGATCTCCAGTCCACCAATGCTTGGAAAAAAAAGGTTGTAGAATTTCATATGCGATGGAAAATTAACAAAAGCATCTTTTTTTTTTTACTGAAAGTGTTTCAATGTATCTTTTAACATGATTGAAACTCATACCATTTGCTTTGACCTTAGCACCAGCAGAAAGGTATGATGATATTTTATGTATAAAATGGATGTACACCAGACAAGAAAAAAAATCATATTTTCTCATTAGTAACAGTATCCCAGTGTTTCTCCAGTTGAACTCAACTATCTTCAGTATATATGAGAAGACCTCCTCTTCTGTGCCAGTCATGGTTTGGCCAGTGGTACGTTTCTACAACGTATAATAACTGTAAACTGACCAAAACATTGAAAACCGGTGGACAGATGTTACATTGTAAGAGAGATGACTTCTTGATTCTGTCTCCACTGTAAAAGAGGTCTGGACACCAGTGCCCAGTAAGAGGGGTTGATGCATGCATGTCATTCATGTGTCCATTCAGACATTTTTGATGGGTGGGCACCCATCATAATCATTTATGAAATGTAAAAATTGAAAAAGTATAATAGTTACATGCAGATTACATAATTACATAATTAAATCAGGATTCCTTACCATGACATCACAAGGAAGGAGAGAAAGGTTGGATGCTGTAGGCCTGCCATGTATTTTTTTTTACATAAAAGTGAAATGATTGTCATTGTGAGACACTGCATCACAGCACACAGTGACACACCGAAAAATGTGTCCTCTGCTTTTAACCATCACCCTTGGTGAACAGTGGGCAGCCATGTACTTTTCTCAGTGGCACCTCAGTGGCAGCGTGGCGGATCGGGATTCGAACGAGCAACCTTCTGATTACGGGGCTGCTTCCTTAACCACTAGGCCACCACTGCCCCATATATACTGCCAACAGTGCTCAAAATAGCAGGTGAAATCTATAAAGCTACTTTTCAATTTGCCAACTGAAATAATGAGGTATATTTATAAAATGTAATATGTATCTTTACCTTACCGCTAACCTTTTTAATAGGCTATTTGTAAATACATCTTACAAATATACATTATTCAAGTACAACAGTGATAAAATAGTACCTTTGTATCCCACTTAGAATCACTAGATCTCAATTAATTGATTTTTTCACAGAAGCTGAGAAAAGCAATAGAAAATTTGTCACTTATAGAGTCAGGGGCCAACCTGAGGTCAGACACCATCTGGGGTCTAGGTGCACCCATGTGTACTTCATCCATAATGTGAATGCGGTTGAATCCATTACCACCAATAGAGTTTGGGTAACTCTGTGAGTTATGAGGGAGGCAGAACACGTTGTGGAACACGGGTGGATATTCGTCTTAATCAGCAGCACACTTACAGGCCCCTGTGGCCTGAAAAGGGACACTGGGGACAATAGAAATGCCGGTCTGTATAGATAGGGTGTACACTCACTGTTAAGGTTCATTTAAGAAAGGCGATGGTGCCTTAGGGCACGTCTGATGGATTTGTCCCGGTGGTGTGTGAGTGTGTATTTGTGGGTGTGTCCAGTCATGGGCGCAGATGCTGGACTGGCTGAAGCATTGTAGAGTTGTCTGCTCTGATTGGTCACACGCGAGTCCTCATTAAGAAGACCGCAGGAGACATGGCAATCATTGTCCAGGTAAAATAAGTGTTTGTAAAAGAGCATTAATGAGAGGTTTTGCCAGTTTGATTCTGTTTTGTACACTGTGTGTGTGTTTTATGCTGTGCTTCTGGTGGTTTCTCCATAGTTTTTATATGTTGGCCTTTATCAGACGCCCTTATCCAGATATTTGCTCACATACTATCCCGGAATTGTGAACGAACACTGACTCTCTACATCAGGCCTCTGTCTTCTCACACTTCCTCTCCAGAACTTTCCAGGTTCCCAGGCCCTGCTACTGTACCCTGGTTGAGGTTTGGGTCACATAACCCCACCCTGTATCCACCCTCTCAGTCCCTCATAAAGAACAGCTGTCCTGTCCAGTGAAGCTGCTACCTGATACACGCACAGTCCCAGCATGTCTCACCTTACCACATTCACTGCACAGGCCCATGGGAAAGGTGACATCAGCTCAGCTTGGCTGTAGCGTTATCGGTCAAAGCAGGAGATGAAGTCATGCTGTATCGTTGCATTGCTGGATGTGCAGAGATGTTTGCAGAGCTAAAGTTTTCACTGGTTTTCCTCGCTTCTCGCAGTTTATATATCTCGTATGCGTGTGCGCGGACACACACACACACATCTCTCACTCTCTCATACAAATGAACCTGCATTAAATGGATTATTCTGATGAAGCCTTTAACCCATGGCAGCAATAATTGTAAATACAACAATTGTAATTTAGTACTGTAACAAAAATATCAATGAAGGTTATTTTCGTATATTCTCCTGAAATTCAGTCAGTTTGAATCTGAATGGATGCAACACTTCAATAGTCTAGGGGGATTTAGAATAAAAAATGCAGAAATAATAATACATAGTCATTTACAAGTAAGAATGTGTGCATCACATCATTGAATTTCATTCCACATTGATCATTAATTCTCTAATCCAGTAGGGGGCACGGGCAATTTCTTAATAGTTCATTTTGGTCCTTCCACTTTTTTTTTAATTACGCCAGATTAACTGATTTTTTTAAATCAGTGCAACTGTTTTCAGCAGGCGTACTAAAATACTTTAAAAAATGAAGTTTTTAAAGTGACAAGTTACTAAGTTACCAAACACAGCATGATTCCAAGACCAATAAAGTTCCTCTCAACATGCATGCAGATATTTTGTCATCAACAAACTTTTCCAGTTTCCAGAGTCATTTACAACATCAGCAATGTATGAAATGGCTTTTTAATTCATTTTGACCCCTCCCCATGTTTTTGTAGCATGTCCTAAATATTTAACTGTTGTTACCCTCATAAAGCTAAATGCAGTAAGTGTAAATATTTCTGATGAAACATTTGACAGATGTTTGGAAGGAGATTGGTTGTATGGGGACGGTTATTGAATTTGATTGATCTGATTTTAACTGGTATTCAGTGTGTTTACACCTGCATTATTTTACTTGTGTGTATGTTCTATATGTACTGCCCTGTTTCCCATCAAAACATTGCAAAGACTTTACAGTTGCAAAAGCAGAAAACTTGCATAATTGGCAAAAGGTTAAAATCTGATGTTGTGCAATGAATGTATTTTACAATTGAATATTCTCAGATATAACTTTATTATCTGAAATATGTATAACACAAAGGACGTTAATGAGTGATCTCTGTCATGGGTTATTAAATTTCTGCTTTAAATTTTGTCACAATATTTTAATGCCTTGAAATTCTGGGCCTGTTTCAGAGCTGGTAAAGAAATTACTTTAGTGCACATCATGATAGATTAGAAAAAGATTCCCCGGTAGATTGGGTGTAATGAATACTTGCCTTAAAAGCCCACATTGGGGTTCAGACTTGAGATGGTCGTGTGTGCAATGGTTTTTGACCCTCACTATGGATTACTGTTAGTTAGTACTTAATATAAAATATGATATGATCTTATTATCACTTCTATGAGAGTGACATATAAAATTACCCTTAATAACTAGATCAGATTAAATGTTCTATGCTGGTCCTTGCTTGAAACTTTTCTCTTTTCTCCTGTGTGTAGCAAAGTCCAAAAATAAATCTCAGAAGATTTTTCTTTGGGCAACTGTGACCTGTTCACCCACCCCAGCATTACAAACACTCACACTCTCTCAGTCACTGCGGTTTTAATTAAACTTGTCACCGGTGAAATCACCCACAGTGACCCAGACATAGATGGAATCCCACACATCTCAATCACAAAGTAATTTTCTTCCATGACGACCTGCTCCATGGTGATTTCTCACTAGGCATGGTTTGGAAAGCAACCTTGCTATGATGGGATGGGAGCCAGACTCTCGGGTCACCAAATCCATCCTTTCTCCAAATCTCACTCAGTTAACTGTATATTTTCCTTCTGAGGTGAAGATGGTTCACGTTTTCAGGATGATGCACATTTATTAAATCAAAACATTTGTCTAACAAATGATTCTCCTCTGTTCTTTCTCATAGGGACCTAAATGGAAACAACCTTACTCACATTAGCAAGAATGACTTTGCGGGCTTGAAGCACCTCAGAGTCATGTAAGTTCTGTTCAAAATGACAAAATATGTTTTTCTTTCATTACTCACAGGTGTTAATACTTATTTGTGAATGTCAAGATAACAGTGGCTGTGAAGCATGTTACTCTCCATTCAGAGACCGCAATCTAATGGCAAATTCCATGTGCTTTTTGGTAAGGTTCTTGGGTTTATCATTCACCCAATCAGCTCATCTAGGGTTACATTTTAGCCCCTGGCTATGCTGAGGGAATCAGAGAATCAGAAGGGAGATACAAAGAAATACACTGGATCTGTATAGTTGCAACTGACATTACCTTTATGACTGACAAATCTTATTCTCAGTCAGTTTTATGTTTTATGTTATGTTTATGTTACAAATAAAATGTCATTTTTGTAACAATTCCCTAACTTTCTTTAAACTCTGTGTTTGCACTCTGCCATTGACTAATTTACTCTATACAGTTTAGGCAGCTTTAGGCCAGCCATCCTCTTCTCCTGACAGTTTTCAGAGAAAAAACATATGGCAGCCTCTCTAATACCCTGATAAGCCTAAGACCCTTGAATGGTAAACTCCAGGTCCTGACAGAAGGAAACACCCCCAGTGGCAAGTTCAAGTGAATTTTGCTATTAGACAGCAATTACACTGTATTTATACAGCAACCTGCATACAGTCTCCATTATTCATGTCAACAGTTGTCTACAGAAATACTTTACAATCTGTGTAAAATATTTTTTTTAATAAATCTCTGTGTGGTGTGTAATAGTCAGTATGCATATTTAACAACCTGGGTTTCCCTTAATTCCTCCTTCCATCTCCCTCTATCTTCTTCTCTACTGCTGTCTTCCCACAGACATCTGATGGAAAACCAAATTGGGGTTATTGAGAAAGGAGCATTCAATGACATGAAAGACTTGGAGAGGCTGTAAGGACACACACACACATGCACACATCACCACCAACAACAAATACCACAACGCACATAATTATTTCCATCTTGATGAGGTCCTGATGTACGTAGTATATGTTATTGGCCGTGGTGGCCTAGCAGGTAAGGAAGCAGATTCATAATCAAAGGTTTGCGAGTTCAAATCCCAAGCACTGGATTAAATGCAGAAGACCATTTCCATGTGCTGTGTATCAAAACAATAAAAAACACTCTCACTGCACATTTAACTTATTATTTTCAGGTAATGAAATACTTTAAGTGTAAATATCCAAAGTGAATTGGAAAGCGGGGTACTTTCAGTCCTACTATTGGGGAACTGTCATGTGCCTCAAACCATTCCTCACCAGTTAATGTGGTGTGGTGCTGAATGGGGTGTTCTTGGTCAGCAATGATGTTATGGTAGATGTCAAAAGTAGCATATGTGTAAAAACAGGACCTAAGGTTTCCCAGCAGAACATTGACCAAAAGTATCACACATCTTCTGCTGGCTTGCATTCTTACCATTGTACATCCTGCTGCTCGAGTCAGACCCTTCAGACCACCAGCCTTATTTCCTTGCTCTGTGGTGAACGTATGATGCTCATTGTTGGAGATTTTGGGGCTAGATGTGGGTCAGCATGGACTCTCAGATCAGTCCATTTGATGAACTGATGTGTGTTCTGACAGCATCTATGTAGTCTAGTGCTATCTTCTGCTAGTCAGTACTTGACAATCATCCTGTTGATGGATGTACTTCTCTGTTCGTCCTTTTTTTGGCAGATATAGTATATGAGGGACACCTCACCTCAAATGGTTGTTGGAGATGCTCTGACCTATTAGTCTAAACTAATCATAAACTACATTATTTCTGACATATCCCACCCCAGAGTGTGTTTGTGTGTAGGGCTCGTCTTTTAATTTTTTGATGAAATTTGTGTATGTCCTGCTTTTCCAGGAACTAAATACATTCTGTGTTTAAATCAACCTACACCTTTTGCATTTAGTCGTCGCTTTAATTTGTTCACAGAACCGAAAACAATGTTTTAAATGTTCTGTTGATAAAATGCACTGAATGTATTTTGTGCTCGGAAATAAGCACTTGACACATTACACCCAATAGCGTGTGTTTGAACTCTGACCCCTTCCTCTTCCTTTTCACCCTGCCCTGCAGACGTCTGAACAAAAACCGGCTACAGCAGCTGCCAGAGCTGCTGTTTCAGAATAACCCTGCCCTCTCCAGACTGTGAGTACACACTTCACTCCTACACTCTCTGTTTCTCTTACATATTTATGATAACACATATACAAACATGCTTTCATAGTTTATATTTATGTGCGTTCAGAGAAATGTGCAAATGTGCAACAGACAAACCTTACATCAAAAAATGCCAATTTTTAAGAAGCATTTGTCCTCATGTAGACTAGTGCAGACTTCTTTTCTAATATTTGTGAGGACAAGTACAAGTTCACACCCAGTCTCATTTTCCCAGGTGAGAATGTGGTTGTGGGTAAAAGCCATTATCAGCCACACAGCAGATTCTTTCTGCTGGTGTAAAGTGCAGGCACCCTTGTGAGTCCTGCACCACAGGCACCGATAGAAGGTGAAAGAGGGCAGATTTAAAAGAGGGATTTACTTTATTTATTTCATCAGACAATTTTACACTCATTTCATGATAAATGCATGAACGTAAGACTTTTCTTCCCAATGCGGTACGTGGAGTTCATCGAAATTCCATTCCATTGCATATTTTCAAGGTCATTGGCATGTGTTTGATGTTGGCATCAAACCTGTCACTGCTTCAGTAACCATCTGGATCATTCAGGAATAATAAGTGAAAATCCTGCCATATTTTATGTTTTATGACATTCTCATATAATGATGGAGAAGGTGTCTGGAGAACAACAGGAAGGTGTATGGAGGGACGACTAGAGAAGGAGGGTGGACAGATGTTCTTGCAAATTTTACACCTTCTCCCTCTCATTAGGGAACGGCCATATGGACTTTCTGTGTTCAGTCGATAAGCATGTAAATTCTTAACACACACAAGCACACACACATGCACTTTCAACATCCAGCCAGCCAGGACGGATTTTCTCACGTTGCCTTGATAAATTCATAATGCACATCTCAGGGGGCATACACACACTCACACACACACACACACACACACACACACACACACTCACAGTGGGATGCCATCTGTGTGTGATGCAGTGTCCGATGCCCGTGCTGGACAGTTCGCCACATGAATGTTTTTGAATGTTGTTTTGAATGAGTTTGGCAATTAATTCGGTGTCCTCTCTGTCCCCCTTCTCTCATTCATGGCTTTCCCTCCCTCCCTCTCTCTCTCTTCCTCTCTCTCTTCCTCTCTCTATGGCTGGGTGTGGTCTTTTGTGCTACCTCTGTCCTCTGTTGTGCTGCTTCCACACCCAGACCTGCTGCTTTTGTTGTAGAACCTTCCTCAGGGTCTTGCCAGGTCATTCTGGGAACTGCAGCAGGAAATGGGCAAAAAAAAAGAATTGCTCAAATATTTATATATGAAAATGAGCAGTGGGCAGCCATGACAGGAGCAGTGTGTGGGATCGGTGCTTTGCTCAGTGGCACCTCAATGGCACTTTGGTGGATCGGGATTTGAACTGGTAACCTTCTGATTACAGGGCCGCTTCCTTAACCGCTAGGCCACCACTGCCCCACTGGTGTCTTGCCCAGGGACGCAGTGGCAGTAAGTGGGATTTGAACCTGGGCCTTTCTGGGTGAGCTTATGCAGAGTGATGTCATACAGATATTAATGTAATTAAACCTTATCAAACCTTGAAATAAACATTACTAACTAACAACAATCATTACCTTCAAATTAAATGTATATATTACAAATAATAAATTATTCTGTTATTTCCATAATGGCATAAAACTTGCTTCATGTTATTATGAAGGTAATTCTTGTGCCACCAAAATATTCCTGACCTTTTCAGGCCTATAGTACTGACAAAAGGTGTCATATAGCATGGCATTGTTGGATTTTGGATAATACTGTAATAACCCTCAGAGGTACTGCCAAGGCTTTATCAGTGCCACTGGTCCGCTCTCTGTGCAATCAGACGAGGCTAATTAACATTGCAATTACCAGGAGCACTTTGTAATGATGGCTTGGCTCTAATTAGCATGTAGGATCTCACTGGAGTGTAGTGCTGATTGAGCAGTAAGCTTGACAGTAATGGCTGCTTGTGCGTGCATGCTTGTGTATGTGTATGTGTCTAGACAGGGGTGGCGGGGAGGGTGTGTGTGCATGCTTTGTGTTCTCATTAAGCTGAATGGCTTGTTTGCGAGCAGGTAACAGAGTCAGATGGATTCTGGGGGAATACCAATTAAAAGGCTCCTAGACGTGGCTTCAGAAATGCCAGCAGTAAACACACACACACACACACACACACACACACATATACACACACACACACACACACTTAACTCTCTCTCTCACACACATATCATAATCACATGCAAAGAAGCAAGAAGTGAATTTGGAACTGGAACGTTTGGGACCAGCAGCACACACCCACACACACCCCTCCCCACCACATACTCTACGTATTACTGTTGATCATCGAGTGGAACTCTGGTGGATTGTGTCTAATGTACCCAGTCTTGTGATGTGCCGGTAATTGGATTGGGACTGGGGTACAGGAGCAGAGAAATGTTCCTCAGGGGCAACACATAATAAAACTCATGCTTTATTTACACGCTTCATGAATGTGTATGTGGTTTTCGATGGAAAATAGTTTCAAGTATGTTTTTAACCATCTTTACAGTAACTTACAGGGACTGCATCAGTGTAAAAATAGGAACAATAATTACATTTGATTTCATAAATGCTCTTGATATCCAGAGACCTGCTCAAAGATCTGAAGGATGGGCTTCAAACCTTTTAAATAACTTCCTATGAATATTGGATTAGATATTTTTTAGTCAAAAGCTAAAATAGTCAATCTTGCAATAAACCATTCAGGTAAATCAACATTAAAAATGCACTAAATCAACATTAAAAATGCAACATTAAAAATGTATTTTTTATCATTCTCTGTCTCTCACTTAGTCACATTTTAAAAACCATGAAAAACGTAAAGACCAAGTCTAGAGTGACTGGTTGTGAGGTCAGTGAGTGGAAATATTGCTGAAAATCTGTCTTCTGCTCCCTGCTCTCTTTTCTCAAACGACCCAGTAGTGTTTCTGGGAAGAAACAGAAAAGTCCCTTTGAAAATGGGGATTCAGACTTTTTATAGATATCACAGCTGAGTGTTGAGAAATGGAAAGAAAGGCAAGCAGAGATCCACACAGCACCAGGCAGAAAGCTGAAAAAGTAATGGCAGCGTTAAAGTTCCCAGTGAACCAACTCGATACAGTCCTCCGCTCGTGTAAACGGGACACAGCACTTTCAAGCCATTTGAAGAAACAAAATGTTTCCAACCGAGCTAAAGTACATTTTCCTGCCAACTCATATTATTAAAATAAAAATTAGAAGGATCTGTGCAGTGGTAACACCACCCACACAATCTTCAGTTTAGGTCAGGCTGCATTGTTTAAAACACCTGTTATGAACAATGTAAAATTTGACATAAAATAAATTTATTTCAGCATTTGTGTCAAAAGAGCAAAATAAAAATTTTCATTTGTGATACTGGGCATTTCATGCCACCGTATCTTCCTTTGAATGTTTGTCCTGAAGGCTCAGCAGTTGAATTAAGCTCCTCTGTGACAGATGACCAGGGAAAGAAGGGCTTTGATGGAGCAGCTAACACCGGGTTAAACTAACTTTTAATTTCCTAATGCAAACAGCCAATCAAAATTGGGTAAATATCAGCGGGCAAAAAAGGCAAGCGATTAAAAATACAACAAAGACGCTCAAAGTCTCTCTTCTTCTTTCCCACTCATCCCTCCATCCCTCAGTGGCCCCTGGAGGAGGATTTTTCAATTAAACACATCACTCCTGGGGTGTCACACAGCATGTCCTCAATATTTACAGAGGAAATGCTGCCGCCAAGATGATGGTCTTGGATGGCCTTTATTGTGTTTGCAAGCAGAGGTCTCAAACAGTCCGAGGTCGGCACAGACGCGGAATGTTGCCGTGGGGAAGCTGATCCCACTGCACCGGTGATGGCAGGGGTTACTTCCTTCCCAGGGTTCAGTGGGGTATTTGTAGAGTTGCAAGGATTAACCGGTTCGATGATTATCTGTGCTGTGAAACGTCAAGACTTTCCCAACATTGCAAAAAAACTAAAAAAATACTCAAGAACCAAAGACATAGAACAGTGTGACCTGCAATGACAAAGTGAAACACCCCAAGCGGATCATGGCAGAAGGATGATGAGAGACAACCAACAAAGTGACTACTCCACCTAGGAAGCGCTTGAAGTCTCCTGTGTGGGAATATTTAGGATATCCAAAAGAAGCTAAAGGAGAAATCCAGGACCAGGACCCATTTGCAGAGCTTGCAGAAAAAAGTTGTAGCCAAAGGGGGGTTACAGATTCTGGGATGGAGGGGTGGCTATTATAAATCTGCAACAATTCACCCCTTCAGAGGCTAATTTTATAAAACACGTATCTATTAAATAAAACGTCATAAAAAGGTGCTGCTCAAGTTGCCGTCTAGTGTTGTGGGCTGCTAATTAAACTTTGCTTCCTATTTGTCTATAAAAACACGGTATGTTTACTTCTCCGATCGTCTCCTGAAAAGGAATTTCAAACGTAGCCTGTTTGCATAGGTGCTAAAACGGTAATTCCCATAAAGCATTGATTTAGGAAATATAGCGTCTCATTTTATTAAGTGCGGTGACAAGTGGAATTTTTGTGTGGATAACTACGTGAACATGCGCACCTTTTCGCACTTCAACTTGAACTGATTATGAACTGTTGAAACTAGACAGGTTTAAATTATTTTCTTTTTTTATAGTCAATGCATTTTTGTAGCATAAAAAATGCTACAAACATGTGTACAAAGATTACTTTTATTTTATTTACACATGCTTGTGTGTTTGCAGGATTATTTCTATATATGACTATAATTTTAATCGTATCAACCCTCCCTGTAGGTGTGTGTGTGTTTGTATGTTGATGTGGACGTTCATTTACATTCTGCGCCTGTTTGTGTGTGTGTCCTTTTTGACTCTCTCAGTTGTTTTAACACATTTTTGCCTGAAGCCGGCTCTTTGATTGCTAGGGAGCTGTAATGATGACACAAAGACAAATAAGAAAGAGAGAGAGTGAGAGAAATGGCCCCCATCATGGTAAAGCTCATTAATGCAGGTTTCTTGATGAAGCTGTCAGGCATATGGAGACAGCGGTGGGAGTGTAAAGGCCTGCAGAAGCGGTTCATTAGAAAACATCCATCCTTACTGTCCTGAGGCAACACAGCAGTGATGACACACACCCACACACACCCAGATGATGATGATTAGCGTCTGAAGCGCTGTGTACTGGTGATGGCCCAGCACCGCGTCTTCCCTGGGTTTGCATAGTTGGTACAAAGCACCATCTATCTTGGTGAGCAGCATTCATCGTTGGTAAGAAACAAAAGAGACAGGGCTGAGCAAGTGTTTCCAGGTATCTGAGTGTGCGGTTCTTCACTCATAAGCGTCTTCTGGTGACTTATTCAGCATGGCAGCCTGGAGCTCAGAGGAGCACCATCAAAAATTCACACGTTGCTTTTCTCTGTTTTCCTCTGTGTGACTTTTCTCAGCTAGAAGGACGTGTTAGCATCACAGCGCCTGATCCGTGGCACTCTGCAGAGTTCACGGCATGAAAGAGAGCAGCGCTGATAAGATGCTCAGACGACAAGGAAACAAGCCACCGAGAGGAAGTGACATGGGATTGATGGATGATGCATGATGAGGCGGCAGGGTGCACTAGAGTAAATACGGCATCGAACAAACACATGTGAACAGTTGTTTCCGTAGCTACATGACATTCTTGGGGAAAGGGGCACAACTGGGAATGCCTTTGTATCCTAGAAACTGACATCACATCAAGGATTTTTTGGGTGGTGGGAGCTGTGTAGCAGCGCCACATGTATCTGTAGGAAAAACAGGGCCCGTGACTCCTCTCAACATATGTGTCTTATTGTCTTATTTCCACTTAGAGGTCACACTTTACAAATTCCAAGAAAAAAATTAATCAAACATAACATTGTGTAGAACATATGTAACCTTTTAAATCATGTGTCATTCAGAGCAGAAAACAGGCCATATTTTAAGATGTTTAAACTGAAACAGTGTACCCACGATGTAAGAAGAGAAGAAAGTCATGAGGCCAGAAAAATTGAGACAGGTCCATAGTCACTACTGAGTAGCCTGTGAACATCTGGGAACTCAGGAGACCAGTTGCTGGAGTTTTGGGAGAAAAATGTTGTCCAATTTTTGCCTTATTTGGGATTCTAGCTGCCAAATGATGTGCCAAATGTTTTAAATTTGCCTGGACTGCAATCAGGCCAGTTCGACATCTATGAATATGTGGTTTAGCATCAACTTGCAAGATAATCTACAAAAATTATATCCCCTGGATGGGAGCAGATGTTGCTCTGTTTACACATTTGAACAGTGATGGTGCCTTTGCAGATGTGCAAGATGTCAATTTCATAGGCACTAATGCATGGCCCTGCTCCTCTTTAGTCTGGATGCGGCAACCATGCTTTGCCATTTTAAATGATCCTTGGCCGAGAGAAGACAGCAGCATTTCTTGACATATTTCTTCCTTCGCTTTAACCTGCATTTGTTAAAATGAACCTACTTTGTTACGAAATGTGTCTCCATGAGCTCATATTTTTCAGGTTTTATTTTCTACTGTAAATATAATGTAGGTTTAATGGTGTTTTTTTTCTTCTTTCATAAAACCTGATACTGACCATCTATCAGTATAGTGACACACAAGGGGCCAGGTGTGGCACTGTCTGCAGAAAATGAAGCACCTGCAGCACCTTTGCCACAAAGAGAGCAGGAGGAAATTATTTGGGGCGGACAGGGGAATCAATTAGTCATGTCTTCATTTACACCATGGATTACCTCACATGGGAAGCAGCCATTTTATTGTAGTGAAATTTAGGACACAGGCTGTCTGGTCTTTCATTGTGTTTGAGATCGAGGTTAGCGCACTCAGTCGAGACCTCTGGTCATTTGTGAGAGATATGGAAATCCATCATACACAGCAGCTCCTGTCACTGATGTCAGCTTCCCTTTTGTCAGAGGAAGGACAATGAATGTTCATGCTAATGACATTTATTACAAGAATGAATGAATGAATGAATACAGTCTTAATATTCACTGTGTTGTAGTTTCTATACATAAGTCAGACAATAAGAAAGTTACAAATTAATCTAAATAATCTCTAGAGAGGAAGATCTTGAGGTGCAGTTTGAAAGTGCTCAGTGACTGTGCTGTTCTGACCTCAAGGGGAAGTTCATTCCACCACTGAGGGGCCAAGACAGAGAAGAGCCTAGATGAGTGTCTTCCTCATACCTTCAGAGATGGAGGGACCAGGCGAGCAGTACTGGGAGGCTCAGAGAAAACGAGGTGCAGTGTGAGGTATAATAAGGGCTGTGAGGTAGGATGGTGCTACTCCATGTTTGGCTTTTAGGCCAGCATCAGTATTTTGAATCTGATACGTGCAGTGACTGGAAGCCAGTGGAGGGAACATAGCAGTGGTGTGGTGTGGGAGAATTTGGGAAGGTTGAGACCAGCTAGAAGGGAGTTACAGTAATCCAGTCATGAGATTAGGACTGAACCAGTATCTTGGTGGCCTGTGTTGACAGATAAGGACTAATTTGTCTGATATTGTAGGGAAGGAATCTACATGAGCGGGAAGATTGCTGATTGTTGAGAAGGAGAGTGGGTTGTCTATTGTTACTCCAAGGTTGCTGACCGAATGATAAGTGAAGACAGAATGAAGACAGAATTCATTGGGTGTGTGATGATCTGACAAGACTAGTATTGTTGATTTTATTCTTATTTTTATTTAATTTATTCATCACATCATCTTTTCCCAGTGAAATTGTATTAATTTGTCTCTCTGCCTCACAGTGCTGGTTTAGAACCCTGACCTGAAGGGGGTTTTAAGTGGACCCCCCTGTACATCATATCTAATAAACATATATATATATATATATATATATATATATATATATATATATATATATATATATATATCTATATATATATATATTATATATATATCTATATTACTATATATATATATATATATATATATATATATATATATATATATATAAAATTCATAGGTTTCATGCCCTGATGACTTTGCAATCCTCAGTCATCAAAAGAAGTAGAACTAAATTTAAACCAATCTTTCACATTAGATTAACAAACGTATTTTTGACCATGACTTTACATGGTGAGAACAGCAACATCCTTATATTTTAGAATTAAAACCAATAGGTAAGAATGAGTTATGTATTATTTAATATTTAGCACCCATCCTTTGTGTTCATCTTCCTGGGAATGAACTCAATCCATCCAGAAAATCCTCCATTAGTCACTCTTAACCCATTGCGTAGTGAGATGGAAAGGTAAGATTAGATACTTTGGTTGTCTCTGTTAATGGTCTCCAGAAGCCAGAATAGATAAGCAGAGCTGGGGAATGTAAACATCACTCCATAAATTGCCCATGATTCAGTTTGGTGGACCAGAGCTATCTGTGTTTATTGCCCCAGAGTCTACTGTTTGATGACTGGTTAACCCCTGTATGGCCTTCTAATATACATCCTTCACTCCACCTCCTATGTACATCATCCATCCATTTAAAAAGCAGACGCCGCCTATCTTTTTTTATTGAACGGAAGCCAGTAGATTGTGCCAACAGCCAATACCTACTCCTCCGGCTTCCACATTCTTCTCCTCCAGCCCTACACCACTACGTCCTGGTGTAAAGTTTCTACCCTTCACACACTAAATTAAATCCCCATAACACACACATCCCGAACCCCAACAGAACACATTTATCCGTAACATGGTTAACTATTTGCAGTTCCCGGGCGCGCCCGTCCCGTCGGCGCGTATCTCACCAGCAAGGCATGCTGCTCCCAACTCATGGCTGGCCTCCTCTGACACACGACATATTGTATGTGAAAAACAGTATGTACTTCTGTCTGCGTGTGCGAACTGGACACCGACACCAGGCTGGAACCGGACAAGCTGAGCGGTGAATTCATAGTATTCGAAAAACAGTAGACGACAAGTATGCGGATGACCTACTACTTTCAACCGAATTCTGTAGTAGGCATTCGATGGACACTTCACTATCCCATAAGGCAGCGGGAGAGGCGACGTCATGTTCGAAACATGGTGGGAAACGGCTCTTTTCAAGTGTAAACTGTAAAAATGTAATTCAAATGAAGTACCTATTCAGGTACTATGCGATTTCAGACACAGCATTAATTTATGTGCCAAGCATTTGTGTGTCCAAATCTGACCAATCTTTATATCCGTCTCCTAAGTAGGTGATATACATGTAAAGAAAAGTAGATGGTTACATGTAAAGAAAAAGTAATATTTGAAAGCAATTCAAATTGTGTTGGCAGGTCTATGGTAACAGCAAATCAGAAATCAGAATATCTGCTGAGGGTTTTAAGTCATTCATAATGTTTAGAAGTCTAAATATTTGCAGCTTCCTTGACATATTGTTTCTTTTTAGCCTGAATTACATTTAATTAGATCAGATGAATATATATTACATGTTTATTTTAGAATGATTGTTACATTTATAAAATATATTTTTTAACAAGCTAATAATAGTAATAACTAGAAACCAAAATTCCAGAGGAAATTTTGATGGGCCGGTCCGGGCGTTTTTCGTAGGAGCGCAGGCATAACCTCCTGAGCTGGTCTCAGCTGTGAAATCAAGTGTTATTAAAGTATCCAATAGAGCAGGCAGTGATGTGAAATTTGTTGACGTTGAAAAAATAGCATGTTAGCATGCTAATGCTAGCATGTTAACATCAAAAACGCTAACAGGGTGTGGCCAAGATGCGTCACTGTAAATATGGTTACGTTTGGAGCATGTTTAAAAATTAGCATGTTGGCATGCTAATGCTAGCATACTAACACCAAAAACGCTAAGAGGGCGTGTCCAAGATGCGTCACGTTAAATTTGGTGATGTTTCGAGCATGTTTTAAAATTAGCATGTTAGCATGCTAATGCTAGCATGCTAACATCAAAAAGGGGCGTGGGCCGTGGCCAAGATGCGTCATGTTACCATAAAGTTACCGAAGGACAGGGTGTCCCTACAAAAGTGACCGAAGTACCGGGCGTCCCCACTAAAGTAATCGAAGGACAAAGTGTCCCTAATAAAGTGGCCAAAGGACAGGGAGTCCCTAATAAAGTGGCAGAAGGACTGGGCATCCCTAATAAAGTTCCTGAAGGACAGGGTGTCCCTAATAACGTGGCCGAAAGACAGGGCGTCCCTAATAAAGTTACCGAAGGACCGGGCTTCCCTACTAAAGTGGTCGAAGGACCAGGTGTCCCTAATAAAGTGGCTGTAGGACAGGGCGTCCCTAATAAAGTGGCTGAAGGACAGGGCGTCCCTAATAATGTGGCTAAAAGACAGGTTGTCCCTAATTAAGCGGGCCAGGTGGTCTTAATAATGTGGCTGATTGGCATCCTAATGAAGCTGCTGGTTTAAGATTCCATTGAATTACAGTGCTGGCGCTGCTGCTGTATCAGTACCCCTTGTAGGGCCCCCTTTGCTGGCAATGACACAGTAGCAGTAGTACTTAAAAGGGGTCCCATTTTACAAATGCTACCAATGCTAAAATTAGCATTCAATACATTTCAATGGGAAATGACCCTGTTTGAGTGTTAATAGCTCGGCCACGCCCAGTCCCATCGCTTATAAAAGTAATAGCACACCTCACACAACAAAGTAAAAATGTATTTATTTATTTATTTTTTTGCCCATTGACATTTTTTTTTAAATTTGTGCATAATCCATAAATCATACAGAGACAAGCCATATGTCAACCCTGTCATTGCAAATTCTAAGAAAACAAATATTTTCACACTTTTAATGGTTTGGTCACGATTTGTGCGTTTTTCCCAGTTTTCCGGATTTTTCCGGGTTTTCCAAACCCCCGTTGGTGGTAGCGACTCGTCCCATATGTCAGATCGTAGGAGGCCTTAGGCCTCGCCTTGATTTTCGGGTCGCTAGCTTCAGCAGTTAGCCTCAGGGAACCAAAAACCTGTTCCCAGCACAATAGAAAAATAGTCTGTCATTCTGACAGGCCCAAATAATTTAAAAAGCATTTCTCTAGGGAAATGTTATATCGCAAGAAATATCATTATCGCAATATTCAACAACAAAATCGCATATCGTATATTTTCCCAATATCGTGCAGCCCTACTGCAGAGGTCTACTCACTCCCAAAATTCCACACAGTTTCTTTGCCTTTTTGTTCCCCTTCTGTTTTGCTGAAGGAAACTGGAGTCACCATTTCCATGATTGTCTGATCTTTTATAGAGTCAGTGCCATGAGAATGCCCCTGGCACTATTGGTATATTAGAAGCAAATCTAAGATTTGAAACGTTGAGTACTCTGGGGCGTATCTGTGCTAATAAATGGCAACTTAGGCTGTACCAAAATAAAAGAATCATCTGTGGCTGTGCCGACAGGGACCTGAGTGAGAATGCCATCCAGGCCGTTCCCAGGAGAGCTTTCCGTGGTGCCATTGACATGAAGAATCTGTGAGTATCGACATTTACATGCACTTAAATGCTGTGCTGTTATACAGACTGTCCCCTAGTCTCTGATCCATTATTGATCAGATATTTTTCCCGGTGGTGGTGTGTGTTTCCTCCGGGTTCCCTCCCACCATGTGTACTGTGTGTATGTGTATGGTGGGATGGGATCCGGCAGCGGTTATGGAAAGAGAGTGAATGAATCCTTGTAGCGAGGTGCCACAAGAAGCCTCTAGTTGAAGTTGCATCTGCAGAACATAATTGTGAGGCATGAATTGAGTTGGGATTTCCTCAACTCTCTTCCTTTATTGCTTCTCTGCATAAACCTTCAGTGGCAAGAAACTATTGTTATCGGTCCACCATCTTAATAATGGCTGTTTTTTGTCTGTCTGTTTTCTTGCTGGTGAACGTTTGTAGACAGCTGGACAAAAATCACATCAGCTGCGTTGAGGATGGAGCTTTCCGTGCCCTTCGAGTTCTGGAGGTTCTGTGAGTGTCCCCTTCTTTTTGTGCTGATCTCTTGGTTATATCTTCAATAAATGCAACAGTCTTTATTTAAATTTCTCCACAGCACCTTGAACAACAACAACATCAGCACCATCCCGGTCTCCAGTTTCAACCACATGCCCAAACTCCGCACCTTGTGAGTCCAGCGATCCTTCAGCATATCCTGTGTAATTCATATCCCTCCCATATCAGTTGTTGGATCAGCACCCATATTTAGTTCTTGTGGATCAACACCATTTCCAGAGTACTTCATGGTTAATGGTCCTTGTCTATAATGTCCACAATCAATATCCATTATGTGGATCACAGGCACGTATACAAAACATGTTACAGCATCTCACTGCATCTCACTGCATCTCACTCACTTCCAACTCAGCCTTCATGCCACTTAAACTCGTACTTCTTCTTGTCTGGTGTCTGCTTTGCTCAATCTTTAGCATCATTTATATTTTTTTATGATCAAGCATGTGTGGAAGCTTGTCCTACTCTGGAGAGTCATGAAGGAATTTCAGCCACAGCATTACATTTTTGGAATCCTGCTCCTGTGCCTGCCACCGAGTACTGGTTGTGATATTTTTGAAACACTTAATTCCATTTGTCAGCCCAGAACCATTGGATTCCAAACAAAACCACAGTTGGAGCAAGGGTTTTACTAAAATACTGTATATGTCAGAGTTGTCAAATTACTGTTCTTGGGGGTGTGGTTGGACAGTGGTGGAGTAGGGTGACCTTTCTTTTTGCAGAGAAAGTCATTATTTTGATGGGTTAAGAGTTTTATAATATTATGAAATCAAAGTGCTTAAATGGCATTGAATCTAATTTAAATATAGAAGACAGTTCAATTCTACACAAGCCCTCTTTGGATCAGAGTACCTCCAAAAGCCTGGCCTGATATCTCAGATTCTTCTATCATTCTATCAAGGCAAACTACAATCAACAATGTTTTTGCTGATGATTAATTAACTTCACAGTCTTCACAGTCTGCATGCGGAAGGCCATCCCAATATTTTTAACAAAATAGTGGATGGTTAACTGCTTTAACAGCTGCAGAAAGTGTGAGACATTTATGGTGTGAACTATATCACAAGATCAAGACAACAATAAGAAAAAATAATCCAATGATTTGAGACCCCAGAGCCACTCTGCAGTTAAAACCTGGACCTCTGTTTCATTTCAATTTCCTGTTTCAATGTTCTCCAGTCGTCTACATTCCAACAGCCTGCTCTGCGACTGCCATTTATCATGGCTCTCTCAGTGGCTGCGTCAGAGACCCACACTTGGCCTGTACACCCAGTGTAGCTCCCCACCCACACTACGCGGCCTCAACCTGGCGGAGCTGCAGAAGAAGGAGTTCACCTGTGCAGGTTAGTCTTGTTGGTCCAATCCTCTGTAAACTGGCAAAAAGTAGTAAACAGAAATGACTGAACATTAGACAAATGAAGGTCCAGGAACACTTCCCTCAGAGGACAAAAATGTCACATTTCCTGTAGGTTTGTGTAGGACTGAGTTTTCTGCATGTTCTCCTCATTTGTGCCACCTCCTCTGAAGGCATTTTAGATGCAACTGTACAACCGTGTGGACTGGCCTCAGGTTCCTGTCCTCCAATGTGTAGCTGCAGTAACAACATTGTGGACTGCAGAGGGAAAGGACTGACTGCCATTCCAGCCAACCTGCCTGACAGCATGACTGAGATGTGAGTACCAAGAATATCAAGCAGGTCACCACTGGTTGCCAGAGGATTTCCATAAGAAACATGTACAGTACAGAGACTGTGAAAAAATACATTTGTGTCTCTCGAAATCAGGTAGCCTTTGCTGTGATTGCACCATTTCTCACTCTTGTCTCCACCACCTTAAGTTAGACAATGGGGACAATTTCCAACAGTCCTGAAGGTTTATGCTGAACACTTTCTAATCATGGAGGTAAAAAGAGGCGACTCTGAAAAAAACTGATTCATCAAACATACTTTGATTAATCAAACATACACTTCCTTCTGATACAGAATTACTGCGTTGTCACCTGATTTCCTTCAGCTGCTTCCATTAGCGCTTGCCACAGTGGAACAACTGGTCTGGTTGTCTGCACAATTGACTTGACAAAAGTTTGACAAAAGTCTTTCCCAAAAGGACTCATGGCTGTATTAGTTCAAAAGGGTGCTTCTATTAAATAATGAGCAAAATATTTACATTTTTCTTTGTTAATAACTCTGCAGAAATTTTTTTATGTCAATATGAGGTGCTGTGTGTACATTAATGGAACTTTAGTAAATGGCTGCAATATAATAAAGAGTGAATAAGGCAGAGATTATTTTGTGTATTCCATATTGGCCCTGGGAACAGCATGTGCCAAGTTGCTATGTATTCTGGAAAGTGAAATAAGGTCACCATTTCATTTATGTGATGCTCAGAGGCTGCTGGGTGCACACAGTTGGTGTCAATGCACCTGATTATGGAGTCCAAGTTGATCAATCCAAGATGAAACCAATTAGGCTGGATTGATCAGGACTCCATAAGAGCGGTCAGTTGGCACCCAGGCAGCGTGGCTGTATTAACATTGAGACCAGTACCTTTGTGTCTGTTTTACTCCTGTCCTTGGACACACGCCTCTGAGTTGATTTTAGTTCCTTTTGTTTCCTTTTTGTGGCCCTCGTGCCTGTTCTGTTTATGTTTTTAAAAAATCCCCTTTTCCAAAATGCCCTGCTCTTGCACTAATTTGGCCACCCAGTCCTCAGTCGTGACAATTTAAATTTTAGACTCGATCTGGATTGGTTCAGAGGGCATGTTAACATATCAATTACAGGAACAGTGAGCTGAAAAATGATGCAATTATTTTTCAGTTCTGGCAGAGCTGAAAATGAGACTTGTGACCATTCTGCATTAAAGTCAGTTGCTTCAAGAACAAAGCAAACATGATTCAAGACTAAATCAACATTTTTCAACAAATTATATTAGCGCTACATACAAAGCACATCAACATTGAGTGCCTGCCCTCTTCTGAGTGTTGAATGGGCTACATTTACTACTGACCTCTAGTTTCGTGCCTCATGAACAGTATGCGTTTAATTACCAATGAAAATGTTGTTCTATTTGCACACTTAACCTCTTATCCCCAGTCTCAGCCCACTTCCACCTAAACATTCACACAGTATGACCTAGACCCATGCGTGGGTGGGCCATCTATTTAAATCTGCAGTGCATTATTAAAAGGTACAGACTCTCCTCTAGGTATCCATGGCAATGACCCTAGCATAATGAAACCATGGTAATACATATTGTGATAAGATACAAAAGCTAATATCTGTACATGGTAGAGAGAGATCATCTTCAGTCTTGGTGAAGGTGACTAGAGGCTAATTGTGTACAGAACTGAATCAGTGATGCACAATCATAGGGAAATATTAATATTCATGTAAATGAGTAAATTAGGACATTTTTGTTTGCTCACAAAATTTCTCTTATCATAAAACCCAGACAAAGCAAATCAAATGTACTGGAAAACGTACACATTCTTTCTTTCTTTCCATAGACGGCTGGAGCAGAATGGAATTAAGTCAGTCCCCCCAGGCGCTTTCACATCCTATAGGAAGCTGCGGAGAATGTGAGTGAGCATGTCACTGGAATAAAGGCTAGAGATTTGGAATTAAAAAAAAAAAAAAAAAAAAAAAAAAAAAAAAAAAAACCAACCTTTGCAGGCAACATGACATTTTGACAATGAATTTCCAGGATATAGAAGGCACATTTCATATAAATGAGCTAAAGAAATAAGCTAAACCATATGCGGCACCAAGTGTCAAGTGCAAAAAAAACTACATATGCAATATGTGCAACAAAATGAATGATATGACTCAAATCACTTGTTGCATTTTGTCCACAGAAAGATAAATCAGTGTCACATTTTATCCATAAAAGTAATGTCATTGTTGTGACCGTAAGGTTACTTAAATGCTCCCACTTGGTCCACCCCAGACACAGGCAACAAGCAAGGTATAATTCAAACAGTACACTTTATTTGTTGTTTAAAGACAAGATGCATGTTGGGGACGAATATGAGAATAACACTGCCAGGAACGGTTACACCTCACTAGTACTGCAGGGTTGATGTCACGATTTGCTGTGTGTACCGGGGGTGGTGGCAACAGTTCAGAGCACACGTACAAACCCACAAATCAGAAATCGGAGATCACACCAAACACACGTTTACAAACTGCAAGTGAAGCACCACAAATGCACATTTTAAGAGGGTTGGGTGGGTAATAAAATCAGTATGGTGACAAACCAGACTGGTTCTTAACCCCCATACACTAAATTATCTACTAAGAAAGATCTTAAAAACTAGTGTACCCAAACCCACGAAACAAATGGTCACACGAATTGTCAAACCGGAATTGTTCACACGTCGGTCTCCAAGCGCTCCACTCCGCAGCTGCGCCGGATCACGAAGTCCATGATCCCGCGAACAAGCTCCGCCCAGTTCCCGGCCAGGCAACAAGCTCCGCCCAGTTCCCGGCCAGGCAACAAGCTCCGCCCAGTTCCCGGCCAGGCAACAAGCTCCGCCCAGTTCCCGGCCAGGCAACAAGCTCCGCCCAGTTCCCGGCCAGGCAACAAGCTCCGCCCAGTTCCCGGCCAGGCAACAAGCTCCGCCCAGTTCCCGGCCAGGCAACAAGCTCCGCCCAGTTCCCGGCCAGGCAACAAGCTCCGCCCAGTTCCCGGCCAGGCAACAAGCTCCGCCCAGTTCCCGGCCAGGCAACAAGCTCCGCCCAGTTCCCGGCCAGGCCGTATGAATGAAAACGTAACAAGAGTAGGCGCCGTTCCACTCGGTCCACGCTTCCTTCTTTCGTCGGCCGCCGTCGCTATATGCCGATCCCGCTGCAACACAAACACCGTCGGGCTGCTAGACTGCCACAGGTCCACATACAATAACGCATTAACCGGAATTTGCAACTCCGACGGTTGTCGGTTACTGGCGGTAGCGCCGCTGGCCGCTCCATCCTCCACTACGCCGCCGGTCACGGTCCGGCGTCTGGTCGCGTCGCCGCCGTTCGCGCCGCTGGTGACGTCACGGGTTCCGGTTCCTCGTCACCTCACGATGCAAGGTGGGCCCTATTTATAAGGCATACAAACCTACCCACCACCAATACCCAGTCTCCACCAATTAGTCCATCAGAGTCATTGAAAACCAGGCTGATTCAACACACCAGTCCCTGGTAGGAACATAGCCGGTTATTATTAGTGTTCATTTAGTCCAGGACCCACCAAACGAGCACCATTCAGCAAAAACCAAAACACATTACAGCCAACAACACCGCTGTACTTGACATCATTACTTCATTTATTCAGAGAAATTCAAAGGCATTCTTTGCACCAAAGTGAAATCAGCATCGTTATTGCAATCCACAAACATACACATGGGCATACAGTACACTCTTTAAATCATTTTAAATCCTGCCTTTAATTCAAATAAATGTATTCTGGGGAAAAAAACAGAATCCTTCATAATTAAATAAGGATTTTTTTATTAAAAATGCTATTTGGAACCCTTACATTTGATTCGTTGTACAACAGCCTTTGTCAATACAACTGCACTGAGGCTTAGGTTTTAGTTAGGTTTTAAAATGAAGTGCAGGGAATGTGAGAGTATTGTCCTCATCCACTCAACACACAGGTTTTCATTGGGATGTAGGTTATGGGACTGAGATGGCTTTATTTTGCTGCTAGTTCCCACTTTATCCTGGGTTGAGAGTGGCTCTCTAATAATTCATATTAGACAATGTTCTTGATAAATCCTAACACTACATTTTACTGTGTTATATGTTTGGTTCTTTACTGGACTAGTCCAGTATCCAGATACATGCCCTCCTCCATGTTGCCTTCCTTCAACAAATACATACTGAGAATCTTGTGGTTTTGAACTGCTGTAATAGCCTTCAAACATGCAGGAAGCCCTCTAAACCTCTAAATCACTCCATCATTTACTCATTCCCCTCTTCATTGGGGTCAGAGCAATGATTCTACAGGGTGGACCATTCATATGGATACACCTTAATAAAATGGGAATGGTTGGTGACGTTGAACACATTTTATAAGTGGTCAGTGTTTTTCTTGTGAAATTACCAATAAATTTGATGTGTCACATGACCCTCTTCCTACTGAAAAAACAAAAGTTGGATTCAGGATGGCCGACTTCAAAACGGCCACTACTGTCACCACCCATCTTGAAAAGTTTGCCACCTCACATATACTAATGTGCCACAAACAGGACATTAATATCACCAACCATTCCCATTTTATTAAGGTGTATCCATATAAATGACGTTGTCAACATTTTCACAGTCCATTTCTTCACAACCCTCTAACAGAAATGGAAAACATCTTAACCATGCATATCACCACAGGCTGAAGAGAACAAAACATCAATATCAATTTATACCTGATAGCTGATTCCTCAATATAGTGAGGGGGGACTGTCCCTGTCACTACTGAGTATAAGTCGCTCAGGATAAAGGTGTCTGATAAATGCCATAAATATAAATTTAAATGAATGGAATAGGTGTCTGGTCCAGCTGACAAGTTCTATAAACTTTGACAGGTTATGACTGTAATGGGAGGTTCTGGTGCCTCCTGGTATCTTCTTGGGTTCTATTTTTGACTCTACTTTGATCATGTGGCTCCCTGATCCCAGGCCCCCAGCCACAAGCATTTCCTCTTGGAACAATCCACCACTAGAACATGAGTCTATTTTTTTCCCAGTGGTTTAAACATGTAAGAAAGTGATGATTTAGAAGTGAAAGACTGAATTGTATAATTTTTCCTCTTCTTCCAACAGAGACTTGAGTAATAACCAGATCTCAGAGATTGCACCAGATGCTTTTCAAGGCCTTCGGTCCCTCAATTCACTGTATGTACATGTGATAAAATCTTGTGTGTATGTTAAGTAGGTTTGTGTGTGAGACTCAGTCTGCCCGGTTGACATGTTCTGTGTAATGTGACTGTGGTTAACTCATGTATTGTTGGAACTCAAACTCTTGGGAAAATACACTCCTTTAGTGCTGGGTCAACAATGTACCAAATTGTTGTGGTTACACGGTCTCAAGGGCTAATGCAGACTTACTAACCAAGCTATTCTGCATATGACATCTAATGATGCTTGACACAAGGAGGCTTTAGTTTTCCTGTAAAGCCACCACTATGAACAACTGTGAGTGATCACTGATAGCAATAATTCATACCTGGAATTACTGTGGGTCACCTGCACGTTTCTGAAGATTTACCTTTTCAGGCTCCAATGTTCTGCATATGAGTGTATCTATAGGTGTGTCCATATTGTGTAAAGAGGTAAATGTCCCCTTGTCTAGCTTTTTATCAGCAGTCAGGTTCTGACTACAGTATGACTGCTAACTAGATTTTTTTTTAATGGTTACACTAACATCCACTGCTACTCATTCTGGTGAACAGGCTGATAATTATATTGAGATGTGGATGAATGTATAAAGGTAAGCGTTCTTAATCAAGTGACTGTTTTTTTAAAAGAAATCTCTGTTTACTTCTTTGGTGAGTTTATACATGGGTTCACTGTGAAGAATTATTACCCACTTCTGTCCACAGTTTATTATGTATATTAGACTGAACACCAAACACAACCTGTCTGGCTCACGTCCTGTGTCACTCTCATCACCTGTGGCCTAAACTTTCTGTTCAAAGAGAAAGATTTTCAGCCATTCCTGGTGATCATTACAGTTTCTTTGGGAGTTGTTTTGCTATAGGTGATGCTTTTACTTTCAGTAAGCTTCATATAACTCTTTTGATATGTTTTAATAAGGTCCATGTATTGGTCAAATTTGCAAATAATATTAACCATCTGTGCCACTGATCTGTTTGATTCTGCAGGGTTCTCTATGGGAATAAGATCACTGACCTGCCCAAAGGGGTGTTTGATGGTCTGATTGCGATGGAGCTACTGTGAGTGTGTGACTGATACAGTAACGTTGGACTTGAGTGTTTGCGATGTTGTATCTGCTGAGATTTTGATACGCGTGCTGTATTCTCCTCTTCTCGTCTGATACAGGCTCCTGAATGCCAATAAGATCCATTGTGTCCGTTCCAGTGCATTTCAGGACCTGGAGAACCTCTCACTGCTTTCTTTGTATGACAATAAGATCCAGACTCTGGCCAAAGGCACCTTCAGCTCACTGAGAGCCATTCAGACACTGTGAGCATGCAAAAACACACATGTGCATTTATACACACTTATACTCACATTTACAATTACATTTACAGTATTTATCAGACGCCCTTATCCAGAGCGACTTACAATCAGTATTTTACAGGGACAGTCTCCCTGGAGCAACTTAAGGTTAAGTGTCTTGCTCAGGGACACAATGGTAGTAAGTGGGATTTGAACCCGGGTCTTCTGGTTCACAGGCGAGTGTCTTACCCACTAGGCTACTACCACCTCACAAATACACATCAGTATATATACATACAGAACATACACAGAAATACACTGATATATATTAATAAATTCCCTGCTAACAAAATTTGGACTTAGGGACTTTTGAAGGAGCAGTTAAAATTCTTGAATAAAAGCACTGATAATCTACCTGTTTGGTTTCATAGCAGACACGGTGCCAAGATGTCTGTAAAAGAGGCTAGATTTGGCAACCCGGGGTGGTTGTAGCCTAGTGGATAACACACTCGCCTATGAACCAGAAGACCCAGGTTCAAATCCCGCTTACTACCATTGTGTCCCTGAGCAAGACACTTAACCCTAAATTGCTCCAGGGGGACTGTCCCCTGTAACTACTGATTGTAAGTCGCTCTGGATAAGGGCGTCTGATAAATGCCGTAAATGTAAATGTAGCCCAAGAACAAGGGCTAGAGGTTTGGGAGGGCTGAGAGCCATCAATCATTGCTCTGGGCTCCTCCCATTTTAAATGTCGTTCAGAAATATTTACACATGAAATATAGACATTATGTGGGTACATGTGGGCACTATTACGTGGGGCATGTTCCTGTCACGTTTCTCTCCGTCTTTCTCTCTCAGTCATCTGGCTCAGAATCCATTTGTGTGCGACTGCAGTCTGAAGTGGTTGGCCGACTTCCTACGCTCCAACCCCATAGAGACGAGTGGCGCTCGCTGCTCCAGCCCCCGCCGACTCGCCAACAAACGCATCAGCCAGATTAAGAGCAAGAAGTTCCGCTGCTCAGGTAGAATGCAGACAAATGTACAAAAGACAGGCCTGATTCTAGACCTGACTTGCTATATTTTACAGGATCTTGGCACATTAACATTATGTATGAAAATTCTGCATTTCTTGAACGTAGTCATACAGATTATTTTAGTTAGGCAAGATTCATGCAAAACAAGTAAATGTAACAGCATCATGTCATGATGATGAGAACTCTTTATTGCGGTTGCAATACACCATATCACTAGTCACAAGTACCAGCAAAAAATTGCTAATCAACCAAACCGTACATATACACAAACATTACATATGGGGGTAGACAGGTCAGGGCGATAGGAGATATGGAAAAACAGAGAAAACAGAATTACATGGGGAGAGAGGAGGAGAGTGAAAAAATAGTCCCTAGACTGTGGTCCAGTAGGGAGTACACCGTAGAAACTTGAAAAAAATCTCCTCAGTAACATAAGTACATGGTCACGACACAACATAAAAAGTCATTCGCACCAGGGGAGGGCTGTAGGGTTTTCGGGATAGTCCAGCACAAACAAACAGCCATCTGGTCATGCAGCCACTGGGGGCGCTGTTCAGCAGACCTGCATGTCCACTCTGGGGGTATGAAGCTGACGGAAGCGTAAGTTATGTTGTCCAATCTATGATTGATCGACACAGTCTGAGCGTCAACAGCTCTGCCCACTCTTTCCACCATCCTGGCTAGCCCAGTGGGGATTCGAGGGGCTGTGACCGTTTCCAATCTTCTATAAACCAGGGCAGTGCCTAATCCAATCAGCACAAGACCTGTCATCATGATTCCGAAAAGGGAGATTTCCTCGAGGTCTTCCACAGAAAGAACTGCAAGCCTCGCCATTCAAACGTACATGATGTACCCAGCTGCATACGTTCCAGAAGGCCACTCAGGTTCTCCCGCACCTGGATTTCTTTTCGAAAAGGTGGCGTCAGTTGCATTGAGAGACCAGTTGACCAATTCCATGATTTCCTCAGTTCAGAGAGCAGGGCTGGGAGAGTCTCTCAAGTTATGAGACAGTAGACTAGACGAAGGAGCAAGCAGGAAAACCGGGAAGGGAGGGAGAGAGAAAAGATGCGTCCGCCTCCGCCAAGAGCAAAGTGAAGAAGAGGATAAGTGTATGGGATAACTGGATGATGTGCCCCCATATCAGATTACCACTGTACCTGCGCTGCTAACTGATAATTTCATATTTCTGATTTTCATATTTTACTTTACCCTTCATCTCATATCTATATGATAACTAACTGTGTTATTCCTTCTGTCTCCATTTCAGCCAAAGAGCAGTACTATATTCCAGGTGAGTTAGAGATCCTTGGTTATCTGCATTAATGGATCTCTGGTATGATTACCTTTGGCACGTTGTCCCCATGATCATTCCTCCAGATTCAACAACTGGGCCAGTAAAGTGCAGTTTTTAGAATGTAATCATACAACTTTCTGCAAAATTGATGAGTATTGTTTGTTTCGGACATGTTCCGAAAAACAAATGTCACCTATCACCATCTTTCATAAGCCACAGCGCAAACAATTAGTGACAGTAATAGGCCATAATAGCTCCTTTGCACTCATACAATGTACCTCTAATGTCAACTAGATTTGTCTTGGTTTTAGAGTGTGGAATTTGAGGCATATACGTGTTTATCAGGGTGAAGATATGTTTACATTTACATTTACAGCAATAATCGTCCTTATCCAGAGCGACTTACAATCAGTAGTGACAGGAACAGTCGCCCTGGGGACACTCAGTGTAGTACGTGGGGTTTGAACCTGTAACTTTGTGGTTTCCTGATTCATAGGCATGTTTCTTACCCACTAGGCTCTAGTGGGTAAGAAGCATCTAGTGTGTACAGTAGCATTAATTTGTATGTATCCTCTATGCCATTTCTGTATATAGTGTGTCTGGATTTTTCTGGTGCCTGCTGTGTTCTATATGTGTGTGTGTGTGGTTCTCCTGTAGGCACTGAGGACACTCGTCTGAATAAAGACTGCAACAGTAAGCCAGTGTGTCCAGCCAAGTGTCGCTGTGAAGCCGGTGTGGTGGACTGCTCCAATTTACGCCTTACCAAGTTCCCTGAGCACCTTCCCACGTCCACTACAGAGCTGTGAGATCCAGATACACTCCTTCATATAGTCACACACAAACTCGGACCTGAACTAATGTGATTCGTTATTTTATTTGGCGGCTCACAGGCGGCTCAACAACAACGATCTGTCAGTCCTGGAAGCTACAGGCACCTTCAGAGCTTTATCTCATATGAAGAAAATGTATGTTCTTCACACGCTTCACACAAGCAGGTGCATGAATGAAAACCTATTGTGAAGTTTCCAGGTGACTGTGTAGGCTTACTTTCTGTTAACTGCAGTAACCTCAGTAACAATAAGATTTTGGAGATTGAGGATGGAGCTTTTGAGGGAGCCAGCTCTGTCGTGGAGCTGCACCTCACAGCAAACCACCTGGATTCGGTACGTGGAGGGATGTTCCGCGGCATGGAGGGCTTACGCATGCTGTAAGTACCTGTGGCCAGGCATCTTAGCTCATCATTATCATATCATGTAGTGCAATGTAGTCACACTGTCATATGTTGGCTAAATCCAACAAGTCCAGTTGTTAAAAATCTAGTAGTTATCCTTGAATCCAATTTATTCTTTGATAAACAGATATTATAGGTTGTTAAGAGCTGCTTTTACCAACTAAGAATTCACTTCCAGTGAAATACAGAATCAAATTCTAGATTTTACTATAGGGTTTCAAATCTGTCTGAGCTGCTTGTCTCATACACAACTTCACGTTCACTCCATTCTTCTGAACAGAAGTTGTCAGTAGTGCCAAAGATATACAGAAAAACTAGAGGTGACTGAGATTTCACGATTTTAGTCTACCTTTAGAAATTAGGTTGGCTCCATTTTCAAATCTAGACTTCAACACTGTCTCTTTAATTTGACTTTGAATTACAAGACTGAGCGAAATCAGGTTTTCTCTCTCTCTCCATTGTCCAGAATGCTCCGAAATAATCGAATCAGTTGCATCCATAATGGCAGCTTCACTGGCCTTCAAAACGTGCGCCTTCTGTCTTTATATGACAACCAACTGACGACCATTATGCCCGGAGCTTTCGACACACTGCCCAACCTCTCCACTCTGTAAGCTGTCTGTCTCTCCATCTCTCTCTCTGGCTGCATGTGATTAAGCCGACAGCATCTCAGCCATCTCACTGTTCCTCAGGAACCTGCTGGCCAACCCGTTTAACTGTGACTGTCATCTATCATGGCTGGGAGAGTGGCTGCGCACAAGGCAGATTGTGACAGGAAACCCACGCTGCCAGAACCCCTCCTTCCTCAGAGAGATCCCCCTGCAGGATGTGGTCCTGCCCGACTTCCACTGTGAAGAGGGTGAGCGAAAACCCCAAAACACACGTTTTCTCCACATTACATTACATCTAATTAAATAAAACCTTGTGTGTTTGGAGTTTGCATGCTCTCCCCGTGTTGCCATGGGTTTCCTCCAGGTTCTCCAGTTTCCTCTCGCCATGTGTATTTGAATTCCCGGGATGGGCTCCAGCAGCCGTGACCCTGAGTAACAGGACTATGCAGTAATGGAAAGTGAGTGGGTGGATTTGCTCATGTTTTCCTCTAATTTGCTTTCTTTCTCTTCCGATGTGGTCAGGCGCCACGGTGGACGATGGCCGCTGTGTCCCCCGCTCGCAGTGCCCAGCAGAGTGCACCTGTCTGGAAACAGTGGTCCGATGCAGCAACAAACATCTGCACAGCCTGCCGAGGGGAATCCCACGCAATGTCACTGAGCTGTGAGAAGTTTTCTTTATCAGGGTTTCAATGCAGCACAAAAAAAATGGTCTCAGTAAAGCAGCGCCTGCCAAATCTCAGGCGCACGAACTGGATCAAGCAGTGAGACAGGTCATCCCCTCCATCTGCTCAGCTGTCCCTGCCTGCATCTCTCCACAGGTACCTGGACGGGAACCAGCTCACCGTGGTGCCCAAAGAGCTTTCAGCGTTTAAGCACCTCCAGCTAGTGTGAGTGTCTGCCAGCCTTTCAACACACACACACATACACACTCACACACACACACACACACACACACACACACACACACACACACACACACACACACACACACACAGACTAAACAGCCTGCAGTTCCACCTAAGGCTGATGTGACATGGTCCTGTGGTCACACCTGATGTCTCTGTGTCCAGCCTTAGTAACCATTTGTCTCCATTTTAAAATAATGTAAATGCGCATGCAAAAGATAAACCTCCTTTAATTAATCTTTATGTAGGGATTGATTTTGATGATTTTGCATCCGTGTCACAGATCTGACCAAAGACAAACAGCACATTTATTTTAGCATGTTAAAAATGTAGTTAACTGTAGCAATTAATATGGTAATTTTGAAATATTTGTGTGTTTATTTAATCTAATACAATTAGCAATTTCATCATGTATTTATCTCTCTGCTTCTTTTACATACAGTAATGTTCAAATGTCTTGGAAACCAATACAAACCAGAGAAAACTTGGGTGGTAGTAGCCTAGTGGGTAACACACTCGCCTACAAACCAGAAGACCCTGGTTCAAATCCCACGTACTACCATTGTGTCCCTGAGCAACACACTTAACCCTAAGTTGCTCCAGAGGGGGACTGTCCCTGTAACTACTGATTGTAAGTCGCTCTGGATAAGGGCGTTTGATAAATGCTGTAAATGTAAATGTAAATGTAAAACTTAATGACTGTTTATCTATATGCTGCAAGCGATTTTGTTAATGTAACAAAAAAAACATGTCAAACATTGATTTACATAAAACATTTATTGCAGTATGTCCTTATTTTTATTCAAATATTAGATTACATTATTTTACAGAGTTGGAAGACCAACCCCTAAGCACATCTTTCATTTTTTTCTAATTATTATTTTATACTGAACAATGAACAGTGTCTTACTGTTTAGAAGATGAAAAAGCTTTAATTTCACTACACCCTAAAATAGTTAACACTGTGCTGGAAAATAATAGTGGCCACACAATTTATTAACACTTTGAGCATAATTTGGACATTTTCACTTTTGTATGCTTGAAAGTGTCACATTTTCAGTGCTGTCCCATGGAAATATATAATAAAATGTGATGGTGTATTCACTTTTGTCTTTAGAAGTCAGATACATTAATTTTGGCTGAATCTGCTTTAACTGTTTCAGTGACCTGAGCAACAATCGAATCAGCTCCCTGTCCAATTCCTCCTTTGCCAACATGAGCCAACTTACTACGCTGTAAGTCTCTATCACATATCTTTCTAAAACTTGAATAATAAACATGTCCAGCTTTGCCGTGTTTAGGCATTTATGAATTACTAAGGAAGTGTGAATGGCCAGCCTCACCACAACACTAGGCCCACAAGCAGGAGTGTCATCAGCATGGACAATCTTCGATATAATGTTTAACCCAGTGTTAACAGTAACACCGCAGTGCTGCCCATTGCATGCTCTTGCAGGCTCTCCTCTCTAAATTACTCCTTCCCAAGGTTTCTTCCATTTTTTCTCCATGTGAGTTTTCCAGGGAGTTGTTCATTGTGTCCACAGAGGGTCTAAGTATGAGGGGTGTCATTTGAGACACACCGCTTGTGATTTTGGGCTATATGAAAATAAATAGTTGTTGTTGTATAAGTAGTGTTTGCGTGTCTGTGTCATTTTCTTTGCAGGATCCTGAGCTACAACGCACTTCGCTGCATCCCTCCTCTGGCCTTTGCGGGACTGCGGTCTCTCAGGCTGCTGTAAGCATCTCACACCTCAACAGTGTCCCACATTCTTCCACATTGCATTCAGCATACTGCTAAATGGAGAGAAAATCTTTACAGAGAGCTGAAGTGTGACCTCTCTTTCACCATCTATTCTCAGATCACTCCATGGCAACGACATCTCCGAGCTGCATGAAGGGATCTTCAGAGATGTTGCATTCCTGTCACACCTGTGAGTTACACACACAGCAGCTACATCCCTTAAAATACTCACAAAACACACACTGATCCATAAACTACTGCAATCCTATACCTGAACGTGTGATTGCATGTGTACAAAGTGTTTGAGCAAGTGTCCCGCATGCTGTCAAGATGGCAATATGGGTGGTAACAGCCTAGAGGGTAAAATACTCATGTATAAACCAGACAACCACAAACCCCACTTACCAGTAAGTATTCATTTGTAAAGTGTATTTGTCCTCAGTACATACTGACCAGAATGCTGCGTAGAATACAATTAAAACAGAACAGAAGAAAAATACCTTACTACCATTGTGTCCCTGAGCAAGGCACTTTACCCTGAGTGTCTCCAGGGGGATTGTTCATATGACTACTGATTGTAAAAGTAAATTTGTTTCGTTATATGTATATGTCCTTTGTTGCGATATATTACTTATGACCATCTCAGTGCTGAATAGTGCAGGTCAAGTGGTCTGGAAGGGACTGCGTGTGTCTGAATGTGTATTTTATGTGTGCGTGTATTTAGACTCAGTCACTGTGACCTGACACTTAAGCCAAGTGCTCTGTGGCCATGTTATTGAACTGGAATTAAAAAGACGCTTGTCCTCCATAATTGATCTGCAGGGATCATGCAGTCATGTATCTCTGTTAGGCGAACAAGGGGGATGTACAGGTATACAGGTCAGACATGTGCATCTGCTGACCTTGTAATGGTGGAAAATAGTGTGAGACATCGCAGAACAAGATGACACACTGTTCTGCGCACACACACACACACACACATTTGTGATATATATACAGTACAGACCAAAAGTTTGAACATACCTTCTCATTCAATGTATTTTCTTTATTTTCATGACCATTTACATTGGTAGATTCTCACTGAAGGCATCAAAACTATGAATGAACACATATGGAGTTATGCACTTAACAAAAAAGATTAAATAACTGAAAACATGTTTTATATTCCAGTTTCTTCTAAAAAACCCTTTGCTCGGATTACTGCTTTGCAAACTCTTGGCATTCTCTCGATGAGCTTCAAGTGGTAGTCACCTGAAATGGTTTTCCAACAGTCTTGAAGGAGTTCCCAGAGGTGTTTAGCACTTGTTGGCCCCTTTGGCCAGGTCTCCACTTTTTGTTAAGTACATAACTTCAGACCTGGCCAAAGGGGCCAACAAGTGCTAAAAACCTCTGGGAATCTGGCCCTTTACCAGATCCCCTGGTAAAGGGCCATCTACTGGTGATGGGAAAACTACAACTGTTCAGTTGTGAGAGAAAAAGCTGAATGGTCAATAATCTACATTATCTGGTGCGTTATTAGCTGCTTACATGATCATGATCAATTTTACTACCATTAACAGATGTATTGAATAATATTGATCTGGTTGCAATAACAGCTGTTAAGAGGAGGATATATTTGACACGTTTGACAAATGACAAGTTTGTTTGGAATCTCTTGTAACAGAACATTTGCAGAACTGAAGCTCTTGGTAGTGATCCCTGTACTGAGTGGTCCACAACTAAAGCTGTCCACAAAATGACTTCAGTCTATTAAAAAAATAACAAAAAAGCAGGGATTTGATGAAACATTTATTCTTTATGATTATTTGAATGACTGTGCATGTGTGCATCATGTACCTAGCAGCAGGATGCATTGTGGGAAGGATCCTGCTTTTACAATTGAGGATTTTGAGGGATGAACTGAAATGCAAACATGGAATCCAATTTAAAGAATCTACTGGTAACAGCTTTCAAAGGGCTCTGATGACATGCATACAAATGTGTGTGTGTGTGTGTGTGTGTGTGTGTGTGTGTGTGTGTGTGTATATATATATATATATATATATATATATATATATATATATATATACATGCATACATACTTACTTACACACACACACACACACACACACACATTTGTATGCACTTAACAAAAAAGATTAAATAACTGAAAACAGACCCAAACACACACACACACACACACACGGGGGCAGCATTCCAAGTAGGGAATCCCAGACAGCCCTCTCCCCAGCCACCTCCACCAGCTCCTCCGGCAGGACGTAGATCGACAGGTAAATCAAGAGCCTTGCTTTCTGGCTCAGCTCCCTCTTCACCACGAAGGCTCGGTTCAGCATCCACATGCTCTCAGATTTGGAGGTAGGAGGATGAGATTCTCCTGCCACCAAACTTACCACCCTCCACACCATGGCTGTGCATATAAATTCTATACATATAGGTTATGAACAGAACTGGTGACAAAGGGCAGCCCTGGCGGAGTGCAACCCTCACCGGGAACAGGTCCGACTTACTGCCGGCTTTGCAGACCAAACTCACGGTTCTCTGGTACAGGGACTGAATGGCCCTTAACAAAAGGCCATCCACCCCATACTCCTGGAGCTCCCCCCATAGGGTGCCCCTGGGGACACGGTCATAAGCCTTCTCCAAATCCACAAAAACTCATGTGGATTGGTTGCCCCCTCCATCACCCTAGCAAGGGCAAAGAGCTAGTCCACAGTTCCATGGCCCGGACGCAAACCACCACCCCAGACTGCCACTCCACCGGAACTGCCCCCGATGTCCAAGCAATGTTGGAGAGACGTGTCAAACATGACAGCCCTACAACATCCATAGCAATGAGATACCCAGGATGGATCTCATCCACCCCCAGGGCTCTGCTGCTGTGTGGCTGTTTGACCACCTAAGCAACTTCTGCCCCTGAGATTGGACAGTCTATACCCAGGTATCCCAGCTCTGGTTCTTCCTTGGAATGCGCGTCGGTGGGATTGAGAAGCTCCTCAAAGTATTCCTTTACCACCCGACTATAGCCCCAGTCGACGTCAGCAGCTTCCCATCTCCACTGTAAACAGTGTGAGTGAGTTGCTGCCTTCCTCTCCAGAGGCGTTGGATGGTTTGCCAGAACCTCTTTGGAGCCAATCGGTATGGCCTCACCAAACTCCTCCCACACCCGAGATTTTGCCTCGGCAACTGCCACTGCTGCACCCTCGGCAACTCACCAGCCATGCCCTGTAGCCCTCCTTCTTCAGCCTGATGGCTCCCCTAGCCTCTGGTGTCCACCAGTGGGTACGGGGGTTACCGCCACAACTTGCACCGGCCACCTTGCGACCACAGCTAGCAACAGCCGCCTCAACAATTGCAGAGTGGAACAAGGTCCATTCGGACTCAATGTCCCCCACTGCTCTTGGGACGCAGTCAAATCTCTGCTGGAGATGGGAATTGAAGACCATTTTGACCGCGTTCCCAGCAGACCCTCACTATATGTTTGGGTCTGTCAGGTCTACGTGGCATCTTCCCCTGCCATCTGATCCAACTCACCACCAGGTGGTGATCAGTTGACAGCTCCGCTCCCCTCTTCACCCGAGTGTCCAAAACATATGGTCACAGGTCAGATGATATGAGTACAAAGTCAATCATCGCCTGCAACCTAGGCTGCCCTGGTACCAAGTATGCCAATGGGCATCCATATGTTCAAACATGGTGTTCGATATATGGCCAAACTGTGGCTTGCACAGAAGTCCAATAATGAAACAACTCTCGAGTTCAGATCTAGCGGGCCATTCCTCCCAATCACGCCCCTCCAGGTCATGCTGTCATTGCCCACGTGAGTATTGAAGTCCCCCAGCAAGACCATGCAGTCCCCAGTTGGAGCACTACTCAGTGGCACCTCAGTGGCACCTTGGCAGTTCGACATTACGGGTCCGCTTCCTTAACCAATTAGGTCACCACTGCCCGTGCTAGGCCTGATGTAGTGTTTCCTGTCTGTTTCTATACCTATTGATCTATCAACAGTATGTCTGTTTTATGATAATGAGGCTGATAATTTCTTAGTTATTGTACTGTATAAACATAATTCCCTGCTGACATATTCTTTGTAAATGCAGTGCAATTGGCGCCAATCCGCTGTATTGTGACTGTCGACTGCGCTGGCTCTCAGACTGGGTGAAAAGTGGATATAAGGAGCCTGGAATTGCCCGTTGCAGTGGACCATATGGCTTGGAGGGAAAACTACTTCTTACCACTCCTGGGATCAAATTTGAGTGTCAAGGTAAGATATAGGGATGTATTAATAAATGATGTAAAGACACCAGTGAACAGTGTCCAACCTGTTGTAGAACAAAACAATAGAAATATCTTAAATTATGGAAAAATGCAGTATGTCAGGATGCTCTGTTTTATGATATGCATTTGATGTGTGCTTTTAATTTTTTTTTTGTATGTATCTGGTTTGTACTGCTCTACGCTGTTCTAAGTGCTTGAAAAAACACACAAACACTGAAATTTGTCTGCCGTGTAGCACTGGTCATGTGCTTTATTCATATGATGTTGCAATTTTCTGAGGCTTTGTCAGCTCGATAATAGAATGATGTTTGCATTTGTGTGTCCTAGGCCCAGTAGACCCGATGGTTCTAATGAAGTGCAGCCCATGTCTATCCAGCCCTTGTCAGAACCAGGGTCGATGTCACCCCCACCCAATGGACCTTTACCGCTGCAGTTGCCCAGCAGGTTTCAAGGTAGCAGCCCAGACCTATTTGGTGGTTACCCTGACATGTCTGCTTTTGGGTCACTGCCATCAATTGCCGTTGTAGTGTTTCCAATATTTCCAGTGCTTCCGGTATTTAATGGTACATGGAGCTCAGCCATAATGTTTTTTGTCAAAGTTATCAAACAGCATTAATATTAATGTTAATTTCTCAAGGAGAATTCACTCTCTCTGTTGTCGTTAATGGTCATTTATGGTGGTTCATTATAGCTGTACTTTGTTATATTGCCATTTTATAAAGGTCATCTCATCCACATCACATTCCTGGTGACAAGCTCAGATCTTGTAGGTTGATCCCCTGGCATGAACAGGCATGAACACAAATAAGATTAAATCAAATGCAAGAGAGGTGGGATGAATGCCTACTCTCCTACATCAGGTTATGAAGAAGTCTCAGATCTCAGACTATAGAATGACCACATTATCTCAGACCAGAAAGTCTTCAAGAGAAACACCCATATCACCTGAGGAGATAGAGTTGCCACTCTGCCCTTGGTGTGTATGTCCTGCCGGTAATTTCAGCAGCCTTTGAAACACTCACTACTTCCCGGGTGCCGTTCATGTCTGCCCACTGCTCACCAAGGGAAACTAATAGTTTCAGAATCTCACTCCAACCGAGGATAAATGTGGTTATAATGACTGATGACCTTCTACTACTCTACAGGTCATGTTGCCTTGCATAACAGAAGAGAAATATGGCCTTTCCTGAGTCTGCATGCCGTACAAATCCTTGGTTACAGCTCTCGTATAGGGCTTTCCCATTCATCTGTAAGTTGCGTGTGATAAGGGCGCCTGCCAAATGAAAGTTAAAATGATTCTGGTTTATACAACTGGTTCTTTGATTTAACAAAAACCAGTAAAACCAGCACTGGCACAGAGAAAATGTCCAGTGTTTGAGTGTTTCAGACATTATACCTTTTGGATACCAAACCTGCATAATCCATTTTAAGACAACCCTTTCGATTAAATATCTCCCAAGAACCTAGTCGTACATTTGTTGTTGTGCTTTTCCAGAGTACGAATTGTGAAGTCCCTGTGGATGCCTGTGTCAGTAATCCCTGTGCTAATGGAGGAACCTGTCACAGTTTGGAAGACCATAAAGAGTTCAGGTGGCAACAGAAAAACTGCATCCATACCATTCAGTGTACACACACTTAAATGTCCATTGACCTTCTTTACAGCTACACAATAATGCACATTTATTTTATATTCTTCATATTTCTACACTTTTTACTTAACATCACAATAATGTAATGTAACAGATCCAAACTAAGACACATGCTTTGCTCTCTTTCAGCTGCTCCTGCCCTCCTGGATATGAGGGTTATTTTTGTGAAGTGGAGGTGGATGAGTGTGAGAGCCATGACTGTGAGAATGGCGCCACCTGTCTGGACCAAGTGGGAAACTACACCTGTGTTTGTCCGGCCCACTACAAAGGTAATGAATCCAGCATGCTTACACCCCGGCACTGGAAAACACTGCAGTGTTTAGTATTTCTATTAAGTAGGTCTCTCTCTCTCTCTCTCTCTCTCTCTCCCTGTGTGTGTGTGTGTGTGTGTGTGTGTATGTGTGTGTTAAATAAGGTCTGAGGTGTGAGGAAGAAGAAGGTGTATGTTCTTCAGGTTATAACCCTTGCCAGCTCTACTCTACCTGCATTAGCACTGCTAATGGACCCAGGTAAGAAAACTATTTACACACAGATATATGTCCCAGAGGTGGACAGTAAGTAATGTAATTCACTAGTGTTCTTCATGTATCTGTACTTTACTACAGCATTTCCCTTTGGAGAGACTTCTTACTTTAACTCCCACATTTCAAAGTCAAATATCTTACTTTTTACTCCACTGCGTTGTGGTAAATCAGTCGTTCCGTTTTACTTATGGTAATCAGACACCTTAAAACAAAACTCAGTGGTCTAAATCTGTCCAACAGCTGTCAATGATGACATCAAACTGACCGGTAATACAAATTCTGATTGGTCTAGCAGTACGGTCACCAAAGACATTATCACGCAATGCAGTTAGTAATAAAGTATATAAGGAACACGTCAAGTCCATTTTAGATGACTCACGGATGCTATAGATACAGTCTATACAGGGAGTGCAGAATTATTAGGCAAGTTGTATTTTTGAGGAATAATTTTATTATTGAACAACCATGTTCTCAATGAACCCAAAAAACTAATTAATATCAAAGCTGAATGTTTTTGGAAGTAGTTCTTAGTTTGTTTTTATTTTTAGCTATTTTAGGGGGATATCTGTGTGTGCAGGTGACTATTACTGTGCATATTTATTAGGCAACTTAACAAAAAACAAATATATACCCATTTCAATTATTTATTTTTACCAGTGAAACCAATATAACATCTCCACATTCACAAATATACATTTCTGACATTCAAAAACAAATCAGTGACCAATATAGCCACCTTTCTTTGCAAGGACAGTCAAAAGCCTGCCATCCATGGATTCTGTTAGTGTTTTGATCTGTTCACCATCAACACCAGCAACCACAGCCTCCCAGACACTGTTCAGAGAGGTGTACTGTTTTCCCTCCTCGTAAATCTCACATTTGATGATGGACCACAGGTTCTCAATGGGGTTCAGATCAGGTGAACAAGGAAGCCATGTCTTTTATACCCTTTCTTGCCAGCCACGCTGTGGAGTACTTGGATGCGTGTGATGGAGCATTGTCCTGCATGAAAATCATGTTTTTCTTGAAGGATGCAGACATCTTCCTGTACCACTGCTCGAAGAAGGTGTCTTCCAGAAACTGGCAGTAGGACTGGGAGTTGAGCTTGACTCCATCCTCAACCCGAAAAGTCCCCACAAGCTCATCTTTGATGATACCAGCCCAAACCAGTACTCCACCTCCACCTTGCTGGCGTCTGAGTTGGACTGGAGCTCTCTGCCCTTTACCAATCCAGCCACGGGCCCATCCATCTGGCCCATCAAGACTAATCAGTCCATAAAACCTTAGAAAAATCAGTCTTGAGATATTTCTTGGCCCAGTCTTGACGTTTCAGCTTGTGTGTCTTGTTCAGTGGTGGTCGTCTTTCAGCCTTTCTTACCTTGGCCATGTCTCTGAGTATTGCACACCTTGTGCTTTTGGGCAGTCCAGTGATGTTGCAGCTCTGAAATATGGCCAAACTGGTGGCAAGTGGCATCTTGGCAGCTGCACGCTTGACTTTTCTCAGTTCATGGGCAGTTATTTTTCACCTTGGTTTTTCCACACGCTTCTTGCGACCCTGTTGACTATTTTGAATGAAACGCTTGATTGTTCGATGATCACGCTTCAGAAGCTTTGCAATTTTAAGAGTGCTGCATCCCTCTGCAAGATATCTCACTATTTTCTGAGCCTGTCAAGTCCTTCTTTCGACCCATTTTGCCAAAGGAAAGGAAGTTGCCTAATAATTATGCACACCTGATATAGGGTGTTGATGTCATTAGACCACACCCCTTCTCATTACAGAGATGCACATCACCTAATATGCTTAATTGGTAGTAGGCTTTCGAGCCTATACAGCTTGGAGTAAGACAACATGCATGAAGAGGATGATGTGGACAAAATACTCATTTGCCTAATAATTCTGCACTCCCTGTATACATCTGCTAGAAAAATGCTGCCAATCACACAACTATGCAAGGAACCTGGAGCACGCACTTCCCAATGCAGGAGGCTTTAACTTGAATTGATTAATATATAAGGCCAAAATTGGAAATGGGCCCGTCTAAATGAAAGTGTGAGGACCAACTCTGTTGCATGACCAGCTCAGAGCATGGAAATAGGGACAACAGAATTAGAATATCTTTATTGCCAGAGAGGTATAAAAAAAGCTATATACTAATATAAAAAATATTATACAGAATATAAAATGAAAGGGTGAGGTAGAAACTTTATTGCACATGAAGAAAAACTTTATTGCACATGAAGAAAAACCTTATTGCACATGAAAAACAAATTGAGTTGGAGGTGGAAAAATGTATTAAATGTCATTAAGTGCCCTGATAGCAACAGGGTGGCTACAGCTTTTTCATGAAGACCCTGCAAGAAAACAAGGAGTATGAGTGTTTCAAGGATGTGGCGAAGCCCAAGATCACCACGGCCATGAAGAAGTTTGTTTAAAGAAATAATAAAGATGCTTTGGTGTTAATTTCTGGTACATTCTGTTCTTGTTTCATGAGGTGACATAGGGTCATCTTTTGTGTCTTTATGTGCCTTCACAAAAATGTAAAAATGTGTTTTTCAGGTGTGTGTGTCCACCAGGTTTCACAGGTGATGACTGTGGGGTGGACTTCAATGAGTGTGTGGGCCACTACTGTCAGAACGGAGCAGAATGCGTGGATCAAATTGACGGCTACTCCTGCGTCTGCCCACCAGGATACAGGTGACCGAGCTGAACTGACAGTCTCCATAGGTGCCCTGAGGAGATTAACCAGCTTTATTTCTTAGATACATTTTCTTAAACATTGTGATCATACATTGTGAGTAATTGTCATCTTCAGAAACCCTACCCCCTTCCCCCTCTCAAATTCTCATTTTTTTTGTCTGTAGCGGTCGGTTATGTGAGGTGGCATCTGTGCTGCCTTCAGCTTGTGGAGGGGTGCGGTGTGAAAATGGCGCCTCCTGTGTCGAGAAGGACAGCCAGGTGATCTGCCAGTGCCTGCCTGGGTACGAGGGCCAGCACTGTGAGAAGCTGTTCAGTGTGAACTTTGTGGATGGGGACTCATATCTGCTGCTGGGAGACCTGAAAAACTGGCCTCAGGCCAACATTACACTGCAGGTACAGCCTGGAACTTTATGGATATTATCTCAAATAGATACAAGTATGTTGCCAAGATTGAAATATTACAATCCAAATGTTAACAAAGAACAACACTTGCGAAAGTTCACGCCCATGGAATTATTGTCACGACAGCGAGCTGAGGGGGGAAGGAAGCGCAGAGGCGGGACATGCTGGGAAATAAGGATTTATTTATAAACAATAAAGGAAAAAGGTGCGATGGCCTGAAACATTTAAACTTAAACGTGGAACAACATGAAGTAGCCGGCAGGTGTGTGGCGGTTGCCAGAACTCAAAAAGGTTGCCAGGTACAAAAACACACAGTTGCACGCTCCACAAGAGTTCATCAAAATGTCGCCGCTGCAGAAGGGGCGGAGTCACAGACTTTTAACCGTTGTCTGGATTGGGCACAGGGGATGTGTCCAGGTGCAGTCAATCCTGACAGTTATGAAGACTTCATTTTCATTTTAAGTTAAGTTGAGGGAACTTAAAAACGCTTCATACAGTGAAGCATGAGCAAAATATTTATTTATTATTGACAATTATTGATTATTGACAATTATTGTATTTAAACATCACGGATCAAAATTCATATAAGTTTAATGAACTTCCATGTCAGGATCTATACTCACACACAGTAAATGAACAGTAAATTTACAGTTTTACATTTTACATTTAAAGCATTTATCCAGAGCATTTTACAATCAGTAATTACAGGGAGAGTCCCCCTGGAGACACTTGCTCAGGGACACAATGATAGTAATGGTAGTACTACCACCCTAAACATCTTCTGCACAATTTTACAATGAGCATGTAAACACTAGCTGTTATTCAGTTTTACCTCTCTCAGCACACAATTCCAAGTAATTCCAACAATTCCCAGTTTCCCATCTCACTCGTCAACCCACACTGCAGATGAATTTTAAAAGTGGGAGCAGACAGGAAATTGGTAAGATACAAAAAAAAAATTACATAATTCATACATGTTTAGTTTTAAATACATAAATAGCTGTAAACACAATAAACCATGACTGCCATGCTGGCACACGGTGTATAATTTGTTTTTATATTGTTTTCATGCGAAATCCCACACACCCACGCAAACAGCAATTATCATCATTCAACAAACAAATGTTCTGCACACTGACGCACACGAACATTCATATTCATTATTTCACCATGCATTGTGGGACTCCTCCAGGTTTCTACTGCAAAAGAGAATGGTGTACTGCTGTATAATGGAGACAACGACCCCATCACCGTGGAGCTCCACCAGGGCCATGTCAAAGTCACCTATGACCCTGACAAGCAGCCCAGCAACACCATTTACAGGTCATCTTAAAGGTCACAAAGGTCACACTCGTGTTCCTGTTAACCTTGCCGATTCTGCTTTTTTAGTCACTGGTCGGTCTGTGTTATCATTTCCATAGCACTGAGACTGTCAATGATGGGCAGTTTCACACCGTGGAATTGGTGACCTTTGACCGAAGGGTGAACCTGTCGATCGATGGAGGTCTGCCAACTACGCTGGACAGCCTGGCTCATCCTCTTCCTCTCTCTAGGGAGACGCCGCTCTACGTCGGGGGTGAGATATTCTTTGTCCTACAGTTTGTTTTTTTTGTCTTATTATGTTGTGTTGATGTCACTGTTTGGTTTCTCTGAGTCCAGGAATGCCAGAGACTGTTCAACCCTCCTCCTACCCCAGCATCTGGACCCTCAACAACGGCTCCAGCTTCCACGGTTGCATCAGTCACCTCTACATCAACAACGAGCTGCAGGACTTCACCCGCACTCACATGCAGTCGGGCGTGGTGCCCGGCTGTGAACCGTGCCGCAAGCTGCGCTGCCTGCACGGCCTGTGCCAGCCCGACAGCGCCAGCGGCCCCCTCTGTCACTGCCAGCCTGGCTGGAGTGGCACACACTGTGACCAGACAATAAACCCCGGTGCTAATGACACTGTTACCCTCATAAGCCCCAACCCATGCCAAGACAGCAAGTAAGTGTCACCTTGATAGGGCAGAATTTGATGCATAATTACGAGTTGTGTTCATAAGTATAAGTTGTGTTCACACAACTTAGAGTATAAACTCTATTTCCATATCTACAGTCAGGTCCATAAATATTGGGACATTTTTTGGCTCTATACACCACCACAATGGATATCAAATGAAACGAACAAGATGTGCTTTAACTGCAGACTGTCAGCAGGGTATTTACATCCAAATCAGGTGAACGGTGTAGGAATTACAACAGTTTGCTTGTTGTACTGTACTCTTCAGTTCCTGCTTGTTCCTGGGGCATTTTCCCTTCAGTGAAATGCATGCTCAATCGGATTCAGGTCAGGTGATTGACTTGGCCATTGCAAAACAGCCCACTTCTTTCCCTTCAAAAACTCTTTGGTTGCTTTTGCAGTATGCTTTGGGTCATTGTCCAACACTTCAGAATTCATTGCAGTCACATCATCAATAAATACAAGAGAACCAGTTCCACAATGCCCATGTCATGACATTTTCAGCACCGTGCTTCACTGATGAGGTGGTATGCTTAGGATCATGAGCAGTTGGTCTTGGTCTCATCTGTCCATAGGATGTTGTTCCAGAACTGTGAAGGCTTTTTTAGATGTTGTTTGGCAAACTCTAATCTGGCCTTCCTGTATTTGGGGCTCACCAATGGTTTACATCTTGTGGTGAACCCTCTGTATTCACACTGGTGGAGTCTTCTCTTGATTGTTGACTTTGACACAGATACACCTACCTCCTGGAGTGTGTTCTTGATCCGGCCAACTGTTGTGAAGGGTGTTTTCTTCACCAGGGAAAGGATTCTTTGGTCATCCACCACAGTTGTTTTCCGTGGTCTTCCGGGTCTTTTAGTGTTGCTGAGCTCACCGGTAGGTTACTTCTTTTTGAGAATGTCCCAAACTGTTGTTTTGGCCACGCCTAATGTTTTGCTATCTCTCTGATATGTTTCTTTAGTTTTTTCAGCCTAATGATGGCTTGCTTCACTGATAGTGACAGCTCTTTGGATCTCATCTTGACAGTTGACAGCAACATATTCCAAATGCAAATAGCACACTTGAAATGAACTCTGGACCTTTTATCTGCTCATTGTAATTGGGATAATGAGGGAATAACACACACCTGGACATGGAACAGCTGAGAAACCAATTGTCCCATTACTTTTGGTCCCTTAACAAGTGGGAGGCACATATGCAAACTGATTTGGATGTAAATATCCTCAAATAAAAGCTGATAGTCAGTTAAAGCACATCTTGTTTGTTTCATTTGATATCCATTGTGGTGGTGTATAGAGCCAAATATTACAAAGGTGAGTGTGGGAAAGAGAGTAATAATGATGACATTAAGATGTTCTAATGTCATGTGCAACCAAACTGAATTGTGCATTTATCGTATGTGTGATTCGGGGCTGTTAAAATACAAATGGCCAGCCAATCAGTCGGACTTATGCCGGGGCAATGCTCCATGGTAGGTGCCTCTGGAGAGTGCAAGCGTGGCAACCAATCACTGTTTCTCACAAATTGACAATACAGCCGGCATAAAGCCAACTGACTGGCTGTTTTTTTACCCCAGGTAATTGCATAAATGCATTTGATTGGCTAGTGGTTTGAACACTTTCTTTCTAAATGCATTTCAGAGCACATGATCCATTTAGACTGAATATAGAGCATCTCTGTCAATGCTTCCACCGGACCAGCAAGAAATATACTGTCACTTGCATCCACTGTTAAAGCAATCTTTGGTCTCAAAAATTACTCAAGATTAATAATGATTCATTAATTGTTAAAAATGTGCAATTAATTTGTTTTTATTAATAAAAAATAAATGAATTACCATTACATTTTTATAACAAGAAATAACGCTACCCAGAGGGCATATTCTAAGCTTTTTAACAATCATGTTCAGTGCACCACCTCCCTGGGTAATTTCAAGGTAGCCAGTGAATGTGTTGTATTTCCTCTTATTACTCTAAACCTGTCTGTGACCAGGTCTCAGGCAGGACCTCCCTCCAAGGTGTCCTGTTGTTGAGGTTTAATGGACGAAGCCTGAGCAGGCATACAGTGTTTTCTTCATATCTGTCCTGATTTAATAGCCACCTAACAGCCAATCATAAAGTAGCATGTTGTGGCTATTCCTGGATTCATCATAAAAATTAATGACACATTCAGCAACCCTCCCCTAAACACACTGATTCATTTATATAGTTGAAATGTAGAAATTTGACAGATTCCTTCCATTTCTAAATTGTACTGGTCAGCTGTGAACAATTATGAAAACCTGAACTGTTTGTTTGGTAGAATTGGGTGGTAAATGGTGCTTGCAATTTTCACTTGAAGAAATGTACGCATGCCCTGGTTTAACAATGTCTGAAACATGGCCACAAGTTACATAATCAAGGAGCAAGGTAATGTTGAACTGAAGAGTTATACACCAGTGATATTTCTGATTTGTTCTCCAACTGATGGTGGTTTGGAGTATTGGAGATATGTTTGGTCGCCAGTGGTTTAAAGGGTCGTCAGACAGGACTGTGTGCTTCCTTTTATAGAGGTTTCTCATATTGACGCTTTAAATAATGAATTAATTGCATTAAAGCACAGCAGCGTCTCTACTTCCTCTGCAAATTTAGAAGAGCAAGAGCACCAGCCCCCATCATGTACACATTCTACCGAGGAACCATCGAGAGCATCCTGTCTAGCTGCATCACTGTGTGGTTTGGAGCCTGCAATGCGTCCTGCCAAAAAACTCTCCAACGCATAATCAGAGCAGCTAAGAGAATCATCGGTGTCCCTCTCCCCTCCCTCCAAGACATCTACAGCACACGCCTCACCAAGAAAGCCCTCGGCATAGCAGCTGATCCCACCCACCCAATGCAAACCTTCTTCAGCCTGCTGCCATCAGGGAGGAGACTGCGGAGTCTCCAGGCCAGGACCAGCAGACTGAAGGACAGCTTCACCCATCAGGCTGTCAGGAAACTCAACTCCCTCCCGGCTCTGCCCCCACTCCCCTCACTCCCCTCTTCTGCTCCACAAACTTTCTGAACCCTAACACACACAAACTGACCATGCACCAGTCACTCTGTGCAGCTTTGGTCTGCCAACTCCCTCACTTGTCACTTTGTCACTTTAAACTTACCTCTGTTGCACTACATGGTTTTGCACTCTCCACCATGTGCCCTTATTTGTATATGGTGTTTTTAAAAATTGTATTCAATGTTACTGTTTTGTATTTAATGTTACTTGTAAGCACCATGGGTCTGAGAGTAACGTAATTTAAATTCTCTGTATGTCCTGTACATGTGGCAGAATTGACAATAAAGCTGACTTTGACTTTGACTTTTTGACCAATTGCATTTCTGCCTCTCGCTCTTCTTTTCAGGTGTGTCCATGGAAGCTGTGTAGCTCTGGATGTGCAGACCTATCGCTGTGAGTGCATGGATGGTTACCGTGGCGCTCTGTGCAACCAACAGGAGGAGCCTCCGAACCCCTGTTCATCATTGCCATGCCAACATGGCCGCTGTGAGGTGTCGGCGTCTGGAGAGGCACATTGCGTTTGTGAGAGTGGCTACAGTGGAGTACTATGTGATGCAGGTGAACAGACACCACAGATATAAAGGAGACAACATGGTGTTGTATTCATGTACAAATCAATCATTATTTCAACCCAAACAGTTACATTTTAGCTTTGTGCATTTCTTATGAATGAAATAATACGTTTGATGATCCTCTGGAATGGTGCATTGTGATGTACAATTGTGAATGTAAATGTACAGAATCTACATGACATTGTTTTGTTGTTGTTAGAGGTGCTGTGCCGGGGTGAGCCGTTACGGGATTTTCATCGGATACAACAAGGCATGGTTGCATGCCAGAGCACGCGGCCTGTCTCCTGGGTCCAGTGTACGGGCCGCTGTGGGGAGAGCCGGGCCGCGGCCACCGCCTCCTGCTGCACCAGCCTCAGGTTACGGAGGAGGCGCTTCACCTTTGAGTGCGATGATGGCAGCTCCTTCACTCAGGAGGTGGAGATGGTGGTGGAGTGCGGCTGTGGAGAATGTGTGTAGCCCCTTCAGAATCTCAGAGCATTAAGGGGGACTGGCGCATGGACAGGTGCACAGAAAGTTTCTCATGAGTGAGCCTTAGTTGAACATGTGTCCTCCTCGGCAAGACATTGTTCTGGTAAACAAGTAGTACAAACCAGAACTTATAATTTGTCTTAAAGGCTGGTTGAGAGGCGTCACACTATTATATATAATGTAGCTTCGAAGCCTGCCCAAAGATGACCTGTTTGTGAAACCCCTGCCCAACCACTCAGTATTAACAAGCACTCACAAACAGCAATGCAGTCCTTTCATTGTAATCACGCCTATTTATGTGCTTGTAAAACTAAACCATTTTTAACCTTTTTGTTTTTCCTTTTTTTGTAACATTAGTTCTTCATAGACAAATGGCAGATGGTAATATATATATATACATTTGTTTTGATAGTATTTTTATATGTTTTTTCCAATATTCACTCCAATAACTCATAAAAACTAGTCATGCTAGTCAAGGTAACTAATTTTACTGTTTGCTGTATTGTAATGTTTAATGATGTATTTGATTTCTCCTCGTGAGTGTTCTAGTCACTGTTTCCCTTATTTATTTTATTAAAGTTTTATCCCTTAATGGAGGTCCTTTTTGTTCTGTTTTTTAAATATTTTTTTTTGCGCCCATCCAGTTTCACTGACCTTTTATAATCAGTCTTGCAAGTTGGGCATTAAGCATTTTCCTCAAAGTGGTTAACATTTAAATGATTGTAGGCTTATAAAGAGAGGGGAAAAATAGAAAGTGTTTATCGCAAGCCCTTCCAGCCTGAATATATAATAAAGACGCTTTAGCATGGAGGACTGGGTCAGATATATTCACTCAAAATGCACCTTGACAGCCGCAGTAGTGATTTCATTATGGACCTCCCACCATCACTTTAGGGCATTTAGCTTATGTAAAAAAAAAACGGAATTACATGTGAAAAACAGATATGTGTGTGTGTGTGTGTGTGTGTGTGTGTGTGTGTGTGTTTACATGATTGCGCTACTCTTTATGAGGAAGGAGGTAAAAACAATGCGAATCCCTAGTGTTTCTAATATTTGATGAAATACTGATTTATGGCGGCTAAAAAGCCATAAAACTTAACATATTCATACTTTTCTGTCCCCACCTCCCAACAGCAGCTGTGCCCTTCCTGATCCATGTCGTCCTAATTTACTTCCCTTCCCCACCCCCCAAGCAGACCTGAAAATATAAAGAATTCTATCCTATTTCTCTACATTCTACTCTTATCTGATAGAAACAGAATAAAAACTTTTATTATTTAGGGTTGAAGATGAGAACTGAGAGCCCAAAGCCACTTTTAACCAATACGTTCCACAAGAGATAACTGTTCTTTTTCTCTTTACGCAAAAATCCAACCTCAAATACAACGAGTCCTGAATGGATGAGTATTTAACACATGTAATTCTCAAGCAGGGTCTTTACTTCACTCAACTCCCACAAAGCTCTCTTTAGCTGTGCCTCTCAGGCCTTGAAACAGGCCAGATGTGTTTTTATTGATATGATCATGGTTTCAAGGTGCGGATCACACTGCAGGGCACAGCGTGCATACGACCCACGGTCCCGCAGTCCTTCCGCCAATTTGTGTCATCACATTTAGCATGGTGAGAGAGAAAAGGGCGGTGGGGGTGGAATAAGCTTCTACCATGGAAGAAAACCTGTTCCATCTGACTTTGTAACACTGTATGTGTCTGTATTTGTGTGTGTGTGTGTGTGTGTGTATATGTGTGTATGTATATTAGGTCTGCACAATTAATCGAATTTTAATCACGATCAGGATTTTGGCTGCCACAATTAAATTAAGATGATCGTCTGCGATATTTATATTTTAATAACCAACCACCAGGGGGCGAACGAAAGCATCGACTGAGCAGCAACCTCAAATTTTGACAAGTGAAACGTGCGCCTGCAATAAAGGGTCCTTCATCACCTAATAGATATATGCACCACAGATACATACACCATAGACACGTGTCTCTGATGGAATGGGTGTAAATGCTTTGCTGCATGTGGCTGTAATAACGAGCAAATGTAGATGTATAACATTTCCTAAGTAAGATTGTATTTTATCATCTTGTATGTATGAACTTTTGTGTTCCACAACAACATTATTATTGTTACAGACCAGTGGGGGTGTCTTTCCACCCCCTCTAAATAGAAAAGGCACAGCTTCTGTTTTGACACCTGTATAAATTGTATAGTTAGTTCATTGTCTATAGTTCTTGACAAATCTAAAAATGCCTTTTTTATTGGACCTGCCCTGTCAATAGTTATTTTTTTTACAAAGAAGCAGGGAAATGGATTAAGTATTTTCATAATGACCTGCTATTGATCATCTCTTAAACCAGAAAATGTTGGCAGGCTAGATTTATAACAAAAATAAATAAATAAAATATATAAAATGGTGTTTTACCTAAAACAATGAATCAGTTTGATTAATAGTTGTGATTAAATCATGATTATCATTTTAGCCATAATCGTGCAGCCATAATGTATATGTGCATGAATATGTATATGTATTTGTGTGTGTATATATTTATGTGTGTGTGTGTGTGTGTGTGTGTGTGTGTGTGTGAACAGCTACCGAACACCCGAGCGCTGGGTGTTCGGTGGTTAATGAGTGACGGGGGCCACCATGGCGTCTGAGGGAGGGCGCGCCACAGGAGGTACGCTTCATTACGGCCCTGACATTTCCACAGGAGCGCAGTGACAGAATTCAGTCCCCAAAGCCCTTAAAATCCAAATCTGCTGTGTGGTGTGTTTAAAGAGAAACTCTCTTCAAAATATGCTCACCAGACACTTTCTATATTAGTGAAGTCGTTACTCATGTGTAATTTCTCAGTATTACTTCAAGTGATGTAAAGATCTAAAGAGAAATGAAATAACTGAAGAATTCAATTTTACACGACGGCATTCACAGCTGAACTCGGATCTGTTTTACAAGGACGACTTTGAGAATAACACTATTAGAAAACAAAATAATTCCCTCATATATATAGATATTTATTTTGGAGTCACTGTCAAATCATTAGTGATAAATATTTGATGGGTTTCAGCACAGAAAAGTTATGTCTTTTTTCTTCTTCTTCTTCTTTTAGCTCACTAAAATGCATAGCTTTTTTCTTCAGGCATAAATCCACAAAAACACTTTTTTTTCAGAAGATTATTAATCCAGAATTGAGAGGATATGAAAGGCACTGTATTTCAGACTGTATTGCTAGTGTCCTATAAATATATAAAAAAGACGGTAATTGTCTGTAAACTAAATACCCTTTGAGTTGATGTGTAATTATTTCTCTTACCCAGAGATTAAATAATAACTTCATATACGTAATTTAAACTGCGAGGAGCCACGTGATTGACAGAAACATGCAATCTGGTTTCTTTCTGTAAATGTAAATCCTGAAAATATATCATGCCTGAGTAGAATTAACATCGTAGCTCAGAAGCTCTCTGATTCCGTTTGGCCCATGGAAGGAGCCCAAGGAAGACGGTGAGAGTTTGCTCAGGGAACACCAAGCAGAATCATCTGATGAACAAAGCACACAGTGCTATTTTCACAACAAAGTTTATTAGAAGAATAGTGGTTTTGAAAAGAAGATTCTAGCATCCAGTGAATACTACCTTACACAGCATTACAGTTGAAATGTGTTGTGAAAATCATTTTTTAAATCGAATAACATAACCAGTAAAACTTTACACATGCACAAAGACGGATCTACTCAGCTTTGCCCGACGTTCGATGCAAATAATAATAATAATAATAATAATAAAAAAAGACCACAGGAACTCAATTATTTCTTTTCTTTTTAAAAAAATCATACATTAGGAGACAGCTTATTACTCATCAGCCTAGTTGAGAAAAACAAATTTCTGGTTTTGCAATTAAACAGAAAAAACAAATAGTGCAATCAACCCAACAGAATTATTGTGATCCTTGTAAGTGCTCCGAAACACAGACTTCGATCATAGCCTAGAATAAAAGTCCAACTCACATGGTACAAAAAAAAAACAACACATAAATAAAACTACAGTACAAGAAAAACATTAAATTATACAACATTTTGTCAATCTGTAAACAGTAAAAATTGAAAGTGAGGTCCATTCCGGTTTTGGAGAAGCCTGTTATCTGAGCGCAAGAGAGGTGACTGACCAAGGAAGGTCACTTTATTCTAAAGGACACTCCCCACTCGATCTGGATGGTGTGAGGTATATCGATAAAGAGTCGTGCCTTTGAAAAAGCAACCCAACCCTGCACAGCAAGAAGGTTCGACCTCTTTTAAGAGAAGTCGACGTGTAAGTGTTTTTTCCATTTTTATATATCTAAATAAAATCCTTGCTTCATGCCTACACTTGTTATCAAGTGTCAAAAACCCATGTGCTAATAAAAAAAAACTGTTTACCCTTAGTGTCAAGCACTGCAAACCTGAGCCACCCGAACAAGGAACAAAGACCTGCATGTCCAGAAAGACTGACGGAATTTACAGCGACATCTGTACAGCTGTTGTGCTACAGAATAAAATGTGTACATATCTATAAACGTCAGCTGTTTCACCTTGTAAGACTGCGAGGAGGCCGGGAACAACTTGAGAAAATGTTCCTGGGTAGGAATTCTCAGAGCAGCACGTCATGCCACTTTATCCCCAGAAAATTCGACTCAGTCCAGGAAAAAAGCAGCACTTGAGAATCATTTAAGAAGAGCAGCAGACAAGAGCAAAGATGCCGAAAAGCTTAATGCAAACTAAAAAAATACAGAGTAGAATGTCCAGTAATGCCTGACCCCTGCAATTATCCACACTTTTCTGCAGCTGAAATACTTACACGGAGCACCGAGCTCTGCAGGAGTGATTTAATTGGCAGAAAGCAGGCCTCATACTGTTCTTATATTGTGTTCATGAGAAATGCTGAAGATGGAATGCCACCATAATGCTGTTTCTTACCATTTTACAGCCTATAAAGGTAGAGCATTTATGCTGAGCAACTTAGGCACAGTGTGCACAGAGTAGTCTAAATGCAGCTTTTTAAAAACTAAAAAAAAGCACAGTCTGGGCAATAGAAGCTTACTACTTTGAACCAAAAATATACATACATTCATACATACATACAAAATACCTTAAGATGGTCAGTAAATGAAATGATGTTTCTTGTGGTGGATGTGGTGGATATTTTCTCCGCTCAATTTAGTAAAAATACATAGTTGTAATAGCAAGATTATTTGTAATGGCAATTTCATAGCTAGGCCCCAGAATCTAGACAATGTACCTGAATAGAGAATAGTTTGCCAGTAGTCCCTGAGGGTGTTGGTGTTCGCGGCTAAGCTGTGGGGAAACATACACCGATTGGCCGAGAGATAAAAGTGACATAAAAACGTTATGCTGCAGTCGGGATAAGCAGAATAAAAACAGGCAACAGAACTAGCATAAATCACCTCACACTCACTCATTCATTCACAATTTTCTTTTTTTTTCTTTTTTTTTTTACATTTTACCCAGAAAAAGAAATCACTTTAAAAAGAGCATAGCAAAAAACATTAAGAGAAAGGCGGTTGCAGCAAAACACACCTTGGGTTCATGGTCCTTCTTTTCCTAAGTACAAAGATGATTTAGGTCCTTGTAGTAAAGTATCATATTTGTCCAGTGGACGCCATCTTCAAACCAACGACTTCTCAAGCCGAAGTTCAGAACTAGGTATGTACACTCAGCATGCAAAAAAGGAACACAATAAGCCATCGAGGGGATAAAAACACTCCTGTCATTTTCAGGAAAAAATATGTACTAATTTACATCACTGAATGATGATGCCTCGAGTTAAAACTAACTTTATGGTTTTAATCATTTAAAAAATCTTCTTGTGTGTGTGTGTGTATTTAAGCTCCCAGGAGTTCTATGTACACCTTGCCTGATCAAAACACAGGACAAGAGATTGAGAGATTGGGTAGTGAAGCGCTATATACATCCAACCCAAAAGAGTTTCTGGGCTTTTCTTCATAAATATTCTGCATTTGCAGCAAGTCTAGGACAAAGAAGAAGAAATATGAAATAATAGATGCACCCACTGCACACTGATCCGGCTCTAACAGTCTACCATCCATAAGTTGTGTCACTACCAGTTCTAATCATTGCAAGAAATCCAGAAATAAAGAGAAAAGAAAGAAAGAAAAATGGTGTGGCCAGAATGGAGTGACACCTAAATATACTGCACGAAACTTTTTTTGTTCCCTGAATCATAAGAGGATAATATCCCTATCCAGAAGTATACGTTTATACAGATCAATATATACAGTGCACTGTGATGGCTGTGTCTACACACACACACATATATATATATATAATTCATTTAAAAACATGTTTAGTTAAATAAGAGGTTAGTTTGTGTTAAGCATTTTTACATTCAGTTTTGGTAATGATAATGAAGTTAAAAAGGAATGTCCAAAAAAAGGGGGCTGGAGAATATGGCTCGTGCTCAAGTGCTGCCCTTCATACCACTACCAACCCACTTCATAGGAAAAAATAATTATGCAAATTATTATGTCATGGTTGGGGTTTTTAAAACAAGAGTTCAGATTTGCACTTTCAATTGAATTTAATTCATTAGTCTTGTTGAACAATTTAAATAACTTTGTTCAGTAGTTTTAAGCAGCATTATTATGCAGGGCTGCACATCCGTGAGCGCAGGAGTGAAACGGCAGTAAACAGGTGGAGGTTGTGGGTTGGAGATCTACCTACATGTGCTGGCTATCAAGCTTTACATGGAATTCTATCTGAGGTATTCTGCGTTGTAAAAGTTTTTTTTCTCAATATTCCCACATTGACACACACAACACAAACATGAATAAAACCAAAAAAAAAAAAATCCTGAAATTTCCGTAAGATCGCAAACGGAATAGTCACATGACCATCTTTAGAGTTGGCACCACTCTCCCCCATCATTGGTGTCCTTATTTCTATTTTACAATCCTTGCTGTATTGTAAAGCACTAAACACTTGAACACTTTGCAAATAATTTAGAAAAGGCCGTTGGAAGAATCTATCTGAGCTGTCTGGCTTTTTATGAAGCGATATTGTCACCATCTTTGGCCAGAAAAAGCCGATCAGGACAGGGACAAGGAGTGAAGATAACATTCAACACCTTGGTTCTTGGTTCATGGAAGTGTTACCAGGACTGACTGACCTTATTTAACGCATTGTGTATGTTTAATTACTTGGCTATACTTACTCTTTGAGAACTGCTGTAAAAAAGGGCTATTTTCTACCTTCATACAGCCAAAAAAGCTATATGGAGCTATACGTACAAAATAAAGGCAAGTGGTTCTGCAGAGTGGAAAACTGAAAGACAATTCCTAACAGACCCAGATATTCCCTTAACATAAAACTATGCATTAGAGTACTGCACATAATGCATGAAAACAAACATCCAAAACACAATGACTTCTCCTGAAATGACAAACTGTGGACCATGAAATTCTGTGCAGAGGAACAGCTTTGTGACTTTTTTTGGCACGGCTTTTGAGCTGGCATGAAGTGTGAGGCTTGTTCGCTAGTGTAACATCAATAGATATAATTAAAGAAAGAAGCACTTGGTTCTGTGTCTTTATCTTGAAAATGAGAAACTAACTGCTGTATTTGTTGGTGTGCAATTATTGTTGCCGCCCAGAACACAATTTCAGAATGTTTACATGGAAGGAGACAGATGATTGGCGGCTCCTACTTCCTCGGTCCAGATGATCTAACCTGCACCAATGTGAACATGTGAACAATGTGAACAAAAAAATAATTAAAGATGTATTTATTTGTTAAAGTCATGCACTAGCAAACAAGCTACGCACTAAGTGCCAGGTCGAAAGTAGTGCCCCTTGTCTCTTTATTTCTTTACTTTTTATCAGCAAAACACTGGTTACAGCGTAGATGTGACTGTGATGGTCACATGATAGAGAGGTTAGCAGCCATCACGAGAGCCACAGCAGGACAGCACACCAAAAAGCACTAGTGGAAAATCCTTCAAAAAGAAACGCAGTAAAAAACAAGCCAAGCACGTCACCTGTCCCACAAAGATCCAGTCCAGATCAGCATAATATGTGCTACATACTGTTTCCAGTGCGTAATCAACCATATGCTGAATGCCAGCCTTCCATACAAACTCTGTCACACACACCCACTGGTAGGCTGAGGTAGCAAAACACCCACCCCCTCCAAAAAAATATACAAAATCAGTCAGCCCGACTGAGAAATAGGAACAGTCACCAAATCTACCCACAGAGAGAACGTGGACAAATGAGGAGACACATGTAGACCACGCCCAGTAAAGACCAAAACCAGGGGGTTGGGGGTTAATTATTCACAATATTTCACTATCCAATGTACACACTTCAGTAAACAGACTGACAAAGACGCTGCGAGAAATGATCAATTCAACACACAGACTGAGGACAATGGTACAACCTCGAGTAGGAGACACACCTTTACCTGTGACTGATGCCGCAAGATTGTCATGGCAACGCACAAGGACCATCCTTAGCATCCTCACAGCGTGCCTTCATCCTCTTGAGTTTAGTCTGAGGAGACACTCATCCCCTGATCTCCTTGCATATGTCATCTCCGCTCGGAAACACCCCGCTCGATTTCTTGCCGCTTTCTCACGGCTTTCTCGGGAAATCATGGGCGGATTTTGACTACTTCAGGCAGCTCTTTTGGGTTCGGGGTGGGGGTTATGCTGACTCATGTCAATGTGGAGTCCACACACAGACAGAGGCAGCTGACCATAGATGGCTGTGTTCCCTATTCATCACAGTTTTGTTTTCATCCCAGCCTGAGCTGAGACACTTCCTCCTTCCTTCATACATCCAGAAGTAAAGGGTTCAAATCTGACTAAATAAAGCCACATCCTGACAGCTGTAGAGACCAAATCAGACGAATGTTAATTTGCCTGGGCTGATTCTCACACTTTCACAGGATTGTTGCAACGTTGTCTGCTTTAGGAAAAGTTGCTAATTAATATGACAATAAGAATTAGATTTAAATTCCGAACTGTGCGAAATCATCTTGAATTAAGAACTGTGATTGCGACTGGATTGAAAAAAGGCACTCCAGATTACACCAAAGAAAAAAACAGTCAAAGTGACCTCAAAATCGAACATGATTTCCGGTTTTAAATAAAATGTACATTACAAACATGAATTACACGTCTGGAATCACGACTGCTGCACTAACCTCATTATCTGAAGTGCATAGATATAAGATGTCTGCCCTCTAGCTACAGCGCCTGCTTGTTTCCCTCTCCGAAAAAGCCAAATCTCAGTATATGGTATACAGTATATCTTCATCATTCTGGGATAGTTGCACCACCTGCATAACAAATTCTGGAATTGGCAGCTCAGCATTGAACAGGACAGGTAAAGGTGTGCCTTCAGCCTGAATAAAAGGATTGGGAAATTACACCTTTCAGTCCATCAAAGAAAAAAGGACAATGGCGTGAGTGAAATCATCTTTTTCTTGTCCTCTAGCCAAAAGCCAAAATGAATCAGAAAAAGCCAGGACAGCTTGGTTTTGCGTTTCAGTGGCAGTCATAAAGAACGGATCTACTGCTTTTGTCCTTGAGAGGTACTGACAGTGAGGCAGTGGTTTATTTTCTCATTATATACATGTCTGTGTGTATCTCTGGACGCCTTTGTCTTTTCAGCTTCTCTTCGACGTCACGCCCACCTCCTTCTATAAAGGAGTCTGCAGACCTGCAGTCTTAAATCTGTATATATCCCACCCACACAGAGTGTAAATACCTGATGGTGCTTCTGTCTGCGTCTGTTACCGTATGCTAATGTATGTGCAGCTCTTTTGAAACAATGTGCTTGTGTGGTAAATACAGTTAAGATGCATTCAAAAGGGGAAAAAAAGGTAAATTAGCTTTGTTAGGTTGTACAAATTCTCACTTTTTTGTAAAAACATAAAATTCAATTAACAAAACAATAAGTCATAAAATGTAATAATTTAAAAGCTGCTTCCAGAAAGCCCCCGGAAACATGAGGGGAATAAGAATAGTCCTGATTAGGTGTTACTAGCGAGATACAATCAGTTGTACGTGAGTGAACGGACCTGAGGAGTAGCTATTAACTGGCTGTGGAGGCCGTGGGGAGCTGAGACTCCGCACGCTGTGCTAATGACATTCTGAGAGGTTGCGCGCAAAGAACCCTAAATCAGAAACTCCCCCCACCCCCACCCAATAAAAAAAAAAAAAAAAAAAAAAACGTCACGCACCATCCACAAGAGAACGAATGGCACATCACATGGTCTCTGGAAAGTGCAGTCAGAGTGGTCAGTGCTGATATTTCACACCTTCCCACCCCAATCTGTTTTACAATCACAAAAGGAACATATGAATAAACAGAATTTGTACAAAAAAAAAACATAAACCTATGTTGATTTTCTTTCATTTAAAATTAGTGTTTTTTTTTGGAATGCAGTTTAAAAACAAGCATAGATAGATTAGACAGACAACAGAAGGTTAACTTTTCCACCTGTCCCAATTCTCCCCTTTCTCAGTGTGACACATAAAAAAATGTGTCACAAAAAAAAAGATGGGTTGATGGGTTGAGCCTGGCTCCCAAAATTTGAGAAAGAGCAAACAAAAAAGGAAGGTAAGCAGAAACCTGCCTAATCCTTCTTTTAAAAAAAAAAAAAAAAAAAAAAGGTGGGGCTCCACCTATAATATCTCCTTATATCCACCCTGAAGGTGAAATACCAGGGTAGTGGGAATAAAAGATGAAAATGTTCCAATTTCTAGAACAGAAGGGAACAGATAGAACAGAAGGGAACTAATTATTTTTTATTTTTTTTTGGTCGGTTGTGAAAAATTCCTGATAGCGTCGGGTGCAAATATTGGTCAGTCTGTTTGTTATATATATATAACAAAACCAATTTTTTTTTGTCCTCTTTGACGGTCATCCAGGAGAATTTGATACGGTCGGTTGTGAAAAATACCTGATAGCGTCGGGTGCAAATATTGGTCAGTCAGACAAAAAAAAGAACCCTCCCTGCAGTGTACCTCTCACAAGATGAAGGCCAACATAAAGAGAAAGGATGTGTAGGAAAGAAAAGCAGGAGGAATCAGATTTCCCAGAGTATCAACTGTCCCTTATTTTTCAGACATTCCTGAAAGGGACGTGAGTATGAGGCACGGAAAGAAGTTTTTTTTTTCCATTCTTCCGAGGTTGAGGTATAGTACTTGGTTGCAGAGAGCCAAGCTGAATTATATGTTTACACATTTCATCTAGTTCAGGTAGTTATGTCTGTCATCCTCCGACTGACAAATATTGCTGCCCCTCCTATATATCCTGAGATACTGTACTGAAGGCTACTGGTGCATGTTTTCCCGAAAATAGAAGAAAAAAAAGTATTTAAATGCAAGCAGCAGATGGTGAAATAAAACAGTCTTCAGAAATCGACAGTGGCATCTTTTTGCAGATTTGGTGTGTGTGTACGTGTGAGGTTTACAGGTGGCATGACTACATTCACGTGTGTTCATAAGAAGAATAGAAAGCACCAGTTGTTAAAAGTAGGGGGACATTTTTGGACAGGGGGATCCGTTAACCAGTCTTTAAAAGAATAAAAAATGGAATCAGTCTTTTTAAATGGCATGCACCACAATAGGCTAAATGGCTGATGTCGTCTGGTTGAATGTTTTTTTTGTCGTCTGGGAGATAATAAATTCTTAAAATTTACATTAGAATAATGAGTGGTTAATAATGCCTCCTCTTGGAAGTGAATAAATAAAAATCAATTCATAAATAAAAGTGCTGCTAGAGTAATCTCAGTCTGGGACTTCAGTACACCATTGTTTAAGTGCCAATTGAAAAGAAGTAGAAAAAAAAATATTGTTTTGGAAGCAGTGTTCCTCATATTTTCAGCAAAATTAAATATACAAGTGCTTCTGAAACCAGTATCGAATTGTCACTTGTGATTGAGAGGTGAACTCAAATTAGATATTAGCATGTGGGGTGCATTTCATGCACAGGTCCCACTGTGGGAGAGGAGGTGACGTCTTGCTGTTTCAGCATCGTCACATCACCGAGCCGCAATAAAGAAGGTAAGTACAGTCTTCTAAGACATGAGCACTTATACCGCTTTCACTGTTTGAGGGAAAGCTGGAAACTGTTCTTCCCACTTCCGAATCCCCAGACCACATCAGCCGTAAATGAAACTGGTGCATGCCCTTCACATCCAAAAAATAAATCCAAATACAAAATGAATAATACATATCAAAAGATGACTTTTGTCCAAGTTTTCAAATAATGCAGGAGTTAAATTCATCTAAAGCCTCACAGACTGGGTGAGCATTAGGCAGTGATGGAGCAAAGAACTACACAATCCCACAATGCACTTCTGATACCGGAGAGGACAGAGCTAAAATAAGCTGACCAACGATCTCATTTTTTCAATTCATCTGTGATTCATTGAAGAAAAAAAAAAAAAAATTAGGACTCCCTCGACACTTGACAAGAGGACGAACAAGGGGACAAGGACAGTGACTACACAACACAAATCCAACAATTCAAGCTGTCCACCAGTGTAAGTTGAAGAGGTAATCAAAAGAAAAAGAGTATGTTTGGGTCTGAGCTGCAGCTTCCATGGAGTCGATCTGACACGTCCCATCCTCCAGCGGTCTCCTCGGCACCTTCTCCTTCCAGCCCCTACAACTCCACCTGCTACTGCAACAGCTACACATGCACAACCTCAGAACATCTCTCTCTTTTAGGTTAAAAGTGCTAGTTTTAGTTTCCTGCTAAATTTCCATCCCAGGATCTTCCATTTTTTGCCGTTTTTCAGCTAGGTCCTCTGTTCATGGCTCAACTAGATGCCCCTTCTCCACCCCTTAGCTGGGTGTAGCCTGCTCATTACAGGCCACAGATCAAGCAGGAAAATTAGTCAGCATTTTTTTTTGTTTGTCTCTCAAACACATATACATCCGTCTCAGTTGCCCTGAGTTCAAAATGAGGAAAAAAAGAAAGAAAAAAGAGAGAAAAAAGATTGGCTTTTAGAGTTCATAATAATTTAGAATATATTAAAATCTTTCCAATCCCTCCCCCTTAGTGACCCCCCCAGCGAGGCTATTTAAAATTCGCAGCAGAGGAGGAAAAAACGTCTTGTTTAGTTCAAGTTGGTGTCAGCCCTCAATCAGAAAGGGTGTAGAAAAATGTTCACAACTGAAAAGCTCTCACCAGGTGAAGAGATTGAGTTTTTTTTTCTTTTTTTTTCTTTTTTTAAGTAGAATAGAGAGGGCTAGGCAGAGCTTTAAGTGCGTTATGCAAGCCATGTCAATCAGATCTAACGCCAGATTTAGGCACTGGAAAGCGCCAGACTGAAACTGTAGTGCAAAAGAAAGCAAAAAGAAAAAAAAAATGAATCAAACACAGAGAAGTTACCATAAAAAAAAGAAAAAAACTCAGATAAACATGTATCCCTGAATGACTATTAATTGTGTCTCTTTGAAACAGAAGGATCTGTGTGACATTTAAGCCTAGTGGAGATGAAGCAGTGAAGGAAAAAAATCTAAATGCTTGCAGAGCACTCCCTTCCCCCCCTAAAAAGGAAAAAAATGTGGATTTTCATTTTTGGATCCCTGGTGAGATTCATTCTTGACGCTGCTTTCAAGATAAAGGACTTATCAAGACTGTTCACTTACCAATTTAGATCTCCAATAATATACAAGAGAGGGGGGAGGTTGGGTCTTTGAAAAAGTTTGTGAGAGGAATCATATATGCTCCGCTGCCCAAATTGCAACAACATGCAATTATGGATTGAAGCTTTAAGTTCAAAATGGGTGGTTTGGGATAATCAGCTTGATAAAGTTACATATTTTCTTTTGTATACGTCTGTTCATGGCTTTCAAATGCATTTGTTTCATTTCTCCACTCAGGAAAAAAAAGCGAAACAAATGCTTAGACAGTGTCAAAGCGACCACCATAGATGCAGTCAAATTGTTTCTGTTGTCTCCATGTTTACATTTTTCCATCCCCATTTCATTTGTTAATCCTCCTTTAGATCCCTGCTTTTGTGCTCACCCAGATACTGCAAAGTAAATTGGCACAATTAAAGCAACGTCCTTTTCCAATTATTATTCCACTTTCCTACTTTTTTTCCCCAACCTTTTTAGTTTCTGTTACTTTATTTTATTTTTCTGTTGATTTTTTCTTTCCTTTCACTCGTCTTTAATGTCGGTTCCCCCCTGAGAGGTCTCCTCTGGTGCAATGGGGGTGGAGGTGGGGGTGGGTGTGTTTTCAGCATCGGCAGTGACCCCAGATTCCTGGCCCTCCATCCTCATCATTAGCTTGAGCTTCTTCTTTGGCGGGTTTTTCAGAGTCCCCATGCGCTCTTTCACCTTGTACTCCAGGGTGCTATGTGGAATGCCATAGATGTTCTGCGCTTTGGACACACTCATCTTCCCACCCATCACCACAGCAATGGCTTCCTCCAAAATCTCGCTGTTGTACTGCCGGTAGCGGCCCCGTTTCTTGCGGGGCTGCTTGGAACCATTGGCGTCCCCTTCAGGGTCAGACGTTGGGTACTGGGGTCCCGAGGTGGACTGGTCCACGTCTGAGCTCCAGTACTCACTGACAGCTGCCCCATCCAGGAGCCCACCGAGGCCGGCCCGCCGGCTCTGTTTAGGCAGGATGGCTCTCAGCTTGCGACTCAGGGCATTGTCCGAGTGCACGCCACCCAGCGCGATGGAGCCATAGCCATAGAGGTCCGTGTTGGCTGAGTGGGTCTCCCAGGACAGGTCCATCCCTCGCACCTGAGGGATCTTCAGGTCTACAGGTGGTGAGAGGCCCGACTCCTTCTTCACAACAGCACACGGACTCTCCTGGGCCTTGGCGTGAGAGTTGGCGGTACCCTTGGCAAAGCCAGTGTGGTTTTCCAGGTATAGTGGCAGCTCTTTACGCTCCCCAATGGTGCTGTTTGCCTGTTTGAGCTTCAGCAGGTTGTCCAAGTGGGGCTTAGGCCAGGCAGCTTCGCGAGAGAGGAGCTGGTGGGGCTGGGTGTGGTTGAGGATCCCTGCTGATTCCAGGCCAGCCAGTGACAGGGGCGGTTGGCTCAGTAGGCGGTGCTTCTGGTTCAGGAGCTCCTCTTTGATGAGCAGTGAACGGGCCAACGGTGGCTTGAGTGGAGTGGAGCCAACGTAATTCTCCCAGCTTCTCCCATCCTGCAAGCTTCTAGGGGGCAGGCTGTCCTCATCATCTGGGTCCCGGAAGTGGTGGTCAGCTCTCAGGGAACGCCTGATTGGATAAGAGATCAAATAAAGGCTTTGTGAAGAAAGAAACACAGTTGAGCCTGTGCTGCATAAGGGCATTCAAATTCTGGAGAAATATGGGAGTAATAATAGCTCTGAATCACTCTTAAAGGTGCAAAGATACAAAACCTTGCCTAGCACCGCCGGCTGCGGTTCTCAGAAGAACAGGAGTAGCGTGTGCAAAAGGACAAATACTGCAGTACTACTGTATACATATTGAGCATGTCCCTGGAAATGATTTCCAGTTTTTCCATTAGTTTCACACAACAGAGAATATTTATGAACATCGGTTTCACTATATTCGAGAAAAGATGTTTGGCTTGTATTGATTCCTTAATGCCAAGATTGCTGCCTTAAGTGGCTGCTTAAATAGCAGCATGTACACAGGTGTGTGAAAGGATTAGGCATTGATAATAATGGAAGTGAAAGCTAATAAATAATTCAGCAAAAAAGGATGATAGAACACCACGTAATAAACCGTATGCCATAATGCTCATGTGTCTATGAAGCCTGCTTGGGCATTCAGCAACAAGGTCAAGAAAAGATGATGAATGAATTGAAAAAAATATCCCATAAACTACAGCAAGCAAACAAGAGCATAAATGCATGACAGTAGTGCTCATCCCACACTTTAGAGAAGCCCAAACACAATGGAATCAGAGAGAGAGAGGATGTGTATGTGTGCAAACGTGTATGTGTAGATCTGTGTGTGTTGCTTGCTCATGTAGCTCATGCTAGAAAAAGAGCATCCTGATTGGCCAATCAGATTTCAGTGTGGGTGGGTTGTTATTAAACTTCGAGGGCCTAAGTTACGATAACTTTGAAAGCTGATCACCAACAGCATTGCAACTGCACAATAAATGTATAATGTGGTATTTTTGTAATCTGTAATCATTCGTTCATTCACATACTTGGCCAATAAACGCAATTCTGATTCAGTGGGACATTATGCCAGAGGAAGAATGGCCCAAAAAATGTAAGTATAAAACACATTTAACCTCAGACTACAGGTTTTTTCAGATCCCATGTTGGGATGTCTGAGCTACCGAGGCGCTGGACTAAGGAAGCAACGCAGGCTGTTCCTTGTGACGTGGTTTAATATGTAAAGCTAGCAAAGAGCGAAAAAAAAGGCTGAAAACAGAGCAAAGGAAGGTAGCAATAGTCATAGTTTTATATACTGTTTTAAATACTGTTTATTATCTATGGTGTCTACTGTTTCAGTATGACAATATCAGAAAAAATTGTGATAAAAATCTATCTATTTTGTGAAGCATCTGAACACTGAAGCATCTAACATTTAACATACTAGCCTGTCTCCTTCATGAACATCGGTTTCATTATATTCTAGACACTATATTTGCCATAGCTTGGGTGTGGTTTCGGCAAGTGCTGGGCTCTCCGGCCCGGCAGCAACAGTTGAATTCTCATCATATTTACAAGGCTCTGCAGAGACCGAGCCAAGACCTGCAGTGGCCTTGAACTCAAACCGAACTCAAACCCCCATCTTGCAGCCTAGCCCTGATCGGTGGTGGGGATATAAACCACCTCCACAGACAGGTCCTCTGCGTGGTGGTGCGGCCTCTTGTTTTCGGCCTCTTGAAGAGCCCAAATGCTATTTGTTTGATATTAAAATGAACAACACAAGCATGAAGACTTTGACCAGCAGCTGGTCCTTATTGGACTTATATTGGACTTATTTAATAAGTCAAATATCTTTACTTTTAGTCTTCTGATTTTAATGTGATTAGTAGTTTAGAAAACATGTTTTACATTGCAGATTTTACACAGATATTCTCCCTACAGGTTTGTGTATGTGGCCGCTGGGGTGGGTTTCTCCAGGTTCCTCTGGTTTCCCTCCACCATCTGAAGACATGAGTGGCGTGGGTGTGCGTGTGTGTGTGCGTGGATCTCTGCAGTGGGTGACCCTGCTGTAGACTGAGAGCCTAACATGGCCTAAAAAAAAAGTCTCTGTCAGAAGACCAATTTTAAGAACAATATCAGACTCCTCGTAACACTGAATTCTTGTTTAAATGATGAAAACAAGCACCCCCCCAACCCCATTATAATTTTTTTATAAGAATATATTAAAGAATATTTTATTTTAAAGAAAATTTTTGCTTTAAAGATCTTTTGTAATAAGATAAAGAATTATTTTTATTTTATAAAAACACCTATATAAACATCTGCTGAATAAACAACAGAGTAAACAATTAAATGAAAAGAGAAACAAAGAACCAGATAAGAAGTATAACATGCATGCAATCCCCACTTACAAAGTTGAATGAAATGAAGCAGAAGCTTCAGACCACCACCCTGCAGAGGGAGAAGCTGCAAAAGGAGATAAAGGCGCAACACATAGCCCTAAAAGTCCAGAAAAGTGTTCTTCAAAAGAAGTAGAAACAGAAGAACGATATGAATGACAGTCTTGCTAAGATCAAATAGCTGGTGCAGGACCTGAGTCGCTAACATGAGATGAAGAAGCAGAGAGTAATCAAACTGCAGGATTTTGCCTGCCACATTAACACTGAGAACGGCAGGCAGAAGAAAACTTTTGAACAAGAGCTCAGCAAGCTGCGCTACAAGCTAGCAGAATGTAAGAAGAACACTGAAACGCTCAAGAAAAGGATGGTAGATCAAGAAAACAGGGTGTCCATCTGCAAAGAGAATGTCATGTTGCAGGAGGAGGAAAAGAATCGCCTCAGTTCAATGATTAAGGAGCTGAACAGAAAGAATGAGGCTAACACCACCAAATTCAATTCATGCATCAAGAATCTAAATGCTGTGGCTGGAAAAATACAAAATGATCTTGTGATGTTAGCGAGCAAGCGGTAGTAATGTAAAGAGAACAAAACAAGAAACAAGGACAGGATGGCAGCGCACCATCTGAAAGAATAGCTGATCTACGAAGCCCAAAAGAGGCAAAACTTCTTAGAGAGGCGAATGAGAGTAAAGAAAGCTCAGATTGATCTGAGGGAACGTGTCCTGCAGCAAAAAGACATTATGTGTGAAAGGCTGAAGGTTGCGCTGGCTGAGAGACTTGAACTGAAACAAAATAAGGTGGTCGAGCTTATGATCAAGATCACAGAGGCAAGCGGCAAAATGTCAGAGTTTATACGCAAGCAGGACCGATTAGCGGTAGAAGCCCTGATAACTGAACTGAAGTCAATCAAGAAGCAGATTTCTGAGGCGAAGACGAAAGTACAGGAACCCAGAGATTAGTTTTGAAAAAAACATGACGAAACATAAATGCTGGTCATGTGACGATAACTATAATGAAATATATCATGTACTACTGAAATTGAATGACTTTAAATTATTAACGGTTTACTTTAGTAAATGATGTTTACTGCAATCTATGTTTTATTTCTTTTACTCTAGTTTTAATCTAATCGCAATCATAATCGCGAACGCATGATTGCGACATGAACGCAAAAAGCTGCGATTTAAACATGACTTTCGATTCGGTTCAACGGAGACCTCAGATTCGTGACTCACATAGACATATGGGTAGACGCCGCATGACGAGCTGCATCGTACGTCAACGTCGCCGCCATATTGCGATAGGCTCTGCTGTGGAGTGAAGCATATACATGTATATGGAGAGAAGTGCATGAAAATGCCTCACTCTTGCGCTGCTTGGGGCTGTACAAACCGCCGTACACTCCAAACCAGATCCCGGGGATTACATTTCATAGGTTAGGCTGGACAATTGTTTTGAATATATTTGGCCATTTTAAAATCCCGTTTTATAAGTCTTAACCTTAGCTAAGCTAGAGAAGCTATGCATTCCTGTGATCAAATCAGCGTCCAAACAACGCTTTGGCTAAACGTAGGCATTAACTATTTAGATTGTTCTTAGCTGTTTAGTTAACTTTTCTTAAACTTTGAAGGTTTCCTGAAGAAATTCACCTCAGTTTACAAATCTTAACCTTAGTTAAGCTGGCAAAGCTATGCATCCCTTTGTTCAAGTCAGCCTCCAAACAACGTTTTGGTTAAATGTAACAACTATAATACGGGATTTTATAATGGCCAAATATAATCAAAACAGTTGTTTAGCCTTACCAGGGTTTGTCGTTCGACAGTAATGTAAAGAGTTTTTTGTGATTATTTAATTTTGTAGAATATTGTATTTTGAAAGCACTGGGCATTTCAAGTTGTTATAAGTACTTTCACTTTGAAAGTAAACATTTCACTATTAGTAATTTGTATGCGACATTTCATTAATATGCAAGCAAGTGCCCTTTATCATATCGCAATCGCATATCGCAATATTGATCTCAATAATTGCAATATGTCTTTTTTTCCCCAAATCGTGCAGCCCTATTTTACACCTTTGCACTAAAAACATACCACACAAAAGCAAGGTACGAAATGAATTGTAAACCTTTGAGTAGCAGTACAGTTCTAGATTCTGTGTGATGTTGGTCGGACTCGGTATGAAATGTTCAGTTTCAAGGGGATTTGTTAAGAGCTCCTCCCTCTTCTCTGTTGGAATCCTTGTGAGTTTCTTTTCCTCTATTAAGTAAAATGCTTGAATTTAGCAGCTTGTCCCATGTGCAGGTCCTGCTGTTTCCTGAAGCGCAGCGTGGGGCGGCAGCTCTTTTTTTTCCATGGGACTGTTTCAATTTTGGAATCGGCTCATTTTACGTCTGCGAAATGTGCATTTTGAAGAGCGGGGTTTGAGTTTCCTCCATAGACTTCCAAAGCATTGCATCTTTAATGTTCAGCTCTTTCGAGTCTTTTTTTTGTGTGTGTGTGTATGCTGCGACTAAATGCATTTAAACTAGTGACCCCCCCCAATATGCACATATACACTATATGCACATATCAGCCAAAGTGTACATCTAATTATGAAGTACAGTGACAATTATTTTGGAACATTCTGATCTCAAATGAGAACAAGGATATCATCATTTGTAGTTTAAATAGACACAGACACACAGACTAAGTCAATAAAGTAATGAATAAATTATTGCAGTATATATATTTGGAAAACATGAAAAGAAGTCTGAGAAGAGAGACAAAGATGAAAAAGTCTGTACCCCTTCAAGACGGGCGTGACGGAGAAGCCATGAGAGCGTTTGAAGGTTCCACCACTGAGGCCGTAGTTCTTCTTGGTAGAGAGGTCAAGGACTCCATCTGTCAACGGCCAGACAAACAAAGACAACAGAGCTCAGTTTGTTTCGCACGTTCTGATTTCAGACACTTTTGAAGCATGATTATTAGACTCCAGAGACCTGTCTGTGTATCCTGGCAATGTGTGAGGAAGGGAGCGCACAAGTGCCTGACGGCTGTGTGCATGCCTGGTGAAATGTGTTTATTTTCACATTTGCAAAGGGGCTGACAAGTGTGAGGCAGGCATTTAAAAGCAGCAGGCAGTCTTCCCACTTTAGTGCAGTGCTGGGGTTTAAAATCCCAGTTTTTAAAACCCTTCCCACCACCGCTGCATTGTTGCTTACACACACACACACACACACACACACAGACTGTATCCTGTAATCCTGTAAAAGTACTGCTGCCCCCTTGACTCCCACGTTGACCTCTGACCTACACTACTGTATAATCTTTTGGGATTTTTGCTGTTGTCCAATCAGACCATAAAAAAACAACGGTAAAAATGAAAATCTGCACAGGGTATTAGTGTTACTAGTCTAAGCCAAAATTTCACTGAAAATTTAATGATAATGTATGGGATTCTGCTTTTAATTCCAAACGTAAGAATGAAACTTCACTTCACTTCACTTGATTGATTGTCACAATAAGATGATGGTTTTGAAAAACCTGAGAATCGATGAGAGAAGTACATTCTTAGAATGTGTGGATTTTAGAGAGTGCTCCTTCAAACTTGGAGCTTGTAAAGTGTGTGGTTATGCTCTCAACTGTGGTTATGCTCTCTAACAAATTTCCTGTCTATTCATTTTACCTTTGGTGCAAACACACATGCACATGTAAAGCTCTTTTAGAAACTATTTCGCTTTCAAAATCCCAACAGCGCACAGCTGTTCACAACTGCTATGAGGCGAGAGACAGTCAGCAATGGTCACATGGCGTCGGCCTACCCTGGTCGCTGAGCTCTGCCTCGGCTTTCTTGACTGTGAGGTCCAGCGGGGAGTCCTGGTCGGCCATGAGGAGCTTGCTGAGGACGGGGTTCTGTGCAGAGGCAGCGGCGTTGGTGCCCGTGGTGCAGCTGGGGTCCAGGCCTAGCGAGGGCGCTTTCGGCAGGCTTTGGTCCTTGGTGCCGTTGGGCTGAGGCGGGGGCTGGGATTTGTCCTGAGTAGAGCTGGTTTTTGAGGTATATTCGGCAGCGAACTGACGTATCATTCGCTGCATGATCTCACGGGCCACTAGAGGAATGTGAGGGTCCGAGAAGCTTGGGAGGTCTGCTGGAGAGAGAATGGGATTGGAAACCATGTCAAATTGGGAACCAAGTCAAAGAATAAAAATATAATACAATTATAGATCACATATAGATTCGACAAAAAAACAACAACACTGAAGAACATAGAACCTGGAAAAGACCTTCTATGAACTAAAGAATGTTGGGGTTTTTTTTGGTTTTTTTGGGGGGGGGCTTCCTGTGCTTTGAGTGAACAACATGTTATGTATTATAAGAATGTGTGATTGAAGATGGTCAGGAAGACAAGGTGGGAAGGCAGGAAGGAAATACCCTCCCTCCTCCGAGGAAGGGCTCTTATGGAGTCTTCTGAAGGACTCACCCTTTCGGTAGAAGACAGCATTGAGGAACTCTTCTGCTTGTTTCTCAAGTCGGTTAATTTTCTGCTGTTCCTGCTTGTAGCTCTCTGCTTCTGATAAAACTTGGTCATTCAAACCAACCAAGTGTTCCTAGGATCATCAAACAAACAACAATAATCAATGCTTATTCATTTCATTTTTTTAACATAAAAAAATATCATTTTGTGCATTAGCAGCTGTTATGAATTATTAATATTATGCACTGCCTATTCAGTGCCTATTTGATATTATTTTCTGACAGTTTTGGGACTGACGGCGAACCAAAAACTACAGCAGTGACGTTATGGTGCACCATTGTACTTCATTTATTCTCTCTCTCTCTCTCTCTCTCTCTCTCTCTCTCTCTCACACACACACTCCGCCCTTTTCTGTATGTCCTATTCTTTAGGGGGGGCCTTTTGCATAGCAGTAGATCAATGAATCAATTGTTTCTGTCCTCTGTGGGTCCTCTGGCATTTCATGCAATTAAAACCGATGACAAATAAAATATCAGGCCTCTTCCTAAAAAATAGATGTGTGTGTGTGGGCAGTTGGCTGACCTTGTAGGCTGGTGAAGGGAGGCTGAAAAATGTTTAAGCCACACTCCCTACGCCCTCACGCTAAGAAACTCAATTAAAATAGGTGTGAGACCTACGTGTTTTTTTTTTTTTACCAGAAGAGATCTGACCGGATCCGCCGCCATCTAAAAACTGAACAGAGGCCGCTGCACACAGAACAGGAAACAAAGGATGGTAGACGGGGAGAAATGTGGAGGAGGGGTGGCATTTGTTTGCAGCATTTGCTTAAAATGTTTGATAAAATGGTGAACATGACAGCGATTCCATTCTGCAGCGAACAACAACCACCACAACAGCGCATCGTGGAAGGCGGCTGAAAGAGTATCATTGTTCGGGCTGCACACACTTGAGTCCATTGAAAGGAAATGGAGAGAGAGGCTGGCCGGAGGATAAGTGACGGATTGTTGCCAAGTGATGCCTCGACGAGCAAACATTGGCATTGCTGCTCATCTCCGTGTAAGTGTGGAGAAAGTCACGGTAAACACAATGCTCCTGCTTTTCAGAATTAAGAATTAAAATAGACAAAAACAAACAGAGCAGGGACGGAGATGTCGCTGCTTTTGTGTGGTATGTTTTTAGTGCAAAGGTGTAAAATAGGGCTGCACGATTTGGGGAAAAAAAGACATATTGCAAGCTTTCTCTAAGGGCGGGGCCCAGAACTTACTAAACTAACCAAAAAAATATATATATATTTTACCTTCACTTTCTGTCGTCTTAAGCAGCAAAAGAGACAATTTTCATCAAAGGACCAATCGGACACACCCTCGGGCTCACAATCTGCAGGGAGGCAGACAAAGAGAAGGAAACATAAGACAGATGGCAGGAGATAATAACATGAAATGCATATCTCTTCGTGACAAGTCGAGGCAAAAATGGATTAAAATGTTTTTTTGGTTTAACAACACACCCACAATACCAGTGTATGTATGTGTGTGTGTGTGTGTTTGTGTATTTATTTATTTTCAAATATTGTTTGGATTTTTCCAATATCCAATTTGTAATCCTTTTTTTTGTTCTGCTCACATTCTCCCTCTTTCTGCTAGTAATTCACTCCCTGTCAACACTCACTGAAGAGAATAACAAAAACACACTTCACAGATCCACCGTGGCCTGTCTGCCTCACACACACACACACACACACGCGCGTTTGTTACTTATCGCTGTACGGGATTTGTGACGAGGGAGTGAGCAGAGTGGATATTAGACCGGTAAAGACAGGGAGGTTCCACCATTCGGAGGTTACTGTAAATTCACACCTCTTCTGTGAGGGAAATCACAGCTTTTTTTTTTTAATCTGCCAACTTGTAAATAAGAAAGAGGGTCTAAAAACATCAACATGCACACCCATGGGACAGCGAGCAGGGAGTGTCCTCACGGGATGTTCTTTTTTAATGGAAAAAAAGTCTCCCCAACAGGAAACACAAAGTTGTTCAGAAAGCAACCTAAATTTTAAACACACAAATAATAATAATTTCATATGATGTGAATCCTCTTATTGTATTGCTGCTCAGATAAAATAACAAAGTTTCTATCTCTAAACACATCATGTCAATGTTTCACTCTCCAGCAGTGTGATCAGTTTCTTCATTATCACTCCAAAAGCAGACCACATTTACCACATCTACACACAGTGGCCCTGCATCATATAGACTGCTATATTAACTTCATGTCTGGCCTGTTGCCATGGCAGTCAGCTTCCTTTAAGTCCTTTAAGAACCTTCATTTCACACAATGAAGGAGAAAATAAATAATTAAAACCCAGGGGAAGCTGAGTTTACACCACCAAGTGTATTTTGGCATATATAAGAACAAAAGAGTCCCAATTATGACGCAAGACCATTGTTTTGTTTTTTTTTTAGTTTAGCTGTAATTGCCTATGGTCTAATATCAAGGGCTACACATCTTCATCTGCCTTTCAGCACCTTTCCTCTGTGGCTGAACATGACTGAACATGACTACCATCGCATTGTATTTTTGAAAAATAAATGCACAGAACATACAGGCTCTGCAGGGTGGGACGTCATAGGAACCTCTGCATAAGGAAGTCTCTGCAAAGTGCACAGGCGGTATGGGGCAGCAGCGTGCGGCGGGGCTGGATGGCCCGGTTACCGGCCCTCCGCTCAGGAACCATTCCCCCCGGTCAACTCCTCTCAGCAGGGGGTAATGTGCTCAAAGCTCTTAATGCATTTCTGCTATGGGATGTATTGATTCATTTTAATGTGCAGGCCGTGTGTATATTTCTTTTCTAATCTGTTGCAAAGGCTAAGAAAATGAAGTTTGATTTAGACGCACACACACACACACACACACACACACACACACACACACAGTCTTTATTCCAAAGGAAAAAGGTTAAAAACTTACCTTGAAAAATGGTTAGGTCTTTTACGAGTCCTGGACCAAACAGCCCTTCCAAAATACTTTCAAACCCTGTGAAAGATACAAAGACAAATAGAGAATGAATAATAATTAATTGGATGCTTCAGCGTCAGTAAATGTATTGACAGAGAGAGGGAGCGAGAGAGACACCTTTTCATTTTCTTTTTTCCCCCTTCCATTAAGGCAAATCAGGCCTTTGCCTAGTATAATACAGACTGCTAATGTCACTCATTTTTTATTAACTGTAAATACTGGATCCAGCTGTTGCCTAGCAACCACACAGCATAACGCAAATGCATACTGCAGCTTTGTCCCAAAAAGGTGGGTGTGGGGAGAGAAAAATAAAAAGGGAAGAAGGGAAAAAAGAGCCATGAAGTAGGTTCACTGAAGAATGTGGACTGAGTCTGTCAAATAGAGACAGGAGAAACAGAGAGGCAGAGGATGAGGGAGAGCGAGAGTGAAGAAGATAAATGAAGAAAGAAACTGCAAAAGTAAGAAGAAGAGAGAGAGAGAAGGAGAGAGAGACTGAGATGGAGAGAGAGAGAGACAAAAAGAGACGGAAAGAGGAAGAGACGGGGAGAGAGAGAGATGGAGAAAGAGGGAGTTGGAGATAGATGAAGAGAGACATAGAGTGTATCTGTAGTTCCTTGAGTGTAAAAAAATAAAATAAAATCAATGTACTTCAGCATTGCAGTGTTTTATGTTGCCACATTATATTGATTTTTAATTCGCTGGTTATCAGCCTTAACTTAAGTTGACCAAAACAACTCTGACATGTAACAAAGGCCAAAGGGGACAAAATGCCCAGTAGGGACTCCACACACTGCCACCAAATCTGCAAGCATGTGTTTTCAAACTGATTATTTTTGTGTGACTTCATTTTATTTAATTAGTTTTGGTGTCTTTAGCGGTGCCTCATCTGCACACCTTGAATGCATTAATAACCATCATGGAGGGAAAAAAACTACTTATTTTTTCAGTTACTTTTTCAGTACTTATAGTGAGTCGTACCGGAGATAAAAAAAAAGACCAATGACCTTAGGAATACATTGACTGCTACATTTAGCATTTGAAGTATTTTAAAACACCCCCTGCTTGCAGATGCTTTGACAAAAATGCGCAAAAATTTGGATCTCACCTCCCGGAGACACCAATGCCACATTTTTACTTTTCTGGCATCTCACTTTCCCCATTGAATCCCATTCATTTTGGCTCTGATTATGGTCCTTTGTCCTGCTTGCACACGGTTCAACCAAAAGTCGGCAAATTTTGTATGGTGGGTCAGACACACACACACTGAACGAGTAAATGGGATCGATTTGAACCTGTGTATGTTTTTCTGGTTGTTTTGACATCCGCACTGCTTTTTAGCATTGAACTTGCATGAACCCTAGCAACAACCTTCATAATCATTACCAACAACTACAACACAATCACAAACCTGATCCTTTGGCCAAACCTATTAGGAACGCCAATTTATTAAGAACGCCTGGTCTTGTGGCCTCTTTATTTGCAATGCCTGACCTTTCAGCCACTTTATTAGGATCGGCTGGTTCTGCAGCCTTGTTCTGCTTTATTAGGAGCGCCAACTCTTCTGGCAAAAGTCCAGACAGGCCCATTAAAATTTCTTCATTTTCATTGAGCAAAAATTATGACTTATATCACAATATATTAAGTCATATTATCTGTATATTGGTATGTGTATTAGTGCAGATTGTCAGCCCCCATTGTCAGGAAAAGTTGCCAAAAAAAGTTGTTTTTTTTCATTGCCAACTCAGGGAGAATTCAGAAGCTAAACTGCAATGCTGACCGGACCAAGCAGCATGACTTCAAGGCCCAGACTTATTTTGGTCCTAAGCCCCCTCACCACAAAAAAAAAAAAGTAAACTACAGGTATATGCTCAGGCACACGCTCATTTGTTCCCATGTGCTCAACCCTCACTGGCCACTCACGCAGAGCTGGCTGCTGATTGATGAAATTTCACAAGCAATTTTCTCATCCAGAGAACTGCGCTGATTTCTAGCAGTAATGGACTACTTAGCCATGAAGTGCGGCCCTTTTTTTTTTTTTTTACCTCCTCTGTCAGGTAAGGCAAAAACAACTCACATCTGAAAGCACCCCTCCTTCCCCAAACCTGAACATACAAAATTCATATGGTGGCTACAAAGACAGCTTTGAAAAACAAGTGCTTCAAAGAGCTCAGCCATTTCTAGTCCTTTAAAAAAAAACTGCACATTCCACAACAGCACAGAAACAGCATGTCTTTCAAGCGGAGCCAATAATTAGCTGCGTCGTCGCGGCTTGAAAATACATATCCATCTTCCTTCAGTGTCACAGGGCTGCACAAGTATTAAATCAAGCACAAAACCCCCCCAAAAAAGAAATATCTTTCTGCAGTACTTGCCATTCTAGCCTAGCCCAATTAGCCCAAACGTCAAAACACGTCAGCAGAACAAACGCTTTTGTTCTGGACACACAGCCAAATGGAAATAGAAGCATCATTTGAAGAATCTGTGGGCTGGAGCTTCTGAAAGGACAGTCTTTATTTTAATGTACATGTAGAAGGGTGGTGCCAACAATGGGCGCACTGTTCCGATTCCCTGGGTGAGACAAGCTCTCTACCCAGCAGTAACTGTCTGCTATTTGGGCGCCAGAGGTTCATGTGCGATGCCAAAACAGTACCATCCTTTATCGGAAAACACAATCAGCATTCATCCCATACTCAATTCACACTGTTTACAACAACAACAAAAAAGACGTAATAAAGAGCCTAAATCTTTACAGGGACGGATTTCTGTGGACGGAACATGATAGCAAGGAAGTGGTCAAATCAATTTGACACCAGGGAGGGAAGCGGCATCCCATTTTTGTGTTTGGGCTTCTTCGTGACCATTAAGATACTATAAATAGTCCAGAATACATGAATAATTGAATCTCACAGGGGCAATGACCAGCCCCCGTGCACTAACCAGTGATCAGATCAATACAAAGCAAGATGCCTCAGATTTGAAGACAGCCGGGGGGTGGGGCCCAGTTTCCCTCCCCCCGCTGACACCGAACGTTCACAAGATATTCAGATAATGCCAGTCAGCTGACACCATGTTTACTGTTGCTGTGAGGTTATGCTGATTTAATAGGGAGACCAGCTAACATTATTATTCTAAGTAAAACTACAAAAATATTTGAACATATTTTTTTTAATCAAAAGCTCATTTTAAAACCCCGCCAAATTTCTGGTACTTATTTTCTCTTTTACCATAAACAAAAAGCCTGTCTAAAATCATTGTTAAACCATATTTCAGTGACTGCGATGTGCCCAGTGCAGGTACATAGCTATGCACCAGGGTTCGTGCACCTCTGCCTTTTAAGGAGACGGGCTGTTCTGATTGGCCCATGACATGTTACAACCAAAACATACCTCTGAACAATCAGCAGTAATGGGCACTTTATAAGTACTTTCATTAGTTATAATTAATATAGTTAGCATAGTTACTAAAGTTACTATTTACAGCATTATAAAAATAACTAGTTACCAGAGAAAGTAACTTAAAATTTTAAATGTGTAAAAAAATGTGAATGGCATGGTTCCACCTCCTCCTTTGTTAGCGGAGCTCACATTAGCCGCACATTGGTTCGTTGTTGCTTCCAAGTTCTTGGCCACTAGTTTCGATGAAGCAGGAGATGATGAGAGGAGCTTCATCAGGTTTGAAGTGCATAAACACTTAGAACCCATCCACACAACACCTTTACCGCTCCTGTGGCTGGTCAGATGAAAACAGCTTAGTTACAGTAACGCACCGCATGTTATTGTCAGTAAAGACGTTGTAATGATGGAAATAGTAATTGGTTTGTTTTTTCAGTAACGTTGTTATTGTAATGCTGTTATTCCCATCACTACTGTTCTGTGTTAGCTCCTTGCTAATATAATGAAAGTGCAGCCTGCAGGAGGGATTTGAAACCGCAGCCATCTGTACAGTAAACCATATGGATTTATTTGTACGCAGACAGCAATAATAATTATGATAATATGCTAATTCAGAGACACCCCCAGGCTTCTAAGAGGCCAGGGGACCTCAATTTTCCCAAACGTGACCCTCAACCGGAAGTCCGCTCCGACTAACAAATACAAGTCAACAATTCCCAGCGTTGATAAAAAGAACAACAAACAAATAGAATCTAATTTATTAACTCGTGTGATCATGAAGGCGGCAATTCCATTCAGACTCAGCGTAGTGCCACATGCCCACGGGCAACAGCGTGGCAAACTGGAGCAGCTCCAAAACTCTTTTAAAGAAACAGGCACCACCTAGGAGATCAGTATCAAAGGAATGAATCTGAAACAAAGAAAGGAGAAGAAGAACAAACCTCTGTGAATCCCGAGGGGGCTGAAGTGCCATCGTTAAATCATCAAATTCACCCCACCCATGAGCTCAGCCGACATTTCAAGCCGATTTCTCAGCTTGAAACACAATCGATGGCAATTCCATCATGTTTTAAATTGGATGCAAATTTCTTAAAATCTAAAAAGAACATAGCCTGTTTACTCACTCAACTCTTTGGCTTCAGTCTTCAAATTAAGACGAAATATTCAGATATATGACGGATGCTGATTATATTGGCCAAAATTTAAATACTGATTATTTAAAATGATTACACAATGACCTCTGAAACAGCCAGTCTTGACTGAACTATCTTAAAAGGATCTTTTTTAAATGTAACTCACAACTGAAAACAAAAATTATTAAATAAAAAACGCAGTGGTGGGCCTCATGGGTAAATGAATTGGACTCGTAATCGTAAGGTTGCTGGTTTAAATCCCAAACCTGCAAGGTGTCACTGAGCAAAGCACCGTCTCCACACACTGCTCCCCTGCCATGGCTGCCCACTGATCACCAAGGGTGATGGTTAAAAGCAGAGGACACATTTTGTTGTGTCACCATGTGCTGTGCTGCAGTGTATCAAAATGAAAATTACTTCGCTTTAACTTCAACTTCACAACTAAAGATAAAATGTTAAGTAAAAGTTATAAAATAAAATACATAACATGAAAGTGAAAGTGAAGTGATTGTAACATGTGATACACAGCAGCACAGCACACAGTGCACACAGTGAAATTTGTCCTCTGCATTTAACCCATCACCCTGAGTGAGCAATGGGCAGCCATGACAAGCGCCCGGGGAGCAGTGTGTGGGGACGGTGCTTTGCTCAGTGGCACCTCAGTGGCACCTTGGCAGATCGGGATTCGAACCAGCAACCTTCTGACTACGGGGCCGCTTCCTTAACCACTAGGCCACCAATGCAATGTGGGCAGGATTTCTGACACATGGAGGACATTTCATCTCCATGATGTTATGTTTCAAATTGTCGGAAGCTAAAATCCTAATAAATCTCAAATAAAAACTCTGGCCAGTTATGTTACGATAACATAGAGGCACTATTTTTACACACAGGACTTGCATAAATAGAAAAAGCAAGAAAACTGCTGGGAACTGGTCATACATTGTAATCTCTATCTAGAAGAAGAGAAACTCACTTTTCTTGGTGTGTAATTATTCCTGTGTGGCCAACAACACAGGACTTCTTGAATTATTTTTTTTATAAAAATAGGAGGAGCCAGATGATTAACAGTGTGTCACATGTGTATTTTTTATATATATCCTGAGCACTAGGTTGACTTTGCACAAGCCTCACGTTTAGCACTGTACTTGCCCCCAATTCAAACTCAAAAACACTCGATAAAAGCAGAAATGTATAACAAGCTATAAACCTAATCATTGTAGATTCATTGTAGTCATTTAAGTAGAGAATTTATGTTTAACTTTTAAAAATGATGCAAAATATCAATCACATATACACCAATATACCCACCATGTCACCCTAAAAATGAGTATTTGAGTGATTTCTTTAAGGATAGAGCTCTCTAAAATTGTACACTCTGACATTTATGATGGCCACTGTCTAGATTAAGAAGCCAAAATGTTAAGTGATAATGCAGGAAGTCTGAAACACACACTGACACACACTCGTGCATGCCGATACACACCCACACTTACACACCCTGCACATGTCCAATCTGATGGGTTCTTCCAACAACCAAATCTCTAATCACGGAGCTAAATGCAGATGGTGAGAAATGGTAGGAGAGGCTCAACCCCCGCCCCCCTCCCAAAATGCCCATGTAAATAAATGTACAGAGGAATTGTCTGTTTGTTTTTTAAGCAGATAAGAGCTTCCCCACACCACCACCCAAAAATCTTTTCTGTATGAGTTCCATATTTCAACTGTGCTTATCCAATTTCACTTGGAGCGTTCACATGGCAATAGGGTGGGGGGTTGGGGGGGATGAAACTAGGTCATCCACTTTTATTGGTCGAAGAATCAGTGCCTAACATCAAATGTGCATCCAGAAAAAAAAAAACACTCCAGATCTGCTTCATCCTCAGATCCAGCTTCTCATGCATGACAAATCAGTGTATTTTGGGCTAAAGCTCAAACCAAGAGGCAACTTAGGCTAACAACCCCCCCCACTCTGCCCGATTCTTTATGCTGTCAGAGCGATGCAGCAAAGCGCAGCGGCACACGCTGTGCGGCGGAACATATCCTGTTGGTGCCAATGATTTATTCAGCGCAACGGGTGCCAAAAGCAGACTTAATTAACCAATTATCTAATTATCCTACTGAAAGGCCCCCCGAAATGAGAAAGTGTTTGATGCACACTGAAATGTGTTTTTTTTCACAATGATAATTTAAAAAAATTAAAGATGGAAATAAACATAAATAGAAAAAGGCAGGTGTGTGTTTTTTTTTTTTTTTGGGGGGGGGGGCTTAATAAAGATGACTGTGTCTCAGTCTCACAGCCGCTGAAGAGCACCTTGCTCCCTCGGCACCCTTAAGTAGAGTGGGGCGCGAGGCTCACAGGGAACAGGGTGTCTGAGCCAAAGTGCTAACGAGAAAAGAATCAATAACAATTAGGAACGTGATGGAATGGAGGGGGGGGTGTCAGATAAAGAGGAGGTGAACGGCTAAGGCATGATTAAATCTGCTCCAATTATCCCCCTGAGCGCATGGTTCTTAAAAGAGAAATTGGGGGAGAGGGGAATCGTGAGAGATGCCGAATGGTAAATGGCTAATTAATTCTTTTCCTCCAATTAATGCCGCTGCCAAATAGCTACAGAAACAGATGAGTAAAGAAACAAGCAGGTTGGGGAGGAAGGAGAGGCTTTACAATGCCACTGGAAAGGCAAGGTAAGATAAGAGAAGGCAGAGTGCAGGCTTCAGCCATTAAGGGGTCCTGAGTCATGCCTGCTTACTCATGCCCACCACGTTAGCATCAAGCTTTCGGAGGAGTGCCAACAACAGACAGACAGACAGAATATCCGAACTGATAGAGAGAGAACAGAAGTTCATCATCTTCTCAGACTTTATGGACTAGCGCTGAGTCGATGTGAGCTAACATGAAGATTGTGCAGTAGTGTGACCTTTTATACGTATACATTATACCTGTGAAAAGACGAATCCATGTCGTTAACATGCCTGCTTTTTGTTTACTTCCTGAGTGGCATCTGATCTATGACACGGGCGCAAAGATTCATCCTAGCCAGGGACATGCAGATGGAGAGGGATGGCTTTATGTTAATTTCTGATGGGACCAACGTGCTTGTGGTGTCACCGTGATGCGCCTGCTGCTTCCAGATCTGCCCCAATCAGGCCGGTCTGCAGGGTATTTTATTAAGAAGAAATTGAGAGATAAAAAGATATATAGATAAATATAGAGTCACATACATCCACACACACCCAGCCATCCAACACAACAGCAGCAGTCCTACTCCAGGCTGTACATTAACTTTGACCCATGTGGTGGCCACGGTCTTTTGTGCCTCGCTACACTGCACCCATCGTTGCGTGCTCTCACACAGAAAAACAGAAAATTAAAGAGAATGAATTCTTTTGTGGACTCGCAGCGCAGTGTATATTATCAATGCGATGACCTTCAGCATTTTAACTAACATTTGCCCAAGGTGCTTAATACCTAACCACGGCAGCATTCAAGACAGCAATGCTGAATAGCAGAGGCCAGAGAGAGCGGTTTACATAAAGGCGAAAAAAGGAGCCGACTTGCCCGAGGTACTAGGGATTGTCTACCTGGCCAGAATTCACACACACACCTCAAAAGAGCTTCCACTCTCCAAAACATTCACTGTACACTGTACTCCGCAGCACACAAGGCGAGTGTGTGTGTGGTGTGTGTGTGTGTGTGTGTGTGTGTGTGTGTGTGTGTGAGTGAGTGAGTGAGTGAGTGAATGCGAGTGGGTAGATCAGCCTTCCTCAGGGTCACCGATGCCACTGAACAATTTCTACAGAAAAACAGGGAGAAAACAAAAATACAAGAGAATATGCTTGTATTTATTTTCAGTGGTGGAATCTGGGGGGGTCTGACCAGCTCCACCATCCCACCGTCTTCATTTAAGAAGCTGTGAATTTATCCGGGTCCACTGCCTGACACACCAAACTCAAATCTCTGGCACAACAGCAGACAAAGAGCCATCAGAGATAATTAAAAAGAAGATGGCACACACCAACATGCAGTAATTGTGAAGTGGTTGTGTGGTAAACTTAACAAAAAGTAATTACCGAGAGAAATCTCATGTTTATTGTCATGACACTAAAGTTTTCAAATTCTGCATAAACCACAAAGACAGGGTACAAGACAGGTCAGGAATGAACAGATAAAAAAGGAATCAACGTTACGCTGATTGGTGCGTTATAAATGGCTGTTCTTTGTCTCTTCATTTCATGCCCTATTTATGACACCTTGTTTGGTTTAAAGCCACCAAGATGTTTAAACTTTCATTTTCATTTCATTAGCATTCAGAATATATATATATGAAATATATTATATACCAATCCCCCCAATAAACAACAAAAGGGTTGTTGTAAATAGCCAAAGATGGAGATTAATTAAATTACATATCTATACTCTCTATATTCCCCTTCAGGTTTCAGGCAGTTGTTCCCACAATTCAGGCCTAAACCAACGGAAAACACACAATGTAAAAAAATGACACAATGTCCGAGGAGAGAACACCTTGTGTCTTCAATGCCACCTGATTTCCTGAAAGGATTTAAAAAGCGGAATAAACAGGCATACAAGCCTGCACCTGAATGAATGTATAGAGTGTATGCTTTCCTGGCCACGTATCATCAGGATAATTCACCTATTATTTAAAGGCACTGTCCTTACACAACATGCTCAAAAAAACACTAAAGCAACAACCGTTTCTATAGGAGCACACATAAGCACTCGAATGCATATATACGTAGCATAGAGACAAACACGAAAAAAGCGATCGTTCTGACCTCGAGACATTTCACTCCTATTTGCTCACATACAAACAAACATGTGTTGGTCTCTATATAATGAGACCAGTTCCTCATGATTCAAAAATATTTTCCCTTTTCAGAATTTCACGTAAAGTGTTCTTATGTGGTCATTAAATGTCAATTATATTTAATAGATGTTAAAATCTATGCATGTTACACATGTAACAGCAGGTTAAATGTAAAAATATTTCAATATACAATAACAGCATGTTAAAAGTCAAATATAAAAGTATCGCAATTAGCAGATCTATTTCTACTTAGTAAATATTCTTTACATCTTCTGATGTAATTATTTTTGTGATGTTTTGATGAATTATAGATTGACGTCCATGTCTCATATAGCAATATAGCAATAATAAATAATGCCCTGATTTAGCACAGCAAGTGGCCAATCATAACACCATTATTTGAGCTGATTGGACTCATCCTCGCTAAAGGAAAAATATAACCTTAAAAATATACGAATGCATTTTCATTTCATTTTACTGAGAATGACATGATATGAAGTCACGTGTGTTTTGTATATAATTTTTCTTATCTCCTTACTAAACAGTCAAAAAACTTTGTTTAAACATTTACATGAGTAAGGAGATAAGAAAATTTCAATCACAATTTATTCCTGCTGTAGTATAGGGTGTGGATGGGGAACGTTTGTTAGCCACAGAGAAAGAGAGAGAGAGATGCGCTTACAACACCCTACAGCGTGTTCCCCTTCACCTGAACTCCTGAAAGAGCCAAAGATGCAACAAGTGGCCCTTCACTTACATCTGAATAACATATACACACAATCAATGACATTCCAGATAGTAACAACATCATGTCCAATGTTTTCATATTAGAGCATTTTTTTTTCACAAAAAATCAGAGGGAAAAAAAGAAAAAAGAAAACACGTGCTATAACAGAACCTGTCAATAAGTTTTCAAGAGGTGAGGTCTAATGTGCTGTCTATAACACACACACAGCATATTTTTTAATATGGCAGTGTGTGAGAGTGCCAGAACAGGTGAATTCAGTGAAGAAAAGGTTAGGCATTCTCATTTAGCCTTCTCTTGACCTACATTTCCTTTAGAATTAAGGCTCGGTGTGACAAGGCGCTGGAGGGACGCAGGAAGGGGGGGGGCATTTTGAGTGACATCACTCCACATACACAGCTGTGCTACTGGAGAGCAGCAGATCCAATTTAAGCAGCCAGGACTTTGTCCGCCTCACACTGGGATGTGTATGGGACAATGTGAGTCCGCTGTACGAATACACTTTACATTTATGAATATATGCAAGAAGCCACTGGAAAACATGGGGGGAGGGGGGGTGTTAAGCTTTTAATGCTGATGATTAGTGCCAGAGGCAAGGTCTGACTTTACTATTAAGTACCATATATGCAGTATTGCCTCAAAGCCGTGTGAATACAGAATTTCAGACAGAAGTACAGCAGGTTATTTATGGAAGAAAACGTCATGGGAACTGCCCTTTCACAAAGAGTGAACTCAGGACAATAGAATAAAACTAAATGAAATAAATAAATATTAGATGCACCAAAATATTAATCAATGAGTATAAAGCCTAGAAGAGAAACCTGCAAAAAAAAGGGCCATCATCAGGAAATATCTGAACATGTGTGTGATTAAACAAGGTTTGCCCTACTTCAACAGATGAGAAGAAGGGGGACATGGCAGTGTGTTAAAAAATAGATATAAACGGTCTCCATAAATCTCAACTGAGCCCCCCTCTCTATATATATATATATATAATCAATCACATGATGGCAGTAGCTAACCTTTAAGCTGTTTTTTTTTTAAGGACATTTGGGTCAAAGTTCAAGCTGATTTTTTTAAAAATGAGATAAGACAAAAATACAGGGTGAGACGGCTTATCTTCAACTGCATAACTGGTAAAAAATAAACCATATACTTCATAAAAGGTTTGATAGCTGGGTGGAAAACACTTATAACAGCATTTATACAAACAGCAAACAGAACAAGAGTATTCACCTCAGACCTTCACCTCCTCGCACTAAACAATGGATCAAAGTCATTTCTAATCATAGCCCAAAGGGGGAGGAAATAATTTTAATTATGTGGTCAAGTTATATCAATTGCAAAGGCTTTGAGACACAAAACGAGTTAAAACTAGGGGATTTTGGGAGACCCAGCAGGGATCTCTGTAATTCATTCTAATGCACAAAAGAATTAAACGGGGCTTGAATATTCCCCGAAGCTATGAGGAAGCCACTGACATTATTTTATTTATTATTTTTCTAAATACAGATTAATTGCCTCAGCAAAGACCACGGTCATGTGCTCCAGTCTGCACATGTGTTGATGATGGCAGGGAGGAATGTCCTATAAAACCCATTAGTGTATAAAACCAAAAATCCTAAAAACATAAGCTGACTACGCAGTGGGATATAAAGAACGAGATTTTAAAACCCATACCATTAAACCATACTTTTTTTTTTTGCGGTTAGCAGTGATCAGTTGCATCGTTTAAATGGCCCCTGCCCTTATAGCTCGCTGTCTCCACACTTATAGATTTCTGCCCTAATCTAATAAAATGCTAAACAAACAGCAGTATTTTCAAAACTGTTCCAGTGGAAATATGTCAGACATTAATTCTGCCACTGCACTAAGTCACATGTTTCTATATGTACAGGAAAAAAACGAGGTTCCAATGTACAGTTTTACACTTCAAAATTCCCATTATAATAAAGAAATAGCATTTTTACAAAAGAAGACAACCAAGCAACACACAAACATCTTTAAAAAGGAACGCTGTGTTGGCGGAGGCAGGGATAAGACGGCAAGTTTTTGCTGTAATTGATAGGAAATTTTAGCATGCTGGCAGACCTTAAAATCTGGCCTCTTATCATATGATGTTCACATGAAGCAAGGCTCCCTATTGCTGGAGAACAAAGGAGATCATTCACATGCTGGGATCTGCAGATGCATTGGCGTTCCCGAATACCACTGTTAAGAAGCGCACACAACATATTGAATGTGCGTGTTTGAATATATAAGCGGACTGTAACACAGTAAACACAGCTGCATTTATCCGCTCATTTAACAATCTGTATTATTACACAAAAACCAATGAGAACCAAGTTGCTGCCTAACGAGGTCCAAAATTTGGGACAAATGGGTGACTTGGACAAAGCTGCACAGAGGCCGTGACCCCTGAGGACAATTTTTTATACCTGAAAGTTAAAGGCCGGGGTCTGGGGTCAATTCTTAAGTGGACGAAGTGTGTAGACCAGTGGTTCTCAACTTGCGGCCCGTCACAAATGCAAATGCGACCCGCAATGCTGACATAAAATAAATAAATAAATAAATAATAAATCAAATAATAATAATAAATGGTTTTACAATTCATTTTTAAAAATGTATTAAACAAATAAATGTATTAAACAAACTTTGAACAATATTTTTGTCACATAAAGTCATTTTGGTGATCATGTTTTCATATATATTTCAGAACTGACGCAACTATGAACTGATGCAATTACACCGTTAACGCACACAATTACAAGCGCGCGCGCTCTGACAGATTTAAAACAATCATCAACTAACGATCAAAATGGACAAATTTGTTATTAGTGGAGAACAAAGATGTGAGGAAAATACTAATGAAGGAACACATGTAAACAAAAAGAGTTGTTGCAACTTCATTGTGCTGTTACTCCTTTTGAGCCGAATTTCACCAAATTGGTCGGCTCCCGACAACATCAGGTGTCCCATTAATGGTAAGTAGAATTATACTTTCTAATGATAATAATACATCTAATTCGAATCATTTTAGATGCATAATATCTGGTTATTGAGCGTTGATGAGCGTTGATGTCATATGTAAATAATATGCGGCCCGTGAGACTTGAACTTGGACATAGTGTGGCCAAGTATGGTTGAGAACCACTGGTGTAGACCATCATGAGGAACTCTGGAGGATACGTTCTAGAGAGCGGTGGAACACAAACAAACATTTACATACGTTATTTATCATACGCCCTTTTGCCGAGCAACTTACAATAAGTACTGACAGGGACAGTCCCCCGGACTGTCTTGCTCTAGGACACAATGGTAGTAAGTAGGGTTTAAACCTGGAACTTTGTGGTCTTCTGGTTGATGTGCGAGTGTCTTACCCACCAGGGCACTCTCACAACACCCCATGAGATCACAGACACAGAGGCTGACTCAGTTCTTAGATCCCTAATAAGGCTGATAGACAATGAAGCGTCCCATAATTTAAAACTGGTATTTTGTGCAAGGTAGCCAACTGAGGCCATGTTTACATGGTTATTTCAGCCATGGTGGATTTTTAATCTTCAATAAATTGAAAGTATTTCAAGCCAGCTAATTATCACATAAACACATGAGACCTATTTCAGTCCTTGTCTTAGGCGCAAGGCTATGTGCTGTGAGGAAGTGTCAGTTTTTTCGAATAACAAGCACCAGGCAGAATTCGCCAAATTCTGAAAGTTAACCATCCAATTTCATGAGAAGTAAATGAGTAACATGAAATTATTTTGAATGTACAAATGCGGGATGTCAGGAAATTAATTAGATTGTGTTATTGCATTTTCCTGATAGTAAACAGGGCACTTATCACTGATTTTTAAACAGCATGTAGAGAACCGAGGAACCCATTTCTCATTTCTCAAACCCTGTCGCGTGATCGCTATGATCCCTGCCACATGTGTGTAAGGCGCGGGATGTAAGATCTTGGACCATGAAATTCCTCTTGGTATGTAACTAACCCATCTAACCAATCTCACAAAGTGAGGCGATACAGGCATGTAAATGCTGAACAAAGTCAACTATATGCATTATATATTTTAGAAATAAGCATGTATTATTATGGCCAATACGAAGACCAGCTGGCTGCTTTCAGAGGAACTTCCATTTACAGCATTTGGCAGAGTGACTTTCAGATGTCTTATCATTGTAACTCCTCATTTTGTTCACTAGGAGCCGATCTGCAAATAGTGATATACTCCTGCTGCTGTTGCTGGGCAGCCAGCTAGCCATCAACTGAAGGCAAAAACGAAAGAAGTGGGTACAGCTCGAGGATTTTTACTCCTCTGACTTTATACAGCACACGCACATGCTCGAGTTCTCAAGTAGACACTCAATGTTGCAACTGGTTCTGCGCCAAAGGTTCTGAGCATCACCCCGGCGGGTGGACAATCCCTGCTCCCAAATCCCGGGCTCCACTTCCTTCACAGCCAGAACCTGCTAAAATATGTTATCTGCAGGCTAACAAGACTGGAATTTGGAATTAGATTCCAGTGGGTTAGACGCTCATCTACAAAGTCCCAGGTTCAAACTACCATTCTGTCCCTGAGCAAGACACTTAACCCAGAGTGTCTCCAGGGGGACTGTCCCTGTAACTACTAAGTCTAATCTGCTCATCTGATAAATGCCGTAAATGTAAATTAACTATGTAACTATAATAGTTTTCCATGAATATGTCATTTAATATAGGAGAAAGATACAGTGAGAGAAATTCTTCTACTGCCAGGTGGTTAGAAAACGAAGCCGATTAAAGAGAACTGTCAACATAAATCAACCAAATTATAATTAAGGTTCACACTATTAATACATTCAAACAGAGACTGCTGGCATACTTTCTGGCAAGGCTGTGTGTGGTGATACATCCTGTGAATGGCTAGACGAAATGAGAAGGTGGCCAGGGAGATGGGGGAAAACATCTCAACTGTTCCTGAACAAATCAGACAGAGAGGGCTGCATTTCTTCATTCCACCATGAAAACGAGCCTGATTTCAAGAGGAACACAGGAAATCTGTCCCTGATGCTGATCTCTGCTGTTTAAGATGGTTCATTGTGTGCTTACCTTGTATGCCCTGAATAGGGTTCGATCTAATGAGTGTTTTTGTATTATGTAGAAATAACATGAAACTTGTAGATATATCTTTACAATGTCTCTGCATAAATAGCACAATTTTATAAGTGAAAAACCCAGAAGGTACACAATGCATCCAAACAAGGTTCCCAACCATGAACATTATTAGGAGTGGTTAGCGGATGCAGATTTCAAATGTGAAAATGTTCCCTCCTGAAACCAAAAACCTACAGCCATTACCTCCTCTAAGAAAGAAGAGGCCAACGTAACAGAAAAAGCGGGGGTCATGTTGAGGTCTGACAACATGGTCATGAATTTATTGTGCTTTTTTCAGCCGCTGGAAACATTTCATCGGTCAATATATGGTGAATATACTGACAATTAGGGTGGTAGTAGCCTACACTCAAACCAGAACAGCACACAGTCAAGGGTTCAAACCCCATTTACACCATTGTCTCCCTGAGCAAGACCTTTATCCCGGAGTGTCTCCAGGGATACTGTCCCTGTCACTACTGATTGTAAGGCGCTTTGCATAAGTGATTGTCATTGTGATACACTGCAGCACAGCACACGGTGCACAATGTGTCCTCTGCTTTTAACCCATAACCGTTAACCATGAGCAGTGGGCAGCCATGACAGGCGTCCGGGGAGCGCCGTGTGAGGACAGTGCTTTGCTCAGTGGCACCTCAGTGGAACCTTGGTGGTTCAGGGATTCGAACAAGCTTACAGGTCCAGTTACAGGTTACAGGTCCGGTTCCTTAGTCACTATGCCACCACTGCCCCATGTAAATGTAAATGTAGATTTGAACTTCTGGAAGCAAATACCACACCATGTGCCATTTTGTGTTTTATGTATGAAAAAGGAGGATCAGGAGCAGAACAATAGGTAGCATGTCACACCTTTCCTGATGGACCTTCAGATTTGGGATTTATGTTAAAAATTGGACGTGAAGGCATGATAGGTGAGGTGAAATTAGCCACGAAACAAGGCAAGCAGGCCTGGAAAACATTCGATAAGTCTGATTAGAACCGCAGCTTACACATGTGACTATTCATATCGCCAGAGTTCATAAGAAAACAAGCTATGTACATGCTGCAGGCTCTCTTCATATATATAACCACACCTGCAACAAAATCTGTAATATTTGTACAGTGTTCAGCAGCCTAAAGAACAGCAAAGCAGGACAATCCCACCCTGCACACTGATAGCAGACTCTGCCAGGATAAACTAAAGCAGCAGAAAAATTCTGATTCCACAGTGAATAAAATATATATATATATTTTTACAATTACGGAATATATTAGACGTCCTTATCCAGAGCAATCAGTAGTTACAGGGAGAATCCCCCTGGAGACACTCAGGGTTAAGTGTCTTGCTCAGGGACACAATGGTAGTAAGGGGGGTTTGAACCTGGGACTTTGTGCTCTTCTGATTCAGAGGTGAGTGTTTTACCTACTACGATACTACCACTCTATAAACAAAAGGACCACTCTGTCCAGAAGAATTTTATTTTCAGATCACCAGGATCTGTAGTGTGTGTGTGTGTGTTTGAATTCCTAAAGTGACAGAAATGCCCCAGCATCATCAATCCTTCCTGCATTTGCATGAGGATGTGTGGGAAAGATTTTAACTCAACCCTCCCTTGTCATTTGGGTGAGGCCAGTCAACAGGTTTGACACTTTGCACCGCAATTGAGGCATCGCTTAAAGAGGAACTCAACAAAATCGGTGGGGGAACACATTAAAGGTCACATCTATTGACAAATGACTCTGAATTAGAAACAGCATAATCCTTTGATGATTCTGATATCGTTCTGCAACTGTCCCAAGATAATAGTTGCACTTTGTTTCATTTATATAGTATGACAACAGATACAACTAATGTATATCATAATACTGTAAAAAATAATAAAATACATATCTAATGTAAAACTGAATACTCATATTATGATACAATACCAGGCCAAATTCACAAGTAAGGTATTTCCTAGAAAGCATATAAAAAAGCATAAAAAAATCCATCTGATATTAAGGACTTAAGATGATAAAAGATAAAATGCCTCAATTCCTCTGAAATCCGAGGTTTAAATAAGAGATCCCAAATCCTGCTCTGGTGGCTTTTCAGGCCACCCCATGTGGCGAGCATAATCTGCACCAATCATAGGGCAAACAGGCAAAGTAAGAGGTTGCCTAAGAACAAATGCACGCAACACAAAGTTGCTAGAATATGGTGAGCTAAAAAAGAAAAGAAAAAAAAAAGAAAGAAAGCAACACTCTTATGGAGCCACAAGGACGGAGCTAAAAGCCCTGCTGAATCACAGCAAGACGAGGCTAAGCGACATCGGTGGCAGCAGTGGGGCAGAAAGGGTTTTTTCGCAGGTGAGCATCAAGTGTTTTTGGTTTCGGGTAGAAAGGCAAACAGTGTTGCAAGCTTTCGAGAAGAAAAAAAAAGCAAACACCTTGTGCCACAGCCCAGTCATAAACTGCTCACTTGGCCAATTCAAAGGTTGCTCTTATCGCAATCGCTCTTTTGGTAATTTGGAGAGAGAAAAATGGGACAGGGAGAAAGGGAGAAGGAGGGAGGGAGCGCAGAGGCCACCTCACTAGAACTGATCGTGGACGCGTCACGTCTTTCCAGGAATATGACAATACTGACAAAACAATAAATATTCCATCTAATTTTGGAGAAGATAAGAACAGCATCATTTTGTAAATTCATAGTTCAGCAAGAAATGAATATGGTTTTATCAGCATGACCTTTGCCCCATGGATGGGTGCAGAGGAAAGTGTGAACTCCTGCACAGTTAGACGCAATCTTAATGATTTGCCCGAATTTCAGCACCCCAAATTCTGGACAATCCAGTCAGAACATCCACATGAAGAGATGTTTTGGACCTGAACATTGCACTTGCACACACACACACACACACACACACACCATAATTCACTACATCCGGTGCCTTTCCTGGAACTTTCCACTTCCCATCACTGCATCCTCACAAAAAATGCAACAAAGATTCAATTTCAGATTAGAGCAAAAACAAATCAGAAAGTATTTCTTTTCATAAAGAACTGAGGTTTTATCTCCCTCTGCATGAAAGCAACAGAAATCGGACTGCAGCGAAACAACAAGCTTTTTCCCGAACAGCCTACGTACCAATTAAGTCTGAGGGAACCTGTTGTCAAAGAGCTCTGGCTGCCTCTCTTGTGACCTGTGCATAGGGGGGTGGATGCATAAGAGCTTCCAGAAATATCACACAAAGCCAAACGAGTTCACGCCAGACAAAAATGAGAAACATACATCAACATAAGGATCCTTCAGCCAGCAAGAAATGTTTTTTTTTTAAGGACAGTAGAAAATGGTCAAATGCAGGCACATCTTTTTTTTTCTTTCCCAGTACGCATTGTGACTGACACTTCACAGAAGAAAAAGTCAATAAAAAATGTAAAAGAAATTTAAGAATGTTTGCTTCCAGGTCTAGTATTCCTTGTGCATTTCAGAGCATAATGGACCACTCTGGCATATCTAGCGGTGTTCTGTATAGATGTGTAGATGGAACATTCCCACTAAAAAGCTGCATATGAAGTCTACACCAAGTACTGCAGTTCCTAAAAAAAGAGAGCCCACATTGGAAAATAGGTATGAAATAAAGGGTGTCAGTGACTAATTGTGCATTGTGCATGTTGGGCAGGATTTTCTTTCAAAGCATCCAAAATAGCCCTTATATTACAGAACACAGAACCATTTCCCCAAAACGAAATTCAGCATGAACACACGCACATGTACATGCTCAGTTCATGCAACCCGTCTCAGAACTTGTTTCAGTCCGGACAATGTGCCTTTACTGAGGAAACACAAGACCTACAGGGTGGGGTGGAGGACAATGTTTGGATTGGAAACTCCGATCACTGGAAGCATAAGACAAAGGTCATTTCACCCAAAGTTCATATAAAACATTTTATTGCATCTTTAGCTGTTTGTTAAGGGCTGTCTGCACGAGTCACTTTCAGCCATTCTGTTCCTGATAATTAATACACTAATACTATTATCGACTCAATATGACGGCAAAAAAAGAAGAAAAACGGGCAAATATTGTTCAATCACAATGGCATGAAAGGTAAGTATTAAAGGGGAGGCTGGGCCACAGACCCCCCCCGGTAGCGGATCATCGTGGGTCCAGAACACCAGATTAACCCAGGGGTTTCAGAGCCAACAACACAAACACATATTGTCACCAGCAAGGATTTCACCTCTACTATTAATTTACAATTAAATATATACAATAAAATGATAAATGAAAAATTTGATAAAATGTATTCGACTGCGGCTGCCAACAGCCCAGACTGCAGGACTGGGGACCGTTAATTCAGCCGTTAACCCTTATGATGCCGTCATCTGCATTTTATTAGTATTCCTGACTGAGTAGGTTACTGGGGAAGGGACCCGAATTTGAAAGTGGCCGGTCAGGGGGTCACCGGTGGATCAACCTAAACCCACCCAAGCAAACCAAACTCGCTAGGTCGAGGGGAAATAACGGACGGCCTCTCAATCAAGCCGAATGTGTAGATTTCCATATCATGTCTGCAGTGAGGTATTATGATAAATAATGTATAGCGATATTGTCCGCAGAATTACACGAAGTACCGACCCCTATGTTGCGTTTTAATATTTAAGCCCCTAATAAAAAAATATACAGGCTCACCATGAAGTCGTTTTCGCAGAGATAATTAATCATAAAATATAGCAATAATAATAATAATAGGTTCTGCAGCATGAGGGCTTGGAAGATTACAAATCCAGGTCTGAAGCCCAGGAAATTTCCGGGTTAAGAGATCAGAGCGGGAGTGAATCATAATCTCTCAATAACACAGGATATACTGATTTAACCGGATTAAACAAAGCTAATGAAACACCAGAATCCGGCGAGGGGGAAATGTAGATACGTGTGTGTGTATGTATGTATATGTGTGTGCATGTGTGTGTGTGTGTATATATATATATATATATATATCATATATCAACAATGATTGATTTTTTAAATAAAATTATGAAATAATGAATTCTGTAAATTGATGCATTCATTGGGGGGTGGTTTAAATTAAATCTGCTTTACACGGGCAGTAGAATGCCCAAAACGCTCCCGGACAAAACCCACACAGGAAGCATATTCGACCAAAACCCGTCCCGTGGACAAATGAGCCAAACCAGAGTTTAACATTAAGCCGTACGGCCCTGTCGCTAATGTCATTCGCCGTGTCATTCCCACCCCCCCACCCGAAAATATACAATTATTTTCGGTGACCCCCCCGTACCCCCCACCCAATGCAGCAATGCGCGCTCCCTGCGTGCCGATTCGAGGGCAGGAAAGGTAACGCGCAGCGCGCGCAACACCCTCCCCCCCACCTAAAATAAACCTCTACAATAAAGAGGAGCGCGCGCCCGGCAATAACTGCGCAATCTCATTGGACGAGGCTCGATTCCTTCTGTACACGTGACACGCCCTGCTTACAATAAATAAACAGCAATGGCAAATTGCTGGAAAAAAGCACAACAATAAATAAATAGCAAAAATGCGCTCCGCGTTATAAGAAACGCAAACAAACTGACAGCAGCGTGCCGCAATAAAACAAGCCGTCCGAATGTAAAAATGTAGGAGTTATAGCATGACAGCTGCATTTTTGACAGTGCGGGGGACATTTAAAAAAAATACTCCGCGAACGGCAGCAGCTTGAGCGGCGGCGGCGGCGGCGGCGCGGACCCCCGCCTTTTAGCGGCGGCGCTTCTGCATGCAACGCGAAACGAGCTTACCTACACAGTGAATGAGTTTATGCCGCCACGAGTCAAGTTCCTGCCGAAAGCCGCGCCTCTCGATCGTACATTGCTGCCGCTTGCACAGACTCGCCATTTTCTACCGGCCCCTCCCGCGGCCGCGCACGTTCTGCTGGGTGCTTCCCAGCGCCTACGTCATCAGCGCCGATTTTTTTATGTGTGAATATGGGTGGAGTACGTTGGGGTGCGGTGTGGGGGGGGTCGCTGCAGCATCCCGGATTTTATCCCCGCCCACCAAAATATCTCGCTTCATAATGACCGTTTTGTTCAAGCAGAAGGAATTTTAGAACTGCGTTAATACATTACCGCCACATTCAGCAAAGTGGCCGCTGCGCAACTGCATTTCCGCGTTTCTTCGTCCACTCAGAAATTCGGAAGAATATTACGATTACTACCTAGACAATAACTACACAGTAATTACTGTGTATCTCTATTTGCCTTATGATATCATTTATTGTATGACTATAACAACGGAGGATATTGATCTTACCCTGGGCTTTCATTGTTTTATAAAAATCTGGCCCTGGTCGTGAGCTTGAGTTCCCCGTAACTGGAACAAAAGTCTCGATTTAGTAAAGGTGGAGCCGCCTTTCGTGCAACTTGAAAATGAAGACGCGAACGAACAAGGATTTCCAAGGAGTGTGTCAAGTGAACTGCGAACAAAATAATGTTGAAATATCTCCATCGCTGTGAGAAAATAAACGATTTCCCAGCAAAATATATCGGCATCGTCGCGAAATCGAAATGGTAGGGCATCATTCAATTCCAGCTCTAGTTTATTGGCCTTTGGAGACAAAAAGGCAAGGGCATGCGGTTTAACAAGGACCACTCCAGCTAATTAAACCCGTGAACTCCACGGGATCTGCCCTCAACAAAAATGGCCGCAGTGGCGCAGCCCAAGTGCCCGCCTCCGCCAATCGAAGAACAGCTACTTTCGCGGTTAGCCGAGTGGACCAACCAAATGGCACGTCTCTGAACTTCAGTGAAGCAACGGTGCCACAAGATGTGGTAGATACTAAGCTAATTTTCCCATCAAGGTGTAGTTTTCACCACGGGCCGGGGTTTAACGGGAATGTAGAAAGCGTGGATTCGCTTGATCTTGCGCGTAAACAAACACAACAGGTAATGTCGTTTTGTCACTCGCGTTGGAGAAAATGACAAACCAGCCGTCGCGATTGATCCCGATGTGCCAGATATGCCGGTGGCACGAAAGGCAGCGCGTTACTGTGGCAACATTAGAGATGGGGGATGCACATGGTCTGGATTCATGAAAGAATGGATCAAAATTGCGCTCTGTCTATTTATTTAAGGCTAAGGAAAACGGGATATCAGTAGGTAATAATAATAACGCGGTGTATTAATGGAAAGCCTGTGGAAATTGAGAAAGGAAACGTGACTGAAGGGATATTAAAACATCCAAATTGTACAATCATAATGAAATGGCCCTTAAGCCAGTAGTATTTAAATGCTCCCTGAATTAAGCACAAAAAAGAATGCCCTTGTGGATGAATTTTTAGGATCTCATTGGTTTAGTAGAGACTTGTGATTTCTTCCCACTGTGTGCAATGTTGTGATGTTTCTATTTGAATAGACTTACTTGTATCTTGATCTATCTATCTATCTATCTATCTATCTATCTATCTATCTATCTATCTATCTATCAGTAACATGACCTTGACAAGAGGATCTTTTACCTACTCCAACGGTGAAGAATACCACGGCGAATGGAAAGAAGGCAAGTGGTTATCCTTACCATTACTGAACTTAACTATATGCAAGAGCAGCAAACTTGATTTTGAGGGAAACCAGTATGGCATGCCATGTTGACTTTACCAAGTTGCTTGTGATAAGAGGATTCCTGCAGATTCGCATCTATGTAATGCCATATGTGCAGCAGGTGCTAATATCTGAACTCGTGCTTCACCAGAAATGCCAGAATGCCAGTTGTTGGCTCCCAGGGCAAATGGTCAACAGAGTTAGCAGAGTTTACATTTACAGAATTAATCAGACATCCTTATACAGAGCACATTACAACCAGTAGTTAGAGGGACTGTTGCCCTGAAGACACTCAGGGTTATGTCTTGCTCAGGGACACAATGGTAGTAAGTGAGATTTGAACCTGTGACTTAGTGGTCGTCTGGTTCATAGGCAAGTGTCTTACCAGCCCTCATGTAGTGCAACTGTCCAACCAGTCTCGACTAAATGCTGTCCTTTGTTGTTTCTCGATCAATGAGGCAACAAAGAGGTAGAGCCACCTTATGTTTCCACGGAGACCAATTTCTTCCATTATATGATTTTTCATCCAGTTTCTTTTTAGAAGATTGATGTACATTTGCAGACAGCAATTTATTTTGTCTGTTTTTACAAATGATTGAAATGAAAGTGAAGTGTAATAGTCATTGTGATACACTGCAGCACAGAACATGGTGACACAACAAACGTTGTCCTCTGCTTTTAACCCATCACCTTTGGTGAGCAGAGGCAGCCATGACAGGCGCCTGGGAGTAGTGTGTGGGGACGGTGCTTTGCTCAGTGGATTCAGGATTCAAACTAGCAACCTTCTGATTACAGGTTCGTTTCCTTACCCGCTAGGCCTCCACTGCCCCGATATGATTGTATCTTTACAATAACCTAAAAAACATGCCTTTGACTACATTTAAGCACAGTTTTCAGTCTGCTCAAATCCTTAACCTAAAGCTGTATGTTCACCACTTCAAGTATTTAGGGATAATCTGACATTTAAATACCAGTAGGGTGGGGGAAGGGTTTTGGGGGCAGAATTACATGGGAAACAAATCTCATGTGAGATTGGGTACACTGTGGCTCCTTCCCACAGAAAGGGAGGGAGCAAGTCTCCAGTTTAAAAGAAAAAAAAATCATAGCAAAATCAAATGTGTGTGATCAATGTGATCAACTGGTTATCCATGTACACATTCTCAGTCTTCAAGCTCAGTTTAGTCTGCAAAGTTTGGTATACACACACAATTGCCATTTCATTATAATGAACTATTATTTATTTACACCATAGAAGCTTTGGTTCTATTGACTGGCATTATAAAAGCCTCACAAAATTAGCCAAATCCCATTTAGCTGAAAACCGTGACCTAATACAAGATTGGCCCGGCATAGTACTAAGAAGCGCTGAACAGATTAAACTCAGAACAGATTTAGGAAGTCAAACTTAAAGGCGGCTATGCATTGCCTGTTACTTCCATTGAGCTAAACCACTGATGTGGTTTCAGAAATATTCTGAACAAAATCGTTACTTTTTGCAACTAAAAAAGACTGCACTGCCATCTGCTTTAATTCCCTTCTCCATGGCTCTGCCGCTTGGGAAAATCTCGATGGACGGCCTAAAAAGAAAGCAGCAAAAGCAACAGAGCACATGAGCAATAGTGCAAGACTTTTAAATGTCATCTTCTGAAATCTTCTGGCACTCCATTATTCATTATTTTTATGGTGGAGATCAAACATTATAATTATCTCATTTGATGTTGTTTTAATTTTGGGAGTGCTTAATGTTTAAACAGCATTACCAATATATAAAAAAAAAACTTGCACTGGAGAAAGAGATATTAACCCATTTCTTGTATTTAATAAAATGTTCTTATAAGTTAAACCTTGCCTTTGTCTCAGATATATGATGAACATGTTCATAGGGCTTGTATCTTAACTGACCATCTATGCTGATCTAGTTATGCAGGTATGAAACAGACTATAAAGTATGAGGGGCCGTTTAGGAAATATTTCAGACTTTTGTTACACAAACACATGTGAAACACACACACATTCACATATGAAATTGACAAGCATGCATTTATAGTACTGAAAACTCGCACACACACATATGAAACACTCACACAGATACAGGTGAAAACCACACACACACACACATATGAAATGCTCACACAGATACAGGTGAAAAGGTCTCTTATGTAACAAACAAAAATTTAACTTAAACTGTGTTAAAGGCCCATAAAAAGTAAAGTGAATGTCATTGTGATACACATCAGCACAGCAAACGGTGCACACAGTGAAAGGTGTCCTCTAAATTTAACCATCACACTTGGTGAGCAGTGGGCAGCTATAACAGGCTCCCGGGGAACAGTGTGTGGGGACGGTGCTTTGCTCAGTGGCACGTTGGCGTCTCGGGATTCGAAAATGGCAACCTTCTGATTACCTGATTAGCTAGGCCACCACTGCTCCATGAGCTAAATGAAAAAAATGAAAAATATTTGAATATTCATAGGAGGCGCGCTGTGGCTGGTAGCGCGGCGGCGCTCGGGAGACAGAATCTTCCGTCAGGAAGGGAGAGCGGCGCCGCGACCCGGTTTGGACTGCGCACGCGCAAAATACAATTACAGTTTATTGAATCGGGTCGCCAAAATAGAATCCATAGAACCGACTTCCGGATATAGTGAAATGCCTTCCGGATTTACTGAAATGACTTCCGGATATAGTGAAAATTAAAATTTTTGTTTGTTACATAAGAGTCCATCACATGTATCTGTCTGAGCATTTCATATGTGTGTGTGTGCTTTTCACCTGTATCTGTGTGAGTGTTTCATATGTTTGTGTGGTTTTCACATGTATCTGTGTGAGCATTTCATATGTGTGTGTGCATGCTTTCACCTGTATCTGTGTGAGTGTTTCATATGTGTGTGTGCGAGTTTTCAGTACTATAAATGCATGCTTGTCAGTTTCATATGTGAATGTGTGTGTGTTTCACATGTGTTTGTGTAACAAAAGTTTGAAATATTTCCTAAACGGCCCCTCATAATAAAGCAAGGATGTACGTCACTGTGGACAAGAGCATCTGCTCAATGCCATAAATGTAAAATGTAACAATGTACAGGTCCCTGTTTTATCACTAAAGTAGATTCTGTCAAGGTGTGGACTCCACAAGGCATCTGAATGTGTTTTTCTGATACATCACACAGAAGTTTGATGCTACTGTCTGTTTTCTGGTAAATTTGGAGGCCAAGACACAACGTTCCTCGGTTTTGTGTATTTCCTCTGTATCATTGGAGCAGCCTGGTTAACCCTCACTTCCCACACATGTCATACTTGGGTCCCCATCTTTGTTCCTGCTTTCAACACATCAGGTTTAAGAACAGACTGTTCACTTGCTGCCACCTCTTGATAGACAACAATGATCAGTGATATGTTCAGTAGCCTAGTTGGTAAGACACCAGAAGAGCACCAAGTCACAGGTTTAAACCCCACTTGCCACCTTTATGTCCCTGAGCAAGACTCTTAACCCTGAGCGTCTCCATGGGAACTGTCCCAGTAACTACTGATAAAGGAATCTGATAAATTCTGTAAAGGTTCACTTAACCTGCCTGTGGACTTAATGTTGTGGCTGATTGTTGTTTAAATTGATTGATTGTTTATTTGAATAATGTATAAAGTGGAAAGGTCATATTATTGAAAAGAACAGATTAGGAGCAGTCAGACAGTACAGATCTGAAAACAACTAACACCCGAGGTGATCTGCAAGTGATGAGTGCAGCTCAACAACTGTTCACCCCAAATTAATGGGAATCACCATTGCAGACTACGTGTCCTGAGCTGACTGCACCTTCAACCTTCTGAGAAGACTAGGAAGAGTTGCTGGTCCTGCTTTTACAGCGAGCATCTCGCCTACCTGAATGAAAGTCTGGTACAGCAGGTGCACCATAACTGCCAAAACCAGCAGCCTCAAGGACATCACTCATCAGATCCGATAAAAAAGAAATAAAAAATGCCTTCTTCCAATCATTATTTCTCAAAGTTTCTGTCATCATTTTATAATATAAAATAAAAATTACTGAGCACTAATGCAAAAATAATTAAATACACTGTCATATTCCTTTATTTTATACATATTATTTTTTTCTTTAGTTTTAAGTGTTTTTAATAAACATTTTGAAAAAAAAAAAAAAACATTACAAACACAGTAGAAACAGTTAAAAATATGCTCTGAAAAAACTACCTTCAAAATAGTTTTTTAAAAAACACAATGTCTCCACAACTTATGACCCAAAGAACACATTGCCTAATGGCACCGATTAAAAGTTAACTTGATTTTAGCCCTTCCATCAAAATGTACTGAGACCTGCGGAACAGCGAGAGTATTTTACCCTTCTTTCTAGTCTACGAAATCTGTTCAGTCTTAAAACCCCTCTCAGATTAGGGAGCGGGTAGCACTCTAAGAGCCGACAGATGGAGGCCTAATTTAGTAAACCATTAGTTGGCAGAGAGAGAGAGAGAGAGAGAGAGAGACTCAGCCTCCCTCCTCATTTCCCAGGCCATTCAACCCCTCAAACAAGTCTGAACCAATCAGCTGTTGCTGGAAAAACTTTTTTTCTTGCTTGTGTTAATTACATGAACATGTCATGTACAACATTATGCATCTATATATAGGTTCTTCTTCTTTTTTTTACTGCTGTGGTATTGCAATTTTGCATATAAGTAACTTGAAGTGCATCACTAAATCAATAAGTCACGGATAGCTGTGAGTTATGGTGATTTTATTATGTTTAAGGGATAAATTTATGCTTAAATACACTGCCTGTTAGTAAAAAAATCAATACAAACTGTTCATATGAACATATTATTGTTTCCTAGCAACAAATCAAACCCTATCCACTTTATCCCTGAGTAACTAGTGTGTGCCACTATAATGACCAATCTGATTAGAGCTTCCGATCGATTCCGATCTGTCCAAAAGTATAAGGAATTCAACTGGCAGATGTTTGAATCAAGAGCTATAAGAATGGGGTGCTAGTAGCCTAGTGGGTAACACACTCGCCTATGAACCAGAAGACCCAGGTTCAAATCTCACTTACTACCATTGTGTCCCTGAGCAAGACACTTAACCCTAAGTTGCTCCAGGGGGGGACTGTCCCTGTAACTACTAGTTGTAAGTCGCCCTGGATAAGGGCGTCTGATAAATGCCATAAATGTAAGTGTAAATGAATAACATTATTCACTCTTATTTTCTTCCCCCCTCCTGGTGGTGGGGAGGTGCAGAAATCTTATCAATCAACTGTAAGGGAGTTAATAAGAGGATGTAGTAGGGTGTTGAGACACTCGCCTATGAACCAGAAGAAGGTTCAAACCCCAATTACAACCATTGTGTCCCTGAGCAAGACACTTTACCCTGGGTGTCTCTAGGGGGACTGTCCCTGTCACTACTGATATGTCGATTCTACTGATGGTTTTTGCTTCTGGTTTTTGTCATTAAATGTGGTATTTTTCATCATGGTGTGTTTGTTGTATATTGTAGGTCTGAGACATGGTCTGGGCCAACTCACATTCGCTGATGGGACATGCTACACGGGACAGTTTGAGAATGGATTATTCAATGGCTACGGGATGCTGGTTTTCTTGGACGGTTCAAGGTTTGTGTTCAGTACCATGTGGTTAAAGAGGGATGTAAAATAATAAATATTACTCTCATTCTGTAGTGTTAATCATTCGGAAAGTCAGCTGTGTAGAAATTTTCCCCAACAATAGAATGAAGCAATAGAATTTAACCAGTGACCACTGAAATGGGTTCCTGTGAAGTAAAGGGTGGGTGGGGCACCACCCAAAGGGTACCACCAGTATAGGTTGGTAGTAGCCTAATGGGAGGCACACTTGTCTATGAACCAGAAGACCCAGGTTCTAACCCCACTTACTACCATTGTGTCCCTGAGCAAGACATAGTCTCCAAGGGGACTGTCCCTGTAACTACAAATTATAAGGGCCACTGGTGGCCTAGTGGTTAAGGAAGCGGCCCCGTAATCACAAGGTTGCCGATTTGAATCCCGATCCACCAAGGTGCCACTAAGGTGCCACTGAGCAAAGCACCGTCCCCACACACTGCTCCCCGGGTGCTTGTCATGGCTGCCCACTGCTCACCAAGGGTGATGGTTAAAAGCAGTTAAAAGTGTGTTGTGCTGTGTATCACAATGACAATCACTTTCTTTCCTTTCTTTTTTAAGTAGCTCTGGATAAGAGCATCTGATAAATGCCTTAAATGTGAAAGTAAATGCTGTAAAACTCTGAATGTCACTATGGATTTGTGCACTAAATTGGCTTGACACTGAGTAAATTAATGCAAGAATTTTTCAGCATTTATTTATGGCCAACAATTAACACTTTACAAACTTAAAAGAAAGTTGCGATTTAGCATTCACTGTGGGTTGTTCCTTAGCAACATCATTCAGGTAGCAGCTTGTGACCATAAACAATTTCATAAGTCAATGAAGTATTTCCAGAGTGCGCTGATAATTGTGATATTGTCACTCTTGGGATTCTTCTTAATTTAAAAAATGTCAAATGGTATTATCAGGGTTAAATTATGCCTAAAACAGACTGAATTTTATTTCTAGACATCAACAAATTTCAAATGCACATGTTAAAATAGATGTGTAACATGCAGCATCTGTGTTTGGCTGCACAGGTATGAGGGCGACTTTGCCCAAGGGAAGTTTCAGGGCGTCGGCGTCTTTACCCGCTTTGACGGCATGAGGTTTGAAGGAGAGTTCAAGAGTGGCTGTGTGGAAGGCTTCGGTAACTTTTATCCCCGCTGCCTGTCTCTGCTTCCTCCGAAACTCTTTTGCTCTCAAATGTGTTGATTGTGCCTTTATTTTTTACCCTTCATGTTACAACTTTGAAGATGCTGCTGCTGAGGCAATCAACACATTTTTGATTTAGACTGTTTAGAGTCGATTTTGCCGGAAACAGGAGAAAATCATTGAAATAAACTTTGCTTGCAAGTAAGTGATGTGTTAAAAGTGTTTTAATACGGTAATGACAACTGTCACTCCACATAAAGTTTTGGAAGTTATCGTGAGGTAATGTCACTAGACATTAGAAACAGATTTATAGCCTCTTCCCCCTGTACTTATTCCTTGTTAGATTCTGTTGAAAAATTAATTATGATTGCTTGAAACGGAAATTTTGCAAATCTGTCATTTGACCCTCTCTGGCATAAACATCAGTGGATGTCATGCTCTGAAAGATTTTACTAATGTAGCTTTGACATTTTTTATGCCCATCAGTCTCCTTCCTTGTCATTACCGGAAATATGGAAGGGTGTCTTGTTGTTTCTTTCATAAATTTTTGATTAATGATTGAAATTATGAGAAACCGCAAACATTCTTTTCATTTTTCTAGGGCTACTGACTTCGGCAGGTGAAGTCCAAGGCGTGTCTGTTCAGGAGGGCGTCTTCGAGAACAACCAGCTGCTGCGGAGAGAGCCATGCCAGCCTGTGGTGCAGCGGGCACAGGCAGCTGCTGCCAAAGCCCGCAGTCTGAGCCAATGACAAAAGGAACATGCCCAAAAGTCCAGCATCACTCACTCACTCACTCACTCTCTCCATCACTCATCTTCAGTCTTTAGTCAAGACCAAGTCCAATCAAGCAAAGTCACACAGGCATAGGCAAGAACAATCTGCTGCATACAGCCCATGACACTGCACTGCACGGTACAGAGGTTTTCTCTGGCCAGCAGAGCCTCTCTACAAAGATGATAAAACAGGCCTTTGGTGTTTGGAAGGTGGGAGGCATGTCGACTCCATGTCCAGTCCTGCTAACCACTCAGTGTTTTCGTCATGTCCTGAACAAAGAAAAGGAATTTGCGGGCACATCCACACCTGTTCCCATTAGCAAAAAAAACATAATGAAAAAAGCCACCAGCTTTATTAATCTTCTTCCATTCCTAGCTCCACTCACTTCATCATCGCATTCTGTCCATAAATGTTTGTGTATGTGAATTGCTTGGCACTTTGCAGCATGCCCATTGTTCCTGTTGCCCACTTCCTGCGTTCTTTTCACCACGTCCATCTCTTCGGCCCACCTGTATGTTTTCCAAGTATGTCTTTGTCCCTTCCTTTACATATATATCATGTTTACACATATCTGGTTGTGGTTGGTGCTATGATAACACCACGTTTGCCTACACCTAAGTGGATCACCACTGTGCCACTGACCACTGATCAGTCCAGCCAATCACGTGCTCACCCCTCTACTATCCAAAGGCATCAATTTGTTTCTTCACTTGGCTTCAGAACCCTTTAATGCTTGAAAAAAGGATGAAAAGGATGGTGAACCATCTTGGCACTGGTATGACCTCACCGTAGTTGGGCATCGCCTCCGTCGCATCACCGATGCTACTTCAGGGATGTCATTCTTTCTCACTGGGATTGTTTTATGCTAATCACATGAAAATAGCATAAGGCAAAGTGAGCAGCCCACCATGACCACTGGTGCATATGTAAATCACATGGAGTTTAAAGGCTGGAGGTGGGGGGCTGACTGCTTACGTTACTGACCTCAGTGCTCCTTTATTTATTCACACTTTGTGGCACTAGATCTTTGGACCTGTCTGCATATATGTGTTAAAATTGATTACAGAGCCATATTGATGTTGTTTTGACAATAGCGCACAGCCAGGTTAAGCAAATGAAGTCCTTTACCACAGATTTGAAAAGAAATTACATTAGATTTGCCTCTGATGGACTGTGACTTGAAGAACCTTGGTATTGTGCATAACACCAAGCCTTGAAAGCTGAGTTTTTGGATACATTGCATCATTTTTTCTTTTGTTCTTAACACAAGTGATTTGCTAATTTTTAAAATACGTGTATTATGCACCAACATCAGCCCATGGCTGTTTTATTATGTTTTGAAAGATGTCATTTTAACCTTTAAAGTATGTATGGACATGCTGGTCAAATCAAACTATGTCTTGTGTGTAGTGAGATATAACACATTGGATACATGCTTTGCAACTGTTTAACAATTTTTGTGTTATGAAAAAGATTTAAGTGTGTGTGACGTGACTGTGTTAGGTTTGAAGGAATCTAAATTAAAGGTCTCTACCAGCGATTGAAAAAATGGCCAAGACAGTGAGAACTGATGATCGGAGGGATTTACCAGCCTGCCTTTATGTTGGTTGACTTATGTTAGTTGTGCATGTGACTTTATTCTCTGCAGTAATACGGCTGGGACTGTTTCTTTTAGAGGGTATCAGGTATTTTTTTATGAATCCCTTTAATCCCTTTAAACCTTAGAAGGGGATTTCTTCGGTTGCTACAAAATTGTTAATTTATACTTCACCCACCAGTGTTTCTTTCATGTACACATGACAATACACCTTTACAACCACAGCAGTCATATATTTAATTATTTAATTGCCCCCTAAATGTTAAATCAATAAATACTACATTTAAATGGTAATGGTCAAACCTAAAGTGTTTCATACAAAATGTTTTAATCATAAATGTGTCATAATTCATAATCAGTATTGAATCAGTATTGACACTGGCACAATGGTATCACTCTTCTATTTATGTACCACGTTCCAACTGAAAGAAACATGCTGGTAGAAATACTACTCCATCAACATGACCCTGTGACGTCACAGAAATGGGCGGGTCCAGCCTGTGGTGCCCTCGGCTAGCACAAACCCCACCCCCCCAACAGCTCCAGTACACAAGACAACCCCCCCGACCCCCCTCATGACGCCGCAGGACACACACTTTTTAGTTTGACTTTCCAATCACATTTAGTTTTTGTATAAAGTATCAGATCGTTATCGCAAATACCTATCTGAATTTTACTATATCGGATCGGAAAGGAAATCAGTAGTATCGCACATCCATAATTCCCAGTCCTGTTCCTGAAGGCCACCCTCACAGAGAGTTTCATTCCAGTCAATGCTTAATTAGAATCAGGTAATAATGGGGTGGTAAGAGACACTCGTCTATGAACCAGAAGACTGCAAAGATCCAGGTTCAAACCCCAATTTACTGAGTGTCTCGAGGGGTACTATGGACTGGATAAGGGCGTCTGATTAATGTTCCAGTTTGAAATGACAACATTACAACACGACTGGTTTGATCGTGCGTGTTCAGTTTTTATGGATGAACCAAATGCTGGCCCCCAATTCGCAACATTTTGGTCAATTTTGTAGATATCTGCGACTATTGTTTCAATCTGTGGCTTGAGTCCTGACACAGGAAGCACCTTCCGCCCCGGTGTTTAGACTATGAGCCTCTTTTCGACGTTAGTATATAATAACTTGTAGTAATTTGAAAGTCCATCTTGCGCAGGCGCGGAGCCATATGGACTTAGGCCCTGCGGCCTGTCGAGTTGCCATGGCGACCCGCCGCAGTTCTCTTAATATGTATCATCTCGCAATCCCAAGTGCCGCAGCAGTTTAGCCGTGTTTCCCTACCCACTGAGCCTGTTGCCATGGCAAATATTTAAATAAGTCTTCCGCCTTCACCTGAGAGTCCAGGATTGTTGGCGGTGGTCAGAGGATCTCTTCCATTCTCACTTTTTCTATTAGCAGCAGGCTGCCATGCGAGGGATTATTTTGTCTTCAACTTTTCAGATGGAATACACCCATGTCACATCACGCTTTATTTAAATAGTCGCCCAACTTTACTGTTTAGTGAAGTTAGAAGCAGCTTCCTGTTTTATTCTATTGCACCACTTTGACCTTTTCATGCCAATCCATACTTCCTCCTTCTCCATGTACACTCAGCACATAGTCAACGGTGGGAAAACTTCACCAACATTGTTAATGCGGCCATTGTAGAATTTGAAAATGATGCACCAGAAAGCTTTAAGAACACCATAAAACACAGATATGCCTTTAGAAACAAAGATGGAACTCAAATGACAAGAGTTTCTCCACCAAAACAACCCTGCTTCCTTTACAGCTCCTGATTAGGCCTGTGTATTTACCAAACCCCTCCATTAGTGGGCCCATGAGTCACGTGGCGGAACGGGAACACCAGCTCAGGGGCTTATCAAGCAGTCAATCAAACATCTTAACGCCTGAGGAGATAGAGGGGGTGGGGATGGAAGCTGCTACTGAATGAGTAAGTGGGGGAAAGGGAAAGAGACAGGAGGAGGGGGAGAAGCATGCTGCTTTTGAATTTCAGAGGACAGGCGGGGTGGGCCCGGCCGCTCTACATGGTACACTTCACAGAGGGGTCAGAGCATTGCCCGAGGAGGAGGAGGCCATCTCTACTGCTTACGGTCAAAGATTGGAAAGGCAGAGAACAACAGGAACTAAAATTGGATAACAAGCGAGAAATAGGGATGGAGTGTATACAAAGGAGATGTTAGACAGAATTAAATCAAAAGAGTGGAAGTGATGGGTCTGTGGAAAGAGAAGGTGATGAGCTCTCATTTCAGCCCTGCACAGTCCCAGCCATGACAGGAGGATCATGGGAACAAAAATCACATGCCACAGCTTTCCTACTGTAGCACAGGGATGCCAGTATGGGTGAATAAGATGAATAGAAGCCTTACATGGGCTGCAGCACTCCCCTGTGGTGGCACTGCTGCAGTGCAAGCTATGCTTTTAGAGTTAACGGACTAAAACCACACAGTTCTGCAAACAGAAATGATGCAGACAGGTCTCAAACCCGCACACGCAATCAGAGTTGCATTCAGATATCTTAGGGTATCAAACAGAAATAGAATAAATTAAATCCACTTCTACCACCTTCTCAATGGGTGTCAATATAATAAAAAAAAATAAACAATAAACGGAATATGAGGCCTGAAATAGATTTACTGTATTGCAGAATCAACAAAGTTTCATAATTACAGAGACAAGAAAGGTATGTTGAAAGGTATTGTGCATTACGTATTTATGTCATGTCAATTATTTTAGAATGCCAGCATGTCTGCACTCTCTCTGAGTCACAGCCAGCCATTAGTAGCAAAGTCCTGTTGGAGCTGCCGGGTCTCCGCATCTGACAGTGGCTGTAGAGGGGAGCGGGTGGCTCCACCATGGTAACCAAACCAGTCCATGGCCTGCTTAAGGGCAGCCACTCCAAACTTCCTAGTCACCTGGCAAAAAAAAAAAAAACACATCTTCATACAGGCCTAAAGTCTGTAGTTAATCAGTCACTAAAAGAATAATTCGTCTTTAGTAGTCAAAATAATCTGAAAATTCCAGTTTTTTTAATTAAAAGTCAGATATAGGTGTGTACTGTGTGTGAGAGACACTCACTGCTGTATTGGGCTCTATGAGGCGGTATTGCAGCTCTCTGGCTTCCTTCCAGCGGCCCGACTCACACAGCTTCTCTAACTCACACACCTGAGCTCCTAAAACATTGGCCAGCGCACAAACACCCCCCACTGCCCCTATAACACACATCAACAGAGACATATATATAAATATATACATATACATGTACATGTACACACATATGAAACCTGCCAAGCAAATGGCAATTTTCATAACAAGGGATTACTGTAAAATGAGTGACAGTTTAACGCATCTTTGTGCTTTATCACTGACACCCTGTCGCTCAAGCACGACTCCCTTGTTGCTGCATAATTGACGGTTTGTAAGTAACTCCCACATTCTGTCTGTGGCCTGACTGACAGGCCCCCTCCCACACAGCATTCTGAGTGACACCCTGCGAGCCCACCCCCACCTGACCGCAGACTGGGTGAGTCACCGCCGCCTCTCTCAGGGACCACAATGCTTTCACTGTATTTTTTAAAACGGGGTGCAGGGACACAAGACATGAGTGTAATAATTCCTGATTTACTGCAGGACATGGAGAAAATGGTCCCCATGCTGGTGTCATGTCCAGCACCAGATCTCAGATGAAAACTACTGCGTTTTGTGCACAACAGAATCCTTACCCACAGCATATGCAGCCATAAGGAACCCGGCCGAGCCAGCTAGCACCTGAAAGTCCTGTTTTCTGGTCTTGTGCACGATCAGACCAATCCTCGTAATCTGAGGTGAGATTAGAATGAAGATGTTATTTCCTCTCAGGAACTTCACCAGAAACCTTCTGCCTTCGCTGTTTAGTGGGCACATTCCTGTATTCTTAAAGAATAACAAAGAAGGAAAAGGCAAGCAAAACCCAAGTGAGAAATGCTCTGACTTCAAATAGACGAGTAGTGGGGAGTAAACCATGAAATATTCAGATGCCTTTCCACCTGTGTAGGTGTGAAAACCAATGTGAACTGCATGAGGGATTTCATGTGATTGATATGGCCATTTTGGGAGGAGATTACATTTACAACATCTGTTATACCCTTGGTAATAATCTGCAAAATCATTTATTTATTAATATTATTTGATAATTTTGTAAGTAGCAAGCATGAATAAATGATCAGAGTGAATCTCACATCTCCACCACTGTCTTTCAGCCCCACTATGTTGGGATGCTGGGAGAGGTGAGCAACGACTTCCACTGGCAGGTCCAGCCCCGTGTTGCCCGGCACACTGTACAGAACAACTGGCACTGGGCTGACATCTGCTACCTAGTGGAGGGAGAGTAAATTAGCTGGATAATCACAACTCAGTTACAATACTGATACATGGTGTTTGGATATCGGCCAATCCAAAGTACCTATCCAATACGATTATTTAATGAAGAAACTTAATCTTAGTCTGAGGAAAACTCAGAATTAAATAATTCACTTATATACTCTTTTCTTACTTCAAAGTCAATATTGCACTAATATATGTAGTATAGAATGCATCAAGATTGTATTGTTTTTGCTGAGATTCTACAAAATTCGTATATTGCGGCGATATTATCCCGTCATTTCTCGGTGCCGTTTCGGGTTGACCTGTGTGTAGTGGTGAGCGAGCGCTCGGCTGTCCATCCTGCCACGGTAGAAACACGGAGTCACGACAAGAACAGCATCTGCTCCGGCATGGGCCATGGCCTCTGACATCTGGATTGTTGCTCTGGTGGCTGCAGTGTGTGTGTGTGTGTGTGTGTGTGTGTGTGTGGGGGTGATGGAAGAGTATAAAAAAAAAAAAAGATAAATCCTTTAAGTCATAATGACTACTCAGAGTTTTATTACCAAATTAAGGTAAAAAAAAAAATTACATTAGGGGTAGGCTTAGGTGTAAGGCTATCAGTTTGCTCCATGTAGTGCTTGGCTTCATAGTCACTACGTTGGGAGACGAGGAAAGACGTGAAATGTTTACCTCTTCCTAGGGGGGCTTTAACAGAAAATAATTGCGAAGCACTGGTATAGAGGAATAGTATGACTGTGAGAGATGAACACTGATCTGCTGAACAGCAATGGCCAAGGAAGGAAAGCTGGTGAACCAGTGACAAGGTCAAGTGCTGATTCATGCTGATTCCAATAGAAAGGTGTCAGAACCGACAGTGCCCCACAGCTGTAGACCAGTCAGGATGTCCACACCAACGTGGACATTACTTGCTTGGAAGAAGCCAAGCCAGCAATGTTCTGCTGGGAAACCTTGGTTCCTGCATTCAAATTATCCAGATCTCAGTCCAAGAGGAAAATCCATGGAGGCACCACTTCACAACTCACTACGGTCCCAGACGAATCCCTCGTTGCTCTGAAGGTATGCTGTGGTATCTTAAGTGTAAGATCAAGTTTGGTTATATTTTAACATATTAACATAAAACTGTCTTACACTCGCAGCCAGATCCGGCCATGATCAATTTGTCCTTGGGCAGGACATTCCGGACCCGTCCCACCACATCAATCCGCTCTTCCACAGTCAGATACGGGTATTCTCCATTAGAACCCTGCACCACCAGACCTGCCACAGAACCCAGAAGGCCACACTGTTACCACTGTGACAGACACCCACAAGTGGGAAACATGACCAGGCCGCTTCTGTTATTGCAACACCAGTGTGTAACACTGAACTGAACTTTGAACCCTTATTTTCATGAGAAGTAGACACCTGCTTCATGGTGTTTGTGTAAAATTCTAACAATTCAAAATGTACAAGGTTTTAATAACGACGGTGCACCTCTGAAAGGGATCGCGGAGTATTTGTGCAGGTTTGCGCGCAGTTGTTCGTAGTCCACCTCTCCTCGCTGAGTGAACGGCGTGGCAATGGGGGGGTAGATGCCGCGGAGATCCAGCCTAGACGCCGATCCGTGCTGCCGCAGGGCCACGCGCCGTCCGCACGCTGGTCGGATGCTTCGGAGCGACCACATCGTCCACATCTATCGGCGCCCAGCAACAATATTTCACCACGACAGCGACAACGCTGGAAAATTCCCGACAACGAGGAAATTCCTGTCAGAATGTACATTACCAGCAGCCGCGGGATCCACGTGCCGAAACACGTGAGCCGAAACACGGGAAGAGACCAGAAAGTTTTCTGAAGCGAACCGATGGTGACCGTTTGACTAGTTGTCATTTATTTCGTCCAATCAGTTGGTAGATCTTGGCTGGTGATATACTGCCACCGTGTGGAATAACGAGTAATTGTTTTTGTGAGAAGTATCAAATAAGAACAAAAGTACTGGGACACATGACATGCCATCCTTAATCCATAACCCCAGCTTGGCCCAGCTTCAAATCTTCTGGGAAGACTTTCTACAAGGTTTAGATGTGTTTTCATAGGAATTTACAGGTCATCAAAATTCAGACTTCCTTTCGTAGAAATCAGAGCCAATCGGAACCCCTGTAAAACAACAAACAATGGCCTCCTATCAAGGCACCATGCTGGAATTCACTGAGCTCCTGAGATCGATCCATTACAAACACAGTGGGGCAGTAGTGGCCTAGCGGGTAAGGAAACAGACCCATAATCTGAAGGTTGCCGATTCAAATCCCGATCTGCCAAAGGTGCCACTAAACATGGGATTTACAATGGTTGTTTCGTTCTTCACAATTTTGTTTGTACTCCTTTGCCTCAAAGGAACTCAATTTAATATAAATGTGCCTGTGGTGTTCAGCACCATAGAAACACTAACAACGTCTCTCACTTCCCTCACACACCTTCCCTCCCTACCACCCTGCTCCACTCTTCATATCGCCCTCAAGGATTAGTGGCAGTACCTGGGTATGAGAAAACCAAACGCCACAGCCACAATTCCATCCTTCTCTGGTTTCATTATAATCTTCTAGACAAGTGGTTGTCCACAAATATGTTCCAACCCACTTTTCTGTTTGCAAACAACTGTACTATGCTGAACAGAACACATTTAACTCAATAGTTAAAACAAAACAATAGTAAACCCACTGTAATTGTTTCATTCCAATTAAAAGTCAAAAACTCCACACCAAAACAAACTGATTCCTGCAGGAATCTTGTGGGTTTCTACCTCATAATTTTTTACTATATTCAAACATCATACAGTAATTTTTCTTTCATACTGTAATTTTTCCTGTTCCTTTCACTTCAAAATACACAGTTAATATTTATTCACATCAACACATACGCTTACGTCCTTTTTTATTATTATTTATATTAAACTCTTGACCACAGCTTTACTTGCATAGCTTTTTGGAAAAAAAAAAATTCTAAGAGTAGGTTTACAACACGATACTTTTTACTTTTACTTGAGTACATTTGTGAATAATAAACTGTACTCTTACTTCGCTACATTGGGCACCACTCGACTTGATGCTTTATTTTTGCCAGACAGATGCTGCCAGTAGAGCACACACGTTTCACCAGCAATTATCACCAATAAAGCAGCAATAAATCACATTAAACCATTTCGCTAATCAGATGCAGCCATGCAGTCACAAGCTGGGGGGGCAGTGTTACATCCCTTGGGCTGTTTTCAGGCTGCGTTTCAGGCTGTTTGCTGGGTGGAGTTTGGGAAAATATTCACTTCAGCTTGGTACATGTGTATTCCCACCTCATACATCCCTCTCCTTGTTGTCATGTTTGCCAACCCCTAGACGGGGACGTGAGTGACACAAACGTAACACAGGACAGACATGGAATGAAAAATGGCAGGTGCCACTGTCAGATGCAAAACCAAAGAATATAGAATATAGAATCCCAATCTTTCATACAGACCCTTTTAGCGTTTGCTAACATTTTGTTAAATGGTGCCATGAGCTAAGTAGACCTCTATACATTTTCTGTAGAGGAAAGAATTAGCGTTATCATTTAGCTATTTTATTTATTACAGCAAAGCTAACATAATAATATAATTAGCATATAAAAATTGTACTCTCAGATTTAGTCCATTAATTACTACACATCAAATAGCTGGGCATACACTGTGCAATCCTTCCTGGTCATTTCCTGTCGTGAGTAATACACCCAGCTTAAACCGTACAAATAAATTGCATGCAAAAAGAAAAAAACTCCCAATTTATGTGTGCACAATTTACAGTCTATGCGACCTGACTACTCACTACATGACCAATATGAAAACATCAGAAGCAAAAGGAGAACCCATATCAGTAATGTGATGCTAATGTTAATCCCCAGTGATGCTAAACAGAATGAAAGGCACTTTAATGTCTTCCACAAAAAGAGCTGCCAGACATAAAACCCTCCATCTCTGCATTGTGTAGCCAGCCACATACATTCTAGCAGGACAGTTAGGTACCCCCGCACCAGGGCTTCTCTTTGAGAAGATAGTGTCAATAGTGCTGACCAGTTGATCGCAATTGGGTTTCTCATGTCCTCCCTCCAAACTTATAAAATACTTGTAATTATATTGCAATACACCACAGACTGACAAAAAAATCGAAAAACACTGAAGCGGCAAACTTTGTGATTCACAAAACTTTTGGCCAGTCTGTTCAGTGCTCTCACCTACCCAGGATTCCTTCAGCACATACAACTTGAATCTGATGAGCAATGAGCAATGGTTTAAAGGGAGAAAAATCCTGTGGATGCCAGTGGTGTCTCCCAGTAATTGAACATCAGATCTGGAAGTGTCATCCATGATGACACGTTGACCAGGGTCTGTCAAAACGTCTAATCCCCAAAAGTTCGTACACAACCCGTCTAAGGGTTTTGCTCATAAAATTTGTACCTTGGTCTATCAACACCTCTCAGGGGATTTCTGCTCTCAAAATCAGCTGTAACAATGCAGTGGCTTCATTGGGAAAGATTCCAGATATCTAATGGCAAAATCACATATTACCAACATAAACCGACTTCCTGTTTTACTCCTTTCTAAGGACCCAACTACACCGCTCAAAAAACACTTAACACAATGTAACAAACAATCACACTTCTGTGTTATCAAACTGTCCAATTAGGAAGCAACACTGACAGACGATCGATTTCACATGCTGTCATGCAAATGGAATGGATAACAGGTGGAAATTATAGGCAATTAGCAAGACGTCCCGAATAAAGGTGTGATTCTGTAGGTGGTGACCACAGTCCACTTCTGGCTGATGTTTTGATCACTCTTGAATACTGGCGGTGCTTTTACTCTAGTAGCATGAGATGGAGTCTTCAACCCACACAAGTGGCTCAGGTTGTGCAGCTCATCCAGGATGGCAATGTGAGCTGTGGCTAGGTTTGCTGTGTCTCTCAGTGTAGTGTCCAGAGCATGGATGCGCTACCAGTAGACAGGCCAGTACATCAGGAGAAACGGAGGAGGCCGTAGGAGAACAACAATAAGCAGACACTTGTAACAATTGTGCATGTGTCTACTCAAACGGTCAGAAACAGACTCCATGAGGGTGGTATGAGGGCCCGACAACCAACAACAACAACATTTATTTCTTATATAGCCAAAAATCACATACAGTATGTCTCAATGGGTTTTGACAGGCCCTACAGTTGACACCCCCCACACTTGACCCTTCTGCACACAAGGAAAAACTCCACACAGGAGAGAGAAAAAAAAGAGAGGAAGAAACCTTGGGAAGGAGTGATACAGAGAGGGACCCCCTTCCAGGGTAGAGTGACCCTGCAAATGGTGTCAGTGCAGGGTTGGATATTATATAATGATAAGTCCTACGGTTGTAGGGTTACGTGTCCATTACGTGTCCGTTACGTGTCCATAATGATGTTACTGGTCCATTTGAAGATCCCTGAAGCTGTAGTTGTAACGGTGGTGGTGGCTGTGGTGACCCTCTGGTTTGTTTCATGTTTTGTCCTTGTAAAGCAGTTGTCAGGAACCAGGATTTATTTGCTGGTCTGATCACTGGGGTCTGCCAGTAGTCTGGGTGCTTGATTCCGTGTCTCAGAGAAAAACAAACAGAAGCAGCGGCAGACGGTTGCACTGTACGACTGATACTGAAATATGTGGTTATTGTGGTATATTGGTGCTACAGTGGCCCGGTACCCTAACTAGGACAGCCTAACTGGTGAATTTAACTTTGTCTGTGTCTAACAGGGGGACTCTGTGATAAACTGGACTTTATAATTGACACTGCGTCAAAATCACGTGAAATGAGGGTCTAGGACTTTAGCAAAAGGCCAGAGAAAACATAGGTTTTGAGATTGGATTTAAACACTGAGACTGTGTCTGAATCCCAGACACTGACAGGCAAGCTGTTCCACAACTGCGGAGCTCTATAGGAGAAGGATCTGCTCCCAGCTGTGACCTTCTGCACTTTTGGTACCAGTAGTGACCCCGCACCCATTGATTGAAGGGGGCGTGGCGGTTCGTAAAGAACCAAAAGTTCACTCAGGTACTGTGGGGCGAGACCATTTAGAGCTTTATAGGTTAAAAGTAGGATTTTGTAGTCAATCCTAAATTTGATGGGTAACCAGTGCAGTGATTGTAAGACTGGGGTGATGTGGTCAAATTTCCTGGTTCTGGTTAGAACTCTGGCTGCAGCATTCTGTACTAGCTGGAGTTTACTCATGCATTACATTTTTACATTTACATTTACAGCATTTATCAGACGCCCTTATCCAGAGCGACTTACAATCAGTATTTACAGGGACAGTCTCCCTGGAGCAATTTAGGGTTAAGTGTCTTGCTCAGGGACACAATGGTAGTAAGTGGGATTTGAACCCGGGTCTTCTGGTTCATAAGCGAGTGTGTTACCCACTAGGCTACTACCACCACGCACCTACTAGAGCATCCAGACAGTAATGCATTGCAGTAACCTAACCTTGATGTAATAAATGCATGGACCAACTTTTCTGCATCATGCATTGAAATGATAGTTCTTATTTTTGCAATCTTTCTAAGGTGAAAGAATGCTATTCTAGTGACATTATCTACGTGCGAACTGAATGAGAGACCTGCATCAATGATGACACCTAGATCCTTCACTTCAATACTCGGTGAGATAGAAAGGCTATCCAGGGTTATTGTGTAGTCAGCCAGTTTATGCCTGGCTGCTTGAGGCCCAAGTACAAGCGCTTCGGTCTTGTCAGGGTTTAACAGGAGAAAGTTGGTGAGCATCCACTGTCTAATGTCCTTCAGACAATTCTCTATTTTGTTCAGCTGCTGCCTCTGATCTGGCATTGCTGATACACAGATACAGCTGTGTGTCGTCAGCGTAGCATCAAGCAGGACAAGCAGCGAGATGCGTCCCTGATCAGAGGCCAACAGCAGGTCATTAACCACTTTAACCAGCGCTGTCTCAGTGCTATGATGAGGTCTAAATCCTGATTGATATACTTCATGGATGTTGTTACAGTCTAGGTATGCGCTCAGCTGTTGGGCTACAACTTTTTCTAAGATTTTTTATATGAACGGAAGGTTGGATATTGGTCTATAATTTGAAAGCTGACTGCGATCAAGATCCGGCTTTTTAATCAGGGGTCTAATGACTGCTACCTTGAACGAACTTGGTACGTGGCTGGTGCTAAGCAACGAGTTAACAATTTTGAGGATAGAATTTATAACATTGGGTGCTATTTGCTTAAGGAACCTTGTTTGAATCGGATCCAAAGCGCAAGTACATTGATTTGATGACGAGATTAATTTGATTAATTCATGCTCTTTAATAAGGTTGAATCGTTCTAATCGGTGGTCATCTATTAGAAGATTATTTTCCATGGAAATAAAGTAAAGTCACATGTGATACACAGCAGCACAGCACACGGTGCACACAGTGAAATTTGTCCTCTGCATTTAACCCATCACCCTGAGTGAGCAGTGGGCAGCCATGACAGGCGCCCGGGGAGCAGTGTGTGGGACGGTGCTTTGCTCAGTGGCACCTCAGTGGCACCTTGGCAGATCGGGATTCGAACCGGCAACCTTCTGATTACGGGGCCGCTTCCTTAACCGCTAGGCCACCACTGCCCCTATAAATATCGGCGGAGCTATTTGTTGTGCTTTTAATCTTCTCTCTATTTGCGACAATTTTAGTATTAAAGAAATTCATAAAATCATCGCTACTATGATGATATTGAGTTGTCGCATCCATTTCTGTCTTATTCCTGGTTAGTTTGGCTATAGTTTTAAACAGGAATCCGGGATTATTTTTGTTTTTGTCTATTAACGAGGACAGATACGTTGATCGAGCCGCGCTAAGAGCCTTCTTATAGTTAAGTAGGCTCTCCTTCCAAGCTATTCGGAATGTGTTTAATTTACTTTGACGCCATTTGCGTTCTAATTTCTTAAGCGAGCGCGTGTGATCATTATACCAAGGAATTAAGTTTTTATCTCTTACTATCTTCCTTTTGAGGGGAGCGACTATATCTAAGGTACTATGCAGTGTTAATTCTAGACATTTGGTCGCTTGGTCAAGTTCAGCGGGGTCTGATGGTGAGTTTATCAGCGTTGATAAATCTGGTAAGGTATTAATAAACCTCTGCCGTACTTGATGTAATTGTCCGTTTGTCTCTATAACGAGGGGGATTGAGTTTGTTGTGTCTGAGACGTATTTTAAAAGCAATGAGGAAATGATCAGAGACCATTTCAGATTGCGGAAGAGTAACTATATCTTCTATATTGAAACCGAAGGTCAACACAAGATCGAGCGTGTGACCACCTTCGTGAGTAGGTCCTGTTACATGTTGGTTAACTCCAACTGAGTCTAATAAAGACAGGAATGCGGTTCTTAGTGAGTCTTCTAATTTATCACAGTGGATGTTAAAGTCGCCGACAATTAGGGCTTTATCCACAGATACAACTAAGTTGGAGACAAAATCTGTAAATTCACTAAGAAACTCAGAATAGGGTCCAGGGGGTCTATAAATAATAATCAATGGAATGAATTTTTTATTTTGTGAGACTACATGAGTTATATTGGTATGTAGAATCTCAAAAGAGTTAAATCCTTGTCCGGGTTTATGAGTAATATTGAGGTTATCCTTATAAATTACTGCGACGCCACCTCCTCTTCCAGTTAAGTGAGGTTGGTGTACATAGCTGTATCCAGGAGGACTAGACTCGTCCATTGCTACAAATTCGTTTTGTTTTAACCAAGTTTCGGTCAGGCACAGTACATCGAACCCCTGGTCTGTAATCATTTCATTGACAATGAGCGTTTTAGTTGTGAGAGATCTAACATTTAATAATCCTATTCTTATGTCGGGGTGCTGGTGGTAGGTTCAGAAGGAGTGATAGTAACGGGTAGTAAGTTCCTGAAACAGACACCCCGCCCAGCCCTTGGAACAGACGCAGTGTCAGCATATTTATGAGTTTTATTATTAATGTTTCTTGTAGAATCTCTTGTTTTAATAGAGCGAGGTACAGACACAGTGTCAATATTGTACACTCTGGGTGGCGACTCTACGCAAATGGCAGACACTCAGTTTAGCCGGTCTGTCTGCTGCCTGGTCTCGGCTCTGGCGAGTCAGTTTTGTTTTTTGGTTCTAACACTATGAGCCAATTTTTTAGACAGCTGAGTGGCACCCGCCCAGTTGGGGTGGATGCCGTCTCGCCCAAAAAGACCAGGCTTCCCCTAAATATTGGCCAGTTATTAATAAAGCCCACTTTATTTTTTGGACACCACTCCGACAACCAGCGATTTATGTCGAGGAGCAGCTACAGGTCTCGTCGCTACGCCGAAACTGCGGTAATGGGCCAGAGCAGATTACTTTATCCGACATCGTTTTAGCCAGTTCAAGCATCTCTATAAAATTATCTTTAGTTATTTCCGACTGGCGTAGCCGGACGTCGTTAGCGCCGACGTGAATTGCTATACTAGAGTACCAGCGGTTATTTTTTGCCAGCGATTTTAAATTTGCGCGGATGTCGGGCGCTCTGGCTCCAGGAAAACACAGGATTTTATTCGCTGGTGCCGGTATCCTCACGTTTCGAACTATAGAGTCGCCAATGACTAGAGCCGGTGGACTGTAGGACCCAGCGGATGCCTCGCTGAGGGGGGAGAAGCGGTTCTGAACGCGAACCGGTGTGTGGTGCCCAGGTGGTGGAGGAGCTTGGCGGGTCGCCACGGAAGCTCGCTTGAGTGATTTACGCCGAGCCGTCACCCAACTGCCATGCTGTCCGGAGGGCGCTACTGGTACCGGCGCCGGGGTAGACACACTCACCGGCTGACTGGGCTGGTGCGCGTCCGGGACTAGAAAAGAGTCAATTAAGACTTCTGTTTCCCTAATTAAATATAAATTTCGGATGCGCTCCTCTAGCTCGGCTATTCTCTCCCGTCATTTCAACTAGTCTCCTACACTTCCCACAGGTGAAATCCTCACTACTGACGGAGTTCGTCAAGCTGTACATTTCACACACTGCACACGGAATTAGCGAGGGAGCCATAACTTACGTTTTTGGCGATTAATTCTGAGGTGGTTCAGGAAGTCCTTGGACGTAATACAGGCTCGCGCCAAACACACCAAACAACCACAGGTGGGGTTCAGCTCTCCATGTGCTTGACAGAGGAAGCCTGACTGCCATTAGGTAATGAGATGAGATCCTCAGATCCCTTGTGAGACCATATGCTGGTCCCTAATAATGCAAGACCTAATGCTAGACCTCAGGTGGCTGGAGTGTGTTAGCAGTTCCTGCAAGACAAAGGCATATGGACTGGCCGTTCCCCAGACCTGAGGGAGGTCATACACACACTACTGAGCCTCATTTAGATATGTTTTAAGGACATTTGAATCAGCCTGTAGTTTTTTTCACTTTAATTTTGAGTGTGACTCCAAATCCAGACCTCCATGGGTTGACCATGGGTTCCATTGATGATGTTTGTGATTTCATTGTTCTGTGCTGACAAAGTATTTATTTATTCAGATCTAGGATGTCTTAATTTCATTTTCTTTGAGAAGTGTACATCCATTCCAATCTTGTCGAACAGTACATTTATTACAGGAAAGGGAATTAAGTGAAGTGATTGTCACATGTGATGCACAGCACACGGTGCACACAGTGAAATTTGTCCTGCATTTAATCCATCACCCTGAGTGAGCGCCCGGGGAGCAGTGTGCGGGGACAGTAAAAAGACCTCCTTAAAGACCTCGGTCCAATAAAAGTGTTTGCTGATGCGTTGCAGGGTCTTGGCCAGTCCATGGGATTGTGTGTTCCAGATTCAGCCCTTGTTTTCTGCAGACATCTGGTAACACCAGTTGCAAAGGAACAAACTCAATATCTTCTTTTACCTTTTTAAACACTGGGGCCATTGTGGGATCAATACGCTGTAGCTCTGTCAAATTACCTCCCAAAAAGTTAAGTAAGCAAAGTTGCACCTCCGACGGCAGATCACCTTGTGAAAGCATTTCCCCCATCGTGTGTATGTGAGATTCACAATGCTCCACTCCCATACATGGTGGTGCTATCAGAAGTTTTTCCCCCTAAAACAGCAACTCTGACAGATACAAGCGCATAACCATTCCACAGCAGCTAATATTACCAATGAACCCTGTCCCAGAAGATCTTGTCCCAACAAAAATGGATATGGGAGTCTATGAACCAGACCTAAAACGTCTGACCCCACATGTTCACATACATATCTCATTCTGATCGAACCAGGTGTGCTTGTTTGAGCGCTTGTGAAAATCCAATTAAAAAAAGTGGTCAGGATGTCACTTCTTTCTTGCCAGACTCCTAATCCTACTTCTGACACTAAATTTACTTTACTTTACTTTATTCAGCAGACACTTTTATCCAAAGCGACTTACAACAGGAAGACACCAGCAATTCTCGTTCGAGTTCTATAGAATATTGAGTTTACAAACTAAGAGCCCTGATAAGGCTCAAACTTGTCAGTGAAGAGCATGCTCAGAGATTGTTAGGTGCTAGATGAAGAAAAATTATAATGTATTTATATATTTTTGTATTGTTTGTGCAATGTGTACGCATGTAAGTGTTAGATTTGTCTGTAATATTTTTTGAACAAGAGGGTTTTCACCTGCTTCTTAAAAGTGGTGATAGTCTCGGCTAGTCGTGTGGAGGAGGGCAGGTTGTTCCACCAGCCAGGGACAACAACGGAGAACAGAGATGATTGGAATCGGAGACCCCGTGAAGAAGGAATTTTTAGTCTCCTTTCCTAAATGCTGCTGGAGGGGAAGAAAGGAGGTAGACAACGTGGTTCCACAAATCAGTGTTGTGTTGGTTGCCAGCTCTGATAGTTCACTTCAGAGAGCTGGCTTCTGTGTGGAGTTGCTTTTCGTCTTTCTCTATTTTCTTTCCCCAAAAACGCACATGATTAGCCAAATATATGATGCATGTGTGTACTGAGGAAGAGAAGGAGGGGCCATGTTATAGGGTGCAACTTGGGCTTTGAATTTTAAAAATGTCTTTGGTGACGTTTTGCAGCACCTGCTGAAAAAAAACGGTGTAAAGTCAAATGCACCCACAGACAAATACAGCAATCGCAGGCACAGAAACGGGGGAAGTGACAAAATGAGTGACAACAGAAAACAGGAACATTTGTATGCATTTCAATTACTTTCATAATACAAAGTCAGAGTGTAGAGCAAGCAAGGTTAAAATCTCATAACAGGGTCTACAAATAATCTACGTCAGCACATGAAAACTGTACATCCAGCTGTGCCAGCAGAAGAAAACAAAAAAAATTGGATATATTTTTGAGATAGTTTTATTTTTGTATCTTAAAATGTATTATTCTTTACCATTTTATAAGACATAATTAGCCATAAATTTTATATTATTTAAGTTTTGTATTTTAGTCATTAATTTCAGTTATAATAATATTCAGTTATACATATATTATTTGTAATAAATTAAAGCACCAAAAGAGCCAAAAGAGTCAGTTCTTTTAAGTGAGGAGAGCTTTAAGAGCCAGCTCTCTTAAAAGACATGCAATTCCCATCACTACCACAAATAGTGCTTGTTTTTTTCCTAAAAAATGTGATATCAAAACACATATTTAGTGAAATTGAAACAATAGGGGTCACAAATAAATGAACCATGGTAAGAATAAAAAAATGACAGAAATGAGCAGTGAAATGTTTGTCGTTACACTGGCAGCTCAGTTCGTATATACACATAATTTAAAATATATACACACACACACACATCATATTCACAAAACACACAAGATCACATACAGAAATGCATGAACACCACAAAATTTACAAGCATATGCTAAAAACCAAAAAGTAAACCCCCCTTTACCAAAACCTCCAAACATCCCCAGTGATGGTAATCCCCTCACTCCTGTTGCACCCTGTTAAGTATTAGGGACACCTGTTCATGACACCCACCAGCATCAGGTAACTACGATGGAAGCTCCGTACTGTGTGAGTGATAGGGAGCATGATATATCGAAAAATGATTGTTATTGCGATAATAGTATACACAATATCTGTATCACAAAGAGATGTGATAAATGAATTCTATACTGCATCCGAAATTGTATACTATATACTATTGTAACGAGCAGTCGCCGCAAGGTCAGGAAAGGAGAAATTGGCTCCATCATGGGGGTTTCGGAATAACACTTTTTTTTTTTTTTTAACATAAGCCTGTAGGTGGCGACAACAGCCAATACCTACTCCTTCGGCTTCCAAATTACAGGGAGGCGTCTCTTCATCTCCTCCAGATCTACACAACTACGTCCCGGTGTAAAGTTTCTCCCCTTGCACATGCTACATTAAATCCCCATAACACACAAATCCTGAACCCCAACAGAACACATTTACCCGTAACATGGTTAACTATTTGCAGTCCCCGGACGTGCCTGTCCCGTCAGCATGTAGCTCACCCTCAAGGCATGCTGGTCCCAACTCCACCGCCACACTATATTGTATGTGAAAAACAGTATACGAGGAGAGTAGTACGCGCTGTACTTCCGCTGTACTTCTGCGTGTGCGGACTGGACACTGACACCAGGCTGGAACCGGACGAGCTGAGCGGTGAATTCATAGTATAGAATTCAGGTCTATGGTAACAGCAAACCAGAAATCAGAATCTCTCTTGAGGGTTTTAAGTCATTCATAATGTTTTGAAGACTAAATATTTGCAACTTTGTTGACATATTGTTTCTTTTTAGCCTGAATTAGATTTAATTAGATCAGATGAATATATATTACCTGTTTATTTTAGTATGATCATTACATATATAAATATTTTTTTAAATAGTTAATAATAATAACAATAATACTTTTAAAAACATTTCTCTAGGGAAATGTTATATCGCAAGAAATATTGTTATTGCAATATTCAACAACAATACCACATATTTTCCCAATATCGTGCAGCCCTAGTGACTGTCATGGTTACTTTATAGACTCAAGAATACACTACATATACACAACAATTCACTAAATACCTCCTTTATCCTGGAGATGTGGCTCCCAAAAAGGTTGCCACAGACCAATCAGATTGTCCTTTGATGTTTGTGCTTGGTCAAGAGACTGCAGGAATGCAGTGGTCATCCACCCCCAAAAAAAGACTTTCCTGTCTTCCTGAAGGCCATTTGCTTTTGAAGGTCTTTTGCTAACCTGGTGATACTTCTTTAAGAGGGGAAGGAAACAGCTTGGAGATAACGTGGGGGTCTTCATTAACACATCAATTCAACTACGCATGTACACTTGTAGGGCTTTTCATCAGAATATTCACATTAAGGACATTTGAGCTGATCTAATTCTGTAAAGTATTTAAATCTTGCCCTAATACTACTGTCCAATGTGTAAATGTTGGTGCATTATGAGGCATAATTTAGTTGAAAAACTCTTCCAACATGTCACACACTGGTAGGGGTCCTCTCCAGTATGGATCATCTGGTGTATTTTAAAGCACAATGCTTGTGTAAAAGTCTTCCAAAACTCCACACACAGTTAAGGATTCTATCCAGTATGTATCCTCTGGTGTTTTTTAAGGTCTGATGCTCGTGTAAAACTCTTCCCACATGCCACACACTGAAAGGGCTTCTCTCCAGTATGTATCTTCTGGTGCATTTTAAGGCACGATGCTCGCGTAAACCTCTTCCCACACTCCATACACTGGTAGGGCCTCTCTCCAGTATGTATCCTCTGGTGTATTTTAAGGTCTGATGCTTGTGTAAAACTCTTCCCACACTCTACACACTGGTAGGGCTTCTCTCCAGTATGTGTCCTCTGGTGTATTTTAAGGTTTGATGCTTCTGTAAAACTCTTGCCACACTCCACACACTGGTAGGGCTTCTCTCCAGTATGTATCCTCTGGTGTATTTTAAGGCACGATGCTTGTGAAAAACTCTTCCCACACTCCACACACTGGAAGGGTTTCTCTCCAGTATGTATACTCTGGTGTATTTTAAGGCAGGATGCTCGTGTAAATCTCTTCCCACACTCCATACACTGGTAGGGCCTCTCTCCAGTATGTGTCCGTTGGTGTATTTTAAGGCACGAAGCTTGTGAAAAACTCTTCCTACACTCTACACATTGGTGGGTCTTCTCTCCAGTATGTATCCTCTGGTGTATTCTAAGGTTTGACGCTTGGGTAAATCTCTTCCCACACTCTACACACTGGTGGGTCTTCTCCCCAGTATGTATCCTCTGGTGTATTTTAAGGTGCGATGCACCTGTAAATCTCTTCCCACACTCCCCACACTGGTGGGTCTTCTCCCCAGTATGTCGCCTCTGATGTGCTTTAAGGTTCTTGCCTTGTCTTGAACTGTAAATACACTTGTTGAACTGGTGCATTTCTTCCTCAGTTTCCTTTTTACATGTTTGATCCGTGAATTTGTTTCCGATTTCTGCAAATATAGGAACAAGTTATAGAAGTTTTTACATTATGTTTAACTAGTTGTGACTGGTTTGGTTTAGTTTTTTGTATTTCTATTATGTATAACACACTTCTGACAAAGTTAGAGTTAAAATTACTATTATCAGATTACACAGATTGAAGTTAAACTCTCCAGCAACAATAAAATCACATCTGGTTATTCCAACTAGAAATAATTTTGCATTAAACAATAGCAAAGAGTTGCTGCTGCCAGTTTAGTGACTATATATTGATTTCAGAGCCATTTAACAACTTTTAATAAACAAAGCTAGTGAGACTTTTCACAAACCCTAGATACTTTCTTGACATCATCATTGTCAACTATTTCTTTTGTTTAAATTTATAAGGCCCCTTTGTGCCCATGTGTTTGAGTGTCACCCAATGTTTCAAACAGAATTCCTCTGTGAAACAGATCTTTCCTCTAGAAGCCTCTCAGACAGAGTTTCATTTTGTTACATAAACATCAACTATTTCACATTTCAAAACGTCACATTCCAATCCTATTGATTAACTAGAAAAGGGAAGCTTGTACAAAACTTTGATTTTGGCTTGGAAAGCAGTGAAAGGTTAAAATACAAGAGAATGAAAGGATGAATGGGAAGAGATATAAAATCTTTGTTTATTTAATTAATTTCTTGGAATGGAATTTAATTTCTAAAAAAAAATTAAAAGCGTAGAGCAAAAAAGACAAAGTGTGGATTCATTGTTGAATTAGTTAATTTAGTGGAAAAGCTTTAATTTGCATATTAACACAATGCATGTTAAAAATGAGCATGTTAGCATGCTAATGTAAGAAATGCAAACGGTCATGTACACTATGTAATTTGGAGCATGTTGAAAAATTAGCATGTTAGCATGTTAATGATAGCGTGAAAAATGCTAACAGGGTGTGACCATGATTCACATTAAATTTGGTGACGTTTGGGACGTCAATTATCTTGAAAATGTGACAATTGTTCCTCTGTAAAATTAAGGGGCTTCAATGGAATAATGGAGGGATAAAAGGAGGAGAGGAGGATAAGGGGATGGAGTGGAAGGAGGTTAAATGTGGTTCAATAGTTGATATGTGGTGGTTGGAAGGCTGAAAATGTGACTATTGTAGGGTTGAAATGATTATTCGAATACCTCAAATGATTTGAATACAAAAAATGTTCGAGGAAAATTCTTTGCCTTGAGGCTTTGTTTAATTAGTCACCAAAGTCCATCTATTATCGTATCACTCCCGTGGAGCTACGGTGTGTGTAAAATGTCTAAAGTGTGGGACCATTTTACGCTGCGTTAGGTGGACAATGTAGTGCAATGTATACACTGTAAAACAGACCTGGCTTACCATAAAAGTACTTTGTCAATACTACAGCACCTTAACCGAAAATATCCTCACGTAAACCGCACTTCTCCAAGAGGACTCGGAGCTTATACAAAGTATCGTATTTTTATGATTGCTAACTAACATTAGCGCTTCTTAGAAGAAGGCCTTAGAACGTACATTATTTGTTTTTACATTTATAGCATTTATCAGACGCCCTTATCCAGAGCGACTTACAATCAGTAAGGGACAGTCTCCCTGGAGCAATTTAGGGTTAAGTGTCTTGCTCAGGGACACAATGGTAGTAAGTGGGATTCGAACCCGGGTCTTCTGGTTCATAGGCGAGTGTGTTACCCACTAGGCTACTACCACCAAGTAATGGGAATGAGCAGAAGGAGGCTAAAAGTGGTTGAATATGTTAAGTTTGTTAAACAGGTTAAATATGTGGTGGTTGGAAGTAGGGCTGCAACAACGAATCAATTAAATCGATAAAAATCGATTACTAAAAGAGTTGGCAACTAATTTCCTAATCGATTCGTTATGTCACGCGATGCGGAGATGTTTGATTATAAAAAAAAAAAAAAAAACTTTATTTGAGTGCGGAGTGAACACACTCTCTCTCGCGCACAGATGCTAGCAGAGTTTGGCGCCTCATAGACAGCGCGGAGCAAAAATTAAAAAAAAAAAAAAAAAACAAGCAGAGGTAGAGGACAGATACATGGCAGAGGCAGAGAAATCTGTCCGAAAATATGCAAAAGCATGGCACGGGAGCACCATGGCAATGATCCAGCACCTGAAACGCAAACATGTTGGAGTGTTTGAGGAGGAAGAAGGGAGTTCAGCAGCAGGGTAAGTTGCTACAGAATCCTACTTTTGTTCTGTTTTGAAGTGAGGAACGTAATGTCCCTGGTGCTGGTGTTTAACTCGTCGCGAAGGAGAACTAGACGGGGACTTACAGCGCCACCTACAGGTGTGGAGGGGGGGGTGAAACAGCGTTCGGACTGTTCTCTGCATCTCCGTGTGGACGATGGAGGGTGGTAGTAGCCTAGTGTGTCCCTGAGCAAGACACTTAACCCTAAGTTGCTCCAGGGGGACTGTCCCTTTAACTACTGATTGTCGCTCTGGATAAGGGTGTCTGATAAATGCTGTAAATGTAAATGTTTACCCGTCATCCAGCTTGACAAGCATGACAAGTTAGCGTCAGCTCGTTAATAACAGTAGTAAAGCAGGGGTGCTATAGTTACTTTGCATTAAAAGACTAAAGACATGTTTTTATTTACTAGCCTTTTTGGACCATTCATTTTTCAATCTGTTGTCATGTATAGGTACACTGCAAAAAAAGCTTTTCTTATCTAGTAATTTTGTCTCATTTCCAGTCCAAATATCTAAAAAAAATTTAAATCAAGATTACTAGACAACAAAAATGGCATGAGAAAATTAAGTGATGCTTAAACCTTCTGTTTGAGATTATATTTAATTAAGATTAGTTTTCTTACCCCATTGGCAGATAATTTTGCTTGTTTTAAGCAAACAATCACTTAATTTTGATTGTCTTGTTTTTTCAGAAAACAAGACAATTTCTTATACTATTTCATGTGTCTAGTAAATGTATCTTGATTTAAGATTTGATTTGGACTGAAATCAGGACAAAACTACTAAGTTAGAAAAGCATTTTTTGCAGTGTGTGTGTGTGTGTGTGTGTGTGTGTGTGTGTCAGTGTGAGTTTGTGAGTGTGTGCGTCTGCGAGTGTGTGCATCTGCAGTGTAGTGTAGAGAACAAGTTCTGACATTCAAACAAATCCAGTAAAATTTTCTGATTTGTAATGTTCTTTATTTTTTTTATAAATTATTTATCGTTCTGGCAGATTAAATATGTGGTGTTGGAAGGCTGAAACCATTGTTTCTCTGTAAAATGCATGCTGTTGAATGGGACTATGGAGGGGTGAAAGGAGGAGTGAAGGAAATTGTGATAGGTGTAACAAATGCTTTGGACATTCTGCTTCGCCATTCAGAGAGCAGCAGCTCAGATGACTGGACCTGGAATCCACTCGTTTATGTCATTACAAGGGGATTGGTTACATTATGGTTGGTGAATGGTGTCATTTCCATGAATATCCCCTCAACTTCTATAGGCCGCTCTCCTCCTCATCCCGCCTCTCTCCTCCTCATTAACATTTAAATCTACAGACACCGAAACACTGCCTCCTGGGGAAATCTCATTGTGGGACTGGATCAAGGTGGCTGTAATTCTGCACCAAGGCTAAATTTGTGGAAAGAGACTTTAGATGCTGTATTACGGAACCACTAAGAAATCATAATAGGGGATCTTTAATCTTCACACCACCATGTGACCTTTGGCAAATTGAAAAAGCTAAAATTCCTACTAATATCCAAATCTCAACAACGTCCTCATATCTATATGACTCCACTTACCTGAATAGTCTTCATCATCCGACTCTTTCTTCACATCAATTCCTGTTATTTCCAGGGTTTTACCACAGTTCTGATATGTGATGATATCTGATGATATTTCTGTTTTAACATGTGTGTTGTTCCTCAGATCAGTAGGTAACAGAAACAGCCTGGGATCCATCTTGGGACCTTGGAATGAAGCAGAAGTAGTTGTAATTATTGTAGCATGTCAGCTGTCTCAGTCTTTTACAGCCAATCACATCAGAGTGCTTTCTTATTTAAATATGATGAAAACATTTCATTAAAAGTGGGAATGATCCCAGACATCCTTGTGAATTAGTATTTAGCTGCTATTTAGCATAACTGTATCTGTGATAATGTGTAGTGTTCTTGGGTGTTGGGAAGAGTGTTGGGTGTTACAATTACAAGTTATTCTATTTAAATATAATAACTATTATGTAACTATTGAAAGCAACATTACAAATTACAATTCAGTGACCTAGAGGGGGCAGTGGGTGGCCTTGCAGTTAAGGAAGCGGCCCTGTAATCAGAAGGTTGCCGCTTCGAATCTTGATCCACCAAGGTGCCACTGAGCAAAGTATAGTCCCCACACACTGCTCCCTGGGTGCCTGTCATGGCTGCCCACTGCTAACTAAAAGTGATTGATAAAAACAGAGGACACATTTTGTTGTCTTGCTGTGTGCTGACAATCACTTAAATTTCACTCATGCCATTTACCAGACATGCACCTTAGTCAGCAGTTACAAGTACAGCAAATCCCCCTGGAGACAAGGACACAATTGTAGTAAGTGGGAGTGTAGGTGAGCATGTTACCCACAAGGCTACCACCCCCATTCTTAACCACATGAAATAGTGTAACCAGTAAACACTGCCAGGCTACACAAACTACTGTCAAACTCACTACATTCATTAATAATTGAACATCATGTGGCATAACGCAGAAGTGGACATGAGCACACGCTCTGTAGAAGGAAGAATCTGTAGGCCCGGACAATCCATGTTTTTCACCTTTGGTCATGGAACAGTCAGAAACCAACTGTATCTCACTTTAAACCTTGGTAATTCACAAGGCTAAGATGTTTTCCAAACAAGCATATGCAAAACAGGTTCTGGTGTCCTTGTCCAGGCGCCTATGACGAAGCTGGCATGATTCTGCTTTCCTACCCTTCATTACCCACAGTGGTATAAATATGCTTGTGAACTTACTAACGGTGGGAGTTCTCTCGCGAGTCCCCCCGTGCACGGAATTAAACTTGGATAGTCAATTTAGTTGACTTCCTTCATAGCAGCTCTCCAGACGGAAAACTTCCCACCACAGCTCAAAGAAGAAGTTTAATCTTACCCAAAGGTTAATCCTTGTCTTAACCCAGGGCACACAGGTTCGATCATTCAGAGAGGAATGAGACAGACATAAAAAATAAGATTACTGTACATATTACACAATAAAAAATTCTACTACATCAGTAAGTTGAGAAAGGAAAACCAAAACCACACCGTTATACAGTCTAATTATAACCACCAACATCGGCACCAAAAGCAAGACCAAATCCACAATAAAGCAAAACAAGCAATAAAGATGCTCATGTGCGCGGCTGGTTGCCCGAGAAAGGTGGCTAAAAACACAAGCAATTTTAAAAAGGGAGTTATAACAGGTTGGGCCCGAGCTTGTTAAAAGCCAGACTACGAGCGCTGGACCGCAGCAGGAAATGCGCATTTTTCCTGCTCGTTTCCTATCGTGGGGGAAACACCCAGGCAGCTCAAAACTGTACTAATCAAATGTGATCATGTTGAAGGCAGAAAAAGAATGAAGTGATGCTGAACAAAGTGAAACGCGCGGCTTTGGTCATCTGTGCGCAGAAGAAAAAACCCGCGGCGGCGGTTAGGGCTACACTTAAAACGGGGCGGGTTCACAAAAATCATTTGATTTAGCACCATAAATAACTTCTCTACCTGCTGTTCCAGTCATGGTAAGTAAGCGAGACCACGTTAAAATGTTTACTTGCGTCTTTCACAACAGAACGAGCCGAGATACCATGTTCTGGTGCTTTAACTTCGGTTCAGCAGTCGCACATGCGCAGTGAGGACCAACCTCACGACGGGCGACACATTTCTAACAGGGAGGGCGGATCGGTAATTCATGTACACTGTAGTGAGAATAATCCCGTTTCCTACCCGGTCGGATATATCCACTCTCCCGCTGCAGAGACCACGTCCGTACTGCTTACTCCCCGGCCCGGATCAGCTGACACGAACGTCCAATGACAGCACCTTCCGGGGAGTGTGTGTGTGTGTGTGTGTGTGTGTGTGTGTGTGTGTGTGTGTGTGTGTGTGTGTGTGTGTGTGTGTGTGTGTGTGTGTAGCGGAACTGAAGCATCAACACTGCCAGATGAACTCTGCAGGACGCCAAGAACCTGGCCAGTGGACGGACTTCATGAGATCAACCGTAACGTCCCAAGAACGTAGCACCTCATAGCTGGAGGAAATGTAGCAAGTGCCAGAAATCTTGTAGGATCTTTTTAACGACCCTGTACATCCTGAAGTTGTCAAGTCATCATTTCCACATCATATATATGGAAAAGGTGGAGTGTGTACAACATAATAAAGCAAAGAAACATCAGATCTGGGCAGATTGGGCATATTTGTTTAGAAATTTGGGGGAAATTGCTTGTAGAAAGATTTTAATTATTTGAGCAATTTTGTTTGCAGCATTTATCAGACGGCCTCATCCAGAGCGACTTACAATCAGTAGTTACAGGGACAGTTCCCCTGGAGCAATTTAGGGTTAAGTGTCTTGCTCAGGGAACCTGGGTCTTCTGGTTCATAGTAGCCCACTAGGTTACTACCACCCTAAGTAACTACTGATTGTAAGGTGCCCTGGATAAAGGCGTTTTATATAATTCATACAATCGTCTGCAAAAAGAAGCCAATTAGATACATTTCTGTATACGTAGATGCTTCGATTGTAACTTGAAAGCACGTTGTCGCTCTGGATAAGGGCGTCTGCCAAATGCCGTAAATGTAAAATGTATCTGAAATAAAATGGTTTAAACGTTGCTTGAAGATCTCAGATTACCAGCGATCTGCAGATCATTGCGAATCTCTAATTAGGAACCACTAGTCAGCCTCTCTCTCTCCATGTAGAACCTGATCCGCCTGGTGGCAATGCAGAAGTTGCGGGAGGAGTCGCTACAGCGCCGGAGACGAGGGCATCAGCCATGCAGCGACTGAAGAGCGGCTTTCTGCGTGTGTCAGGACTGCCCCGAACACAAGGGGGCGCTGCTGCACGGTGACCTCACCATTGCGTCCTCCGACAGCCATAATTAATAATGTATTTATTAATTCATTTTAACAACTTGTTTGATATATATGTTTTGTTGTTTGGTTATGACAAATCTGTTTAGTGTTCTAAAGCAGGGGTGTCAAACTTCCTACGAGATCAGCGCCTAGCGACACACAAACTACAGATCCCATAATTCACCACTTCAACAGGCTTACCGAACAGGATTTTCACACTGCAGCTGAGTCTGTACAAGAACAGATCCCACGCCGATGGCTTGTGACGGGTTGTGAATCAGCTCGATATTATTTGTTCGTGCTTCAAATTCACCAAAGCGCCGTGCGTCACCAGCGCACTGCATTATGGGATTCACAGCCCGTGCGCCAACAGCGCGTCGCATCGCCGGGCCCGATCAACAGAGCGGCCGAGTTTGACAAATGTGCTCTAAAGAATCAAAATAAAATAAAATAAATCCAGTCAGTCAGGATTTATTTGTATTTAATTGTTTTTTACAATGCTGATTGGCAGAAAGCGCTCAAGGCTCCTAGGAAAAAGTCCATGAGCAAGGAAAAAACCTTCAGAGGAACCAAGGGCAAGGGGAACGTTCATGTCTGGTCACTACGTCCATGATTTGTCATGGTACTGTGGTTCGTCCAGTTATGTATTGTGCTGTAGCCGAGGTTGGTGACCTGCCCTGGCTAATGTAGTTCACTGTGGAGGTCTATTGAGGTGGAGTGTTGGAGAGATCAGGGCTTTGAGCATCAGTGAAAACTTCAATCATATGTGAGCAGGGGAATTTGAGGAGCGGCACTAACTATTGCACCCTCACTAATGCTGAAGCAACTTTGACTCTATCGATACATTTTATCTTTGATTTAAATACTTTGATTTATATTAATTGGGAGGTTGATCCATAATTCGTGATGGGCTATGAGAAATCAGATGGGCCAAGACCATGCAAAGCTTTACAAGTGAGTACAATGTTAAGCTTCATTCACACTACAGAACAAACGTGGCCCAAATGTGACAATGTGAACAGCACAGGTGACATGGAATTCATTTTCATAAATTGGGTAAAAATGAGAACCCTGAAAAAAGCACATCAGATTGCAGCTTCACCTGAATTCACCTACTGCAAATTCATGATCATTTCATACAAAACACCTTGATGATGAAATGGCTTTATTAAACAAGTCGAATTGACCCAAAAGTATTTTCTCAGTCTGGTCTAACAGTAAAACCACCACTGCTATCACACTTACTTTCTTGGGGTAAGAAACGCTGTTGGGGTTGACTGTATCAAGGGATCCACAAATACAGTCATATATTCTTGCTTTAAAGAAGCCAAAATGTAGTTCTTCACCTATTATCAACACTGGAAAATGTTAATGACATAATTCATGTTTTGATTTTTGAATGAACCCCAGTAAGCAAAATATAATAGCATGCTAACAAAATGATCAGTGTCATATTTCATAATATAACATGCAAGTCTTGTTAAAATTACACATGGCATTCAGTCAGACACTTTAACCCATTCAACCAGTTCCACCATCCGGAGTACATGGGGTTTGAACCTGTGACTAGTTCAGAGGTGAGTGTCTTGCTAGCTAGGCTGCTGCCATATATATATATATATATATACACACACACACACACACACACACACACACACAGACACACACATATATATATATATATATATATATATATATATAGTGTTGTGTTGTTGATTAGTAAAGGTGACAACCACTTCATTGTCGTCTTTAGTTTTATTGTAGGAAACGTTCTGCAGCTAAGAGAACCGACTCTTTTTTTTTTAGTGCGCTCGAGGGACAGAGTGGGGACGCGGCCACGTGACCGCGCGCGCACCCGCTCACTCAGCATCATGGCTGCGGATGCTGCAGCGGCAGCGCTGCTCATGGTCCTCGTCGTGGCGTGCCTGCCAGCCTCCAGCGTCGCGCTGCTGGGCTTCCGTCCGGAGGACACGGGCGGGGACCTGACGGTGGAGGACGGGGTGCTGAGAGCCACGGAGGGCACGCGCTTCATGCTGCGGGTTTACTACGCGTCCACCCTGCAGAGACCCAACAGGACGGCGAGCGGAGGCAGGGTCAACGCTGCGCCCTGGATCGCCTTCATCGAGGAACCCAGCCCGGGCAGACAGGGGCAGGTTCAGCCCAAACGGAACATGTGCGTGGACAAGAACGCTAGAACGTCCGACATCGAGGTTCTGGGCTCCTATAAGTCCGCATCCAGCCAGAACTCGGTCCTGGTTGAGCTGCTGGCCAAAGATTTGCGCAGGGGTGAGAGGATCAAGTATTACTCCATGTGTGCGTTCGACGGGACGGCGTGGGAGCACTACCGGACTCGGGACTTCTGGGTGGCAGTGGCCGAGCGCTCGGCGGAACCAGACCTCTGGCTCCAGGTCCTGGTGTCGGTGCTCCTGCTGGCGCTCTCTGCGCTGTTCAGCGGACTCAACCTCAGCCTGCTGGCCCTGGATCCGGTGGAGCTCCAGGTTCTGCAGAACAGTGGGACAGACAAGGAGCAGAAGCATGCGCGGCGCATCGAGTCGGTGCGGAAACACGGGAACTATGTGCTGTGCACCCTGCTGCTGGGCAACGCACTGATCAATGCGTCGCTGGCCGTGTGGATGTGCCAGATCCTGGGCATGACCTGGCTTAGCACCTGTGTCTGTGCCTTCACCATCTTCTTCATCGGCGAGATCCTACCCCACTCTGTTGCATCTCGCCACGGGCTCGCCATCGCCTCCAAGTCCATCTGGCTGACCCGCCTGCTGATGGTCCTCTCCTTCCCCATCTCCTTCCCCATTAGCAAGCTGCTGGACATTGTCCTGCACCAGGAGATCAGCAACTTTTACACTAGAGAGAAGCTCCTGGAGATGCTGCGGGTCACCGACCCCTACCATGACCTGGTCAAGGAGGAGCTCAACATCATCCAGGGCGCCCTGGAGCTCCGCACCAAGACAGTGGAGGATGTCCTGACCCCGCTGAGCGACTGCTTCATGCTGGCCAGCGACGCTCTGTTGGACTTCAACACCATGTCTGAGGTCATGCAGAGCGGCTACACCCGCATCCCCGTCTACGAGAACATGAGGTCCAACATCGTGGACATCCTGTTCGTCAAGGACCTGGCCTTCGTGGACCCGGACGACTGCACCCCACTGAAGACCATCACTCGCTTCTACAGGCACCCCATGCACTGTGTCTTCAATGACACCAAGCTGGACGCCATGCTGGAGGAGTTCAAGAAAGGTATGTTGGAATAGTGGCAACATTCTCACAAAAAACACACAGTCAGCCAGAGAATAGCGAAGCTGGTCTGACCTTCCTGGCTACTCATTATGTAAAGGTTCCTGGCAGTGAGGTGATGGGGGGGTCACAGGTTCAAGTCCTAAAATGACTACTGTGGATGGAAAATTGTCTCTTTTTCACTTCCCTAGGATATTTATTTATTTATTTACAGACATAACAATTAAAACAGAAAACAATGATGATTGATATCATTTGACAGGGATTACATATCAAAAACTGTCAAAGGAATGTGAAGGCATAAAAAGAACCATATTAGAGACTGACTTTGACCATACGAGTATCGACCTGCCTGGTCACCCCTTGTGGTGGGTTGAAACTTGAGACTCAGAGGGACGTAGATTGCTGTTTATTGTGATTGTTCTGGCAGTCGGCACTAAGCCTCTCTAAAAGCTGCTGGAATCATTAATGGTTTCCCCCACCATGTATCACAGGTCAGCGTTTCGTCTTCTTCTTCTGTGTGGATTCACTCTTTGTTGACAGATCAGCTATTTAAGAAATGATATCTAAATATGTAACACCATGAGCCCAATGATATAAGAGACTGAGGGTCACAGGGATAATTTTGGGGGGATTTTGGTAATATTGTCATGAACAACGCTGTTTGGGTGAAGTTTCTGCGGACGATCCGGCCGACTGGCTGCTGTATAATTAACTCTGACCCACATAGAGCTGCAGTGTGCTGACGGTGGGAGGGGGGTGTGGGTAGTTTCTGTGTGTGTGTGTGTGTGTGTGTGTAAGGGTACATGAGTGATCCTTTGTGTGTTCGTATAGGTGTGTGTGCGCCAGATTGATGCCAACACTTTTTTTTGGCAGGGGGATGTCCCCCAACTGCCAAGCACGGGGGGAAGGGACTCGTGAGGAGATTAAATAAGAGAAGCATGGAATGAATAAGTCCGGGCTGGAAGGGAACTGAAGGGGGGAGTGGAAAATGGTGCAGACAGAATGCTGGACTGCGCTTGTTCTGTGAGCAGAGCCACTCTTCTAGAAGTTATGAAAATAAATGATTTGCCCCGGAATCGTAATAGATATGTTTGTGGATCAGTTTCCTTAGCTGAGCTTTGCCCCGCCCCTGCCCTGTGGAGGGGCATGGCTACGTCTGTCACATACAGCGTTACAAGACCTGCCTACGTACTGATATAAAAAACATGACGATGGCTCTGAAAGACCATGCTTAGAATCTCTGTCATTGTTTATATAGGAGCTCACACACACACAGAGGATGTCACACTTTCCCACAGATCCAGAAAATGCGTTCCTCCCACTGACACAGAGCAGTATTAACCCACACAAAAGCACAGAGCCAAACAAACAGCCACACAGTTGAAGCCAGACAGACCACACACACACTCACTGAAGAATCAAAAGGGGCTAAAGGGCCCAAATGCCCAAGACGTGCATTTGGGCAGGACAGGAAGTGTATAATCTTACCTCACCCAAAATTAGGGGCAGCAGTAGCAGGCGTAAAACAGGGCAACACGTCTTTTGCCTAAAATACCACATAAAGCTAATTTCCGGAGAGGATGATTCAATGATGGTGCTGGTTTTCTGCACAATTTTGCTTGTGGAGCCCTGAATTTCGACTCCTGGGAGAATGATGCCTCTGAGATCATGTCTGGGTCTGCAGGCCTACGCTTGTCTTTGTACTGGAACACGCTATCACTGTATCCCCCCGTCCAATAAAGTGGATGTGACATGTTAAGCTAGAGCACTGGTTCTTAAACCTCATGATTACCATCACCACTGAGAATCAGTGTCTCTCCAAGCACCACCATTATAACTGGCATAAGAAAAAAGGGCCTTTTAAATAAGTATACATACTAATTAATATTATTTATTACTGATCATCATACACTGTCAGTGCTGCTGAGAGACATGCAGTCTTCATGGGGGATGTCTGTAGAACAACCTTTGGTCACACTGCTCTTCAGAAACAGCTGGGATGGAACTGTGCCAGGGTGGAGGAACGAATTCACAGCATTGCACCACGGTAGACAATGAAAAAAAAATCTTAACAAAAATTTGGCAATTTTCAAGCAATTATGCAATAATTATGACAGGCTAACCAGGCCATCATTCGTTGAAGCAAGAGATGGAAGCAGCTGTTCTGTCTGACTAAAATAAATTTAGCATTTTGATGTTAATGTTTCCTTCCTATGTACAGGTAAGTCTCACTTGGCCATTGTGCAGAGGGTGAACAATGAAGGGGAGGGGGATCCCTTCTACGAGGTCATGGGCATCGTCACCCTGGAGGACGTCATTGAAGAGATCATCAAGTCTGAGATCCTGGATGAAACAGACCTCTACAGTATGTATTATTTATGTTTCTTCATACAGTTATATGCCTTCCCAAAAATGATTGAATGTATTTTCACTATTTAGATTTACAGATTCATTTTTGATGTTTAAATGTTTAAAACATGAAGTCAATACACAGAAGTCAATTTTTTTAGATGTTTGATGGAGCAGCTATAAGGGGGTTTAAGTGCAGAAGGACAACTGTTTTGTGCACCCTCTGTGAAATTTCAGAAAAACATACAGTAAATACAGTCCACTCACCAAGTGTGATGCAGGGGTATATGCAGAGGAGTGCTTGCTGTGCATTGTAATGACAATCACTTTACTTTTACTCACTTGAATCTGAAATGATGCAGTGAGTAGCTCCTCATTTCTTAAACAACCATGTCTGACTTTACAGAAGAAATGTGGTGAGAAAAGGGATCAGCAATCACTGAACCATAAAAACATCCACAGCTGAAGTCTATGTTCAGCATTGATAGTGCAAGCTTTTCGCACTCCAGGGACTAAACAGCTGTGGAGCCTTAAGAAATCCACTGATTAATGAGTCTAATCAGGAAAAAAGGCTTAAATTTACTCAGAGAAATAAAGATTGGACTCTGAAGAAGGTTGTGTGGTGTGATGAGTCCAGATCTCCCCTGTTGGGGGAGGCACTGTATATATTTGGTCCTCCACAGTTCTTTCTGTCTGCCATTATATCTGAATCTGTCCTTCTCCATGCTTTTCCTGTAACAAACACTTCAGACAAAGCCCTGCTCAACTGCCAGCACTAATGAAAAGGCAGAGGTGTGCATGAAATCAGATACCATCATTTATGTAAAAAGCCCTCCTCACTCCCTCAAAATCAGAGTTGCTCAATATTAAATATAAATTTTTCCATGTGAAAACATCACTATTATAGCAACAGGCTGTCCATCCTGTACAATTCTGCCACCATTTACACTCATGAATAATAAATTACTGCTCACAGTCATTACTTGTGCAAAAAATATGATGTTTTAATAGTACTCATGTGATTTGATGTATGTTGAAAGCATTAGCTATGGATACTTCATAAATTTTTAAATGCCTCATTTGACTCCATAGCAAATATCCTGTCGCAGGAGCCCGTTTTCCCCAGACGTTGCTTGTTTGACGAGCTCTGAGGGACGCAGTGTGGCCCAGATGATCTGTCCTGATGCATCTCCAAACTCATGCTGCTGTGCTAGTGCTGGTGTACATCATTTTAAAGGCTGGGCTATAACAGCGTGGGAAAAGTGCTGACTCTGATCCTCTTGCCCCTTGCTTCTCTGCCAGCTGATAACCGCACCAAGAGACGGGTGTCGCATCACGAACGGAAGCAGCAGGATTTCTCCATTTTTAAGCTCTCCGAGAACGAGATGAAGGTGAAGATCTCACCACAGCTGCTACTCGCTACTCATCGCTTCCTGTCCACTGGTGAGGAAAGGGCGCAGCCCGGAGACCATGCGGCTCACTCAGGGTCTGCCGGCATTTGCAGCAAAGGCTGCTGTGTATGAATAGTGCATGAGCAGTAATCTCGCATGTGCCTTTTCAGTCCTGATATTGATCTAAACCCAGTGCTCACCAAAAAGGTGGCAAGATAATAAATAAAGGAATAATATCATAATGAGCTGCTAAAACTGAATCCAGCTGCTGGAGTCAGAACCAGACCATTATCAGTGTGTACACTGGGGTGGCCTGTATTCAAAATACAAATATGAAAAATTGAGTATTCAGTCACAAATCCCATGGTTATGAAGGTGATATGACAAGTATGGTGACAATCAATAATTTAAATAATAATTTAATAATTCTTTTTCATGTTAACGCTGATATGCAAGAAATAATTTGACACCCAGAAGTACTGCAAGTTGATTTACATTAAAATGTAATTTAAGAAGGAATTTTATTTTAATTTACAATAGTAACTGAATTGTTAAATATGTTTATGGCAATAATGAAGTCAGTATTCCAACATCAATACCTTAAGTACTATGGAAGTATTCTATAATTTCCAATAATATTTCTCCTTTTCCACTGGCCACTCTTTACCCTCAGAAGTGGAGCCCTTCAAGCCATCTCATCTGTCTGAAAAGATCCTGCTCAGGTTGATAAAGCATCCCTGCGTGGTCCAAGAATTCAAATTTGATGAGAAGAACAAGCAAGCACCACAGCACTTTCTGTTCCAGAGGAATAAACCTGTTGACTACTTCGTCTTGATCCTGCAGGTGGGATTGGGCAGTCATGGAAACACATATAGTGGTGGCACCAATAAATCCATTTGCCAGTGTAGCATGATACTAACTTTGGTCATATGTTGCAGATTTAAGCACTAAAACCTATGTGCAAATGTGCAGCAAATAGTGCTGCTGTATCGATATGCCACATCAATACTTTGTCATATAGATGCACTGTCCACCATTATCGGAGACCTGATCATGTTTTTGACATTGGCTGTGACAGAGATGGTTATGATGACGCACACTGTTATTTGAATGCTTTAAAGCAGATTTAGAATGTTGGTGTTTTGCTGATTGATCCATCAAGTGATAACTGATTATCTTGTGGAACAAAGGACATTCATGTACATAATGTTATTGAAATAATGACAGATATAATGTCTGAATGTGTCTATAAAATTCTTATCTTTATTCATATTTGCAGGGCCGGGTGGAGGTGGAGTTTGGCAAGGAGGCACTGCATTTTGAGAACAGCGCGTTTTCCTACTATGGAGTTCCTGCCATCATGCCGAGCCTCACAGGTAATACCAGCCACTCTCACATCTCTCTAGAGTGTGCCGTGTGTGGGAATGAAGCCAGTCGAGTTGATCTGTGGCCCTCTATGTTCAGTTCACCGATCCCCCTCACGCAGCAGTGGCCTGGATCGCTCCGACTCCATGCTGTACGGGGGCAGCATGGTTCAGCTGAACGGAGGCAGCAGTGCCTACCTGCCAGAGTACTCAGTCCGCCAGCTCACTGACCTGCAGATCATCAAGGTCAGAGAGACCAGAGCAGCAAAAAAAGGTCTTATATGGCTTGTTGCTTGTATGTGTTTGATGGTTTGGACCCCATAAGACCTCTATTGTTGTTCTGTCACATCTGGCACAAAGTCATAAATATTTGTATGATCAGAAACAATCTTAATATTAAAATGAAAGTGAAAGTGAAGTGATTGTCACATGTGATACACAGCAGCACAGCACACGGTGCACACAGTGAAATTTGTCCTCTGCATTTAACCCATCACCCTGAGTGAGCAGTGGGCAGCCATGACCAGCGCCCAGGGAGCAGTGTGTGGGGACGGTGCTTTGCTCAGTGGCACCTCAGTGGCACCTTGGCAGCTCAGGATTCGAACCGGCAACCTTCTGATTACGGGGTCACTTCCTTAACCGCTAGGCCACCACTGCCCCACCACTGCTATATTGAATGTCATTCCATTTGCTATTTTATGCTCATTTTTGTCTTCTCCTCTGTGGATGAAAGATCACACGTGGTCACTACCAGAACGCCCTTACAGCGTCACGTATGGACAGTTCAGCACAGACGCCGGACGCAGAACCCCACACAGGCGATGGGAACTCCCCCACCCCTGATGCCTCCTCAACGGAGCATGGAGATACTCTACTGCCCCCCAGAGAGCCTCGTCCAGGTCCAGCCCAGGGGAGGGGCCACCAGTCTGGCACCCCCCACAGAACCACCTTCCTCAACGAGAAGAACCGGATTGTCCGTGAGCTTCATGTCCCTCTACTTCATTCACTGCTTGGGAAAGACAGAGAGGGAGGGGACCTTGAAAGATTAGCAGTACAGTAATAGAAACGCTGAGATATCGTTTAGGGAGATGAGAACACATGAGAACAGAGGGCAGACAGTGGTCAAGGTGGATGAGTGACTGAGTCTGACTATGTGGAATGAGTGGGGCACAAATAGCTGCTCCTGTTTCAGACCCTCGTAATGGAAGCGGTTGTGTGGATTGATTTCACGTGAGAGGGTGTATGAAAGCAGATCTGAGCGGGACAGCAGTCTCAGCTCTGTCACCTCTATAATCTCCAGTGCTTCTATCTACCACCCCTCCAACCACGTAGACTTCTGATATTAAATGAATGAAAGCCAATACTTGCATACACATAAATACACTGAAGTCATACAGTTATCCCAGTAGGGGGAAGCAGGGAAAAATTCGATATCCAAATAGAAATAAATCAATATTGCAAATATACTGAAACATTATATATTGCAATGCATAAAAAAAAGGAATATATATATTATATAAATTCTATACTTTTTTTATTTCATTCATTTTGATTCATTGCAATACATAATATTTATAAAATTAAATAATTAATGTTTCTTTACAGTTTAGCAATGTGAATACATCATGTTGTTTAAAATGTACAAGGCCAGTTTTCAATTGCTGGTCTGTAAAGGCAAGAGTAAAGAAAAATGTGCATCCTCCCTCCTTCTTTACTCTGTCTCTCTGGCGCCACCTTCAGGCAGTAAGTCAGATGGCCAGAAGAGCCCAAGTGACTCGGTTTTCCTGCGGATGGACGAGATTCCATACATCAGGGAGAACCGTTCTGAAAGTGATGGAAACAATGGTGAGCAAAATCATGTTTCACTCATCTGATTCTAGAAAAAATATAATATTATGATTTGAATGTCTGGTATCCAAAACTGTACGTATATTTCTCTAGAAAATATAATTTTGTTCCTCTGTCTGTAATTGAATGTCTGACTGTTTGCATTGGACTCCCACGTACTGTTTGTTATGTATATTATCTGTGTTTTTATGAAAGTGGAGCTTCTCTGCTCTTCCTCTCACTCCTCCAGACTCTGAGGCTGTTCCCATAGAGACAGACTCCGCCCCCTTCATTAGTACTCTCTCTCTGAGTGGTTCAGAGGACACGCTGGGGAAAAAGCTTCTGCTGAAACTGATTAAGTTCTCTCTCTCTCTCACACACACACACACACACACACACACACAGTCAGTTCCATACACATTCCTCTGTTTGTGAAAAGTGGATGTAGAAGCAACAGAACATACATTGTGACAGCTTAGCTACTGAATGTTACATCTAAATCTCACGACTCTTCACTAACCTTTAACTCACCATACCGTAGCAACCAATCAGCTACTTTGAACTACTTTCTTTTTCTCACAATGTCAATACCGCTTCATCACAGGCCAGACATACCATGAGAAAATGCTCACTGCTTATTTCAAATGAACTAATGAACAGAAGCTGACTGTAGCTCCATCACTACCCACAACAGAAGTAGTAAGGGCTTACACAAAAATATCTAAATTAAAATAATAATTAAGTCTATGTACTCTACTTCCATAAGTGAATAGAGAAAAGATGCAGATTTTTTAACATATGCTAGATGGCCAATAGGCAATAGTCTTTTGATTGGTTAAGAAAGAAGAAGAAAATAAAGTGAAATGATTGTGATACACTGCAATACAGCACACAGTGCACACAATGAAATGCGTCCTCTGCTATTATCCCATTACCCTTAGTGAGCAGTGGGCAGGGAGCAGTGTGTGGGGATGGTGCTTAAGAAATTTTATGTTTTTCATCTTAACTGATGCAGTGAATAAATTATTATTGCTTAAACCACCCTGTTAGAAGACATTTCCCATGGTGCATGAGTTAATGCATGCTGTCTTCGAAGCTAAAGATGGTCCAGACTGACAGACTAATATATGGCATAAATGTATGACAGGGATTGTGTGACTGAATACAATCTATATTCCTTCGTCATTTCTTATTTTCTGTGAAAATGTTACATAATACTGTCTGATGTAAAATTATTTCATCAGGCATTTCAAACCAAGCATTTAAATTTACAATTTCCCTACAGGTCATAACAAGAGGAAAAAATCTCGTGAGGGGGAACGGACTCCCGAGGACATCTCAGATCAGCCACTGGTCAACACCTAGCACAGCGCCCCCCCCATGCGAAAGGGACAAACGGTGATGTGTACATGTTGTACACAGACTCTGTTCAAAAAATGCATGGCAGCCAGGTTACCATCATATTCTTATTTGAATTCATCTTTTTCTCTCTTTGGTGCAAGATTTTTGTGTGATTCTGCTCGCTGGTTGCTATGGAACTTTTAAGGGATTTACTTCTTCACAGAAACCAAAGGCAATCTTTTTTTGATGAAAACCAGACAGTTTTTTTTATTCAGTATTTTTCTGTCGCTCTGTTTACACATTTGAATTCTCATCCTTTTCAAGGTGCATGAGCATCATGGCTGGGATTTTGGGGGTGTTACGCGTTTCACTAGTGCTCACTGCCTGCATGTGTTTGACTCGGCATGTTTTCTGGCCATAATAATGTGGCCTGTTAGAAACCACATGCTTCTCTAGTTGCTCATTGCGAATTTAGGGTGAAGTGAAAGAATGGATGGTCTCCTCTTTCCTAAACTGCATGAAAGGGTGACCGTCATTTATAAAACTAAAAAAGAAGCCAGCATTTTGTCTTTGACAATAAAACCATTCAGTACCCAAAATTTCATTTGATAGCAATGGGGTGGCCAGAAGCACAAAAGAGGCGTTTGTCACACTGCTTTTCTTGTGCTTGAGGCACGGCACACTGCAGGTCTGTTCTTCCAGTGATGTCAGGAGGGGTGTCTTGTGGGTGTTGCAGCCTGAGTGGTCCAGAATCTGCAGGATCGGGGGTGTGGTCCGTTTGCTCTCCAATCACTGGCCAGTGAGATGCAGGGAGGGATGTACGGTGGTGCAATTCGCATAAATGGCTGAGTCACTTTAAAGTAGGGTTACGAGCAAAGAGCAATCAGAGGCTTTCTGGCTCCTTTCGTTGTTTTGTACCAAAAAAAGAAAAATGTATTCATCCTTTATTATTTTCTATTTATTGTTTCTATTTGGGCATTTAACTATTTGACTTTGAGAATGGAAAATATTTTCCCACATTCTTCTACACCCAGATATTACAAACATAACAAGATTCATTAATGTAATGTTTGTTTTATTGTTTCTAAATAAATTTATAGTTTTCAGGAAAGGGCTGGGTGTTTGTTAGACACAAAAACAAAATACCAAAACAAAAAAACAAGGCTTCAATGGGTTAAAAGCACAAGATGAAAGCACGGCAACGCAAATGACGTCTGAGACTCGAGACTGAATGGCTTGACCTATTGGGCACAACGCCACACCTGATCCTTTAACCTGCAGTAAAAGGGTTTGGCACACGATACACATCACTTGCCGATTAAAAGCCTTTTTCCATATCTTTCAGCATTTGGCCGATTAATTTCTCATACAACGACTAAACCAACATTTTTAGAAGTAGTAGGGATTCACTAGGCATTGCATACTATTTGAAAATAAATACACACAAAACTGCTAAATTCATTAACTTGATTTCTCCTACAGATTTAAGGAGAGAAAAAAAAAAAAAAAAAACGCTAGAGAAAAGAGAACGAAACAGAAAAAAAAAAAAAAGAAGAAGAAAAAAAAACCTGCTGTGCACACACTGGTCATGACAAGGCCACCAGCAAGCCACCTCTTACTGAACCTTGGAAACGGCTTCGTGGATGGACTCGGCAACATAGTCAATGTTCTTGGTGGTCAGTCCACACATGTTGATGCGGCCACTGGCCATCAGGTAGATGTGCTTCTCTTTAATCATGTATTCCACCTGCTTAGCTGCAAAGAGAAAAGGGGAAAAACATTTACAAGCTGAAAGCTATTTCTAAACTGCCGACAAGTACAAAATAAATAATCTTGAAGACGATTGATCATCATGTTGAAGAGAAACTAGCTACCTTCTTTGTTGCTGTGTAATTACTTCCATCACCCCCAGCACAATCTTTGCCAGAGTATATACAGTGATATTGTTGATAAATTACACGTACAAACATCATAAAAGATTGTGTTTCTTTCCTGGTTTATTCGTTTATTTTTTAGAAATGCCTAACCTTACACTAGTGAAGAAGCCCCATGCAGGGTATCTAGCACCAGCTCAAAAACAATGGCCATAGTGGGCATGAAGCATTTAGTGAATAGAGGAAAAAAAGCCAGTAGTTTCATTTCTTGGGTGGTAGTGGGTAAGACACTCACCTATGAACCTGAAGACCCATTTACTACCATTGTGTCCCTGAGCAAGACACTTAACCCTGAGTGTGTCCAGGGGGATTGTCCCTGTTACTACAGATTGTAAGGCACTCCAGATAAAGGCGTCAATGCTGTAAGAGTAAAAGTAGTTGACTGCTGCATCCGCAGCAGCAGTGCTGGGCCTGAGCTACAACAACCTAACCATTAGATATACACACTACACAAGCACAACTGTTTTTGCAACCTATTTACATGCTTGCAATATCTGGAGGTTCACCAACTCCATACTGATGGAGAATATGGTGTCACCATAAGTGCTTTTGTGAATCTAGTATTAAGTTTGTTTCTGGGATTCAAATGAATTGATTTTTGGCACAGTAGTGAAAGAAAAGTGGAGGGGAGTTCATTTTTTAGATCTCTAGATCTCTTGTATTCAATCACAAAACTCATTAGAGACTAGTTGAGTGAGCTGTGGCCACGTACGGTTTAGCCCGGTGAAGCTAAACATCCCGATCTGCTGAGTTATGTGCTCCCAAGTGCCTGGCGTGGTCATTGCCAGCAGTTTGGACTTCAGCTCAGAGCGCATCAGCAGCACCCTGTCGGCCATCGTCTTCACGTTGCCCTGCCTGGAGACAAAAGAAAAAAAATGTGGAGAACTGCGCCACATATTACATATTCTTAGCACACAAATATATACCAGAGAGTTAACAAACTATTAAAACAATGCAGTAGCCATACCATTCTGCAAACAGTTCAGGGGAAGTGAGGGTTTTGGCCACAATTCGTGCTCCCTGAGAGGGTGGGTTGGACCAGATGGTTCTCACAATCTTCTCCATCTGTGACAGAACCCGGTTGAGGTTGTCACCATCTTTGGCAACCACTGTGAGGTTTCCAACCCTCTCATCTAGAATAAAAAAATATTTCCCCCATGTGTTTTTAAAAATCGACATATATATATATAGAAATGGGTCAAATCAACAAAGAAAGACACTGACTATAGAGACCAAAGTTCTTGGAGAAGGACTGAGCACAAAAGAGCTCAAGACCCTCAGAAACAAAAAAGCGAATGGCCCAGGCATCTTTCTCCAGGCTACCAGAGGCAAATCCCTGATAGGCTGAGTCAAAGAAGACAAAGAGCTTCTTCCGCTGGAAAGGAGAGAACAGACAGAGAGAGACTAATTAGAGATGAAGCCAAACCAAATAATTTTTCCTGAAGGTTTCAGCCAAAATTCCCAAAACCCACTGACAACCATTTTTTCCCCAATTTGGCCACTGACCTTCATAACATCAGCGATCTTCTTCCACTCCTCTTGAGAGGGGTCTGTTCCAGTGGGGTTGTGAGCGCATGCGTGGAGTACAAAGATGGAGTGCTCTGGTGCTTTCTACACAGAACATAGTTTTTTATTCTCAAGCAACAATTGCCATTTTTACTAAAAGATAAAAATACAGGAAACTTCTGCTCTGATGACAACATTTCACACTTGTGGTTTCTCACAACAGCCTTACAATGAAGATGATTTTCCAACAGCCCTGAAAGAGTAAAGCTCTACAGAAAAGCTCACGATAGATTAACCTTTTTTTTTTATTCGATTATGGAGGCTTGACTTTTCAACAGGAACAATACATTTCAAGATGTTAACTTTTTGGCAATATTTGTATTGTCAAGACAATGGATAGTACATGAATGACAGAACAAAACAAGAATCCTCCATACTTCCATGTCCTCCAAGAAGCCAGTAAGATCCAATCCACGCCTGGCAGCATCCCAATAGCGGTATGGGCGGATATCTTTGAATCCAGCGTCGCTAAAAACTCCATTATGGTTTTCTACATATAAGACCAGCATGGAACGTGTGATTGTAGGGGATAGGTTCATACCAAGACTTTACTTTTAATTTCTGAAGGTATGCCTGTATTCTGTAATAACGTTATAGCTGGGATATATTTCATCTGACTGCTCCTGATGAACTTCACCTTACCCCATGTTGGTGCAGACACATAGACAGGCGTGGCAGTGTTGTTGGTGCCGTTGTACCAGCGTCGCAGAAACTCTGCCCCAATTTTCAGCGCTCCAGTACCACCAAGGCTCTGAACCCCTCCCACCTAAAATAGAGACAGAGGGTGGGGGTATGTAACAACTGCAACATGGACACTCCGGGGGTCTCCTAACTGTCTCCAAATCCTCCACATAGAGGATTGCAAAGTTCTCGCCCCAAACAGACCAACATTTTGTACTAAATAATGAATAGTGAACAATTAGGAAGCAAGATTGCTGCATTAAGACATGACTGCGTTTTACAGATTTTAAATAATCTGGGAGATCTCCACCAGCGTTTTACCCTTTGCTCTTTTATTGCAGGGCTGTCGTCTCCAAGAGCGATTTTGGACGCGCTGGATCGGAACTCAGGAAGGCCCAAAATTGGTAGGTACTCGTGGTTTAGGCTCTGGTCCTCACAAATCATGCGTTCTACCTTCTTCACCACAGGCAGCACCCATGGCTGGCAGTCGTCTGTTCTGTATGCTGCACATACATATTTTAGACATAAAATAATAACAAGATTTATTCAATGTTACTCATAATGACAGAATTAGTTTTAAATCATTATTTTGCACTCACAAATGGAAGAAATTATCAACTACAGGTTGTAGTCTCCTTGTATATACCCTCTGCTGGTACAAGGAGGCTAAATTAAGGTCAGGGGAGGGTGGGAGACACGAAATGTCAAAGTTGGCAAACACGTGACAAAATTAAACGCGACACAGTAGCCCGTACTCAAAGAGTAACGCAACTTACACACACACAGCGAAATAAGTTCGGTGTCGTGCCGCAGCGCCGACTGTTAAAAGCCGCCTGCCGGTGTTCTCTGGAGACCAGAAGGTCAAACACGAGCTGCCTGGCTAACCGTAACTTCTCCCGGAGTTGGATCTTACCGCCGACCCCCAGGTTCACCTTCTTCGGGTGCGAATCTTCGCGGAAATCGGCTGTCAATTTGAAGACAGCCACCGGCGCGGCCTGAGGAACCTCCGTGAAAGTTGACATGACGTCGGCGAAGCAGCCGGAGAACGCGGAGAAATGAGCCGGACGGGGAGGACTGGGAAAGCTGCACACGCCTTCACCTTCAACTCGCGCGGGAGGCTGTGCCCTCTCGTCTGCGGCAGGAGCCAATAAGCGCTCGACCTTTCTCTGAGGAACCAATCAGAATTTGCCGCCGTACTTATTCATGCAGACGTTCCTGTATAAATTCTAATTTAATAAAACCTTCTACTGACGTTCAGTACTTTAAATAGTATTTTTTTGTGTTTTCCAATATTGGAATTTCAACCTATTATTATGGTAAATTTGAATACAACGCAAATTAGTAATATTACACATTAAGCTAGGGTTGTATCAAAAGAAAATACTAACTTTTTACAAATATCTGATGACAGCACAAATGTAATTTTTATTTTTTATTTCGAGTTCTCTTTTAACAGCACCATCTTATCCACAAGTGGGCAGCAAAAACAAGCATATTGCAAAGTGTCTTTCTCCCACATACTGTGGATCTTTCACTCTCTCCAAACTTACACAGAAAGGGGTCAGCATTTCTTCTCCGTTACTTTTCCTTTATGAGCATCTGGTCCTTTACCAAATTTGGATGCTTACTAAAATTTGTCCAATGTTGCCCTTTATGGGCCACTTTTGCCCTATATCCTGAGCCGCCAAGCTGCCACTGAGGTCCCCTTGATCAATGTACCGTCCCCACACACTGCTCCTTGGGCGCCTGTCATGGCTACCCACTGATCACTAAGGCTGATGGTTAAATGCAGAGGACATATTTCGTAGTGTCACCATGTGCTGTGCAGCATTGTTTCACAACGACAAACATTTCACTTCACTTTCACTAACAACTTTCATATTCTATGCTTGAAAATATATTGGGCAGATGGTGACATTGGGCTGCTTTTTCAGTAAAACAGATAAAAACACTGACTCTATGTCCTGTTTTTTTACAAAGAACCCTGTCTTACCATCTTGTGGTGTTTCCCTTTCTTAACTTTCAATATGCAGGTGTTTCTTTTTCTAATTCTCCTGTCCTTATTCCTCACACTTTTCTGTCCCCCAACTCCCCATTCTCATTGATAAATTGGTGTGGCCTCACTTCTCCAGCTCCACTTGAGGTGTGTGTGCAGCAGAGTGTGCAGCCAGCCTCAGATCTCGGCCCTCCGCTCTCCGTCACCGGCTCGTGTATGCTTCTCGTTTTCTTTTGCTCCAGCAACCATGAACAATCCCCCGAGTTGCATTTCAAAGAAAGAGGAGCCGCAGGATGAGGCCTGAGACTGAACCATTCTGTCAGACACCTGAGTGTGGGCGAGCCTCGCTGTCTTTGCCTGGGGCGCATAAACAAGCTCCTGTTTTTGGTGGAGATTTCTCAATAGGCCTGTGATACAATGGTCTTGAACTATAACTATTTATGCCACCAAGGTTACTTCCCAGCTACTCCAGTAAAAGACAAAGGACGAAGGGCGCAGGCGGACGCCGCAATCTCGTTTCTGAAGGTCAGGAGCAATCCGGCCTCCAGCACCTGCATGATGACACACTCTCTCATCTGGCCTCCTCCTCCTTCCCTACTGTAGATGTTTTCATTCCTTTCCCGATGCTCAGAGGCGCTCTTTCAGATTGTGGCTAGGGGGGCTGTAGCTGACACATCACCTGTCATCTGGGTAATTATCAGATTTCTGGTTTGAGGACCCCGCAGGGCATTCTGGGGCTGGGGCTGGGGAGGATCGTTGACAACGTCGGTTCCTGCAGACTCTTTTCTGAGAGCCACATCTCATCCACAGCATAAACAGCGTACAGTGGACCTTCTGGGGCAGTTCATCATTCAATTATCAACTTTTTAACCCCCACACAGGCACTGTCAGACATTTTCAACAGATCCATGGGCTGGCGTGAGGTGAGTCTTGCTCGCCACAGAGGTGAGGTGACCTGTGGAGGTAGCTGCACACAAACAAACAGGATTCCCCTTGTGTTTGGGGCCTTAGCCTTTGCCCTGCAGGGTCGGGATGGGGGAGGCCGCTGAGTGACGGCCTTTCGAATCGCTTGTCTCTGGTGTTTGTTTTCAGAGGTCGGCGTCATCCTTTCTGCTCCAGCGGTGGCTCCTGTCTCCAAAGCCCCCCTGTGTGGAAACACGGCGGACTTCCAAGAATGAGGACACAACGGATGAATTTGGAGGAGACAGTGAGTCCGGAATGCACTCACTGCCCACTCTCCCCCCTTTATACAGCTTGACTCTCCTGACTGCAGCACCACAACTAAAATCAAGCGGTCACGGCACCACTCAACACTGCAGTGACACTGGTGGGGTCAAAAATATCCTGTGGTCAGGAACTGACCCCTGATGATGAGGACAAGGCCGCTGAGCAGAAGGATGCATTTCTAAACATTTCTTTAACCAATAAATTCTGGCCCGCAGCAGATTTATTAGCCATTTGAAACATCACAGATTGCTTGAAAATTTATGTGCAAACAATCACAGCCAAAGTAAATTTATGGCTGCACGAAAACCCCTATTTAGCCCGTGTTTAAATAAGGCGACATGAAAATGCCATTTTTAAGGGCTTTGACGTTAATTATAAACGTGACATACAATGGCCCTGCAGACAGTTGCTCAGCCATGTTTGAGTAAATTCTCAAGCTATGCTGTGTTTATAGACCTATAAATAAGAAGGACAAAGATATGCTGTTTGAACGTTCTACACAACGCGTTCTTTGCTCTAGTGCTGTAAGGCCATTGACTAATTGCTGCCTTTTTCCGCTGGATTTGGATATTGTTCCGCAGCAGCTGCTGTCAAGGTTAACCGGCAGCAGGGTGGACAAAATGGCCTATTCTATTTTAGCTCTTTAGGAATGGAATGGCAGCCCTCTCAACCCCACTGACAGGAACTGTACCCAGGCCACTGCATTTCCACTGTCTGGGAAATCGTATCTGCAGTGTTTCCCCTGCACACTAGGTGGCGGAACTGGGCTGGAAACTTCTACCATCTTGACTGTTCCCTAGGCACACACTGCACAGGGACTTTCAGTTTAAGTCCTGGTAGTCAACCAATCAAATGATTCCTTTATTTATTCTTTCCTGCCATGTCTACATTAGTGATACTCTTGATACAATAATGTGTGTCCTAGCATAAAACGGAACCTGACTTTTAAATATATTTTGCATAAAATGAACATATTCTAACCCCTCATGAGTAGGGGCAGTGGTGGCCTGTTATCATTTACATTTACATTTATGGCATTTATCAGTAGTTACAGGGACAGTCTCCCTGGAGCAATTTAGGGTTAAGTGTCTTGCTCAGGGACACAATGGTAGTAAGCGGGATTCGAACCCGGGTCTTCTGGTTCATAGGCGAGTGTGTTATCAGAAAAAAAAGTTATCAGAATGTTGTTGGTTTTGGTCCCCACACACTGCTTCCCTGTCATGACTGCCCATTGCTCACCAAGGGTGATGGGTTAAAAGGACACATTTCGTGGTGGGCACCGAGTGCTGTGCTGTGTATCACTTCACTTTCACTTTTTAATTTTTGACATAAAACAAAAATGAGGGAATCAAAATACATGAAAATATAAATGAGGGAATCAAAATACCAGCCAGCCAGCCAAATTTCTATTAGAAATATGTGAACAAAGTGAATGTTTATTTAAAAAATAGGATTAAAAAATGAAACTTGGAAAATTTATCTTTCTTCTGTGCAGAGTTGTTTAAAGACTCTCTATTTTTTACTTACCTGCCATTAGTGATGCTGAATCCTAGTTCCAGAAAGACTCTGACTCTGTGACTCTGTCCTATTAGAAAAGTCACCCCCTGGGTTTAAATGAGCAAATACGTAAAAGCCTTTGGTTGGTTAATTGCTGCTTTAGAATGTTTCAGCCAGAATAACTTGTCAGTTCTTTTAGTTTGGACTCTAGAGCATTGGAAGAAGGTTATGTGATGAGTCCAGAATTATCCTGTTCCAGAGTGATGGTGCATCAGGGTGAGAAGAGAGGCGCATGAAGTGATGCAGCCACCATGCCCAGTTCCTGCCATACAAGCCTGTGGGCCGGTGCTGTGATCAGAAACATTGGATTCAGAAACGTTGTGTGGCAGGATATACTAAACGAGCATATGCCAGGATTAATCATCCATATGCAAATACACAGAGAGAAAATATTGAAGCTTCTAGGATTCACAGTGTGCGAAAAACAACTCTAAATTTAAAAATCTGGAAATTTTAAATAACACACAACACAACAGTGTGACATAGGAAATATGAAAACAACTGCCAAACAATGCCACAGCAAATGCATCCAGCAATCAAAGCTAAAAATGTCTGAGTGTGGGGCAGTGGATCATTTTGGAAGATTTGTGTCCATGTTTTACATATGAATCTATTAACTATTAGCTGTGTGTTATTCATCAATAAAGATGGGCTGTGCAGTGATGCCCAGATCATTTAGGCCTCAGTCAGCATGTTGTGAAAATTAGGATTATATATACTTGTTCTGTAGTAAGAATATCAACTCATACACTGATTTTGCACTTTTCATTTTCTTACTATGAGGTAGTCTGTGTGATTCGATTCAGTCATTCTTTCCCAATAACCTTTACAAGAAAATTGTGAAAGTTTACCAAAAAGTGGGCCAAGACCAGCTGTGCGGTTGCGTGCTGTGTGCGGCTCGCTTGTAGTCCCCGTGCCACAGCTGTCCAGCCCGGGTCCAGGCTGCAACCTCTGCTCAGCATTACCCACGTTAGCTGGCTAAACACAAAATCAGAGAAGCAACGGCCACAGATGTTATGACTACGGCCCATGGCCATCCTTCCTCCATTCCGCACTCCTTCGTACATGTCCCCACCCCCGCATGCATGATGGTTCTTTAAACAACACACCAGGCCTGTCTGAGATAAACACGTCGTCACTAATGGCTTATTGCACATATGCACAGGTCCATCCTCATGACTCATTTTCTTTCTGTCCTGAGCTCGGAGGAAAAGAAAATGACCCCGGCTTCGCCTGACTTATTTACTGCACCGGCTGCTAATGCAGCACTTTCTGAAAACAAATTGTCATTTTGATCGGGACGCCACAGGGGTTGAGGAACAGCCCGAGTTTCTCAGGGGGGAATGTTTACACGAGAGAAATGTTTATGTATCTGAAGAGAGGAACGCAACAATTCACCATGAATTACGCCAATCTAACAAAGACAATAAAACTTTTCTCTTAGGCCACAGCAATTTTTTTTACTTCCTAATCAACATAACATAAAAAGTGATTAACGGTAACCTATAACTAGGCATGTTTAGGCGTCGGTTTGCTGTTTGCTGTGAGTAACAGAAGTGTGTATACAATGAAGAGCAGACTGTCGGTACTGTTGGATTAGAAACCCCCCTCTCCCACGCGGAGGCATGGATTTCACACGCTGAGAGCCCCTCTTCAATACCCATACTCCCTGACACATGTACATACACAGAAACACACGCCCACGTTGCCTCCACGGCCTGTTTTCTGTCCAGCCTCAAGGGTCCCTTCGCTTTGCATTACATCCTAGTTCATTTATAGATTATGCAAGGCATTGTGAAACTCACCAAAATGCAGACAGTATACATAATATGAAATTCTCAAATAAATGTATCAAGAACACTACAGTGAATACAATACCAATGACTACAATAATGTGTGCCCTATGTTGCACATAAAATTGTACCTGACTTTTATATAGATATATTTGCATAAAATAAACTTATTCTAACTACTCATTGGTAATATTTGACATAAAACAAAAATGTGGGAATCAAAATACCAGCCAGCCAGCCAAAGAGTCCCACAAATATATTTATTGTCTGTCTTGAAGTTTCCTGACTAAATTTTATTTAGGTTACTTATGCTGCAGCCATCTACTGCAAATATGTGACAAACAAAAGTGAACGTTTATTTAAAAAATAGGATTAATTAATGAAACTTGGAAAATCTTGCTTCTATGCAGAATCATTTAAAGACCTGATTGAGGAATGTTCACATTATTGAAAGTACTTCTCCATTTCATTCATTCATTTTCATTCATTTATTCATCCATTGATCTTGTAAAATGGTCTTGCCCCATAGTACCTGAGTGAACTTTTGGTTCCTTACGAACCGCCACGCCTCCTTCGATCAATGGGTGCGGGGTCACTACTGGTACCAAAGGTGCAGAAGGTCACAGCTGGGAGCAGATCCTTCTCCTATAGAGCTCTGCAGTTGTGGAACAGCTTGCCTGTCTGTGTCCGGGATTCAGACACAGTCTCAGTGTTTAAATCCAATCTCAAAACCTATCTGTTTTCTCTGGCTTTTTGCTAAAGTCCAAGACCCTCATTTCACTTGATTTTGACGCAGTGTCAATTATAAAGTCCAGTTTATCACAGAGTTCCCCTGTTAGACACAAAGTTAAATTCACCAGTTAGGCTGTCCTAGTTAGGGTACCGGGCCACTGTAGCACCAATATACCATTATAACCACATATTTCAGTATCGGTCGTACAGTGCAACCGTCTGCCGCTGCTTGTTTGTTTTTCTCCGAGACACGGAATCAAGCACCCAGACTACTGGCAGATCCCAGTGATCAGACCAGCAAATAAATCCTGGTTCCTGACAACTGCTTTACAAGGACAAAACATGAAACAAACCAGAGGGTCACCACAGCCACCACCACCACCGTTACAACTACAGCTTCAGGGATCTTCAAATGGACCAGTAACATCATTATGGACACGTAATCTAGACCATGACACTGAATACATCCTGGACTTCTCCAACCCTACAACTGTAGGACTTATCATTATATCATATCCAACCCTGCACTGACACCATTTGCAGGCTCACTCTACTCTGGAAGGGGGTCCCTCTCTGTATCACTCCTTCCCAAGATTTCTTCCTTTCTTTTTTTCTCTCTCCTAGAGTTTTTTTTGTGTGGAGTTTTTCCTTGTGTGCAGAAGGGTCAAGTGTGGGGGGTGTCAACTGTAGGGCCTGTCAAAGCCCATTGAGACATACTGTATGTGATTTTGGGCTATATAAGAAATAAATGTTGTTGTTGTTGTTGTATATAGCCCATTAAAACTTAGTCAAACAAAACAATGCACATGTAATAGCTTGAGTAAACATGACATACTGTAAGGGAAAAAAGCAATAATACAACATACGATTCATTAAACCAATCAAAAATGTCTTGTAAAACACATTAAATCCAGAGCGGAATGGAAATTTATACAATTTATACAGATGTGGCAGATATCAACTTTTCTAAAGTGTTTTGTGCTGCCAACGAAAAAAGCCCTGTTCCCATTATTTAGTCAGTTTGAACCTTGGAATTGGTTTGATGACCTCAACTTTATAGAAGGTGTCTGAGAGATTAAAAGATATTCAAAATAATGTTAAAATCCTTACTAAAGACAGTCAAGTAGTCAAGTATTAATACACACATTCAACACATTTAATCACCTATGAATTTATTACAAATGATTCATTCATATTGTTGCACCACATCTTATATTCTTTTAATCCAATCAAATTGAAATTGTGTAGGTTTTATTACCAAATTATAACAACTTTGTTGTGTTGTCATGTGATGTTTCATTCAATTTAAAAGGAATCAGATGTTGGAATAACTATTTACTCTCTTCAGCACAGAACACCAACTGGTTCACATGAGAATGTTTTTTCTCTAAAACAGCACAATTTCTGTCTAATTTGGTCTAGTGTTCACACAGAGACTGCATTTCAGGGAACCCAGGGAACGGCATAGCGGCTTTTTTGTGTGAAAATACTGACATATTAGACCAGTGCTTCTCAATTATTTTCTGTTACACCACCCTTGGAAAAAGTAAACTTTTTGCCTCCCCCCTGAGTAAAATGTCAGCTGTGAGTTGTATTCAACAGACACTCATTGAACTTTGCTGGATTTAAGCTTACTCTTCTGACGGTATGCAGCATTTCATAATAAAGTGAAGTGATTGTGAAACACTGCAGCACAGCACACAGTGACACAACAAAATGTGTCCTCTGTATTTAACCATCACCCTTGGTGGGGGCAGTTGTGGCCTAGCAGTTAAGGAAGCGGCCCGGACCGCTAGGGTGCCACTGAGGTGCCACTGAGCAAAGTACCGTCCCCACACACTGCTCCCCGGGCGCCTGTGATGGCAGAGGAAAAATTTCACTGTGTGCACCGTGTGATGTTCTGCTGTGTATCACAATAACAATGACAATCACTTCATTTCAGTGGGCAGCCATGAGAGGCGCCAGGGTAGCAGTGTGTGGGGATGGTACTTTGCACAGTACCACCTAAGTGCCACCGTGGCGGCTCGGGATTCGAGCCGCCAGAGAACAACAATGCATTTAATTCACTGTGGAGAACTAGATAACAAAAAAGGAGAGCAGGGAGTTACAGTGCCACCTACAGGTTTGGTAAATTTTACGGATTTCTGTGTAGATGACAACGTTTGAGATAATTCTCCCGAGTTGACAAGGGTTTTTTTGGAAACCAAAAACCCTGCCCTGCCTTCGTGCCAGTGCATTTTTGGTATTGCATGGGCACCGATAATTATTTTTTATTCCTAGTTTTATGGGGTGAGGTAGCAATTCTTGATGCTGGGTCACTGGCCATCCATTTCCTACATTCTGCAACTTATTATTCATTTCTCGACTCCAAACCCAATTTCATACTATTAACACAATGTAACAAATCCTCATATAATTACACTGCTACAGTGTGGGTAACACTAATTAGATCTGTTCATTAACAATTGATCATTTATGCAAGTGTCTTCAGGGATTATGTAATCCTAGCCTGAACAATGTAGACTGGAACATAGGCTTCACCGGCTGACCTCTGTATCGATTTAAGAGAAAAAAAATGCAGAATTTGCATGGAATTTCCCTGTGCAAGTTTTGTGTGTGTGTGTGTGCTCACAACTATGAAATATTTCCTCAACTTCCTAGCATTCAGAGGAGATCATTTTAAGCAGAACTTCCATGCTGAAGTCTCCACCTCTTCCTCCGTTAGCTACAAAATAGAAACACCTCAAGTGCCATGTTCATGTTCAGGCCTGCTGAGTAATGAGCCAGACCCCCCCACACACACCTCACCCTGCTCCGCCTGCAGTGTCTGCTCAGAATTGTCCTTATGAGACAAAGATTCCTGCTCCTCCCACAACAAGCACACACACACACATCAGTTACCACCCTATTGTCAAGTGGTCTTCTTGACATGTTACTGTCAGTGGTCTCACAGGCTTCCACAGGTTTCCTGACTTCCCTCACTGCACAACCACAAACATCATCTCTACCCCTCCAACATCCAATCGCTTCACACAATGAGCTGTTTTCTAGTTTTTATCCAGACACTAAATGTAACTGTCTGGGGGACGTGCCACAGTCACACCAAGGATTCACAAAAGAAAAAAACAGAGACAAACAGGAAAGGATGGGTAGAGCTAATGTTAATGTATAATTATTTCCAAAATCCAGACAAATGAAATCCATAAATGATAATTTTTTTTAAACAAAGTTTTATACTGTAGGAGCTTGTAGGGCTGTTTCTAACTTCCTAGAAACCACCTTCCCTACTTCTGTGTTCCCAGGGCTCCCATTTCCCTCTATTCCCTACACTCGTCCCTGGAGAGTGCCAGGAAATACATGACCTGTGCACTAAATCTTTTTTTTAATCCAGAAAATACAACCTAAGAACAAGGTTGTAGCCAGGAATATCCTTGGTGAAGTCCCATGTTATGCTGTTGGAGGAATTTGCATTAGCTGATAGCAAAAGGCCTCTTTCAGCAGAAAACATAAGTCAACATGTTACTGTTTTATTTGACTGTTCTATTGTTAAGTGCTACAAACGTGAAGAAGTGTGGCTGTAAATAGTTACATTATTATAAAAAGGAGTTTTACTACATAAGAACAGCAGGCATAATGCATCCAACAGAAGATATAACACAGCCAGAGAGTGAATGGAGTACACCAAGCCCAAAGTTTATAATACAAACCTTCATGCAAGGTTTAAAATGAACACATAGAATTAAGAACAAGGGCATGGGGTCAGATATGGGATCAGACAAACACACTGGAGATTATTGAAATGGTGGGTGGTAAAATGTAATGTGCCTTGACTTCGTTGTCACACCTGTAGACTTCAGGTACATGAACAAACACCTCCCTGCAACACCATATGGGTCCCTGCCAGCGTAGTGCTTCTCCCCAAGTACTAATTACACTGTCATTACATGGTTATCAAATGATGCGATGGGATTAGGACGGGTGTTGGGTTCCTTGAGTGAGACATTGGTGACACACAACCCTGTGGTTGTCTGTCCCCTCCCTTCCTCCCTCACTCACAGCCATTCATACATTCTCATATTCTTATAAAAAGCACAATGTCTCCTAATCAAGGACAGAAAAGAAATTGATACAACAATCTGTGTACAAAATTATATTTCTGTAGAATAACAGGGACAATTTCTTGCCAAAAAATAATAAGGAATGCATATCATGCAGATTTGTTTTCTCCATGTTTTTATGTTAAGAGTTGTACTTTGACACACTTTCTTTTCTGCAGAATCAATGTCGTGGGCATCCTATCATCACATAACTCATTATACTAGTATACTAGAGATACTAGAGATTATTATATATATATTATTATTATATACTAGAGATTATAATGCAGTACCTCCCAACAAATCATAACTGTAACATTACAGTATTAGGTCTAAATCAATAAAAATGCATTAATTTGAACAGTATTATTTCTTTCTGTGTGAATTCATTGGTTTTTGTATAGAATAATGACTATGTTACATGACAGTGGGGCTGGTTTTGGAAACTTCATGCTTTATTTTGGGGCACACTGATTTAAGGAAACTGCAGCTTTATGAAGAAGGTTCGCAGCCAGAGGAGGGAGAAGAACCTCAAAATGCACCACTACAGATTAATAGAGGTTTTTAAAAAATTTAATTTTCACCTCCTGCTGCCTTATTAGATCTGGGATCCACTGAACAGAATGAACAGGCTAAAGCGACTATAATTTACCATACTTTTTAAAATTATTATTATTCCCAGTATCTTAACATAGTAGCACTAAATCATCATCATTACAGCCAAAACAAGCACATCCGTTATGTAAACGTGTGTCCGGTTCCAGGAGAAGGTGAGACCCCGGGGTCCGCAGTACGGGGAAACAGGCTCTTCCTCCGCGTAAACACCGAGAGACACCCGGCCGGCCGGCCAGGGTCACTCCCAGCCTCCACGTCGGCGACCTCCGTGGGCCACCTGGTATCACATTGGCCCGTCTTAAATAACAGAGTGGCCCAATATAGAAATAATACATTACAACACAGCGCAGATGTGGTCCAAAGAGTCGGATTGTTGTAACCCACGATCTTTTACAAATCGGTAATCTAAAATGACCGTTATTTTCATATTTATACGAATGAATGATGTGCTGTTGTTACTCGATCATCGGCGGCGACTGGAAAGCATCACGTGGTCGCGGGGTTATTGATGGCCTGGAACTGTTTACCAGATCCAGAGCAGATAAACCCTCGAGTCTCTCTCCAGAACTGCGCCCTAATGGCGGGAGGTGGGATCCGGCTGTCCGCACCGTGATGGAGTGACGCACGCACACACACACACACACACACACGCCCTTCAGGCGTTAATGCCTCGCAATTTATATACACACACACTGAGCGCCCCGGAGGTGCATTCTGCACACACATACACACACGCACATCACAGCACGAAGTGAGCGTTTAATAATCCAGATATGGCGCGAGTTATCTTTCCATTGAGACCCACTTAAAAGCCCGGCGAGAATCGATGGTTCGGATAAGATTCAGAACCGACATTATCGAGTCGTTAAAAGACTTTTGGAACGAGTCATAAAGTGCGCGTCATAACTGTGGAATCCGCCGCGGAAGTGATCGCGTTTAATTAAACCGAGAATCCCTGGCCGACTGGGGGAATATTTCTTGCCGATTTTATTGTGTTTGCGTGACTTTTGGAAGGAAAAAAAGAAGTGTACAAGGCCTTTGCCAAATGCGCGCGCTTTTGTGTACAAATAAAAGCGATCCATTGGGAATCATTTATTCATTAGAGTCGCTAAATGTTTTATTCTCTTTACATTTCCCACATAAATCAGGCATTCCACTGGCGGCGGGGCGGTGATTTTTCACTCGGCCTTGGCGCGCGCGCTGACAGAAAACGAGAAACAGAAGTCCCGTTAGGTAAACCATTCAAGCCCCCAATTTATACAACATCAAGCTCGGAACCAAACATGGGCCGTTACGTCACTCTGCTGCCGGCCTGACTCTCTGTCCTGATCTCAGGATAATCGCCCTGTCGTTCAACATCAGCAATAATCCTAGTAATCAGCATCATAATAATCAGAAGCTTTTTTTCCAATTATGAGCTCGCGATGGCTGAAACTCAGTAAACTGTAAAGACTCAGAATAAGCAAAACAATTTGATCAAATATTACATTAATTAATGTGTATATTATTGTCATATAATAAAGACATAATGTGTCTGTAGACTTTTGCGCGTTCATTAGTTATTCTAGAACATCGCGACATATCAGCTTCAACGTTTTTAACACTTTTACTGACTTATTATATCTGTGTGTTTTACACATTTGGACCCTGAACAATTCCAAGGTTATTGTCGGGAAAATTATATAAAAAAAAAACTTTAATTATCTGGAGTTGAAAATAGTCGCGTAAAGTACCATTTTTAACCCAAAAATAAAAAAAAAGATCATTAGAGTTTTTGGGAATTTTGCTGCATCCCACATGTGGTTCCGTGGAAGTGGGAATGGGTCTGGGGGTTTTATCACCCCTCGCTACTGCTTTCTGGGTGTATTTTATGTATTAATTTCACCGCCAGCAGAGCGGAGTGAGGTGTTATTTTCTTCACGACCAGCATCGCTTCATCATTTCTTTTATTGCGGAGTGTCGAAAATCAAGATGCCCGTGGACGAAGCGCAGGCCTACGGTTTTCTCGCCTCGTTTTCCCGGCTCCAGGATGGACAGTGTGAGTGTGGAAGTTTTTTCTTTTCTTCTGCTGTCACTTGTCGGCGCCAGGGCCGGGTGGGACGCGCTAATCTCAGCAGATCCCTGTTTAGATTACTCTGCTGCGTGGATCTGAAGGTGCTTTTCCACCTTCTTCTTTTTTTTAATCTAACAACGCAAAAAAAGCTCCCCGCGTCTCCAGTAACGCGACGCCTGCGTGGCTCTGTTTACGTGGGGATCATGATGAGCGTTAAGCCGCGATTCCAAACGCAAACACGAGCGCGCGTCTGCGTGAAACGCGCCAGAACGTTTTAACGGTCACGAACCCCGCAGGTAATGAAGAATGATTTTTTTCCACTGACGTCACCATTAATTCTCCTCAATACATCTGAAGGCATGAAGCCAGAAAATCATGAACTCTAGTAACGTGATGACGTCATAAAGCAACAGTAACTTGTAATTATTCATTTTATTATTACCCTGTTATTCCTGTTGCAGCATTTGCCCGAGTTGTCCTCGAAATGTAAAAAATTCCCCTTCGCTCTGGTAATCCGGCCCGAGGCCGCCGGCTCGCCGTTGTTTGGACAGTTAGGGGGGCAACAAGGACCCTAATAGCCTCCATTAAGTCCGGCACGAGACGCAGTCCCAGTGATTTGGACAGACAGGCACCCGTCAGGATTTCCACTTGCACGCAGGGAGATCTTCTATGACGTGAAATTCATTCATTTCAGTAGCAGTATTGTACCCGAGTCCAGTCACATTCAGTCAGCAGTCATCTTTCCGTCTGTATCTACGAAACGGTTCACGCAAATAAAAAATACTGTTTAACTGTTAAAGTGGTAAGAATGTTGATAATGTAGAGAGAATATATTAATAAATGATGAAGAACAATATCAAAGAAAAACTTTATCCACACACATCACGTCATTGTTTCATATAAAAAGCGAATTTAGGTAAATTAATATAAGATTCGATATTTCTATGTTTAACATATACAGGCTTTTACGTTGTTCTCTGTGGTTTTAGGTTGTATATCATATCGTTTTAGTCAAGAAAGGTACAAAATTCCACTTAATATTAGATGTAAGTAGCTTTTAAAAGTTATTTCGCTCTCTCGGTTCAAACATTGTCACACGGCAGAAAATTCAGTAAAAGCCACATTATGACAAAGCTGCATAGATAATTTTAAAATGGTAAAATTTGGAGACTGATAATGAATATTTATATATTCGCTGTGTTTAGACAGACTGAATTTGGAAGAAGACATTACAGGATTTTTATTATGTGGCTGTGCTTGTTTGTCTGCCGTGGGTCGAGGGCGGAAAAACGGGAAAGGCAGTTGATAGCGACTGATTGCAAGTCGCTAAAAACGCCAATCAGCTTCGTGCAGGAATTTTAATTGCCCTGCTTATCGTCCCACGGGGTTTATTAATAAACTGCAGATAATGTCGCCGAGAGTCCCTGGCACACAACAGTGCGCGAGACCAGGAGTAAAATTACTACTAGTTTGAATAACTAGTCCAGTCGGCTTGGGACGCTTTATTATTCGGCTGGTTGTGACACTGAGACAGTGACATCGCGCGTCACGGCGCCTGCGAAGGGTTTAACCCTTCAAATCGAAATAGTCAAATTGTGAGATGTCAACAATCACAATATAAATAATCATCACCATGTTTTATTCTGATCTTGGGCGGCATTTCTACTTAGGAAGTTAAAATGTTGCTTTAAGTCGCTCCCACGCTGCATAATTAAGTCGGTTCAAATGTAGCAGTTTGGCTCCTGTGCACGACTGTCACACTGCAGCATGTTAGAGAGAGAGAGAGAGAGAGAGAGAGAGAGAGATAAAAGGGACTCCCCCTGCTTTCTTTCTCTCGAGGTGCCCCTGACTTCTCCTCCACTCATCCCGCCCAGTCGTGGTGACGTCACGAGGCCGGAGAGGGGCGTTCGAGTCCCACCACCGACAAACTCCTGCCGCAAAAGCCAGAGCGCGGCTGTCATCCTGCTCCACGCCGGTCACGCCTGTCGCGCCGCCAGCGATGAAGACGTCCGGCCTGTGACTCGATGAGCGGGGTGGCCGCTTTTTTGGACGCCGGCGGGCAGGAGGCGGGCATGATGCTGCCGAGCCCGCTCACCTCGACGCCCTTCTCGGTGAAGGACATCCTGAAGCTGGAACAGCAGCAGCACTTCCAGTCGCCCCCCTCCTGCATGCTGGCGGCTGGCGACAGTCCCCGCTTCTCGGACGGGGAGGACGGCATTGCGTACCTGAGCGCGCTCCACGCCGAGGCCAGCCTGTCCCCCGACATGTACGCGCCCTCAGCTCTGGGACACTTGGGCGACTCCAAGCTGGATGCCGATCTGGAGGACCGGGACGCTGGTGAGCTCTCCGCAGGGGTTCATGTCGGGGCGGGGGGCTTTCTTTGTGCTCAGCAAGCAAACAGTTTCTGGAAAAGAAATGAAATAAAATACACTTTTTAAAAGACTGTGATTTGTTCATGAGTTCATTTCATTTTGTGGAGAATCTTAAAATTATGAGGATTCTGAAATCCAGTCGGATTCTGTAACACGCAAAACAGCTTTTTAATCATTAGTATTCATTAGTGGTGGTGTTTTCGTACAGAGAGCTGTGGCGGGGTCTCCAAATCCCCGGAGCGGCCTCAGAAGCAGCGGACCAGGAGGAAACCACGCGTGCTCTTCTCCCAGGCCCAGGTCTTCGAGCTGGAGCGGCGCTTCAAGCAGCAGCGCTACCTGTCCGCCCCGGAGCGGGAGCACCTGGCTTCCACCCTCAAACTCACCTCCACCCAGGTCAAAATCTGGTTCCAGAATCGCCGTTACAAGTGCAAGCGGCAGCGGCAGGACAAGTCCCTGGAGATGGCGGGACACCCGCACCCGCCCCCGCCGCGGCGCGTCGCCGTGCCGGTGCTGGTGCGCGACGGGAAGCCGTGCATGGGCGGCGCGCAGGGCTACAGTGCGCCCTATGGCGGCTCCGGCCCCTACAACTACAACGGATACCCGGCCTACACCTACGCCGGCCCGGGATACAGCGGCGGCTACAGCTGCACCTACTCCAGCATCCCCGCCCTGCCGCCCGCCGCCGTGAACATGAACCTGGGCACCATCGGCGGCCAGGCGCAGGCGCACCAGGGCGCGGCGGTCGCGGCCTGCCAGGGATCCCTGCAGGGCATCCGGGCCTGGTAGCCCCCGTGGAGGGGTGTTGGTTAACGTGTAGCCTGTGTATTCGGATATCTGTGTGGGTTTTTTTGGGGGGTGGGGTGGGGCGAGTGGGTTAAAAAAAGGGCTACCTTTGATTACGGTGGTGTTTTTTGGTTTGGGGAGAAGTTTGACGCTTTAATGCCTGTGCATGGCGTCACCTGCGACGGTTTTTTTGTACATAAGATAACTAACAAAAAAGAAAAATAATCACGCGAGGAAAGGAACTGTTCCCGAGCCAGATCTCAATAAAACACACAGAAGGCATTTTTTAGAGGAAACCAACTGCGGAATATGTCGTTTTTTATTATCAAAATTATTGTTAATATTATTATTTTTATTATTATTTGAATGACAGCACACTATGACTCCATTTTGTTGAAACGAAATAAATCAGCGTAAAAACGGACACGTGGGTAGAACATCGAGAAATCGTTCATTTTTCTTGACATTTATAGAATAGTGTTGTGTCGTTTTTACAAGATGAATTGCAATCCACGAGCACCTTGATGTTGATACAAAAAAATATATATTTTGTTATTTTTGGACTGTATGAACAAGCTTCTCAATTAAAAAAAATCATGCGATGTGTGCAAAAGAAATGTCTTGAGCAGTTTATCCCAATTTTACGCAGATTTATTTAGATTTTCCTAAACATACGCAATCTGGCCGTCAGTCTGCAAATATGTACACAACCCAAAATAATCAATTTTTTTACAAACGGAATCCAAAAAAAAAAAAAAAAAATCCATCCATTCGTTTCACTAACTCATTTTCTTTTTTCCGTCTTTGTCAGCCTGAAACCGCCTCTCGGGAGGGCAGCACTCGGATGAATTGTGAAAGGAGGAAGTTATTCTGCGTTTGGAGGGGCCAGCGCCGGCCGGGCCGCGGAGCGGGAATAAAGGCCTTTATTGGATGCGTGGTAGGCAGTCCCGGCCACTCGGCAGAGACAAAGGCGCGCAGGAGCGGCGAGATTGACGTCCTAATATCGCGCGATTTGAAGGGGCCGAGGCGCGGGTCCCCCCCGAATAAAAACGTGTCCACTTTTGTTCGCTGGCGGTTTTGTTCCTGAGAAAAGGAAGGGCTGATTAGGCCTGGAGGAGGGGGCGAGACCCCGGCCGGGGGTCGGCGGTGTGAAAGTGGGGCTATTATTGCTACAAGTTGAACGTTTTTTTCCCCCTGGAGGGACGCGGTGGCACTAGAGAAGAAAGTGACCCTACAGACATTCAATAAACACGAGGCGTGAAACAATGGCAATTTAATGAAATAAAACTTCGCTTTTGCGAGCCTGATTGAACATTATTCCGTATGTTGCGTGCGCGCGCGCGTGTGAGTGTGTGTGTGTGTGTGTGTGTGTGTGTGACCCGCATACCGAGGAAACTGAAACGACCCAGACAAACCGCAGCACTACACACCACAACCCACAAAACCATTCAGGTCTACGCTTGTCCATATCACTTGTTTTATTCTAATTATTATTCTAGTTGAGGTCGTATGAGTAATATTATTGAGCTCACTTAAACGAACCCTGCATCAAAATGTCTGTGTGAATATCTTGAATTAAATTAGATGTATACATTCAAACCAGTGAAAACCACTGTTTATATAAGTTTTTTTTATTAACAGAACAAACGATGATCAAATATGAATTTACATGAAACAATTACATGGATGTGTGTGTTGTTCTCTATCCGACACCCAGTTCTTCTAGAAATATCAACATGGAATTGTTGCCATTTTCACCTTTTAATCCTTTTTCTGCGGGGAATTTATTTAGCACAGTGCCACATGTATTTGATTTATACATGGTTGCCTCTTGGCTGTATTGGGCTCTGCACCTCATGCCCGTCTTTACTCTCCCTATCACCAGCAGACGATCAGGCACACCTCCTCGGATTATTTGCCAAGATTAGCGTCTCTAAATAAATCCCGGTTGTTGGCAACAATTGAAGCCGCAGCGCATTAATCTCGCGAGACCCTCGGCCACTAATCTTGTGTTGCGGTAAAAACCAACAAGGAATCCCGCGACTAATCGCGATTAATTGGTGCGTAAACACGGTGTAGGCTTTCCCCCGGCACTGAGAATACCTGTTGTCGTGCTAAAAGCCGGACGCCTGATGTATGTAAATAGCGGCTGCGACAGCGTGGCGACGCCGATGCGTATCTGCGCCGGGTGTCCATTCCGCGTCCATCACTCTTCTTTAAAGGTTATTAGACACCGCGTTGTCTTATTATTTCTTATTACATATTTACATATTGCTTTTTCCTGTGATTATGCTGTTCTCGCCAAACAATAAGAAGAATAAGAAATCCTTATCAATGGGATTGGTGATAACTGAGTGAATGTGCGTGTTTTACAAAAGCAAAAAAAGGACCCGAGAGCGCGAGGTACAGTGTTTATTATTATTATTATCTGGAGCAGCATATGGAGACTTTATGGCAGAAGTTCACAAATGTCTGTGTTAGTTACACGCTGTATTGCTGCTTATTTCACGACCACTATGTTCCCGGATATTTCAAGGATGCACCCCCTTCGACTGTTAACATCTGTTACTTTGACAGAGCAGTAATTAACCCTTTGCACCGTTTTCATATATAATATTTTTCCATAATTATTTTGGAAATCGGTGACCAGGACCCAGCAGAATGACTCTCAGACTCACATTTTCAATTCCGTAAGACCTAAACCTAAATTATCTAAACCCTGCAGAATTCTCGAAAGCTCGCTACATACTGACTGAGTGTGTAACATGAGTGTTTCCGATAAGATTTGTGGTGGACACGGTGGTGAAATGAAGACAAGATTTAAGGTGAAGGAGATTGATTGATTGATTTCTCAGCCCTTCCCCATTTTCAGCGGAATATCGCGGTGTTTTGACAGATCAGCATACCGATCAGCATGGCATACCCGTGGCTAATGCGCATGCACCGAGTCTATCATGTGGCCGAATAAAGGCAAGAAATTGTACATGATGTAGGTTTAGGGCTTGGCTCTACCGGTATGCTACTCTGACAAAGTATGCTGATCTGTCAGAACACCGGCCCACACCTCTATTCCTCACCCGGACACCCGGACACCCGGACAAGCCTAAACAGCAATGCTAACCCCGCATTCCAGCGCACTTCCTTCACATTTATGGTCCATTAGAATAAAGCAAAAGAAAAGCCTTGCTGAGATGAAGACGTGGACTTTTCACAACATCGATTTGAATTTCCGACGCTTTCATTTCAGCGACGCAAGGGACCTTCTCTCCTTCATTTTGTGCGGCTGGCGGTAGTTTGTAGACTATCCCTTGTTGACTAGCGAATATTTCCTTCTGACAACGTGGATGGGGACAGATGCTGTCCTTTTGCCGTCGCAGCCGCGCTCGACCCAGTAGCTGCAATCTCGTCTCAAAATTATTTGGTGAGGGCGATTCAATAATTGCTGGATATTGGTGGCGAAGACGCGCGCGCGAAGTCTCACGACATTAAAAAGATGTACTATTATTAACAACCAAACACGATCAAACATGTAGAATTACAGAGTTACAGTCAACCTATTAATCGGATTTATTAAGATACCAAACTGATGGTTGATGAGGAGGAAGGGGAAGCCACCACAACACGGCGGAAAAAAATCAGCAGTGGGACAAAAGACAGACACATTCATCAACTACGGACATCTAAATATTTCTCTTCTGGGATTTACAGAAAAACCATTAACACAAATCCCAAGTATTCTGGGCAAGTTTGGCCCATGCTAAGCAATGCCTGATTTATTTACTTTAATAACAAAACGAACAATAAAAAATTGTTTAACATATAAAATAAAAAGGTTTTGTTTTGAGGCTGTTGTCCCGACAACTCCTCAACATCCTGTCTCACAGTCACCAAGACAACAAACAGCAGAGTTGAGGGCCATGCTGATAGATTTTATACACTCATCTAGAAACACTAATACACTATACACTCAGCTAGATACACTGTGATAGATTTTACACTACACTACTATGTTTACATAGTGTGAAAATGACCGCGCAGCATATGATGACACTACGAAATGTGTCCTCTGCTTTTAACCATCAGGTTAAATCAGGTACTGCCCATTGCTTAGTGAGCAGTAGGCAGCCATGACAGGCACAGTGTGTGGGGAGCAGTGTGTGGAGAGGATACCTTCATTAGGGGGACCTCAGTGGCACCTTGGCGGATCGGGAATCGACCACCACCACCACCATTAATGCAATTTAATGCCATTAAATGTCCATTAAAATATTCTTGTATTGGAATTCCCTGGAATATCTTAAGAAATGAATATGAGTATTCTATCCAAATAGAATAGTGACAACCTCACAGTATTAAAATGTAAAAGTGAATGTTTACAATTTCCAAATGGTTATAATACTTTTCTCCATCTAGTGGTAAATAATGGATCTTTAAACAAATTATGATTAATCAATTCAAAATCACAGATTAATTACGATATGATACATCAGTAATCAGTAATGGATCTATCTATCAATCTATCTAGCAGAAAACTAGAGCACAATTTTTTATGCTGCTGGTGGTGCTGTTTGAAGAATGCATATTTATAACTGACAGCGCAGTCATCTTATGTTCATGACAGAAGGTAAACATTTTTGAAGTATTCACTCCCTCGCAGTTTTCTTTATATTCATTAGATATATATATTTTTAATTTTCTGGATAACATTTTATTACTTTGACAACAGTAATCTCTGTGAAGCATACTGTTGATATTAATTTTGCCCATTGGGAAATAAAATTAAATGGAAATGAAAAAAGGATGAAGTTGATGGGGCTTAATAGCTTGTAAAAGAAGTCTATAACCCACTTGGGCAAAGTTAACACAACAACACAAGCCATCGTGACCTCAAGGACCCCTCTGAAAGTTGTGACTCTGACTAATCAAAGCATGGACACACGCCACACAGACAAAGGCAGACCTTCCATCCTGGGACCTTACTTAAAGACATCTCACATATCAGAGGAGCTGGCTGTGAAGGGGAAGGGGCGGTGCACATGTGCTGGAAATTGAGTGCAACAGGAAGTGGCTTTCATGTGTAAGAAGTATATTCTTTAGTCATACCAATCAGTTGATTTTCTGTAAAGTACAGCTTTAGTACATTTTCAATTTGTTTTTGCAACACTGATTCCTGACACGCTTTATTGGCTGGTGCCCCATCCCTACCTGAGCCCAACTTCCTGGGAGGGGCTCTGGCACTCATGTCCTTGTTATGGATCAAGTGGTTATGGATAGGCTGTGATTATTTTCAAGAATGTTTGACAGTGCCGGTCCCAAGCCCATAACAGGAGCTGGAGATGAAAGGAGATGACAATGGTGGCACTGTTATACTTGGTTAAAACAAATACTAATAAAAGGCTACATGGACAAGAATTAACATCACCTTGCAGTCAACAACTTAACATAAAGCCTTTAAAGGTGTGATTTGTTAGAACCAGTAAAGTATCACAAGCAGGGATGGCCAAGCATATCGTAAGAAACAAAGAAATACAAAATTCACACTTCTGTTGAACAACCTAGTAAAATCACAAATGTAAAGAAAGTAAATAGTCTCCAGGCATTTCTTATCAAAAAAACAAGGCCATGTTTACATGACCATAAAAAATAGAATGGTTGTGTAGTGCTTATGCAACTGGAAGGTTTTTTTCTTGTTTAGATTGGCAATGAGCAGTTCCCACATAGTCACACAGGATTGGTTGGATGCTTGTTGCCTGCCCATTGGGTACACCATCTGGAAAGCATGGCTCAGAACACACATGTGGCACAAGTTTTTGAAAAGAAAGTACAATGTGCCATGCAGTCATAACTACAAAGTACAAAGCACACGGGACACGGCTGCGGCTTCACTGGGAGTTCACAGTAAATATGTGGCAATGAGAGACTCATATCAGATGACGTCCTCATTTCCTGACCAAAGGCACTGGCGTTCAGCGACTCTGGACATTACCACACCTCACAGGACGTTCATGGCCACAGCTGGTCAACTGACTGAAGTGGATCTGTCCAGACCTGAGTCACCCAGAACAGTTGACACCACATATGTTCCAACAGGTGCATCTGCTCATTTCCTCGATCCACCCCAGAAGAAGAAAATCCACCCCACCAGAAGATACTGAGGTGACTTTGTCTGGTCTGTGAGGTCCCCCTGGTGCCAAAACTAAGAACTTCACACAGAGTGTGGGAGGGATCATAAATCACAGTGAGAGTGAACCTGGAAAATGTACTTTGCACCAGAAAAAAGAAGTAAAAAAGAAGATGAACTGGTGCGATGCAATGTAAGGTGACATTAAGTAATTTAAAGTTTGCATATATTTCTCCAAGAAGTGGATAATCTGATTTATTACTGTAGAGCTGTCTGTCTGTAAATATGGTGAGCAGTGGTTTATGTTGAATGCATGGAGTGTTATGAGGCTGCCAGAGCTGGGCCATGACAGAATTAGTTGGCTTGAGAACGGTAAAAAGATGAGCTGGATTGCAGTTTGCCGGAAGAAGCAGGGGTACATATGTACTAGCTCTAATGAGAAGCAAATAATGAACATTGATGTTTTAATCCAATTTTTAGCAAAAAGGAACCCCAACTGTTTAAATGACTTTCACTCTTCTGGTCCTGGTATGTGATCAGCCTGGTTGGTCACCATAATCAGTCATACAGTTGAACTGTGAAGCGGACCCCTTCTGTACACTGTCCGTTATATTTATTCAACTGTGGTCTGCACAATAAAATATTTATTACAGGCACCTTCATCTTAATCCCACAATAACTACACTTTGTGGAGTTACGTAATTCCACGTTTCTAATCACAGCTGGAGAGCTGTAGTTCACAAAACATAAACTAATAACGAGTTCAATAGTGTTCGTGCATGCGTATTATGTGATCGTCATATGTAAACGCTCAGTAAACTGCGCTTGCGCAAGACAGTCAGACGTTCTACCAGAAGTCAGTGCGTGAATCATGGTGAACGGTGTGCGCACGCGCACGTGTGAGTTCACGGCTCGGTCACGAGTCACTAATCGGCTGCGGTTGTGTCATGTACAATTTGTTACAGTACAAATAGTAGCACTGATTTTGAAACCCAGTCCGCAAACAGCGTTGAGGACAAAACTGCGCCCAGTAATAATTCAAGAATGTATCGGCGCGGTTAAATGTTTTTTTACGTCATTAGTTAAAGAACACCCATACTGGCTAATAGTTGTGGAATTTCAACGTTTCAACTGTTGCGCACGCGTCCAACTTTTAACGCTAGCAACTGTCGGCAGAACACCGGAAGTGTCGTCACACAGTGGCTTTAACCTGGTTACATTTGTTTCCACCGTCGGTAGCCTCTTTCGTAAAAATCGAATTTTGCTGATTCAATAAACGACTATGGAAATATGTGATGTACCATGCTAATCCGGACAAGACTGGCGGTTGGTTACTCTAAACCTTTATGAAAAGAGTCTGTTTGTGTCTATATTTCACGGCTTCCGGAAATTCAGGCTGTTAGTTTATCCAGATAAAATGAACCTTACATGACTAACGTCAGGAAATTAGTTTTCGGATGGCAAAGCACGGTTAATAGCAACCACAAGCATTGCGTTCTGTGTATCTGTTTCTGTAAAACAGTCTGTAACGACATTAGGCTCGGATGTCATTTATTAGGTTTTTACAGGGCTTGTGTGGGTTACAGCCCCTGTGACGTTCTCTCTCTGTCCAGGCTTCTGACGTGGATCAGAGCACATGGGAACGCGTCTGCTGTCATGAGTTGTAGGTGACAGTCCCCACGGTGCCGCTCGCATATGGCGCGGTAACTCTCACCTCCGTTTCACAGCAGCGTGACTACTGTCTACACAACTATAATATTTACGCATGTTTTTTTTTTCCATGTAGGATCAATTTCTCATGTCTGCTTCCAGCCTCATGGCACTTCAGTGTGTCAGTGTTGTCTCTGGGGTGTCTGTGTCGGCAGAGGGCTTTTCCACTGCTGTTTGTCACCTGCTGTGTGTTGCTCCTGTTGGGTCTCTATCAGTTGGAGTTATGGCACCCCTCACACCAAGGTGTTCGTGCCAACAAGTATGTACCGCATGGAGTGCGAACGCCCCTAAACAAGGCCTTTTTTTTTTTTACAAAATGCTTTCCATTTGTGTCCAAATCCAAGATACCTCTCATTGATGGAGACGATGGAAGCCACAGATGTTTCGAACCCGGCACTGAACTATGCAATAGTGGTTGACTGCGGCAGCAGTGGCTCTCGGGTGTTTGTGTACTACTGGCCTCCGCACAATGGGAACCCCCACACACTGCTGGACATTAGACAGATGAGGGACCATGACCGCGCCCCTGTTGTAAAGAAGATCAAACCAGGTAGGTTTTAAGGATTATGCAGGATTAGATAAGTATACAGCCTATGATAGAAACTTGTGCCCCAAGAACAACAGTGTCCCAGAGTGAACAGTCACCTGGAAAGTATGGACAGAAGACTCTGTGTGATTTTTGGACAAATTTCTGAAATGGCGCACATCTTTCAAGCTGTTTCAAGGTTGCTGGTTCGAATACTGATCCGCCAAGGTACCTCTGAGGTGCCACTGAGCAAAGCACCATTCTCAAAACACACTGCTCCCCGCTGCTCACCAAGGGTGATGTTAAAAGCAGAGGACACATTTCATTATCACTGTGTGCTGTGCTGCAGTGTATCACAATGACAATCACTTTCACTTTCCTGCTCATAAGGATAAGCAGCAACTCTACAATGTTAAGACTCCAAAGAACTAGAAAACTATGTGACTTAAAGGTCTACCATCACAGTGCACCATCGCAAGCTTTTATTCATTATCGGTTGTTTTAAATTTTTTTTTTTATTTGAAATTCATTTGTAATTTGTTTTACAACATGTCTTCCATGAGAATTGGGCCTGCTAAAAGCTGACACTCACACAAAGGAGTGATGTACCTGGTCCAGTAGGTGTGGTTGAACCTATACCAAGTTCTATTTTAATATGCTTTGCTTTGATTACTGCTTTGCACACTCTCTTGATGAGGTTCAAGAGGTCATCACCTGAAATGGTTTTCACTTCACAGGTGTGCCTTATCAGGGTTAATTAGAGGAATATCTTGCTTTATCAATGGGGTTGGGACCATCAGTTGTGTTGTGCAGAGGTCAGGTTACTACACAGCCGACAGCCCTATTGGACAACTGTTAAAATTCATATTATGGCAAGAACCAATCAGCTAACTAAAGAAAAACGACTCACCATCATTATTTAAAGAAATGAAGGTCAGTCCGGATAATTGCAAAAACTTTAATTGTGTCCCCAAGTGGAGTCGCAAAAACCATAAAGCGCTACAACGAAACTGGCACACATGAGTAACCTCTGCTTCTGAAGACAAGTCATCAGAGTCACCAGCCTCAGAAATCGCAAGTGATCAGCAGCTGAGATCAGAGACCAGATAAATGCCACACAGAGGTCTAGCAGCAGACCCATCTGTAGAACAACTGTTAAGGGGAGACTGCACAAATCAGGCCATCATGGTCAAATAGCTGCCAGGAAACCACTGCTAAGGAGAGGCAACAAGCAGAAGCACAAGGAATGGACATTAGACAAGTGGAAATCTGTGCTTTAGTCTGATGAGTCCAAATCTGTGGGTCCATCCGCCATGTCTTTGTGATATGTAGAAAAGGCGAACGGATGGATTCCACATGGAGCATAGAGGAGGAGGTATGATGGTGTGGGGGTGTTTTGCTGGTGACACTGTTGGGGATTTATTAAAAATTTAAGGCACACTGAACCAGCATGGCATCCTGCAGTGACATGCCATCCCATCCGGTTTGCGTTTAGTTGGTCGATCATTTATTTTTCAACAGAACAATGACCCCAAACACACCTCCAGGCTCTGTAAGGTCTATTTGACCAAGAAGGAGAGTGATTGAGTGCTGCGGCAGATGACCTGGCCTCCACAGTCACCAGACCTGAACCCAATTGAGATGGTTTGGGGTAGGGGTGCACTTTTTTGGAAAACGAGTATGAGTGCTTGCATTTCAGTACTTGGCGATACAGAGTACTTAAAAACATGATTTAAATTGACAGATTTAGTCATATAATTTAACAAAAAAAAAAAAAACAAGGGACTAGTTTGGAATGAAGAACATTTATTTTATTATTTATTCAAGAACATTGAGGAATCCCACATTATCTACCTCCGAGAGTGGATGGTCACTCAACGCAATGTACTCGATAATTGCCTGTGTTATTTTCATAGCATATGGATTGTCTCTGGACATTTTCTCTCGTCTTTCAAGAGTTTGCTGCAGCGTGGGTTGTGTTGTCCAAGATGGCGCCGGTGAGGTCGGCTGCCGTCGCGACTGCTCCGACCCCGTTTAGCTTGTTTTTGTCTTTTAAACTTGTTTTCAATAACCTTTCACCGGAAAATCCACCACCATTGAGCGCATTAAGTACAGTAGAGACACTCTTGTTTCTATTAGCATACAATGCGCTTACAATACGAAGATACCGAGACATGGCTGAACCCAGTGGTGCCGGACCACGTCATCTAGCCGGCAGAGTTCTTCTCGGTTCACCGAGACACGGGGAGGCGGCGTGTGCTTGATGGTAAACTAAGAACAATAACGGATTATAAAGCACCAACATCCGGTATGACGAACGCAGACGTGTCTATGGCAGACAAGCTGAACACCTTCTATGCTCGCTTCGAGGCTGCAGCTAAAGACGCTAGCGATGCTACGGATCCAACAGCTGCAGACAGGAAGCCTCTGCTAGCACCGAGAACGTGTTCATCATCACCGAGCATGACGTGAGGAGAGCCTTCAAGAGAGTGAACACCAGGAAGGTAGCAGGTCCAGATGGCATCTCGGGGAGAATCCTTAGAGCCTGCACAGACCAGCTAGCACCGGTGTTCACAGAGATATTCAACCTCTCTCAATCTCAGTCGGTGATCCCCACATGCTTCAAGGAATCCATCATTGTTCCAGTCCCGAAGAAACCCCATCCTGCTTCCCTCAAGGACTACCTTAACCTACTTAATTTAACCGTAGCCTTAACCTCAGTAGTGATGAAGATCTTTGAACGGCTGGTCAGACTTTTCTTCATTACCGGCCACACTCGACCCTCTGCAGTTTGCCTACTGTCCCAATTGATCCACAGATGACGCCATCTCTCTCGTAAACTACAGTTTAGCATTTAACATGATAATCCCTTCCACACTCACCACCAAGCTTGAGCACCTGGGACTTAGCTCATATGTCTGTCAGTGGATCTCCAACTTCCTAACTGGGAGACCACAGGCAGTAAGGATGGGTGGACATGTCTCAGCCACCATCATTCTCAGCACTGGAGCCCCTCAGGGCTGTGTTTTGAGCCCCCTGCTGTACTCTCTGTACACCCACGACTGTACAGCCACTACAAACTCCCACCACCATCATCACATTTGCTGACGACACCATCGTAATGGGCCTGATCTTCGACAACGACAAGACTGCCTACCTGGAGAAGATTGAAAATCTGGTGAACTCGTGCCAGAGGAACAATTTCCACCTGAAAGTCAGCAAGACAAAGGAGTTAATAATGGACTTTAGTACCAAGCAGGAGAAGACCTACCAGACCCCTGACATCAACAGGAGCCCAGTGGAGAGAGTGGACAGCTTCCGTTACCTCGGTGTTCACATCACGCAGGACATGGTCCTGTCACATCAACACCATGGTGAAAAAGGCCCGGCAGCGTCTCTACCACCTCAGATGCCTGAGAGACTGCTCTCCAAGGTGCTCAGGAACCTCTACTCCTGCACCATAGAGAGCATCCTGATCGGAAACATCTCAACCTGGTTTGTGAACAGCACCTTGCAAGACAGGCGAGCCCTACAGAGGGCGGTTCGATCAGCTGAACGCTCCATCTGTACCAAGCTCCCTGACCTTCAATCAACCGATAGCAAGCTGTGCTGGACCAGGGCCAGGAAGATTGTGAAGGACCTCAGCCATCCCAACAATGGACTGTTCTCTTTGCTGCGATCAGGGAAGCACTTCCACTCCACACAGAGAGAATGAGAAAGAGCTTCTTCTCTCAACAATATCAACAATAACAACACTTCATAGTGCTGGAGTGTATTGGAGTTCTTTCACTTTCACTCTCAATCACTTCTGGACTAAATTTCCCTAGAAATCCTTTTAATTAATTTTTTTACTGTTTTACCTTGAACATTTACCTTATACTTTTGTCGCTTTATACCTTGACTCCACCTATTTGAATTTTGTATAGAAAAATATGGTGTTGGCTCAGACTTCTACAAGAACCACAGATAACACTACCTTAGATAACCGACTGGGCACTTAAATATCTTCTTTTCAATCTTATCCAATTTTCTTTACTTTGTTTATTGGAATTAGAGCATAAGCAATAACAATATTCTCAAAAGGTTACAAAAGAAAACAGCTCAAACAATCCCCAATATAGACCACAATACAAAAAAACCCCTCCAAAACAAATAAATAAATAAAAAACAAAACCATAGGAAAAAAGATATTACAGATATTACACCAAAAAAAAGAGCCTACAATGCCCCCACAATCAACCTATACAAAAATGAATTAATTAAAAAACACCACTGCAGAGCTCCACCAAGACATGAACTGTATCACCTAGGAACAGAAGGGAAATTCTTATTCTTAACCAGATCAAGAAAAGGACCCCATATCTTTTTAAATGTCTTTTAAAGGAACCCCTAAGTGAAAGTCTTATCCTTTCCAGTTTAACGAAATAAAGAATATCTCGTATCCAGTGAATTTGGCTGGGAGGTTTAGAGGATTTCCAGTTCGTCCTAAATATTCTTCTTTCCAGTAAGGTAGAAAAAGCCAGCACGTCCCTTTGGTGAGCAGACAATAAAGCAGGTGAGGAGAAAAACCCAAACAATGCCCCAAGTGGGTTGGGCTCTATTCTTTTCCCCACAAATTCTAACATCATGTCAAATATTTCAGTCCAGTACTGATGTAAAGAAGGGCAAAGTCAGAACATATGAATAATATTGGCAGAGGACTGCTGACATCGGTCACACAATGGACTGACACCCTCATAGATTTGTGACAACCGCACTTTAGTGTAATATGAATGGTGTAAGATTTTAAACTGTATGAGGCCAAGTCTAGCGCAAATAGATGATCCATGAACTCACAGCAGAACCTCCTCCCAAATCTCATCAGGAAATTCCTGTCCCAAATCTTATCCATTTTATCTTAACCATTTTGGTGTCCACAAGGTTAGCGTGTTTAAAATGCAAATTTATGTTATGCTGAATTATTAATTTATTGTGATCCGCCCAGATGGTACACAGCATCTTGTATATCAGCTCTGTTTTTACATTTTCAGTGAACATCACATTATGTACAGTATTACAATATATCATATCGTATCGAGAGATCCTTGCCAATACACACCCCTAATTGCGAATGACATTTAGGGTATTTTTCACATGGCTAACATATTTTGAATTGGTCTCTTCAGGCATCTCCACCTTGGCCCAGACCCCTAATAAAGCCAGCGATTACCTGCAGCCTTTGCTGAGCTTTGCTGCTGCTCATATTCCAAAGCAAAAACACAAGGAAACAACTCTGTACATCCTCTGCACTGCTGGAATGAGGCTGCTCTCTGACAAGTAAGCAAGGTCCATGTAGACAAAGATGGGTGGAATTCGTCCGGGAGCATTACAGGCGATGTGATATATGGAATGGTCTTCCTATAACAAAACCGAAGACTCCTTTAAACCAGGACAGACTGACATGTCTACATTCGCACATTTTATTCTCCAAAAGCAGTACAGACTTATCATGAATCTGTCCCAAAAGCTCTGCCTCTCTGTCACCTTCTCTCCACCTCCCATGTTGAATGTAATTTCTTCTTATTTCATTAGACAACAGGCTGCCATTCTTGAGGACCTTGTGACAGACATACCTGCGGAGTTTGACTTCCTCTTCTCCAGCTCCCAGGCAGAGGTGATCTCTGGAAAGCAAGAAGGTGAGAAACCTCAGATGTTCTTGCTTGACTGGTGCTTCGTTGGTTTTTGCTGTGTCTGGGTGACTTCTAACACTTCTTTTGTTAGGTGTATATGCATGGATTGGCATTAATTTTGTGCTTGGCCGTTTTGACCATGCTGAAGAGGGTGAGTTTTGTTCTCTTCCTGTGTGTATGTACCACTTGCTGTGCCTTATTTGTGTTTATGCTTACAGAGCTCTTGTGAATTGTGCAACCAAAAACAAGAATGAGTACTTCTGTTTTCTGATTTAATGAATGTATGACTATTATTTGTTCAGGAGAATATGGTATTGTTGAAGTGACCACAGGATCACAAAACCATGAGCCAACCAGTCGTCGACGTACTGTGGGAATCATAGATATGGGTGGAGCTTCACTCCAGATAGCCTATGAGGTGCCTGGTGCAGTGGTCTTCAGCTCACCCGAACAGGTAACATTCTGTTTTCCAGTTCCAAATCCATTAAAATGAGTTAATGCTTGACTTGAGAGGGTGCTAAAGAGAATAGTGGAGATGGTGAAGGACACTGAGGACACCTTGTCTCACCCTGCACAGGAGGAGGCAGCCAAGAGCCTGCTGGCTGAAATTAACCTGGGCTGTGACTTGGAACACACAAGGCATGTCTACCGTATTTATGTGACAACCTTCTTGGGCTTTGGTGGCAACATGGCGCGTCAGCGGTACGAGGACGACCTTGTCAACATGACCCTGATCAAGAGCAGGTGGTGTATTCAAGTGTTTCAATGTGTTTCCTATAATCCCAAATTTAACATAGATTTCACAACCATGTGGGCTGCAAGAGGTTTTAGATTTCAAATAGCCCACAGCCTAAGTAAATGCTTTCACTTTTTGGGGTGGGTAATACAATGGTCTTATTTTGAGATTTAAATGTCAGCTTCTCTGAGGAATTGTTCATATTTATTGACATGTAAAGCAACTCAAAATATCATTTTCCTGGAATTAAAACTATCCTGAGACCTGGTAATGCTTTTAGGCACTACGGTAGTTGCAGCTATCTTGGTATTCTCAAAATAGGCCAGAATGTGCCCGTAGGCATGAGTCGAATAATAACATTTTTATCATGCTGGGATCATTTGAGTCATCTCAAAAATGAGAAAATCCTCACACCCTTGAAAACTATCCCTGATATAGAAATGTATTAATTTTAACAAAAACTATGTTTCCCATGTTTTAGATTCGATTAATGGGAATAAAAGAACATAATGAATTAAGTCCTAATTAACTGAGCTACAAACCTGACATGACGCAGAGGCCAGTCATTCACCAAGATGTGAAATATATTATAACCAAATGAGGTGATTGTTGACCTTCGTAAGCCAGAGATTGCTGCTTAAAAATAGCTACATGTTAGGAGATGAAAGGAAGCAGACTCATAACTGGAAGGTCATACAGATGTCCCCTTGAGCAAGGTACTGTTCCCACACATTGCTCCCTGGGCACTGTTGGTGGGTGCTCACAACAGGGTGACATTTCATGTGTGATGCTGTGTATCACAATGACAAATCACTTTCAACAAGAATTTGTGAAATTCTACAAAACATTTCAGTTATATACTCTCCAAAAATACTACAATTCTCTTGTGAGGGTTGAAATGTGCCCAGAAATTCTCCTGTAGGAACCTATGAGCCATAAGTTGAAGCTACTGAACTAAATGGGGTGAAGACTGTACACACATTTGCTAGTCTATGATCTCCACTTTGACAGGTCCACTGGGGCACAGACTGGGATGCAGGAGTCCTCGCCGCACCTGGACCCCTGCTTCCCACGGGGTCTCTCTGACATCGTGGAGCGGGATGGCCAGAAGGTGCACATCCGTGGCCTGGGTGACTGGGCACAGTGTCAGGAGTTGGTGCGCCCATTCCTCGGACTCTCAAATGGCACAATGTCCTTCAATGGCAAATACCAGGCTCCCATTGATTTTGGCAACAGCGAGTTCTATGGGTTCTCGGAGCTCTACTACTGCACCGAGGATGTGTTGCGCATTGGTGGCCAGTATAACAGCTCCAAGTACTCCAAATCTGCTATGGTAATGAGCTCCTGGGGATCAAGTTAATTCAAAGCTGAGGTTCTGGAGTTTTTATGCAGTCCATGTACCTTGTCTTTGTCTGTGGTTTAGGATTACTGCTCCACCAACTGGAACACACTGAAACAGCGTCTGGACAGCAAGCTCTTTTCCATACAGGCAGACTTGAGTAGACTGAAGTATGTACTGTTCTTTTAACAAAATACTTAACACAATGGGCACTGTTTTCAAACTTGCGCTAAGAGCAGTGTTATGGTTTTCGTAAGTGCAAGGACATTCTCAGGACTTAAACTGATAAAACAAGAAGAAACATGATGCTTTTGCCTTTGGCTTATTGACTGGTTTAAATTCACCCACTGTCTAAGAGCAGGAACAGTGAGGACATAGCAGGACGCTCACCCACACACTCACATGACCCACGCTTAACAAGCCCTGTGCTCAGTGCTAGTTTAAAAATGGTGCATAATAACTGAATCATGCGGTTAACTAATGCCCTGTCGAATTGTTTGATCTTCCTAGGTACCAGTGTTTCAAATCAGCCTGGATGTATGAAGTTCTCCACTCAGGGTTCAAGTTTCCCAAAGACTATTCCAACCTTAGAACAGCTCAGCTGGTTTACAACAAGGAAGTGCAGTGGACGCTTGGAGCCATCCTCTTCAAAACTCGTTTCCTTCCTCTCAGGTCTGTTTGAAATTGTGTGAACGGTTTGAAGGTGATGTATAATAGCTGAATGCAGACATCTTCTGCTGTAAACCACAGGGACCTGCAGCAGGAATCGTTCCGCCAGTCACACACCAACTGGCTGCGGACCTCCTTCGTGTACAACCACTACCTGTTATTCGCCTGCATCCTGGTGGTTCTGCTCGCCATCCTGCTGTACATCCTCCGGCTGCGGCGCATCCACCAGCGCGAGCAGAGGCAGGCTGACGCCCTCGATTTGCTGTGGACAGAGGAGGGGGAAGCTCTGCTTGCGTAAAGAGGAGGACAGTACCGCTCTCCATGTTAATCAGAATTGAAAGAAGTATTAATACTTTTTTAATTGAAGACTTGAATCATTTGCTTTTGCTGGATGATATAATGGCATTCTAGTGACTGAGGGTATACCCTGTGTCACACTACTATTTATTTTGTTTAATTAAATGTTGTTAGTGTTCAGTCACTAAACATGAGGCCAATTTTGGGAGAACTTTTTTTTTTTTTTTTTTTTACAGTGAATATAGAGCTTTCAAAAAATTTCTATTTTAGATATGTCTGGGACATTTTTAGTCCTGTAATGGCAAAAGTGACGTGAACGTTGAGTGGTACATGCCTTACAGTCACCTACCAAGTGCATGGAAAGCCATCTTAAAGCTGGGTATTGTGCAATGTAAAAAGATCCCGACTATACATTTGTGAAGGTAAAAAAAAAAAAAAAAAAGTTTTAGCCAATCAATTAAATGAATTGAGTAAATATTTTAAACATTCAATGGTGGTGTCAAACATGAATACTTGATATTTTTAAAAAATATACTTTAATACAACAGCTGCATATAAATATTCAAATTACATTATACTCACACAGGAAAAAAAAAAACAAAAATTAGGCGTCTATTGGTACGGCACTTATATTTCTTTTACTTTTGTACTATAACAGACAATAGGAGTTGTACATGGAAATATTAAAACACTGCCAGACCTAAAACAAAGAGCAGGTTATGAAACCGAAGTCAGCTGTACATGTGAAGTAGAACGCTGGGAAGTGCTCCTGTATGGTGGTCAATTTCACAGATTTTATGAATTTCTAGAAAATGTATTTGTTTTCTAAAATGGAAACATTTGAAATGTAATCGTAGGACGAGATGGACACTAAACAGCTTGTGATAACAGACCCCAGAGAAGAGTGCCCAGACCCAAAATTACTTGTTCTAGACTATTTGAAAGTGAATCACTGATTATTGAAGGGACAATGGGAATCAACGGGTCATGGGACTCCCACAAGTGTAGCCTTACAGACTCCAGCTTTTTACTGTCACACCCAGGTTCACAAAGTCAGCTCAAGCTGATGGAATGAAAGGTTTTTTTTTTTACCTTCTGAGAGACTTAGAAATTAGGAAAAAAAAAAGTATACAGTCTAATATAAACGAGTAAACAATGCAGTGTGATTCTCCCCTCATGCTCAGAGTTCTAAAGCCTTCTACTAATTCAGAGCCCAAGTCTCATGAGTGCGGATGAAGAAGAGACCTTCGCTTGGTACGATACCAAGACACAACTTGTGAACGAGGCTTTAAAAGACCTCGACCTGCATAATCACATGCAAACATTAACCAGTGGCGACTGGCAATGGGATTGTGTGACTGCACTGGCACATAAAATGATTCAGATAAAAAGTACGAAAGAAAGAGCGATGAGCACACTGACCCTCTTCCACTAACCCTCAGCGGAAAGTCGTTTGTCAGTTTAAAGATCAAATTTTGGTGGTGTGCGTTACATGTAACACTAGTACAGCACGCTTGGTCTCAGACTGGGAATCTTCGGATAGTATCCGCAGTCCTGCATTACACCAGTGGACGAATGTCTTTGGCATCATATTCTGTCAGGTGCAGAAGTGTCTACAGTATAATTTCTAGAAGTTTCAGCTCTGGACCATTTCAGAAGATGAATGGTATTGCTTAACACGGCCATTTAACTTTTTTCAAATGTGCATGACAGGGTTTTAAAGCAGATCTTACTGGCTCCCTGTTGCAAAGAAAGGCTGTTACTTCATAGAGACATGCTCTTTAAAGTAGGGCTGCACGATATTGGGAAAATATGCGATATTGTTGAATTTTGGAATAATGATATTTCTTTCTAATGATCTAACATCTCCCTAGAGAAAGGCTTTTAAAATTTATTATTTTTGAATGATCATTACATATATAAATTTTTTTAAATAGCTAATAATAATAAACATGTAATATATATTCATCTGATCTAATTAAATCTAATTCAGGCTAAAAAGAAACAATATGTCAAGGAAGTTGCAAATATTTAGACTTCAAAACATTATGAATGACTTAAAACCCTCAGCTGATATTCTGATTTCTGGTTTGCTGTTACCATAGACACACACACACACACACACACACACACACACACACACACACACACACACACATATATATATATATATATATATATATATATTATTAAACAAAAATTAAATAAGAAAATACTATTAAACAAAGTGTACAGGCCTCAAATAAATTGGTATGTAGTGGAAACACTAACATATTGTCAACATTCACATAAATAAAAATTTATATTAACATGTAATTATTACATGGCCTGGTCTCGGTAATAGCATTATATCACCTACTTGGGAGGTGGGTATAAAGATTGGTCAAATTTGGACACACAAATGCTTGGCACATAAATTAATGCTGCGTCCGAAATCGCATAATACTTGAGTAGGTACTACATTTGAATGTAGAGCCGTTTGCCGCCATGTTTTGAATATGACGCCGCCTCTCCCGCTGCCTTATGTGAAGAGTCCATCGAATGCCTACTACAGAATTCGGCTGTAAGTAGTGGGTCATCCGGGTACATCCGGTCTACTGTTTTTCAAATACTATGAATTCACCGCTGGCACTTACTGTTATTCCAAAACCCTGATTAAGCCGATTTCTCCTTTCCTGACCTCACGGTCATAATAGTATATAGTAATTGGGACGCAGCATAAATTTCATTTATCGCAACTCTTTGCGATACAGATATCGCGTATACTATACTTTTTCGATATATCGTGCAGCCCTTCTTTAAAGCGCCATATGTACTTGCTTTGTGTATTTTAACAGTGGACAGCCTCGGCAGCTTCGGGCTTTAGGCACTTTGAAAATGCGTGACTGCAAGGCCCACATCCCAACATTGGGCTACAGCACTGTGTCTGAGCAATACCCGGCCAAACACTGAGGACCTCAGCAGCATCTTCAGCTTCAGAATATAATAAAGAAAAGAGGCTTTTGGGTTTTCCCAACCAAAGTGCAAGATAAGACCAAAATCACTTGTGCAGACAAACCAGCAATTTGTAGCGCTTGATGAAAGCATTTCCTTTAGATCCACAGTGTTTGTCGGGGTATAATGTTTGGATTGGATATGGGCTGGTATTCCACACCAGATTTCTGCAAAGTAAAATGAGTTCATGATTGTCCAGTAAGAGTTTAGATAAGGAATATTCCCATTGGCAATCATGAAATGTTCTAGTTAACACAGAAGCAGTGTAGTGTGAAATACCACTTTTTTTGGACCATAAAAATATTTTTATATATGTATATAAATAAAAAAACAACCAGACAAGCAGCTAGGTCAACTCAAAGTCTCGCAAGTCTCATATTTCATCTCGACTGCTTGAAGTGAGTCTACGAATACAGTGACACTGACACTACCCACGTCCAAGTCATTTTGTCCCCTCACTTTTAAAAGTATTAGCTTCGGACACATGCACTGCGACTTCACATTTAATAGTGCACCAGAAGGCATTGGCAATATGTCCCATTTCACACAAACCTTTAGCCAGGCCAGGCAGCTTTCAAGTTTAAAAGGTTGCACATATTTGTTGCACATAACAATCCCCCTCTCTGATATTTACTCACACCATTTGCAGCAGATCTTAGACTAAAAGAGCAATGTTTAGCAGATTTCAGACTGAAAAGCCTGGGCAAGTTCAATGAAGGCCTCCAGAAGATTGGACAAACTGAATTTCTTCAGTTCTTGTCATCTTTGGTTAATGATCCTTTCCAACTGTGACAGTACTTCATTTCTGCTTCACACACCTACAAAGCTTACATGCAAGATGGCTCTCCGATAGAAACGGCGCAGTAGCCACTTCAGTAGTCATGAAAGACCCACATCTCCCACATCCTGTTCCTCTACCCAGTCACCATCCTGAAAGAGTGCTCTGCCACCAGCCAATAGCTACAATAAACAGAGTGGTGTCCATTCATAGGCACAATGGGAATGGAAATTCAGACACAGCTTTTTTTTTTTTTTTTTTTTTTAGAAGGAAGGGCACCTGACAAACACATACTGTTTCAAATGCACTTGTGCTTATTCAAATACATACACACACAGCAGCTAGGGGAGCAGCTTTAGGAGAGAAGGTTAGATATTGCTACTGAGGGGCTGAAAAAAGAGTTTAACAGCTAAGCGTGTGTGTGGTACTCCACCAACCTTCTCTCCTCCCACTACCTGTACAACAGGTAGTGGTTGTACACGAAGGAGGTCCGCAGCCAGTGTGCATGTGAGTGCTCAAAACAGTGAAAAACCGTGAAGGGAGTGTCATATGGAGAAAGTGTGCAGGATTGGTCAGCTATATACGGGTGAGTGGGTTTCAAGTGGTTTTCTCCACCCCCTGGCTCTGACTTCCTGCACTGACCTCCAGGATCCTCTGCACAAACTCTTTGGTTCTTCCAGCCACCAGGGGACCTGATGGAAGGTGATTCAAAAGAAACTCAATTTCACCCCACACTGCAACACAAAAATTAGAACTTCAGGGAGAGTGGGGGCTTTTGGACACTCACTCACCGCTGGACTCTTTCATAATGTCCTCCAGTCTTTTTGTCATCCCTCTCTCATCCCCGTCTACAACATTGTTGCTCTCCACACGCTGCCGAATCACCTCCTTTATGCGCAGAAGTGCCCCCAACAGGTTATCTGTCAAACACAATGCCTGCCAATTACTAACTAAACAGACGCATAGTGATAGTGAAGTGATTGTCACTTGCGATACACAGCAGCACAGCATATGGTGCACACAGTGAAATTTGTCCTCTACATTTAACCAATCACCCTTGGTGAGCCGTGGGCAGCCATGACAGGCACACGGGGAGCAGTGTGTGGGAATGGTGCTTTACTCAGTGACACCTCAGTGGTACCTTGGCAGATCGGGATTCAAACCGGCAACCTTCTGATTACAGGGCCGCTAGGCCTCCACTGCCACTTTGTGGCATGATGTAATCATTAAAATTGTTATTTGTTGCATTAGAAACGGAATGAGAGTAGGCTGCACATTTAGAGGTGACATCAGGATGATGAGGTCAATAATGATGACTCAATAATCAATAACAAATCCTCTCAAAATCCAGCCACAATATCTATTTAAAGGTGCCATAAGCTGGTGTTTCTTGCTCTGAAGTCTCTTTCTGAAATTCAGCCTTGGTTAAGAATAACACTTTGATACAGTCCCACAATGAGATTTCTGTGTCTGTAGCTTTAAATGCTAATGAGGAGGAGAAAGGCTGGACGAGGAGGAGATCGGCTTATAGAAGTTAAGCAGGCATTCATGGAAATGACATTGTCATCAACACAAATCACAATGTTTGGAACAGACAGGAAGTCACGCCAGCATTTTCCCAAAATATAAATGAAGCCTCTTGTGACGACAAAAGGGGACAAATCTCAGATCTGGCTGTCTGAGACAGGCTAGTGGAACTTGCATTAATGTTAAATAATCTCACAAAGTGGGATTTTCATGTCATGGGAACATGTCTTTACTATACAGTAAGCCATTGTAATTAGCAGAAAAATTATTTATGTAGACAAACATTGAACATTGCAACATTTGGGGGTGATTAATACTGTAAAGACTGTGTGTAAAGTAGGATAGGTAAAAATATGGGACGATAAAACAAGTACTGCTCGCCTGGTCCCTCCATCACTAAAGGTAAAAGGAAAACATTCATCTAGACTCTTCTCCGTCTTAGCCCCTCGGTGGTGGAATGAACTTCCCCTCGAGGTCAGAACAGCTCAGTCACTCAGCACCTTTAAACGACAGTTCAAGACCTTCCTCTTTAAAGAATATTTAGATTAAATTGTAACTTTCTTGTTGTCGAACTTGTGTACAGAATCTACAACAGAGTGAATAAAAAGATGTATTCATAGTTGGGGTCCTAGTGAACCAGAATTGATCTCTTCATCGATGGTAACTTGAAAGCACGTTGTAAGTCGCTCTGGATAAGGGCATCTGCCAAATGCCATAAATGTAAATGTAAAACGGAACAGCGTTCTTAGTAATAGTTCTGTGCTAACTGGTATTAACCTGGCAGAAAGGAAGCCTGTTGCAATGTCCGCATGCAGAGTTGGGACAAGATTAGACACCCACAATCTGGCAGGGCTGCAACGAACTTGTACACCCACCACCACAAGCCCAATTTTCTGCCACAGCTTCTCACTCATGGGCGGATATTGGATGGCAGCCCTCCAAATGGAGGAGTCGATGATTCTGAGCTGCATTTTGTGGGCTTGGCCCCATTTAGGTGGGGTGGGGTCCAAAACAAAATGCAGGCCCCAAAACCAGAGCTGGATTGTGTAGGACAACTAACCGTATTCCTGGTTGAGACCCCACAGTTTGATCTTGTTGGCCTCATGCTGCGCTTTCTTCTTGAGGCGACATGCCCTGCACGTCAAGGAAATGCATAATGGTCATGAAGTGCTGCCATCACAATCAGCCACAACATTAAAATCAGAATTATTTTTCCTGAGCTAGGTTCTTGGAGACACATATCGGACCAGATGGGCTTGCAATCACTCCACACTTACATCAACCATCCTTGGATGCCCATGACCCTGCTGCATACCACAAACTCTTTTTTTACAATTTGTTAATCTTTTACCATGTTTTCCTCTCTCTCTCAGTCTCAATGTACCTGGATGCCAATTTATTCTTCTCTTTCCGAGAGCGAGCCCGGGCCACCACCGGTAGGTCATTGACAGGTCCCATGCCATCGATGGCAGAATTGAGCTTCTGCAGCTGCTCACCAATGTTGTGCAGCTTCTGTGGGTTTGGGGTCAGGTCACTGGCATCGGTTTTGCGAGCTTTGCGCCTGCCCTTTTTCCCTGTGGAAGCGTTGAAAAGAACAGAATTATGACATTGGATTACTTACGGTATAGCCTGATTTAAAAACAGCACACACAGACCCTCTCGGCGGTATAGGGTGCTTGGCAGGGTGCTGGAACTCCAGGACAGTGACCACCGCACTTCTCCTCCAGCATTCTTCTTGCTGCTAGAGTCACGGGTGTGCCGGTACTCCCAGAAGCACCGGCGTTTCTGGGGGCGCTCACCAGCGCACTGGTCCAGTTCTGCATCTGGGTTGTAAAGTAAGTAGCACATTCACATGCCTGTAAATAAGGATATTTGGTGTTCCGTACACATCAATTTGTAGAGGTGCATTCAGATTTTGGGATTTTGATGTGATGTAACTGCAGTGCAAGACAATCTGCATACGGGGTAGGCAAGTTTGTCATGCTGTACGAAGAAAAGCCTGTGCACAGTGGTGGAAAAATTACAACTTGTACACAAACGTGTTGACGCCCACTGCAATGTGTCCCAGCAACAATTCAGAATTAATCAATGACCCTGCATTTCAAGGAATAACTAAATTCACGTTTTGCAATGAGTGGCAAACTAACTGTGGAACAAGACTATTTGTTAATTATTTAAACAAGCGATGAGTGACAGGGATAGGGATCTCTGGGAAGGTATGGACACAAAGGCATGAGTCAAGAACACAAGGTTTTAAAGACACAAGACTTGAAACACGGACAAAAAAAGAAAAATGACAGAACACAGTATACATTTATATGAATTACAAAAGAGGTGCACAAGACAAGGCAAACATGAAATGCACTGTCTAATGAGCAGTCTTTATAAATTCTGAATTATCCTTCAGTAACTGCTGGAAGGTGAGCTTCATGAAAGAAAGATGATCACAAACGTGAAATTACGTGATTGTCATTGTGATACACAAAGAAACGTGTCCTCTGCTTTTAGCCCAACCCCCTTGGTGAGCAGTGGGAAGCCATGACAGACGCCGGGGGAGTAGTGTGTGTGGATGATGTCTTGGCGGCTTGGGATTTGAACCAGCAAACTTCTGATTACGGGGCCGCCTAGGCCACCACTGCCCCTACTAAAATGTATTTTTTTTGTTCAGTTGCACAAAACTAGTGAGTTAATTAATTTTTTTCTGAAAAAATGGCGACAACTTTCTGTTTGTGGCAAAACATTGTGGTTGGTAAATGGTGTTGGTGAATTCTATAGGCCACTCTCTTCCTCATTAGCATTTAATGGTACAGAATGGTACAGACACAGAAGTGGCTGTAATTCTGCACCAAGGTTGAATTTCGGAAAGAGACTTCAGATACAGTATTAGGGGACCAATAAGACCGATATAAAAGCAAAAAAAAAAGGGAATATAATTGAGCAGTATCACAGTTAGTTGGGTTAGTGGTCACTTTAAGGTTAAGGATTTCAGACATCAGAGACCCTGCATGGACGTGCAGGCTGGGACAGTGCAAGATGGATTTCAAATACCTCCATCCAAGCTGGCAAAGAACATTTAATTTAAACCTAAACTGAACCCATACTTAAGAAATAAAGCTTCCTCTCCAGACAAAATGTTGCTCAGAGACATTGTGTTGAAATGCTGTTGATTCACCGTTATCTGCTGCTTAATAAAATACTAATAAATCAGATTTTAAGAGAAGATATTTAAGCAGCCTCCAGTCATGCACTGAAGTGTGGTGCTTGTCCACTGCATTAGAGTCCCTGGATGCTGGTAGATCTATGATTCAACTATTATTTTAGTGTCAAAATAATAAAGAATATTAGAATTCTGACTGGTCAAAGACCATGTACCCATGAACAGAAACAGCAGGTTAAAGCGCAATGGTTTACACCCAGAACTGTGCATGCTGACATCTGTTTTCTACTGCCCTGACATATAGGCAAGTCACCATGTCACCGGCTGCTCCTACACACTGAGCTGGGAGTGATAACCTGTCCTGATGTGTCCGTAACTGGATGCAATCCTTGTGATTAGTTCGTTGTGATGCCAGCACTGATGGAATGACTTAATTTGTGCTAATCATCTTCAGCAAGACCTCGTAGTGCAATGGTAGCATGTCTGACTCCAAATCAGAAGGTTGCGTGTTCGAATCACATTATGGGGCAGTGGTGGCGCATAATGTTAAGGAAGTGGCCCTGTAATCAGAAGGTTGCCAGTTCGAATCCCGATCTGCCAAGGTGCCACTGAAGTGCCAATGAGAAAAGCACTGTCCCCACACACTGCTCCTCGGGCGCCTGTCATGGCTGCCCACTGCTCACTCAGGGTGATGGGTTAAATGCAGAGGACAAATTTCTCTGTGTGCACCATGTGCTGTGCTTCACTTCACTTCACTTTAATGTCTCTAGTTCACATTTGGGACAGAGTTGGGTAGCCCCCCGGTGGTCTGTGACTGCTACTTAAAATGTCACAGTCTAGAGTCCTATTAAAAACAAAAAGAGATCTCACCACATTCAGTTCCTGACGAGCTGGACAGTTCAGCCTCTGGTGTTGTATCTTCTGCTCCCTCTTCCTCCTCCTCTTCTTCCTGTGTGTCATCATTCTCTGATTTCTTGCACTCGTCCTTCCTCACCAGCAGAGTATTGTCCCCCTGCTCATTCTCCTCCTCCTTCTCAGTGTCGCTATCAGTAGGCCTCTCGGCCTGTAATGAGTAGTTATGTTCCTCGCTGCAGTGCTCCAAGGCCAAGGTCACTGGCTCGTTCAGCTCCACAACTTGGTAAACCTCCACCGTTTGGGCAGACACTCCACAGACCTCTCTACACACCTTGGCTGCGGCTTGTTCAGCCTCTTCGGACCCTCTGGGCTCCTTCCTTCCAATCTGCTTGTTGAAATGGGAGTTTTGTTCCAGCATCGGACTGCCAGCCCTGGCAGAAAGCAACGGTGAAAACTGCTCCTGTTTTTCCTCGTGGAGAAGGCCCCAGCGGCTCATGAGAACCGGCTCTTCATCCCCGACTGTTTCCCCCTGCAGGGCCAGCTTACTGCAGCGTGCCATCTCGTCTAACGCGGACACGTCCCAGCGCTCATGCTGCAGGTCCTCACCGAAGCCATCATCCACCAGGTCACTCAATAGTTCGAAAGGCCGCTTCCTCAGGGATTCTGGGGAGCCCAGCATCACAACCACACCCTAGTTTCAGGAAAAACATACCCAGTTAGTTTCCTGTTCAAGAAGTCTATTAAAAAGAAAGCTCTGATGTAACCTGATCATGGTCAGTCCTGCCCATGAGAGGAGATGCGGTGAGTGGGTATTGGCTCAGCAGGTACCGATGGGCACCATATGCCTCACCAAAAGCTGGTTCCATCTCATTCATACGTGGCTGAAAAAAAATGTACAAGCACAGGCACTATTTAAATATGCTGGTTATGATGACAAATCTTACATGTCAACAGTTTTTTTTAAATTTTTTTTTATATATTTTTTACCTTAAGACATAAGTCCAGTAAAAACATGAATGATTATTATACCTAAATTGCTCCACGAATTATGTTTAATTACATTCACTTACTATGCAAATAATATTATTTTTTAAAAATCAACCAAATAATTCAAATGCAGGCCCTCTTTCAGGCCTTCACGCATACAGAATGATTAAATATTATTACTACTTACAAACATTTAAAACTCCAAAAAGGTTCTGTGTCTTACTTAAGGTAAAGTGTACCAATCAGACCCAGATATTTTAGGAAATGGTGGCATTATATTCATGAATTAATTCATTATTGCTATTATGGCCACATTATTAAAAATACATAATAATAATAATACCAAAATGACATTTAAGAATACACAGCACACGGTGCACACAGTGAATTTATCCTCTGCATTTAACCAATCACCTTGAGTGAGTAGTGGGCAGCCATGACAGGCACGCGGGGAGCAGTGTGTGGGGGCGGTGCTTTGCTCAGTGGCACCTCAGTGGCATCTTGGCGGTGATATTATGATACATTTGAAACAACTGAAAGGAAGGCACTATTTACACGAAAAGTGCCCTCACCTGAGGCATGCCTGGGACAGAGACGTTGGTGAGGCGTCCCCGCCTCAGCTCTGTCCTGGTACGGGCGGTGGAAAGGAGGACAGGGTCTCCAGCAGTAACCTGGCACGAGGTGACGCCTCTCACATGACTGCGTCCAGCACCTTGCAGTAACAGAGCAAAATATAAAAGGTACTAAACACAGATGTGGAGAATGCATATTACTAGCAGGATAATTATTATCACGTTATTAGCATGATCGTTATTATTACTTAGAGACCCAAATGGTGTCTGACTGGAGAGAGCTAACCGTGTATTACCAGAAATCTGAACTTTTAGCAACTGGAAGCAGTAATAATAAAATAATATTCACAATATTCATAAATATCGCTACTAGAATATACTCAATTTTCTGAGTCGGGATACATTTTATGCAAATGAACATCTTCATCTCTTCAGAGATGAATTGCAGCTCCGTCCTCAGCACCCGTTACCGTCTCTGACAACAAAAGCAGTGTCCGTGGCGGCGTCCCGCGTGTCACCCGAGCGCCACGACCCTCAGAGAATAAATAAACGCAACGATATATGGGTCAGGCCGTCAGATCGACTAATCGCACACACGCCACCGGATGTGCATTATTAACCGTGAAATTGGGGAGAAGGCAGGACCGTCCGCGCGTGTTTGATAAAAAGCAGGAGGAGGCAGACAATGGCAGGAGGAAGTTGAAGGCTACTCTACCTCTCCTCCACCTGTGAGCCTCCAGCTGCCCCAGCCCGACGGCGGCGACGGTTCACGGACAAAGTTGCAGAAATGACGTGGCGGCGGAGTTTCTCCGGGGCCGCGAACACGCGAGCCAGAAGTTCACAAAGCGACCAAAGCCCAGATAAACTGGTTAGCGAGGTGCCGTCGGGCTGCCCTTCAAAACATTGCAAATATCTGCGCCGCTGCACGGGATGTCGCAGGATTACGGCGCAAAAAGCAGCGATGTTACAGCCCGAAAATGACAGGCGACAAATTATTTATCCTTTATAGAGGAAGTTAGTTTTAAACAGCTGGTATCGGACCGGTCCATTGCGAATTAAAGGGCCACGAATCCATCCAGGGGCCGGGTGACATTTTTATTGAGAAGAGTAAATCTTCATCATTTTAGATTAAACTTCGAACGTTTAAATAAGAACACCTTACGGTGTGATATGACATGGAGGTTTTGGCCGGTGATCGTGCGAGGTAGCCGAGGGCTCGACCGAACCCCCTTACCCCTGAGATGGTGTCGTCCGCATGACTCACAATTAAAAAAGAAGAAAAAAAAAACTTTCCTTTTCAGAGGAATGATAACACGTTAACTTTCGATACGTGTTCGCACGTGTTCGGATTTGGGGCGTTTTAAGGCCGGTTCCGGTGCGGTAAGAGTAAAATGGAAACTGTGTCAGCGGTAAACAGCGCTCTTGCAGGAGGGGGGCATTTGAGGTCACAGCGCCCGGTTCCACTGAAAAAGGATATGGCTGGGAACGACAGGCCGTGACGTCAGACGGGCGGGTCCACGTGACCTGAGTTTGAGGACACGGCGCAGAACGGCGGCGCAAATAGTAACGTCTTGAACAGAGGACGCGGGATATTACCATTACCATCACAACAGAACCAACGTAGCTACTTTATTAAAACTCTTCACGCATTCTATTCTGCAGCAAATGACTTCTTTGCTTAAGTTTGGCCGGTATTCAACAACAACATTTATTTCTTATATAGCCCAAAATCACATACAGTATGTCTCAATGGACTTTGACAGGCCCTACAGTTGACACCCCCCACACTTGACCCTTCTGCACACAAGGAAAAACTCCACAGTATTCATATCTTTCACGCATTGCCTCACATATCCTCTACATTTTTGCATAACACATTAATCCAAAAAAATTCTTCCATGGCACAGCATACCCAGAACCTACAATTAATGTAATGTTCAGCAAATTTGGAGTCTTAGGTAAGTGCGCCGTGGTGGCCTGATTGGAAAGTTACGTATCATTATTATTACTACTACTACTACTTAATAGGCTTTGCTAAGCAGGTAAATTTATGTTGGTTTGTTCTTTTCATATTACGATACATTAATACCAACTAGTTTAAAGAACCTCTTCCTCCTTTTTTGGTGCTACCTTGTATGGATGCCGCTCTTCGCATTTGCCTATGTTGCCTCCGTCATGGCCAGCCCTGGTTCTCATATTCAAGATCTTTTTCTGCACTGTGAGCTGTTCATCATAACCCTTTATAGTCTGGTCTTAAACCTTAAACTTATTGTGCTAAATACCTATGAATAGGGGTGTTAGAAAATATATATACAGCAAAATATCGCAATATTATACGTGGTGATATTGTATCAATACAGGGACATCAAATATCAATATTTTTGTATACAAATTTAGTCTACTGGGTGGTGCTGTCGAGCGTTTTCGCGAATCAGTGTGTGAATACAACATCCATTGCGCTGTAGAGCTGGGTAGAGTGAAAACATAAAACATGACAGAGCGATCACAGCATCTTGTATATCAGCTCAGTTTTACATTTTCAGCACTGTAGAATATCGCAATATCTACAGTATCATAATATATCATTATATTTTCGTATCATGAAAGGCGACCAGTGTGTGGGGACACTACCTTGATCAAGGGGTTGGAACCCGCAAATCTGATTATGAGTCCGCTGCCTTACGCTAGGCCACCACTAAGTATGCAGATCAATCCTTCATAAGTGTCACGACTACGGACTTACGGGGGAAGGAAGCGCAGAGGTTTGACATGTTGGGAAGGGGTTTTTATTACTACACAAACAATAAACACAAAGAAACAATGGCGCGGTGGCCGAAAAACAATTTAACTTAAATAAAGAACATAAACTAACCCGTAGGCGTGTGCCAGAACTCAAATTACAAACATACACACTGTTGCCAGATGAAGTTCATGAAAATGCCGGAGACCTGGAAGGGGCGGAAATATCCGGCATTTATGCGCCATCAGGATTGGCCACCGGTGTTGAGCACAGCTGCCGTCAATCCTGACAATAAGTAGAAGGTTTAGGAGCACACAACATCTCTGGATGATGTCAGTACAAACAAATTAATTTGAAAATGTTGATGTTAATCTAAAGTGGATTTAAATATGCAGCTTGTTTGACCTAGATAAAATTGCTGTAACATCAGTAAAGCCAGGCAACATCACCATAGACTCCTAGTTTATTCACAGAGACAACAAAACTACATAAAGCACAACATCTACAATGGGAGCTGGTCACATCCACCCACATCCATTCGCAGCTGGGATATTCCCATAGTGATAGGAACACAACCATTCATCATCCACTGAATATCACCCTCCGTTAGAAACATGGCTGAAGGTTTTATGATGAGCATCACAGGTTAAAGCAGGTTACATGATAACAACAAATGTTTGGTCTTTTCACAAAAACAGCTGTATATTGATATTTTTTGGCAAAGAGCTTGTGCTTCAGGGAGACGCTTGGATTTTCCACGTCTGAGAAGCTTCAACTGCGGACATACAGAGGAGAACATAAACGCTATTCACCAAGAGGGGTCAAAATAAGGGTTAGGCTACTGCAGTCTACACCAGTCATTGGGATCACCATGGAAACAAGGAGGAAAAAGATGGACACAGTGTGAGAGGGAGGGAGAGAAACAAAATGTGTTGATTTGAGACAAGATGAAATGTGAAGGAGGATATTAAAGTTTCATTAGTCATGGGACAAGGACTTCTGCATCTACACTCTTCATCACCACCACTGACAATTATGCTATTTAAAATTTACCATGTTTAAACAAAGAAATGCTATAAATTACCTAAAAAAAACATTAATATGCATTAAGTGCATTGTATATGCTATTACACGCAAAAATTTTATATCATACAACCTTTGTCCAAAGATATCATAGATGACTCAAGAGTAGAATAAAATTTCTAAAGGAACATCTGCTTATTTATTAGTCTTAAGAAGCACAGGAACTATACCCCCCAATTTCAGCAATTCAATAATCCCATGTCCTGATTGAGTTTATAAATAAATAAATAAACATGTAGCCAGACCAAAATTTCCAAATATGGTGTATCCAATATCTGAGGAGGATATCTCTATTATTTATTTTTCACAAAACATAAAAGCACAACATATAACAAACAATTTTACTACATTATATATTTTACACCAGCAATCAGGAGAATCAGGGAGTGCATTTTGGAGTTAAGTTCAGTTCCTTCAGATACAATTCATTAAAAAAAAAAAAAAACACCATGTCTGGAAATGGGGATGTCACTCTGTAAGCACAGATAATAAAAGATTTGTTACCTCATTACATTTTAAATATAAATCATGGTGATAATGGTGATGTTACCTCAGTCTACTCCCAAAAGTAGCGCAGGTACCAGATGGTTTCATTCTTTAGTTGTGGACCGAAGAGAGGATTTGTCTGAGCAAGAATTGCGATCAGCCAGCTGTGAAGGAGGAAAAAAAAAAAAAAAAAAGACCAACATTTAATGACAAACATCTTCTCTCACACCTTGTCTGAAACAAATTGGATTTGCTCCAAGATTTTTCTGAATTAATTGATAAATAATATATTAAGAGGGCTATTCTGAAATTAAATATTTTACATATCATGACAAATGAATGTTGCTTTTCTTGTAAAGGGAGAAAATAAAAAGTTTCATTGTATTGCATATTGACCGCGTTGCTATTTGACGTAATGTGGCATGGAGCACTTACACAACACGAACTCTGCATGTTATAATTCTAACACAAAAATTTAGAGCGGCACTGTGTGTGACGTCACGAATCTCACACACACATGCACGCGTACAGAACAGCATTTGCTGTGATACTTACAACAGATAGCAGCAAACCGCGGTCAGTATCAAGCTTGTAATGATAACGCTGCAAACAAACAGAGACGCACAATCACCAAAACACATTTCCAGGTCAAATACGAAAAAAGGATCGAAACAATGTCCTTTATTCAAATGCCCCTGTCGCCGCCGAGGGGGATTAGGCCTGCCTGCCCGCCCGCCGGTATGCGCGCTACTGTCCAATCCGCTCGACAAATATTCGGAATAAAGCGACCCGACGCAGACGGCTGGAGGAATCCGATAATACACACGAAGACGTTCCGCTGCTTACCCTCGGTTTGGTCCTTTGGGCACAAAAATAGGTGCAACGATGCCAACCAAACCCCAGAGGGTGGTGAAGCAAATCATTGGCAAAGCAAGCGAATGGGCAACCATGGCCGCACCTTGATAATTTCCTGAAACCCAAAAACATACGTCTATATGTGTAAAGGATGCTATCTCGCGTTAGCGGTATATAACCCGCCTACTTACATTCGTGCCTTTACGATTGGCTGGACCATATTGTCCTCTGATTGGCAGGAATGCGCTGCCTCTGATACCCGGAAGTAGGGGATGTATTGCTGCGCAAAGAATGTGCGCGCACTTGTGCTGGGTAACGGTAAAAGGTTTTAAGAAATATGTTTTGTTTCTTTTTTTCGTTTTTAAATTGGCATCAAGATCTTCCGATATTTACAGTTTAAGTTAAGCATTCATCATAACCCAGACCATGAATATTTCATTTAAATAATAAGGTTTTTAGGTTATCTGCCTCGCTGATGCAGCATTTAGTAATAACTAACTCGCAAAAAACAAACAAACAAACACAAAAGGACCAGACATTATGATATAGACCTCTAAATTCTATCACACTCATACATGTGGGATGTGAGCGCCAGGGCCCTTGATGCGCCTGCTTGCTGCTGGGCTGAAGCTGAAAGGGGAGAGAGGCGGGCTGCTTCCAAATAAAGCACATTTAATTCATAATATAATCAGTCCAAGCTCATTATGTCACAATTTATTTTTTCCTGGGTTGTATGAAATATGTGCACTAAAGTGTCTATTAATTGACATTGTAAAGTGTAATAATAATAATAATAAAGTGTAGTGATTGTCACATGTGATACACAGCTGCACAGCACACGGTGCACACAGTGAAATTTCTCCTCTGCATTTAACCCATCACCCTGAGTGAGCAGTGGGCAGCCATGACAGGCGCCCGGGGAGCAGTGTGTGGGGACGGTGCTTTGCTCAGTGGCACCTTGACAGATCGGGATTCGAACCGGCAACCTTCTGATTACGGGGCCGCTTCCTTCACCGCTAGGCTACCACTGCCCCTTTGCGGTGATCCTTGGGTTGGAGAATGGGTGTTGATACTGGACTGCAAAATTAACACCAATGGAATATGGACCAGAAAAAGTCAAAGCCCTACATATGTTTATCTGGTTAAATTCAGTATGGTTTCAACAACAGGTTTTACAACAAAATATGTTAATGTACAATTCTTAATATCTTAATATGTTTTATGTAATAATAAGTTGAAGATGTGTCTCCAAATCCTGGAGCTTTTGGTGTGATGGCAGCATTTCAGAGTCTGGTCTTCTCTCCACCACCTTCTTTCACTCATGTTAATCAACATCCCATGAAGCAGCTTTTAATTATGACAATAGTGAACAAGACCGCCAGGAAGGTAAAAAGAGGCAAAAACAGATTCATCAAAACACAATTCACTTTCACTTTCTTTTCACTGTTTCTTATATTCAATTCTTAAAAATCTTGTTCTCTATAACACCAAGTTCTTTTGACTGGTACTGTATATGTAAATATTCCTAGTCAAAACATAACTATAAATATTGCTTATCCACTTTCTGAACATCGCTACCCATTTTTAATGTATTCAGATTTTGTCAAAATTAACAGAATTGATCACTTCATTGATTGTAACATGAAAGCATGTTCTAAGTCACTCTGGATAAGGACGTCTTCCAAATGCCTTAAATGTAAATGTAACAGTAGCATTGATTAGTTTCACTACAAGGTATTGCAGTAACAAATTTTAATTTACAGTCGCAAAGGATAAGGAGTGAACGATTGTCTGTGACCACTTGCAGATGAACTGGAGGAGACATATTACAGTAGGAATTAAGTTTCTTTTCCACTTTAAGTTGTGTTTTAAGAGCCTACTAATACCAATTAATTTAAATAGATCCACTAGCTTCGGCCCAGTTCATTCTGTAAAACTTGATAACGCTGCAAACAAACGCTGCAAAGTTTTTTAAAACTTGTGTAACCATAGGTCAACAAAGCAAGACACCAATCTCTGAAAGGCCACTGGACCACTGCATAGTCTAAAAAGACAACTTGTTACATGCATAAGTGTAAGGAAATGCCCAAAATACTCTAATACTTCCCTGGCTCCTTTTGCAAAGCAAGAAATGCATGTGCCACCACACAATTCGTGCCCTCCTCACACTTCTGCATCACAGCAGCAACCAGATCAATATCTTATGATACTGTACGTGAGGTGAATGTGTGCAAAAACAAAAGAAATAGGCAGGTGTCAGGAAAAACACACACAAAATCACGCAGGCAGTGTTTGTGGTCACAAGAAGATTAAAAGATCAATTTAAGTTATAGTCTAATCTTTGCATCAAGCTGTCATTTTAGTCGTTATTAGTCACGTACAGACTCATTTAAGTGAACTCAAGTTTTAGTCAGAATTATCCATGAATATTTTAGACTACTTTTAGTCAATGAGAACTGATGACGTTTTAGTCAATGAAAATGCAATTATTATATTATTGTTACCTTATAGACTCAAGAATACTCCACATCCATTCCAGACATGAAGACACTCTTATTTTTTCCATGTTTTTCAAAACACATTCTTGTTTTCTTTTCCACTTCACTGTAAAGAAAGCGTATCGACAGATCTCTTTGTCATTTTCTCCCACCCATCTGCTCACCCACAAGGAGTATCCTGAAATCCACTGTATCCTGAAATGCCACTGTCATTGCATATTGTGGAAGATGACAACTGGCAGTGTGTGTTTCTTTGACCAGATTCTTTGGATGTTACCTGACATCTGAACATTGTAACCAACCAAGTACAACCCTTCATGGAAACAGTGTTCCCTGTTGGCAGTTTTACCTTTCTGCAGGACAAGGTTTGAAGAATGGTTTGAGAAACTCAATAATTAATGCCTGTCATATGATTCCATCCATGTGACCGGGAGCAATGCAGAAATTAGGTAACGTGACTCCTATAAATTGGCAAGATTGCCACCGCCAGCCGCTCAGTGATTGATTAACATCCGTCAACTTGACTCAGCTCCTACTCAACCTGAAACCAGTAAGACCTATCCTGTTCATCTCATCTCATCTCTACTCTTCCCTCTCATCCTGCCCTGTCCCCGATTCAACCTAAAATGCAAATGACAAAATCCGTGTGGTGTTGCGACTCACGCCGGCTCTCATTTGCGGGCATACCTGCCTCCTTCCGTCCCACTGCACCGGGGTTTCTTGTTTCTTCCCACATGTGCTCACATTCTGGTCCCTCACCTTTGTGGGCTCCGGGGCGACCGGGAACTTCAGAGACATACTTCGTCTGATTGCATCACATCGCCACGGAACCCCTTTCATCACCATCACCACCATCACCTCCGTGGATAGTCGGCCCGTTTCATCACTCACCGCACAGTTGCTCTGTGGCTCCGTGTCGATTCCCACATGGAAGAAATCAATTTCCTTATCACCACCATCATCACCTCACCCCTCCTCCTCGGGTTCCCCTGGCTGGCCATCCACAACCACACCTGTCGTGGTCATTGGGCATGATGTTGGAGTGGGGAGCGCATTGTCATCACCACTGTCTTCTGCCACAGCCCTCTTACATCCTCCATATCGACATCAGAACCGCCAAGTCCCGTCCTAGACACTGTTCACTCCTGTTACCACGATCTAGCCACCATCTTCAGCCCATCCAAAGCTGCCCAGCTGCCACCTCATTGGCCAAGCAACATGGCTATTGACCTGCTACCGGGAACCATACCACCTAGAGGACATCTCTACTCCCTCTCGAAAGCAGAGCAATTGGCCATGGAGCAGTTTGTGCAGAGGCGCTCCAGAACGGCACCATCCGCCCTTAAACCTCACCCGCCACAGCAGGGTTCTTCTTTGTCTCAAAGAGGGATGGTGGACTGAGGCCCTTTGTTGACTATCGTAGCCTCAACAAAATCACTGTTAAAAATCAAACCCCATTGCCACTCACCAAAACCACCCTGATGCCCTCTCGGGTGCCAAGTATTTTACGAAGAGCTGCGCTTGGCATACAATCTGATCCACATTTGAGAGGGCGACGAGTGGAAGACTGCATGCTGGGTCGGTGGGTGTATGCTTACCTGGACGATGTCCTCATCTACTCACCTACCTTGGAAATCCACATCCAACATGTGAGAGCATTTCTTAAGATATTGCTCGCCCACTGGCTGTACTGTTAGATGCCTTCCACCAGCGCTCCACCAAATTCCCGGGCTTTATCATCTCGCCCCAGGGTGTGGCCATGGAGCCCAAGAAGCTGGAAGCAGTGGCATAGTGACCCCTACCCACGATGCTGAAACAACTGTAATGGTTTCTTGGGTTTGCGAATTTCTATCGTCACTTCATCCGTGGCTACAGTACAGTCGCAGCCCCACTCACTGCTCTCTCAAAACACATTTTCACCTGACCACAGATCACAGAGCCATCAATGCCTTCAAGTCCCTGTGCCGTCATTTTACCACCACCCCTTGTTCTCCAACATCCAGATCCTTCACTTCCATTTGTTGTGGAAGTGGATGCGTCAGAGGTGGGTGCTGGCGCTGTCCTCTCTCAATATGGCCTAGACCAGAAACTGCACCTGTGTTGCTTCTTCTCCCAGAAGTTCACTCTGACGCAGCAGCGTTACGGGGTGGGGGACCGTGAGCTGCTAGCAGTCATGTGGGCGCTTGAGGAGTGGCGACACTGGCTGCAAAGCTGTGACACACCCTTTCAGGTCTGGACTGACCATCAAAACCTCATCACCATCAAAACCTCTAAACAACTGAAACCCCATCCAAGGTGGGCCATGTTTTGGAACAGTTCAGTTTCCACCTATCCTACTGTCCTGGTTCCCGGAATCAAAAAGCTGACGACCTGTCCCGACAGCACGCTCCAGACTCCTCGTCATCTGAACCCGAACCCATCCTCCCGTCTCACTGCATCTTAGGCCCTCTCCAGTGCTCCCTGGAGACTAAGATCCGGGCCTCCCAGACGTGCGACCCTGGGCCATCCAATATCCCACCCGTGTGCCTGTACATCCCCAACACCTGTCGGTCCGATGTGCTGCACTGGGGTCACTCCTCAGTGCTCTCTGGCCATCCAGGATGCCAATGGACCCTCTCCTTCATTCACCGGGTGTTCTGGTGGCCATCGTTACGGCAAGATGTACAGACCTACGTGGACGCCTGTTCCCGGGTCAAGACAACAAACACTGCTGTCGGCCCTCTGCGTCCTTTTACCATTCCTTGTCATCCCTGGACCCACCTTGCCTTGGACTTCATCACATGTCTCCCCAAAGCCAACGGAATGACCACCATCCTGACCATAGTGGATCGCTTCTCCAAGGCGGTCCACTTGGTTGCCCTGCCTGGCCTACCGTTCTCTGCCTAAACTGCTGACCTCGTGCTCCAACATGTCGTCCACATCCACCCACCGGACGCCGGCCCAATATGACCGACGACACCCACGCCGACTGCACTTCCGAGTGGGACAGAGAGTGTGGGTGTTCACACAAGATTTTCATCTCCGGTCTGAGTCACACAAACATCCTTTTTGTATCCTCAACCGGCTGAATCCCCTCACCTACCATCTCCAACTTCCACCTAATGGGTGTTGGTGATACACTGTAATTCTGCTCAGAACAGAATGAACCCTACAAATGTGGATTCACTGGAAGAAGAGGGCATCTGAGCACCCATCCTGTGTGTAAAGATAACACGAGAAAGAGCCGAAAAATTGTGTAATACATTTCAATGTCACAAATCAGGCACATCTTATAATCAGCTTAGTTAAATTAGGTCTTGTCAAAACTGTGTAAGATCATTTGGGGATCATTTGGTAAGATCATTTGGCTTCACAATCTTGTCTCTCTGTGTACTTGTATATAGTGAGATGACAATAATGTGGAATTTGACTTGAAATTTGAAAGAAAAATGTTTCTCATCCAGAGCCATGGAAAACAGATTCGTAAATCTTTGGGTCTGACAGTTTTATTTCTGAGAAATGTGTGAGATCGTGTTCTGAGCTGGCATCAACAGGCACAAAGATAAACATCAGTGCTTCACTGACTATACATACACATCAATGTGTTTATATACTACTAAGTATATATACTTTCTACTAAGCAGAAAACAAGAAACAATACAGGTAATAGCAAATCAATATCTGTATAAAATACGTACACTGGCCGTTGTCTAAGTGCAAGAGAAATGTGTTGTTCCCGAACTTCTCAAATGTTTCATAGTGATGTCGGTCCATATTACCTATCAAAGTGATGCAGATTAAGGAAATCATATCACTTGTCTCTCTGTGTACTTGTATATAGTGAGATGACAATAAAGTGGATTTTGACTTGAAATTTGAAAGAAAACTGTTTCTGTCACGGCCAATACACCTCCAGCCCAGCAGAGAGTGCTAGACAAGCCGGGGAGACGGCAACCCGGAAACGGAAGTGAGAGCGGGCAGCACCAAGTATAAAAGCTAGATGACACTGAGGAGACACTGCCCGCTCTTTGACGAATTTATTTCCATAGATGCCAGCCTTATTTTCCCACGCCCGACTGATTGATTTCCATGACCATGACCTTTGTCTGTCCCCGACCTAGAACTTTGCCTGCCCCTCTTGTGACGACGATCTCTAATCTGATTCTCCAGTGTGACCACGACCTTCGCCCGCCATTGAACTTGAGTTTGCCTGCCCCCTTTTGCTAATACGATCTTCCCCATTACCCCCCACGGAGCCAGAATTCCCTCCCCGCCGCGCTGCGGGGCTTCCACGGCCACACTCCCGTTCCAGCTCACCTCCGGCCGCCTTATCACTGGCCAAGCGCCTCCGGTCCTCCTCTCCCAGTACGACGACTACTCCACCCGCTCCAAGCATGCCTGCGAATGCGTCCCCGAACTCGGCCAGTGACAGATTCTCATCCAGAGCCATGGAAAACAGATTCGTAAATCTTTGGGTCTGACAGTTTTATTTCTGAGGAATGTGTGAGATCGTGTTCTGAGCTGGCATCAACAGGCACAAAGATAAACATCAGTGCTTCACTGACTATATATAAACATCAATGTGTTCAGACCTTTGGGGATTCGTATAGCGAATCTTGGCATGCGCTCATGTAAATAAAGCCTGACTAAATTAATTTAACTGTTTCTCATTGTAGTTCCTCAGACGCTCTGTGATAGAAATAATTTCCACGACAGGGGACAGGGAAAAAGAGAAAAGTGTGACAGCCTTATTGCACCTCAGTGACTCATTTGGTCCTTAAAAGCAGCCTTTATTCAGTTCTCTCAAGAGATTATGTGCCTTGTCCACTAGCATTCAACAGAAATGAGACAAAAGAGAACCCCACTTCTGACAACAGAGTGTCTAAAGGATGTTCTGCTCTCAATTATGTCCTTCTGAGCACTAAACCTTGCTTGTACAGTAATTTGGAAATATTTTGCAAGAGACATTTTTGTAAATACTTCAGGGCACAGTTTAGTGAAAAGTTATCTACAAAGTACAAGGATAGATTACTGGATTTTACACAAAAGCACTTTTATCTTTTTTTGTTCTCACTCGCTTTTTCCTCATAACTCCCTCCTAGGTAATGTTCAAAGGCCAAAATTGAGATGACCAGGTATATCATTGTAGATCACACTGTCATTGTACTGCTCTTGACAGCGTCTGAGTTTCTTCAAGACTGTTACTAGGCGACGGTCCAGGGCAGTCAGGTGTTGTTCAGACAGCAGAGGTGCAATAGATGTCAGAGGGTCACGTGACAAAGATGCCCTCATAACATCACTCAGACGGTACTGAGGGAGGGCCAGCAGCTGTAACTTCAGCAAAGTGGAACGCCGAATCCTCCAGACAAAGAAAAATGCAAAATGGCTGCAATTACTTCATTTACTGTGAAATTTAAATTATTTGAGTAATCCATGAGTAGGAATCTCTTTACCTGCAACACTGAACAAGTGGTGCCAATATGGAGGGCTCATCTTTAGAATGACGACCAAATCTGTAAGAAACAGGCATTGTGTTCTACTAAGGAGAAAACAAGAAACAATACAGGTAATAGCAAATCAATATCTGTATAAAATACGTACGCCCGCCCGTTGTCTAAGTGCAAAAGAAATGTGTTGTTCCCGAACTTCTCAAATGTTTCATAGTGATGTCGGTCCATATTACCTATCAAAGTGATGCAGATTAAGGAAATCATATCACTACCACTACCATCATTGTCATAGCATATCATATACCACATACATACCACATTGCTGTTAGATGTCTGCCTAGTTTGTCTTGACCTGCACTATTTTATGTGTCAGGACACAATGTCCCTTGTCATGTTTTTGTGTTGTGTGTTATTCCATTTGCACTATGTCTTTTTGCACACTGTGAATCTCCAAAGCTTCACAATCTTGTATCTCTGTGCACTTGTATATACTGAGATGACAATAAAGTGGACTTTGTCTTGACTTTGACTTAAATAGTAAATAGATGATTCTGAAAGAATTTTTTTTTTTTCATATTCATTATTACAAAGCAGCTTGTGCGGTGTTCCAATAAATGTCATTTTATGTAGTAAATGGGCCTGTAAACCAATACTTACTCATCAGGAAGTCCAATATTGCCATATCAATCAGGTCCACCAGACGTGTCCCTTGACTATAGGGTGGGGATTTTTTCACTGACTCACAATATTTTGCGTTATTCTCCCATCTGATTCAACGATTTTAAAGGCATTATTAATATTATTATTTACATTTGAACAGTACTCCTTTTATCATTATGACAATAATAACATTTTGTAATAACAATAAGCTTTCTTTTAAGGCTTAGTGTGTTTATGAGTGTTTTACCCACTGTGCCAGTTTACTGCGGCTGTATGAGCGTCTCCATGGGCTCCTCCAGGATCTTCGAGGTGCTAGGGAAAGATCAGGCAGCATGACAGCCAGCGAGGCCTCCAGGACATGGGGACGTCCACACACGGCATGTTCAGTAGAACAGTAGTATGAACACTGACCATAGAAGCATGTATTTCCCACTGGGAAGAAGAGCAGAAAGTGAGAACTTGTGATGTAGAGGTGAGTCCAGGTCGAGCAAAACTATACTACCCAAATTCTGGAAAACATGGGGTGTTCCTTAAATTTGAATAGAATGAAAGCTAAGACACTTTCAAATCATAACTATCATAAAAATGTTCAAACTGGGAAATTGTGCAATTTGATGCCTGCTACAGGAAAAAGCTCAAAAGTTTAAACATAACATGATTAGCTATAAAAGGGATGTCTTAGAGAAGCAGAGTCTCTCAGAAGATAGGCAGTCAATCCAATCTGTAAACATTTTCCCGTAAATGTAAATGCCCGTGGGGACGGTGCTTTGCTCAGTGGTACTTTGGTGGTTCAGGATTTAAACCCGCAGCCTTCTGATTACAAACCATTCCCTGACTGGGAATCGAACCCGGGCCACGGTAGTAACAGCACTGAATCCTAACTACTCGACCACCAGGGATTATGAGCCAAGACTCATTTGAAATTGACTTTCAAAGTGGCAAAGTGTTCTATTGTCAAAAGAGTTAAAAACTGAACTTTCTTGTTGGTAATCATGGATGCCGTGTCTGCCAGAGTAAAGAGGAGGGAGACCTTCCATCATGTTATCAGCATTCACTTCAAAAGCAGAATCTCTGATGGCATGAGGGTACATGCCATGGTAAACATGCCTCTGTCCTATTTTGAGACCTTTAGCAAGATTTGTAAGATTGGACATTTTTTTATCTTATAAATATACAATATTGGTTAATGTGATCTGAAAGTCTTTTAGTGTTCATTTTATTCAAATTTAAAGGGTTGGGGCCCCAACTTTATTGCATCTGAAAGGAAGGTACCAGGGGAGGTGAAGAAAGTTCTTGCTAGTTTGCGATCAGTTGTGATGTCTTTGATCTCCTTGACCATATCAATAAGTCGCCCAACGACAGGTGGTATCCTTCTAAACCCCAGAATCCTGATAGTGGGGTCAAGACAGAGGGGTGCTTAACAGTGTGTGTGTGTGTGTGTGTATGTATGTATATATATAATTCATTGTAGTTGAATATAGATCTAGAAGAAATTACACCATACAGTTATATAAAGAATATGTACCTATCCAGGTGATAGGCTGCAATTTCAGCATTATGTCTTTCAAAGTCAGAGAAGTAGTAAAGGTTGTGATTAGTTTCCTCATTCCGTTCCTGTCTTTGGTAATAGAATGAACACATCCTTGCTGTAATTCACAACATTCCACTGCATTGCTCCAATGGTCATAACAGAATAAAACAAAAAGTAACTCACTTCATGGGTTTGAACAGAGCCTGTCCATAATTAGGAAATGACATCAGTAGTTTCAGCTGTGTGCCTCCAGTCTTCTGGACTGAAATGTATACTGTATGTCAGCATGGAAACTTAGGAACAATACCACATGGATTCTTGCACTTATTATATGATGATTTGATGGGAAAAATCAAAGCAGTCTTACACCAGTAGAATATGAGATGCAAACTCTGCATACACTGTCTGTCAACCAGAACACCAGAAAGTCACAGGTTCAAACCCCACTTACTGCCATTGTGTTCTTGATTGTAAATTGCTCTTGATTAAGGGTAAAATGCCATAAATTTAAAAGGCACAAATAATGTCAACATATCTGGTCTCTGATTTTGTGTGTTTGGAGTTTGCCTGCTCACACCATGTCACCAACTCTACAATGGCTATAGTTGTGTGTATATGTGAGACTTGTGTGCGGCCGGTTGCATTCTGGAGCCCATACCTGGGTGTCATATTACATAGTAATAGTAATATGACAGAATGGGCCACTGTTATCTGTCTAGCACACACAAATATCTGCAACACTATACACATGGACAAAATTGTGATTTGTTCATGTTAATTTATTGTCACTTTTAAAATGAAGCATGTCTAAGAAAGAGGATGCAGAAGCCCTGATCAAAGATCTAGCACAGCATTTTGTTCCTCCTATTTTTCTCCACCAGATGTCCTTCTACAACGCTTTCCAGAAATGCAGTATTCTCTTGTAGTACAGAAGGTGCTGAATAATTACAAAAAAAAACAATTCCAATCGGAAGGACTGGAAAAATGGAAAACATCAATCATGTTCTCATTTATTTCTTGCACAGCTGGCTGAAGCTTATCTGTGAATATCTGCACGCACAACATCTTCTCTGGTTACCTGCACTGACAATCCGACTAAAGGCCAGCTGCTCTTCCAGCTGACGTAGGTTGGGGTCTTTATGGTCATACAGCTGCCAGCGGGAGATGCCAAGGTGAAACCGTAGCCAGGGAGGATGTGACTGGCTGCTGCTGTTCCAGTGGGCTGCATCATATCCCTCTTCACTGTCACTCATCCTGCCAATCATAGAGGATAACTTGATTTTTTCATATCATGGGATTATTCAAAGGTCACCTACTAGCCGTCATACCTGGTATTTCTGTGGATTAAGGCCATTGCTGTCCCTGTTTTTGTTTTTCTCATCACTCAAATGTAAGTGGTTTTGCTTCCATTACACTGTCTCAAAAATTTATTTTACTTACTGTCAGGAAAAGAGTGTAAGAGTCCTTCCTGCTTATGGTGATTTTACCTTATCCATCCTGCTGGTAGTAATTTTTTTTAGCAAGGCCCTTTTTTGCCCTGACCCATTAAGGCATGGGCAGACGAAGGTATGCTGAAGCAGTCAGTAGAAGATCCTGCAGTGGCTAGAAATAGCGATAGATGTAAAGAGTGCTTTGGCCATTCTAAGTCACCGTTCAGAGAGTGGCAACTCAGATGGTCGGATCTGGAATTTGTCCCCTTATGTCATCATAAGAGGAATTTTTTATTCTGGGAAAACAACTTCCTGTCTATGCCAAACATTGTGATTGGTGAAAAGTGAATGACGTCATTTCTGTGAATGCCTGCTCAACTTCTATAGGCGACTCTCCTACTTGTCCCGCCTCTCTCCTTCTCATTAGCATTTAAAGCAACAGACACCGAAATGGTTCATTCTCCAGAAATCTCATTGTGGGACTATCAAAAAGGCTATAATTCTGCAGGCTGAATTTCGGAAAGAGATATATGAAAGCAAAAAACAATTAATGTCAGGGAACCTTTCAGCAACGTACATACTCAACTGGACAGAGTTCTGTAGAATATGAACACCGCAAACTCACTGCTTTGTTCCTCAAACCATTCTTGTACCATATGCAGTATTGTGGGGCAAATTATCTTGCTTAAATATCAGGGAATACTGTTTCCAGAACAACATCCAAGCTTGCCTTCTTCCCATAGTGCATCATGGTGCCATATCTTCTCCATGTAAGCAACGCTCACACAACGACCATCCACATGATGGAAAATAAAATGTGATTCATAAGATACGCAGACCCAAACACAACAAACACACCTTTCTATTGGGAATGACCAACAGGAGCAGCAATTTTGGAGACATCACGTCAATATCTGGCTTTTATATTCGTTTACCCACCATGCCACATCTATATCATGAATATCAAAATTGCCACATATATATACTCTGAATCCATGATATGTAACGTAGAAGGTAGTAGCTTATGAATCAAAATACCATAAAGTCCCATGTTCAAACCCCATTACTACCATTGTGTCCCTGAGCAAGCAAGTTAACCCTAGGTTAACTTAACTACTCATATGTTACTCTAAATAAGAGCGCATTTTTCCTTTTTTTGGATTGTGAAACACTGCAGCACACACACGGTGGCACAACGAAATGTGTCTTGGGGAGCAGTGTGTGTTCTGGGGATGATTCTTTTGCTCAGTGTCACCTCATGGCACCTTGGCGGCTCGGGATTCGAACCAGCAACCTTCTGATTGCTTCGCTAGGCCACCTTAACCGCTAGGGCACCACTGCCCCTGGCATCTGGTAAAAGCCATAAATGTAATAATAAGATCTTCCTGCCCATTAGAATAATGAATGATTCTCATATTAAAGATTAAGGTAAAATGTAAGGTTACATTTTTTTTCCACAGATAACTTACCATTGCTGGCTACTTTCCAGATCATCCTTCACCTTTGGTTTCACTTGCAGGAGTCTGTCGTCTTCGTAAAATGGCAGACTTTGCTGGTTGTACAGTGGGTGTCTGAAGAGGTCTTCAAGCTTTGTGGGATTTGGCTTTGCAGCTGGAGACAGTGGGAAAGGCTTTGTTCTCTGCAACTTCTGAGACAATCCCATCTGCCTCATGGCATTGTTGCCCCCCTTTGCAGTCAGGTTAGTGCCTGCAGGAGGTCTGATGTTGTTGGTGTGGAGGTCACAGGGAGTTTGGTAAATGGAGAGGGTGAGCGCCGCCAGGAAGAAGTGCAGCACCACAGAGACACAGGCCAGCAGCACGCAGACTGCCCGTGTTCGGCGCTGTGTACACCACCTCATAACACTGAGAGCGAGGGTAAAAGCCAGATCATATTAATAGCTGTGTGAAATTCCTTTGAACAGCAATAACAATCATAGAAAGGTTCAAGGAGAAAAAAAAAAGTCTCAATTCAACACACCTATTTTCAGATGGGGAAAAAACTATCCCTGACACGGATCCACGTTCGTCTGAAGTGAGAACGCGTTCTGTCCAGTCCTTCTTCTGTTTGCTCTTTCTCTTCAACTGCAGCTAAATCATCAAAAGAAGTACAGCCAGGTTATGGTGACATGATTGACAGTATGGGATCAATGACGTGTCCATTTGGCAAATGTTCGCACATGTACACTATAAAATTTGCTTTGCTAATAAAAATGTAAAAAAAAGATTGGGGAAATAATGAATGAATTGTGAACTACAGTGAGTGGTAAAATCGGCGTATATTGGTTGTATTCCAAGTAATGGTAATACAAATACATTTTTTTATTCATAATCTTCAGTGTAATCAAGGCCTCAGGCATGAAAAAAGGGCTGATGATTAGAAAGCTACACTGAAGTGCACTACAGTTACAGTAAAGCAGGAGGATTTTAGTAATAAATTCCGTTGGCTCCTGAACATTTAATTAATAAATGCATATCTGTACAAGATTTATACAGATAGCCTCATTCTTGCATTGGCCACTGGCAGAAGATGAATTGACAGTGGTGCGGGGAGAGGGCATATTGGACTGAGGGTATTGAAGGGAAAATACCAGGGCAGCATGACCTGACTGAGGTTCACAGTAAGTCTCCATGGGTAAACAGATGCTTGTGCCAGACATATACAAATGTCAGAAATTCTTATTTTATTTGTGCAACTTATTAAGAAAAGTATTATTAAAGTGTACATTTATAGAAAATTCCAGTCTTAAAAAGTTACAAAAAAGTTCATACAGTATTTAAAAAAAAAAAAAAAACTAAATAGATGCCTAGGTGAAGTTTGAAAATGAGCAACAACACTTGTGAAAGTGTGTTGGGCACCCACAATCCCTGATGTTAATATCTGAGCTGTCTGATCAGATCTTAGATCAAACATCCACACACATCCGAGAATAAATATTACGCATCAATGTATGGCTAAAATGTTGCACTGTCCATGTCCTACGAGCATTTTCACACGCAAACTGCCAGACTGCCATCAAAGAACATGTAGAGCAAGTTCTTGACTTCGTTCGTGATCTCAAAGCCAAAGCACTCCCCAATCACCACATGCCATTAGCTGTCAAACTTCTTGTCCATTGATTCCTTTATCATCTTAGCAGCACTCTGGTTGATAAAGACATAGAAGGAAATTATTAAGATCACAACCTGTGTTTATGCACTGACGGCAGTATACAAAATAGCACATCCAGGCAGGCACCTTGTTGTTGGTGGCAAACTTCTCAGAGGCCGTCACACATAATTCCATGGTCTCCTCAGGCATGTCGGTGTGCTTCATGCACAAAACGAGAGCAAAAAGGACACATGGGCATTCAGCCATAAAGCAAACCAGCCACATCAAAATACATAAAAATCGCCGGAACCACACTCACTCTGATCAAAGGGAAGCTATGGAGACTTTTATCTTCTTTTTTCCCAGCAGTCTCAGCCATCCTCCTCAGCCTGTGATCAGATTTACCTTACAGTAAGATTCTTATGGAGTTTCAGAAAGAAACACGGTCAACGGCAACAGAGCAATATCAACATGATCAATGCATCAAAAGGCTCCAGCCAGCTAGAGCAGCGTTAACTACCACTACAAGCTTTTCTAGCAGTTACTGAGTGGACCTGACAACAGACACAACAGTCATTTGAGACAAGTTCGTAGAGGAGTATATAAGGAGTAACGGATCACATCCCAGAGCACACCAGGTACCGTCTACACAGGAAGCAGCTTGCGCCAACCTCGCGATAACCACCTATATCTCGAGATTCGTGCAAGCTCACGTCCTAATTTTTTTTATTTAGACAAAACCAACCAATCTTACACGCGCCCCGTCGACTGCAACATCAAACGCTATCACCAGACGGTCAATTTACGTTTCGTTCGTTTGTGAAACTTTTTTACACCTTAGTTTGGTTGTAAGGTATTGCAGTCATAGCAACCCACTGACGTCCATGGCGTTATTGGGCCCGCCCCTTTCCTCAGCGCTTATTGGTGTATATGCTTTTCCGTCTTTCTGTCCTTGAAAATGATTCTCTGTTCAGGAGACAATGTCCAAGATGGGAGTTTGTGACTGATTCTGTGTTTTATCGTCCGACACTAGATAGGGAAAACAGTTTGTTAATTGCAGGATACATCGTATTAATGTGCGTTGTAAGTAAACATTTATCATGTCCATTTAGTGAATACACATTCCCAAAGCTGGAGATTCAAATAAGAAGAGATGGTCAGAGAGTGATAGTGATGAAAGTAGAGTGATTGTCATTGTGATGACAATCACTGCAGCACAGCACACTGTGACACAACAAAATGTGTCTTCTGCTTTTAACCATCACCCTTGGTGACAAGTGGGCAGCCGTGACAGGCGCCTGGGGAGCAGTGTGTGGGACGGTATTTCGCTCAGTGGCTCTGGATTCGAACCTTCTGATTACAGCCGGCTAGGATGGATCACAAACAGGGACACCTATGACAGCACTTCTGTTTTATAATGATGTTAATGAGGAAGTAGAAATATGTTTTGGTTTTTGGTCTATCATGAAAGGAGAACATGTGCATCCGGATAATATTCACAGCACATCACATTTTCCAAATTCCACATTATCAACATTACATGTTACATTTTCAAAATTCCATGTTAAATAGATTGAATCATTTATTTTCCTCAGAGATTTACACACAACACTCCATATTGACAATGTGAAAAACGTTTTGGCAAATGTATTAAAAATAAAAAAAACTAAGAATGCACACATACATACACATGTCAGGTGTTTACATACACTCGTCCTGGGCATGAATGTCAAGGTCTGAGCTTGATTCTTGGAACTATGACTTTTCTGGAGTTGGATATACATTTTTAATTGTTAAAAAATTAAACCTGAATGGAAGTCACAGTGCCAAGAATGGAAAATTATACAAACTGCTAAAAGGTCTGGATTGCAGGCAGGCTAGATCAGCACCCAGACTCTCCTACTTCTAAGCAATGACTTATGGCAATATGCAATGACTTCCCTGAAAAATAGATTGTCTGGATAGGAGAATCTGTTGCTCAACTTTCTCCTATACCATCAGAAATGGAGGCTTATGCAGTGCTGGTAACTGGTCTAATTGAGACACGATTTCCCCCAAAAATACAGTAGCATGCACACATGAGGTCTTTTGCATGACAGCTTTAATTTACTAAGACACCGATTTCTGGATGTATTTCTGCATGCTTCTATGACCGAATCATGCAGTGTACACTTGATCAGGCCTATGTCTGTCAAGTCAAGTTCCATACACTAAAATTACATAATGGGAGTGAGAAAGAGACAGAGGGGGAGTATAAGTGTTTGAGAATGAGTAGTGCTTGGACAAATGGGAAGGTGTGAATGACTAGAGACCCAGGCTGTTCCGTGGGAGGATTACGCACGCATACCATTCATCACTATTGCAATGAGACAACCACCGTCACATTATTGGTAATAAAACAGTATTATTATGCAGCAGAAGGGAGAGAAATAAAGAGAGGACATAATCTGAGACATAGTGAATATGGCAGGGAAGCAGGGCACACGCTGAGCTTGTGGCATTAAGGTCTTTAAATTATTCAGAGACAGGGAAGCTGGGAACCCTAACAAGTTATATCTCAAGAGCTCTTCTTGACAGCTGAAATGCTTTTGCCTGAAACTAAAAGAGACATAGATACATGAGATTAAATGTTGAAGTGATACACTATGTTGTCATTACATGCAAATATGCAGAAACCCACCCCTCCAGGGCCGACCCCCGTCGGTACGCTGCCGGTACTCAGCCACCAAGGAAGGGTCCAGGATGAAGCAACTTGGGATCCGTAGCCGGCCCAGTGCACCAGATACTGTACCCCTCGACCCCTGTGACGAGAGTCAATGATTTGTTCTACCATATAGGTGGGTCCCCTGTCAACAATCCGTGGCGGATCCGGAGACGGTGGATGGAGGGATGAAGGATTGCCAGGCAGGGTGACAAAGTGGACCACCTTGGAGAAGCGATCCACTATGGTAAGGATGGTGGTCATTCCGTTGGCTTTGGGGCGACCGGTAATGAAATCCAAGGCAAGGTTGGTCCAGGGATGACGAGGAATTGGAAGAGGGCGCAGGGGACCAACAGTAGGAGTGTTGGGAGTCTTGGCCCGGGTAAAGACATCACAGGCGTCCACTTAGGCCTATACATCCCTTCGTAACAATGGCCACCAGAATGCCTGGTGAATGAACGAGATGGTGCGTTGGCGATCTCGATGGCCATAAAGGACAAAAGGAGTTACCCTAGTGAAGGACATCGGACCGGCAGGTGTTGGTAGGATGTTGGCTGTTCCAGTGTCTGATGTCTGGGCGGTCCGGACCTTAGTCTCCACGGACCACCAGAGAAGGTCTAGGATGCGGTTGGATGGAAGGATTGGTTCGGGATCAGATGAAGAGGAAGTCTGGAAAGTGCTGTCAGGACAGGGCGTAGGCTTTCTGATTCTGGGAACCAGGATGGTAGGACAGATGGAAATGGAACTGAAAAAGATGGCCCACCTCGCCTGACTGTCCAGACCAGAAAGGGGGTGTCTCAGCTTTGCAGCCAGTTTTGCCCCTCCACTTGACTGTTAACAGCTCACGGTCCCCCACCCCGAAAAGCTGCTGCATCAGAGTGAACTTCCGTGAGAAGAAGCAAGACGGGTGCAGTTTCTGATCTAGGCCGCATTGTGAGAGGACAGTGCCAGCACCTCTGACACGTCCACTTCCACAACAAAAAGAAGTGAAGGGTCCAGATGTTGGAGGACAGGGGCGGTGGTGAAGCGACAGCACAAGGACTTAAAGGCGTGGATGGCATCTGGTGTCATGTGAAAAGGGTGTGTTGAAGATTCGGTGAGAGCAGTGAGTGGGGCTGCAACTGTGCTGTAGATCATGGCACAATATGGCACTGTTTAATAATGACACAAAAATCCCATTTCAATTATATACTCTGTTTATGCAGTAAACAATGGAACCCATATAATGCCAGGACACCAATCCACATCACTTATCTAGAATAATGGTGCACAAACTATCAATGGAGTAGTAGGCATTGGCTCAGCCACAATCTGTTTTTGACCTACAAACCTGGGAGAATAATACCCTTGCAGCCTGTTAAATTCTCCTTTCATTATGTCTTTAGTTAAAAGTAACAATCAATTAAGATAATCAACTTCTTTATTAATTAACAGTTTGTTTTAGATCATGTCAAGCTTCAGTTGACGCTTTTGATGCTGATGATGCGTTTGAATAAATTCAAGATTTTGGGCAATTATCGCAACAGTCAATTGGGTTATAGGTGTGTTATTATTAATAATATCCTCAATGAATAGCCATGAGAGCTGTATGCCATGGTTGTTAGTGTTTGTTCATATTGTATATTGCAATATTCTGTATGGTGCAATGAATTGTGACATCAGAGTGAAATAATTTGACAAAAATACAAACTGCTAAAGTGGCTAAAATACTCGACAATGTTTGGACTTTAGTTTATTTTATTGTTCTGTTTCAAACCACATATTGAACAATCTCATGAAAGAGTCGTAAAAAAAATGCAAATGTAAAAAGCTCAACAATGACTTCACATTGGATTAACATCATAACCAGAAGCAACTAATAATAAAAAAGATTTTGGGCTTGTATTCCACAGCAGGCACTTTACAACCATTCAGGATATTAAACTGTGAGACATGGTTTTAAATGGTTTAAGAAGGCTTCTTGCCGCCAATGGCCACCAGAACACTCTTCTATTTCTGTAATTTCATATCTTAGCGTGTACATTTTTCATTTCAGGTCAAACTTAATCTCACAATGCATTGAACCTTTGCTGAAGATGCTTATGCTGCATTCTCGCAGACACACACCACATGTCTTCTTAACACTGACAGATTCATGTAATCAGCTTTTTTTTAAAGGGCATTTTAACAACAAAATACTGTCTGTGAATCAAATGCCTAATAAAGATGATCACAACTCAAAAGCCATAGCACTGCACAGGATGCACTTAATACAACAGAGTGAAGAAAGAAGTGCTATGGACACATGGGAAGGTGTTAGAAAATATTTATAAACTCCAAAAATCTTCGTACATGAAGTATATGACATGCCAATGCTGAAAAAGAAAAGCAAAATGGGTTTGAGAGCAACACAACAAGCAGGACAAAAAAGGTCAACTTTGCCTACTTCCTCAAAGGCTCTACCAACAAATATACACAAAGCTGAACCCCGTGCAGCAAACACATACTGGACACGTCTAAGTCACAATTAGTTGTCCATAACTCCCATTAACAAGCATCAAACCCATCAAAAATAGTGTTTGTCTAACAACAAATGCTTCTCTCAATACCTCGGGAAAACCTCACTGCTGGGGGTCAGACGTGTGTGCGCAGGGGTCCACAGGCTCCTTGGTGGCTCCGCCGAAGACATCAACATCTCGATCTGTCCAGGGAGACACATTGCCCAGCTTGGCTGACGCACTGCAGTCGGCCTTTCTAGCCACCTCCAACGGCGATAGAATGCGGTCCCAAAGGTTAAACTGAGACAGTTCCCCCACCAGAGCTTGGGATGCGTCAAACCGGCCTCCCAGGGAATCCTAGATTATTTAAGAATGTATGTTAGAAACTCTTTTATATATGTCATTTGTAGGGCTGCACGATTTGGGGAAAAAGACATATTGCGATTATTGAGATCAATATTGCGATATGCGATATGATAAAGGACACTTGCTTGTATATCAATGAAAAGTCGCATACTAATAGTGAAATGTTTCAGTTCAAAGTGAAACATACAAACTACTTATAACAACCTGAAATGCCCAGTGCTTTCAAAATACAATATTCTACTAAATTAAATAAATCTCAAAAAAACTCTTTTACATTACTGTCGAACGACAAACCCTGGTAAGGCTAAACAACTGTTTTGATTATATTTGGCCATTATACAATCCCGTATTATAGTTCTTACGTTTAACCAAAACGTTGTTTGGAGGCTGACTTGAACACAGGGATGCATAGCTTTGCTAGCTTAGCTAAGGTTAAGACTTATAAAACGGGATTTAATAATGGCCAAATATATTCAAAACAATTGTCCAGCCTTACCTATGAAATGTAATCCCCCGGGATCTTAACTTGAAAGCACGTTGTAAGTCGCTCTGGATAAGGGCGTCTGCCAAATGCCATAAATGTAAATGTAAATCTGGTTTGGAGCGTACAGCGGTTTGTATAGCCCCAAACAGCATTTTTATGCACTTCTCTCCATAGACATGTATATGCTTCACGCCACAGCAGAGCCTCTCACAATATGGCGGCGACGTTGACGTACAATGCAGCGCGTCATGCGCCATCTACCCATATGTCTCCGAATCGAAAGTCATGTGACCAAACACGTCACATCCGACGAGTGAGACTTCAGTCAGCTCGCAAACTTTGAGAGAATGGATCGGATATGTTGCTGATCCAATCCATGTACTAATCATTTAAATCGCAGCTTTTTGCGTTCGTGTAATCGCACAGAATGACATCGCGATTACGATTGCGATTAGATTTATCGTGCAGCACTAGTCATTTGTAAATCTGGACTCAACATCGGTTTTGGTCTAGTTTGTGTGTAGTGTGTCAGGAATTGACGCACCTGGACACATCACCTGTGCCCAATCCGGACAGCCATTAAAAGCCTGTGACTCCACCCCTCTGCAGGGACGGCATTTTCGTGAACTTGACCTGGTAACGGTGTATGTGTTCCCAGAATGTCCCACCTCTGTGCTTCCCTCCCCTGTCAACTTGCGTCGTGACATAGTGTCATGAAACATTCAGAGACTCTGTTCTCTTGTTGTTCTCTGAGCAGCGATACAATATTGTTCTCCACCTGTAGACTTCTGCTTGTAGAAGAACATCCATTATTTTACAGAGTTACACAGTTTATAGAACTAGTCTCTTAAACACTGTTAGGATTGGCTCCAGGTGATCGCTACAGCTGAAGCCAATTCTGACCACCTTTAAAAGGCTGTAACTCCGCCCATTCTGCAGCGACGACATTTTAGCGGACTCAATTGAGTGAACTCTGTCATGAACTTGACCTTCGTTCTTTACCTGGCAACCTTTTGAGTTCTGGCAACCGCCACACGGCTGCAGGCAAGTTTGTGTTTCCCCTTTATTCCCTGTTTTTGGCCACCCCGCCGTTGTTTATTTGTGTTCTTTTATTATTAATAATAAATCCTTGTTCCAAATATGTCCCTCCTCTGCGCTTCCTTCCCCCGTCAGCCCACTGGCGTGACAAACACGGTTTAATAATGTGCAACTCATTTAAAATAATAATGCACCCAGCCTCACCTCATTAAAACCTGCATCAATAGAGAAGAATATAATTATTTCCTGTGAAGACATGGGAGCCCAGTCTCTCTTACCTGTTCTTGTCCCAGAATAAGCACCCCTCCTGGTCGAATGGGATGCCAGGCTGCCAGGCCTTCTCCCTGACCCCTCAGTGTGCCCCCCTGGTATGCTTTCCATTTCCCATCCCGCAAAGTCCAGCTTACACAGATATGCTGCCAGATCCCCGGCGGAAGGGACAATGGCAGTTGCGCCACCTACGGAAGAAATTAAGAAACATTTGTTTACCCTTGTTTTACAGACTCGTGTCTTCCAGGAAAATGGTTGTCACCTTATCGTTGATGAGTAGCTCAACTGGTTTGTGGATACCCTGCAGCAGAACTAGCTCATTTGGTTGCTCCGACACTGCGTAGGAGAATGGGGTGCCAATTCCAGCCTCTGTGGGCTTTAACCACACACAGACGGTAAAGGCATACATTTCAGGGATCTCCCGTCTTATTGTTCCATACATGTAGTTGGTCCGGACTGGGAATGAGAGCCTGTAACCTTTTGGATAAGTGAAGTCTGTGAGGCCTATAAGAAGAAGAAAAAAAGAAGAATTCAAAATATGATTTTTATTAATTTGGGGCACCCAATTCCTCATAAAACAGCAGCTTTTCATAATGAACTTATTTTGAGAATAAAAATTTGATATTGATAGTAATATCACGGGGCAGTGATGGCGGGTAAGGAAGCGGCCCTGTAATCAGAAGGCTGCCAATTTGAATCCCGATACACCAAAGTACCACTGAGGTGCAAAGCACCCAACACACAGCTCCCCGGGCGCCTGTCATGGCTGCCCACTGCTCACCAAGGGTGATGGTTTAAAAGCAGAGGACACATTTCGTTGTGTGCACCATGTGCTGTGCTGCAGTGTTTCACAATGACAATCACTTTCACTTCACTTAATATTGTTATCAATACTAATTAGTCTAATTATATAATATATTTTTTGAACTGCACAATACATTACCATGTCACATAAAATCAAATCCCCTATCCTTACTCTGTTCCAGCTCAGAAATGCGGTTTTGCAGGGTATCAAGCCCCTCGTTTATTTCCTTGTGGTGGTTCTGGGCTTCCTTCCGCATGGCCTTCCTCTCTTTCTCCAACTGCTTCATTTTCTTCTCCAGCTGTCCTTCCAAATTCTCCACCTGCCAGCCATTGTTGCCATGTGAGCCGCTGGAGCCCATCATGAGAATGTCTGTGTGGTTCTCGGAGGCAGGTCCAATCTCAGCCTGGAGAACAGACAGCACAGAAAGCAACCAACAGCAATTAAAAGCACAACATTGCAGACTGATTGCAAATAACCAACAGATTCCATTATCGCTGCAGTGGGATGTAATTTAACACAGCCTTCATGTTCTAGTGCACAAATCTGGTTATTTCATTTTAAAAAGTTTAAGCCTCCAAGCCTTCAGCACCAACCTAGCCTTGAGTGAATAAATAAACATTACTTTTCATACCTTTTAGATTGTGAATCATTTTTGATTCAGTGTAAGTGTAAGATGGTACCTTTTTTACATACAATATGTTTTACAATATTTACATGTAACTGCAATAATAAATTAGAAACTGTTCATTCTTTTAACCTCTATTGTGCCATGCCTCTTTCTGCCAGGTAACATCAGGTTGAAGTGGTTTTTGTGTGTAGAGAGTTTTTTACTCTATTCTCCACAGTTTTACATAAGTAATATTCTAATGGTGTTGGATGCTGGATTCCTAAACATCATAACCCAATCAGCCATAATCATCATAAAATAAGAATGTCACTTTGCACATAACAATTATAGTATTTAGAAATTATTATTATTTTGTTTATGAATTTGTGAAAAAATTACCTAATTCTATGATATTACACTTTTGAGATGCATTATTACATTGCTAAAAAAGCCAGAATCCAGCCCAATTGTTGCTCGATGATCCCCTCTCTCTCTGTACTCTCACTCTCTGGTGATATATTCTCAAGGCCTCTTTCATCCTCCCCTTCATCTATTATTGATATGCTTCTCCCCAGTGGATGGTGGTGATGTGGGGAGGGAGACCAAAAGACCTCCAGGTCTGGAAGGTAATAGGGAAAGCAGAGGCCGCTAGGCCGAACATAAGATTTTATTGTTTGTTACACTAACACTATTGTGCTGTCTTGCTTGAAAGATGGATTCTTGCACTGAAAAAAGCGATGCTGAACATTTGTATATATGACATAAATTAACTCTGTGATATTAACAATAACAATTCTTGTTTGTATCTGTACATAATCATTTGAAATTGATATGCATTTGTTCAAACTACAATATATTGTATGATTTTTCATTTACAAGCGTTTTTAGGTTATCCCAGTCGAGCTTCGCAAGTTCACTCAACAAACAATAAGCTTGTTTATTTAATTTCATATTTTACGTTGTTCCGTAATTGCGCCACCTGATGCATTCTGGGTCTTGCATGGGAAACACGAGTGCCACATTCCCATAGGCTGGACGTGTGCTTGAGTTCACGGATGTTTAAGGTAAGAATAGCATCTTACCTTAAACACGGATGTTTAAGGTAAGGTAAGCGTCTATGTAAGATAGTGATGTCTTTTTCAGCTTTAATAATGTTATATGTAGTTTTTTTCATGCTCTGGCCACCAGAACTTGAGTCGCTAGTTGTCATGGATTTTGGATGTTTTATTATAGCGTGGTTTTGGTTAATTGCCATGGTCAGTAACTATGACATTTTTTTTTCTGCTGTCTCTAAACTGGATGAAGATATTCTACCAGGTGACTTTATAACTACGGATTAAGGTTTGTATACAAACACTTGGTTAGTTGTAGTATTGAATGTGAGGCAAAAATTAGTTTGTTTACTCTTGGGCCTGACAAAAATTTGCGCAAATATATATATATATCCCCATTCACCCATATATAACAACTCATACATTTGTGTTGCATTCTACTGAACAGAAATGTGTGTATTTTTGTCCAATCCATGAACATATTTAATGGGGATAAAATATAAAAACTAATATAACATATGTTAATGTTTGTCAGACCTGCTCAAATAGTAACCATTGAATGATTGGTCAATGGCCATTTTGGGGGCGGGGCCAGTGAAAGGTCAATCTTATGCCCAAATTAAGATGTAAAGCAAAAATTTGTTCACTCCATCATATGTGAGCACAAATAAGCTCAATGCTTAGCTCATGAAGCTCTGAGAATAAAGGGAAAACTTATCTGATTAACACTGGTGGGGAAATGAACAATATATTTACCAGATGAGTTTTTTAGACTGAATGCTATTTTCACCTAATTACCTGTGGATAATTTTCAGTATTCTTACATCACTTATCAAGTAAATGTTGCTTTCAGAACAGTCAAGATACCATGTTTCTGTGTCTCATTCTGTTTCTCTTGTCCATGTTTGTCTGTAATTTTTTTGTGTGTGTTTCTCATGTTTCTACATCATGTTTCTACATCTCAATGTTTCTCTCCTGGTCTCTCAGATAGAGGAGGAATTCCGCAGGATCACACTGAAGGTATGGAAGGTATGGAAGATATGGTAAATGGTCTGTACGTATATATCGCTTTTCTACCTACAGTACTCAAAGCGCTTTACACTGCTTCTCATTCACTCATTCACACACACAACACACACACACTCACACACATCGATCCCACGATTGGCAGGCGACTGCTCTACTTCCTGAATATATAACTGATTCAAAGACCTGTCAATGAGATACAAGTGTGTGCAAAAAAGCTGGTTGATGAAAATTTGACCAGATTTTCTAGTAGATTTTAAATGACATGCCTATGTCAAAATTAATGGGATTTGATTTATTTCATTATATCAACATTCCCTACACAAAAAGGAAAAATGTACAATCAAGGATAAAAAAAGAACACTATATCTAGGACTAACACCTATTTCCATTGTGGTGTTCATAAGATTTTATTGTCTTAATTAAAAATGACAGTGAAACATGTAAAATCATCACAGATGCCTGGAGGCTACTTCTACTCTATGTAAAAGAACATCCTTGGGTTTTCTGAGAACTGCTACTGACAGTTGGATTTGATTACTTTATGACATTTAGATTAGATTCTATTGACGTATGATTTTGCTTTGTTATGGTTAAATGCTGTAGTGAGTTAACAAAAAAGTAATATCTGATGTATAACCATTTGTAGAATTGTAAATGACAGACCCAAATATGTGATATTTTTATATATACAATAATACATTTTATTCCCTGTTGTTCCACACCCTGTTGGGGTGGTAGTAGCCTAGCGGGTAACACACTCACCTATGAACCAGAAGACCCAGGTTCAAATCCCGCTTACTACTATCGTGTCCCTGATCAAGACACTTAATCCTAAATTGCTCCAGGGGGACTGTCTCCTGTAACTATTGACTGTAAGTCGCTCTGGGTAAGGGCGTCTGATAAATGCCATAAATGTAAATGTAAATGTTGTATTTCACAGGTTTTCGATGACAGCGATGCTGCAGCTGTCCATGAAGCCATTACTACAAGCTAGCTGGAATAGCCATCGAAGGAGCAGAAATCCTTTTTGGTATCCCAGATGTGGCTCCTGCTTGCACCTATCTGATGGGCCTTCTCTATGCCTTGGACCTAAGGTACCCTAATAAACTGAAATATACATTTGAGGTCTTTCAGAAGATCTTTCTGGAGCTGGAGGATGCAAACAAAAAAATGTCTTCCAAAGTCCACGATCTCAAGGTCTGTTTGCATGCTTAAAAGCCATACAGATGATGTTGAAGGTGTAGATTTTGACTGAACTCACTCATACCAAGTTGTGCTAATAGGTTTACACTGCATATTCTGAGGTTCCCCTAATGTTCTCAGTTTACACTTTTCATTTTCGTATCTCTAATATGCAGAAAAATATTAAATTTAATTTTAAAAGAGTATACTGGCACATGCCTTATTTTGTTATGTATTGTTAATAAAAATTTTGAGAGATGCTGGATTTTGCTTAGATTTTTGCCTCATCAATGTACAGTATCTGTAACCGTGAATATGAACGTTACTGTTAGGGTGTTCTGACCTCTAAGAAAAACTGACAGTTTTATTCTAATAGCATGTATTGTACTGACAGCAATTATCCATTCAGTCTGTGTTCATAGCTCTGTGGAATAGATTTTTTTCTTTTATTGTCAAAACTTTTATTATTTTGTTTCAGCTAACTGACAAGTTTTGTTTTGGGTTTAGATGCATAAATAAACCTGAGATTGACTCTTGTGGGTCTCGTTAATAGTATGTTTGATAAATCAATTTGTAAGAAAATGGTGAAAATCTATCACTGGTTTGCCAAAGCCAAAGGTGCAACCCAGTATCTCTTGTTTGGTGTTAACAGTCCACAATTTAAAACTTTCACATTAGATAATTTGATTTTTATTCTTCAAAATAGGACTCAGAGAAAATTATACAAATTGTTGATAGCAACTAATTCATTAATCAACTAATAGTTGCAGCTCTTGGTTATTTATCATTATGGTCAAGTCTTGGCTCCATGCACATTGATTTGTGATGGAGAATGTCACAGATAGAGGACATATTCTTTTTGAGTAGACCAAACATGATTTGAGTTGTTGTTTCTGATCTACTTTATTATGTAGATAAAGTAAAGCTAGTCTTTGTGTAGACTACTTGATTTTTTGTATGTAAGAAATCCAACTTAATTTTACAAGTAGAGAAAACTTGGCTTTATTAAATATATGTTACTCATAAAATTAAGTTAAGTGATTTGATCAACTAAGTTGGCTTTACTTGAAAAATAACATTGATTTTACTTTCTAAATTCAAGTTGGATTTACTTTAAAACCATAGTTCTTATACACAATAAATTAAGTATCTTATACAAAGATTAGTCTTACTTTATTTACACAATAATCTGATGCAAAAAGTTGCCTTACCTTTTTTAAGTAGATTAAGGTCAATATTTTTATCAGTGTTTGTATATGTTAACATACTTGGCCAATAAACGTGATCCTGAAATCAAATGTTAATTAAAACCACATTGAGTGTATATTGCAAAGAAATATTCTTGACAGCATTTTACCTCCAGCTTCTCAATGCGGTCCTTCAGCTGGAGGATGGCCGTCTCCAGCTCCTCCACCGCCCGGGCGGTCTGCAGCTGCGCCGCGGCCGACGAGCTCACGTCGTCCCCGGCCATGAGGCGGCGGCTGCCGCCGGTCCAGGCTCCCACGCTCCGCTCGGCGAGGCTGCTCTCCTCCAGGCCGCTCTCGCACTCGGCCAGCTTGCTAGTCAGCTCCCCGATGGTCCTCTGGTCCATGACGATCTGGTTGTTCTGTCGCATGACCGCCTGCCGCAGCTCATCGGCGGTGATTCGCAGGTAGTTCCAGTCGTCGTCCGAGTAGGGGCCATCCGCTTGCGGATCAAGGCTTCGGGCTTTACAGTCTCCGATCGGGATCGGGGTGCAGATGAGCCGACTGAAGGTGAATTGTTTCCTGCCTGCACCCGTCACTTCCCCGGGGTTCAGCTCGTTGAATGCGGGCACCTCCAGGTCAGGGACCCCCAGACCGCCTTCGTACGATCCGGAGCCGTGAAGGGCTCCCAGCGGGCCGGCGTGAGCCACAGCGCCGGTGGAGAGAGGCTGGAGGAGGGACTCCGATAGGGACAGGTTGTCGGCCGGCCCGTGGGGCGCGGTTCTCCCCGACCGCGGCGAGACGCTGGCGATGATGCAGATAACCGCGCCGAGAAAGGCCAGAAGCCCCGCGGCGACCAAGACGACGACAAACTTCATCTTTTCACCAAAAAGGCTCAGCGTGTGCTTCGTGCCTACCGTTTTCTGTTCATCAAATAATGATGTTAAGCAAATAATAATATTAATAATAATAATAATAAATTAAACCAACGGACGCTGCTGGTGATGCTGCTGCTGCCTGAGAGCCGGGATCTTCACGCTTTACGCTGATCGACGCGGTTGCCAGATCTTTGAAAAAAACAAGGGGACAAGCAAAAAAACGACCTGTCTTTCCACATCAATTCTTTAAAAATATCGCGTGTGCAGTCACGTCTTGCCTTAATCATTTATGAACTCTTAAAGAAATGTCTAAATCAGGCGAGCTTTGTCTCGGTGTTCTACGTAGTTCCATATCTCTCACGAATCACCGGTCTGACTCTTTTTATTGATCAGAATATGATATGCTGCAAGGCTCAAGTAACAGAAAACCTAAAGCACAACCTCCTTAAATGTTAAAACAGAAGAAGCAAGTGTGGTTTAGATGACATGACATGGCAACACCGTTGATGAGCGTCCACTGCAGGCTTGGAGCATTTCTGACGCTCAAAACGCCAGTTATATATATCCAATTTGGTGGTATTGAAACACAAATGCTATCCTACGACAGGCAACCCGTGTTCCGCCATCAGAAGCAGTCTCCAGCAAATGCATGTATAATTTTGTTATTAATGGTCATGATGACGCGTTTTATGCGGAAGTTGTGAGAGCGGGGAGAGATTAATGGGTCCGCAATGGGGATAACCGTTCAAGCTTGAATTAATGTGTGTAACGACAGTTTAATATGAATTACTCCATGGTGCATTTTTGTTTCTGCACATGCAGTGCATCCGGAAAGTATGGAAGCCCGGTTCCGCCACATTAAAAAACACCATTATGGCATTATTTCTGGCCATTCCCACTTTATTTCTCAATTCTGACTTTTTCTTCTCACAATTCCGAATTGTTCTTTTCTTTTATCTCTGTCAGTTACCTTGGCTTATATCTTCTGTATTAAGCCTGAAGCATAAGCACTATGGACCAGATAACATTTTAGCTGTGGAATTTCTGTCCTTGTCGAGGCATACTCATGGCATCAGCAACAGGACTCTGGAAAGGATGTTACACATTGATCATTTTTCCAGGGGGGAAAAAACATACCAGTAAAACTGAAGTTGCATGCTCCATCCAAGGACAGCTTTCATAGGCATAGGCTGAAGCATCAAAATGTTTGCTCCATGGGATAAATGTAGAGGGGAGACGCTGAGACAAATTTAGTGTCTAATTGATTTCCGATCTCGCCATCGGCTTCAGAGACATTGATGGTTATTCCCGTAAAATTATATGGTTGGAAGCATTCAGAACAAATAATGACCCAGAGTTCATCACTGGATATAACATGGGTGCAGTTCATTCAGGAGGTTGCCCTGAATGAGTTTGCTTGGAAAATGTCACAGAAAATGTGTATGTTGCTGTGCTTATCTAATGGTGAGAGAGAAGCACATGGAAGAGCTGTGGCAGCTTAATTTGATTAACTGAACACATTAACTGCCCACAACTCTCTGTACATTGTTATCATCCATGACTGTGTTCAGAGACTCAATCCACATGGGATCAATATCACCATCCAGCACAATCCACTTAGGCCCAGCATGTCCGATGTGAGACAGTTCACGCATGATGTTCAAGAAGAAACCTGCCACAACCGAACATAGACCGAACACAGACCACAGGGTAGAAGTCAGACAACATTTTCCTTACCTGTTTATGCCATGTTTTAGAAAAACGATATGGCGGAAAAGAAGACATTCAATTAACAGCAAAGTTATCATACACATTTTGAAGGAGTTATCACAAGGCATGCACACCATCTTTCCACTTGTGTGTGGCCAGGTTTATGATGCCGAGCAGCTCTTTTGGTGACAGCTTTGGGGTTCAGGTCAGCCAACACTGGTTGGTGCTTCATGTTTTGGTAGGTCTTATTCTGAGACTTTAGCACCTGTGACTTCCCAGTTGTTCCCAGAACAAACATTGAGTGGCGGATGACCAGCTGAACCACCTGAAAGAAAGATAGAGACAGAGAGAGAATTAAGGAAATTGGAAAACATATCTAATGAACAATATACTGTCTCTTTATTTCACAGGTATAGTTTTCACTAACAGACTCATTGATTGCAGAGTCAGTATAATTTGAATAAGCTTGTAAACACATTTAAGATGATGACCACTGAAAGAGTTCAAGGTGACAATGTGTTCAATGTGTTAAATTGTCCAGCAGATACTCAAATCTTAAACCGATCAAGCATATCTGAGACATGCTAGGAAAACAAGTCCCATCAATTAAGCCCATGGAGACAAATTACAGGACTTGATGGACCTCAGGACTTTAGGGGACCTACATTCCTGCCCATTCTCTGCCCTTTCACCCCTTATCTATCTCAACTGAAAAAATGGTCACCATGACTGGCTGATCTGCTTCTACCTTTATGGTGGCAGAAACCACAGGATACCTCCATATATCTTATAGAATGAATAGATGTGCCATATCTTTTTTGGCAGCTTGAAACAGCATTGGTCATACAAAATACTATGCAGGTGGCTTATATTAGAGACTATTGGTGTAGATGTTAGAAAAACAACCAAAACAATCAACACTGCGAACAATCAAAACTGTAATGTCAATTCAAATTAATTAACATTTACAGCATTTACCAGACCTCCTTATCCTTATCCCAATTCGTAGATTCTGGTTCAATTAGGGTTAAGTTTCTTGTTCAGGGACACAATGGTAGTAAGTGGGATTCGAACCTGAGTCTTCTGGTTTATAGGCAAGTATGGTTTCCACCAGGCTACTACCACCTCAATTTACATATTGAAACTTAATTTTTTGTGCTGCCATCAGTTCTAAAACCTTCAAAACAAAGTTATCTTCAGCCTGTAGTTTGAGGTCCAGCACGCACTGCTTAACAACATTCTCAAACTCCATGTCCAGCTTGTCTTTGAGTGCTTTGAATGCGTGGTTCTCCTTAAGATGTCTGGGAAGATATCCCCTCCCGGAGTCCCGTCAATAGACCATGAACATTAATTCCAAGTCCTAAACAAGACAGTCACCTCATTATTAGACACTGAGAACCAGGAGCTTATCACCCCTTTCCCCTCCCCCACTTGCACAGTCTTTCAGAGGTGGTGACAATTAACGTGCTTCCCTGCATTTTCCTGCAGACTCCTCCGCAACCTTGACTCCCCTGGACGTCACATGTACTGGTTACCACACCTCTTAATGAGGATTGTTGGGAGGTGCTAGGCATCTCCTCCATAGGAAGGATCAAACTCAAAGGGCATTCTGCTGTAATCTCTGGGGCTGGACAACATACTCTTTAGAGTGATGCCTGTACCACCAGTCACTCACCTTCCAGTTCCTCTCCTCAGTCAGGCTGGTCCCCTGGACTTACTCTAGGAGGAATCACATGATTAGGTGGGCCCACCCTAAGCAGGGTCCGATCAACAGTCTTTACTGGACCCAATAGAGCGATCAAGTAAACCCCTCTCCTGCTGAGGGAGCTCTGCCCACCCTATACTTGGTGGACCCCCAGGTATCCTCTATTTTTGCCTGCCCTCGAAATGCTTTATTTTGTAGGTACACCAGATCACCTTCTTGAAGATCTGCTCCCACTGGATCACAGCGTTCCTTCCAGGTACAAGCAGCTGCCATGGCCCCTTCTGCAGCCGCTGCCGATGTTCCTGCACCATTCCCTCTATGTGCCCCTCTACTGGTACTGGTACTCTCCCCAAAAGGAAATCAACAGCAAGTCGTGGTTCTTGGCCATATGAGAGTCACTTGTGGTAAATAAACTGGCCAATCAAACTTCTTGGACGTAGGTAAAGTCTGAAGTAAGCTGTGTAAAGTTCAATTAAAACATTCACACTGTCCAATACCTTGAGGATTGTTACGTCCCTGGACGTATGCTCCCACATGTTCTGTGTTTCTGGCTGTGTTTTTGCGTCCTGTCTCTTTTAGGTTGACTTCATGGGAGGAGTTGAGGCCTACCAGCTCCATCTGCCATTGATCACCTCCACCTATTTAAAGATACTTCGGATGGTGTTCGGGAGTTCCCCAGGGTCTGCTAGGCCCTTACTCTTTCGGGAGGTCCCCAAAGTCCACGGAGATCTACAAGGAACTCTGTTGGGGATCTCATTTGTGTTTCTTGTTGCTTTGTGTGATAGACCCTTTGTTCTTGCCTGTGTTAGCCTGTTAGCTGTTAGCCTGTTATGTGCCCTTTTTGTTAACTTGTGTGTTTGAGTTATCTCTGCTGGACCATCCCTTCCTTTAGTCTGTTTTAATGTTGGTTAGCTGTGTTGAGTCCACTGTTTTATTGTACCTCTTAGCTCACTGTGAATAAAAGCACTGTTTGTATGCATTGTTTGCTGGTGAGTGTGTAACAGTGGACCTCCTCCTCTCCACACCCTTGTTGTGTTTCTGAGACCCCTAGACTTAGGAATGTGACAGGACTATATGGAGTGGTGTAAGTCTTCTGGATGCTATACAAGCTGCTGGATCAAAGCACTTTCCAAATTCCGGCCCTGGTCAGAAAGAATCCGAGCCAGTACCCCAAACCTGTAGAAACACTCTTTTACCAACACATTCGCCACCATGCAGGCCCTCTGGTTTCGGGTTGGCACTGCCTGTGTAAATTTTGAAAACACGTCGATCTTCACTAGCACATTTTCAAGGCCATTTTGAGAATGCTCTAACAGCGTAAATTCCGTAGCGAGAATTTGGTTTGGTCTAACACTCAGAAGGCGGCCCATTGCAACCCTTACGGGAAGTTGTACAGGCTTGGCCAACACAACGTTTGCACTCTTGACACCACTTCTTCACATCTGCATACAAACCGACTCCAACTCTGTGGTCCTCTCAACTCCCTGACATCCTTGGCCCTGATTGAGTTGTTGGAGAGCATCCTTTCTCAAAGAGCTAGTGAGGAGAATCTGTAACACCTCCCCACCGCAATCTGACCAGAAGACTCTCTTTAACACAATGCACCCCCACTGACTCAACAAACCCAACAGCATCTGTGAAAGAGATCGAATGGTGGCTCTTGTCGAATGGTGGCTCTCCTCTGCTGCCAGAATACCCAGAAGGGCCCAATCACAGGATCCTCATTCTTTAATGAAACGAGCTGGTCATTAAAGCAAGAGGGAAAAATGAATATGGTGGATAGAGTTGCATCTAGTGTCAGCATCCTCTCTGCCTCCCACAAGCACCCAGGTAGCGGGGTTCCAAAGGGGACTATCTGAGTAGGCTGGTTCTGCTGGGCTGCTTCTGAGTTGTGGCTCACCAACCTAGAGGGGGTTAGTTTTCTGACCTCCCCCGCTGATCACCCTGCTCTTGCATGGATTGGGACCATGCCGAATGAGATACCGTTATATCAGAGAGACGGTTAAGCTTTTCTTGTTGACTTTTCATCACCGTCCCTCTACCATCAGGAGGGTTGAACATCTAACAACATGGCCTCAGGTTTACCCCGCACCATCTGCTTCAGGACCTGACGAAAATCTGGATCAATCACATGTTCCACAAACTGGTCCCAGCGTTAGACATTGCATGGGCAGTGTTCTTCACTACATTCTCCATTAATTGGAACAACGCAGGAGAACCCTTACCCTATAACGAATTTTGTTCTTAGCTTCCCCCTCCAAATGATCAACATAAAGTAAGCCTCGTCCAGGGGGGGTAAAATATCGCAAACGCACTTCTTGCTATAAGACGTCTTGCCTATAATTTCCACAAAAGCATGTGAAATTGATTGTCAGTCAGTGTAGCTTCCTAGGTGGAAGTGTGATTGACTTGGAATTTCCTCATATTTGTGGAATGTTTCCTTTGCTTCACCAGACTCCATACCAAATTCCATTCCTCTGGCATTATCCTAGTCTTGTGGTTAATTTATAGAATTTTTGGCACTGTGATGGTGGTTTGGTTGGTTTGTGGTTTGATCTTTGTGGTTTGTTCTTTGCTATGAACAAAAAATGCTTTAAAGGTATTCCAGTGTTTTGGTTGATCACATTTTATCCTGGACGCAAAAGCTCTTCACAGAGAAGTTTGATGATCACCAATAGTTCATAGTAGAATGAAGAAATTAATGGTTTTTAATAAACATATCTGATCATACAGTGACAAAAACACAACTCACTGAACTCTTCACGTTTTACTGTGAAATGAAACAGGCACCATGTGATATGGTTTCTATGTTTGATACTCACTATGTGAGAAGCCAGATTGCTCCGGTGAAGTGGTCCCTCGGCCCTGGTGATTAAAGAAGCCAGCACAGTGTACATGTCGCTTTCTCTGTGGCAGAGGAATCATTTGTGTACCTGTCATCCTTGCATTATGAAAATTGAAATTTTGACATCAAAATTTTGACAAGTCAAATCAAGGTGTGTAGGCTGAACCTCATGCAAGAAGAAATAAAAATATCCTCAATAAAACCAGTGCTCATTGGGAGAAAGTTTTGAAGTTGAACTTTCGTGGAGTTTTGTTGTTAAAGTCAGCAGGTCTGCTGATTGGCGTGTCCGTCCTGAGCATCAGCAGCAGCCTTGAAGAGACAATGTCATTAACTTCCCATTGAGTCTCTCAGCATTTTCAGGAAACAGGATTATTCTCTGGAGTGATCCTGCCTATGTGGGTTCATTACTTCCTCATTCCTTCATAAGGAATGCAATGTTTTAGTGTCACTTTATCCTTTAACAACACTTTGGAAATGAAATGGCCTGATAGCCGGTGACTACTATCTCTCTCAATCCTGTTTTCTTTCTCGTCTCCCTGGCACGTTCTAAAAAACTGCATGATTAAATCTGTACAAACATGACTTGGGGGTGTGCATGGGGGTGAGGTGTTAGAGCTCTTCTTGAACAGGAGGTGGTGGAGTTTAACTACCATGGTAATGTTTTAATGATAAGTAAAACAAAAAGCATATTTTATGTTATATAAATTTATTGTTATATTACCTTAATTCTAAAATTATTAAAAGGACATTTACATATATGGCTTTTCATCAGACAGCCTTATCCAGAGCGCATTACAATCAGTATTTACAGGGACAGTCCTGGAGACACACCTGAGGACACAATGGTAGTAGTGGGGTTTGAACCTTTTGAATTCCATTGATCACTTGCAAAATGAAAGTCATGTTGAAGCTTTGCTAGTATTTTATCCAAGTATCAGCAGCTCACAGACAACTTTGGAAAGGTGAGACTTTCTCTGAGCATAATCCATTTATTGATTTGTAATATCAAATAGCTTGATATAAACCCTGTGTTGCCACAAGGAGTCACATTCACTATTAACCACTTACACGGGCACGTTCACACATTCGGGTGTGCACATAAGGGCTCACAGGCGCACAGACAGACACACACTGTTTTCTCCTATTAGTCCTGTGTGCTGTTAAATAACATTTAATATTCTAATATTTACTGTGGCTTATACAGTGTTTGTTGTTGATTTTTTTTGCATGATGTTGATTACAGTTAACAGCTTAATATGTGCCTTGACCAGCACTCTGCTCCAGACATCGGCCATGTGGATTTCCTGGAAATCATGTACAAACAGGCGGATAGGCCATATGTCATTGCACTTTGACCAGGTGACTGTCCCTGGAAGCAAAGCAGTCCCAACGCTGTATTTGTTTATGGACTTTCCATGGATTATAACATAATTACAGATGTTACAGTTTTAGGCAGTATACAAACACAATTTAGGTCTTTCAACCAGTTAATCTGACATTGTTCAGGAATCTAAAAGTGTAAAATACACTAATAAATATTATTAAAAAGTCAAAGTAGCAATAATTCCATTTGTTATGAGAACTATTGATTTTTCATCTGGAGCTGTGCTTTAAGAACTGTGGGTTGTACAATATGTGGCACTTCAAATAACATGAGAACTTTCTCTCTGCTGATTGTTCAGATGTATTGCCACGAGAACAAAAGTAAATACATGAAGCAAATTGGAGGGACATGATGGAAGTAAATTCACAGCACATCACTTTTTCCACATTTTGTTATGTTCCAGCATTATTCCAAAATTGATTAATTCCTATGAAAAAACAACTCTATATACAACACCTCATAATGACAACAGTTGGCACATTTATTTAAAAAAGAAAAAACTCAGAAATCACTCATACATAAGTATTCACTGATTTTGCTTGATACTCAATGCACGTTTGGCAGTGATTATAGCCTCATGTCTTTTTGAATGATGCCACAATCTTGGCACACCTATCCTTGCCCAGTTTTGTCCATTCCTCTTTGCATCGCCTCTCAAGCTCCATCAGGTTGGATGGGAAGCGTCAGTGCACAGCCATTTAAAGATCTTGCCAGAGATGTTCAATCAAATTCAAGTCTGGGCTCTGGCTGGGCTCAAGCACATTACACAGAGTTGTCCTAAAGCCACTGTTTTGATATCGTGGCTGTGTGTTTAGGGTCGTTGTCCTGCTGAAAGATCAACCATCGCCCCAGTCTGAGTTCCAGAGCACTTGGGAGCTTCTTCCACTTATGGATTGTGGAGATCACCGTTGTCATTGGTGAAATCAGATTTGTGCCTCGAGACAATCCTGTCTTGGTTTTTCTGAAACCTTCACCAGATTTGTGCTTTCTTCACAGACATTCTCCACCACAAACCCTACTCTACCCTCTGAAGATTCTACAATCTACAATCAGTTTTGTAAGATCATATCAGATGAAATCATTCAGATCATATCTACAGGCAATCCAACAACCTGTCCACCAATCCCTTCCGCAATGCTCCAAACCATCTCTCCTGACCTCATCCCTTTCATTTCTTATATCATAAACAGCTCAATCTAATCCGCTGATCCTACAAATATAAACAATTACCAGTTTCTCTCTTCTCATTTCTTTCTAAAATCCTTGAGTGCTGTGTCAATCAGCTATCACTTCATCTGTCACAGGACAACCTCCTGGATCCTAACCAGTCTGGGTTCAGAACCTCATTCTACAGAGATGGCCCTTCTGGCTGTTTCTGAAAAGCTGCATGTGGCCAGATTGGCAAAACTGTCATCTGTACCCATTCTCCTTGACCTCTCTGCAGAATTCGACACAGTTAACTAGAAGACTCTCTTGTCTGTCCTGAAGAGGCTTGGAATTCGGGGCTCATCATGGCAGTGGTATGCTTCCTACCTTGATGAGCCAAGTGACTTGGAAAGGATACACCTCTGCCTCACATAGACTCTCCACTGGTGTCCCTCAAGGCTCAGTACTAGGTCCTCTCCTTTTCTCCTTCGACACAAGATCACATGGTGAGGTCATTTCCTCAAACGGATTATTCTACCACTGCTATGCCAACTACACACAACTCATCTTCTCTTTTCCTCCTTCAGATCTACATGCTGCTTCTAAAATCTCTGCATGTCTAACTGACATCTCATCCTGGATGGCAGAGCCTACACCTCAAAGTCAATCCCACCAAAACTGAACTAATATTCATTCCAGCAGATTCTTCACCACATCAGGATCTTGCTATTTTCCGGGACAACTCACAGCTCTTTCCTTCTACAACAGCCCGCAATGTTGGAGTAACTACAGACAACCAAATCTCCTTCCCAACTCACATCAGCAATCTTTCCTGCTCCTGTAGATTCCTTCTCTAGAATATCAGATGAATCCGTCCTTATCTGTCAACACAGGCCACCCAAATACAGGTTCAGTCCTTAGTAATCTCACGACTGGATTACTGTAACTCCCTTCTAGCGGGTTACCTCTATGTACCATCCAACCTCTACAACTAATACAAATGCAGCAGCACGACTGATCTTCAACCTTCCCAAATTCTCCCACACCACCCCACTGCTACGTTCCCTCCACTGGCTCCCAGTAGCTGCATGCATCAGATTCAAAATACTGATGCTAGCCTACAAAGACAAACAGGAGCCTACCTCACAGCCCTTATTATACCTCACACTGCACCTCGTGTACTCCGAGCATCCAGTACTGCTCGCCTGGTCCCTCCATCTCTGAAGGTAAAAGGAAGACACTCATTCTCTGTCGTGGTTCCTCAGTGGTGGAATGACCTTCCCCTTGAGGTCAGAACAGCACAGTCACTGAGTATTTTCAAACGGTAGTTAATATTTAGATTAACTTGTAACCTTCTTACTATCTGACTTATGTATAGAAACTACAACATAGTGAATAAAAAGATTGTATCCATAGTTGGGGGTCCAAGTGTACCAGAATTGATCACTTCATCAATGGTAACATGGAAGGACGTTGTAAGTTGCTCAGGATAAGGGTGTTTGCCAAATGCCTTAAATGTACATGTACAATGTACAAAATGTACAATTCCCCGTCAAAAACCCCGGACAAAACCGTCCCCACACACTGCTCCCCGGGCGCCTGTCAAGGGTGATGTTAAAAGCAGAGGACACATTTCGTTGTGTGCACCGTGTGCTGTGCTGCAGTGTATCACAATGACAATCACTTCACTTTCACTTCATTTGTGTGCAGGTGAAGAATAAAGAATAAATCAGTCATGAGTCAAAATAAATGGCTGAACCTTGTGAACCTTGTTGTTGTCAAGCATGTTACGTGGCCCTGACGTGGGCGTCTGCAGCTGCCGCTCAAAGTCGCTGCTCCAGCAGGTCCGGCTACATGCTAGTGAGCTGCAGATGCCCACCCCGACACAGACAGTCCCTGAGGTGCAGCAGCTTCACCACATCTGCTTCTGCTGCAGGCCTATGCAGAGCAGCGATGAGGAGGATTGGGGCGAGGAGGGCACACAGCTGAGGGTGGTGGTGTTTGGACCATGTGGCTGGTCAGCCTGAGAAGCCAGGCTGGTCAGCCTGAGAAGCAGCCTGAGAAGCCAGGAGCCTCAGCAGGGCCTTCAGGATGCGCTTCTTCTTTGTTCCGGTTTGAAGGGATGTGGCCGGAGCACAGACTGGGAAGACAGGTGCAGGTATGTCAGTCCATTGAGAGTGGCTGTCACTGTACTATAATTTTACCCTCTGTATGATAAATAATTAAAAAATCCAACAGTGTATAATATTTTTACCCCTTCATTTTATGGAGGGTAAAATTTGTATTAATTTCAAGTTATTTCATTTGCATGACAAGGTACAGATTTCTTTTTCTAGACATAATTAGCTTGTTTACGTGCCATTGTCTCACGTGCCTTTACAGCCAATCAATGCACAATGCACTACTGTATTGACGCATGCTGAGAGTCTATTCTATTTATGTTGTCACTACTGATCCCAAAATTGCGTCTCACTCGGTCATGATGAGCTTGCCGCTCATACAATCTATGCTTTTGTTCACCCCCTGGTGGTTGGCTGACTATTGGTTGAGAAAGTGCTTGATTTAAAACGCAGCAGAACCTCTATCGAAATGTAAATATTTCAGACGATCATCTTATTTTAATTGTGGCAGCCAAAATTGTAATCTATTCTTCAGCCCTAGGATCTGGCAACACTGTTGTCCTCTAATTAACTGCACAAGCTTGACCCAACCCCTATGGAGTGTGGAGAGTGCCACAGTACAATAAATATAATAAGCATTTAAATGGCTATTTAAATAGCTATTTAAATGAGTCATTAATTCACACATAACTAAAAAAATAAGTATATATATTTATTTCACTGTCTATTTATTTATTTCACGGTCTGCACATTATGAAATAAATATAGATTTTATTTGATATTTAAGTAACCAAATACTTAAATAAGTATATACATTGCAGATGACATTGATTCGGGAGTTGCTGACACAGAATATGCATTAAGTAAAACTGAAGAATTTATTGAGATTCTTGGAGTTATTTCTCACTACACGGTATTGACATGAGAATAACAACTTAGAAGACATACTCCAGCACTTCTCCAGGAGAGCTACCATAGCTCAACAGCAACACAGAAGTGGACCAGGACCAGGGCACTTGGCGTTTGACATTCCAAGTTCCGTTCAGCATTATGTTACGGGCTGAGGAAATTGCAGAGAGGTTTGGAGTTTCTAAGAAAACAATCCAGACGTGATTGAAACAAAGTGATTTAAGGTAACTATTTGGATATTTATTATTTTTGTTCACTTCATTGCTTAGCCATTCTGAATTGTTTTCTTTTGGGTTCAGCACAATTCATTGTTTCTTGTCCACAGAAACACAGATCTCCTTCTTCACAGGGTCTACGATTCCAATCAACTCTGTTCTCCGTTGTTGTCCCTGGCTGGTGGAACAACCTGCCCTCCTCCATACGACTAGCCACAATCAAGACGGAGCCACTGTATCAGTACCAGAGATTCAGCTGCCGCCTTTCCTGTGCAAGGACATTCTTTAAGTGATGCAATTGGATCTTACTTGGAAACAGTGGAAGTTTTGTCAAGACTTATTGAAGAGTGATGTCCAACACAAGTCTTTAACTCAGCATACTGTAACAAGCAAGCATGAACAAAAAAATATGATGTTTAAAACAAACTCTTGTTATATAAAACAATATTTTTGCATTTTGGTTGTAAATAAAACTTGTTTTAACTGTGGGACAACTGCAGCACAGCTATATTCAGAAAAACACTGGACATGTCAAAATTAACCTCCGCAGACTTGCAATATTTCCTCTACCAGAAACACTTAAACAAGTCCAAAGCCTGTGTGTGCGCTCTATTAATGGCTTGAACAAGGGCTTTTTTAAAGTCCTTGTAGGTTTTGAAGCGGGCTGGCAGCTTCAGAGTTTCAAAGCATGTGGATGATGTAGGAAAGGTTCCACCTGAAATCTGCACTTTGAGTTCAGTATCTCCCATCCCACCCAGAATGTCAGCAGTTGGACCAGTGTCCCTGATGAAGCTAAAGATCAGAATAAATTCCAGAAAATGTTTAGTTTATTATAAAAAAAACGGATTTAATTCTAATGCACAAGTATAATTCCTTAGGAAACCACTGATAGTTTCTTCATCTTCTTTATCACTTTCCTCAGCTGGCCATGTGATTTGAAGGATCTGGAGAGAAAGAAGGTGTATAACATTTTAACCAGCTCATTTCAATACAAAGACACAATGCTTCACAAATACATTTAATTTAAAAAACCTGGGATGTAAACTGCTTTTCTGCCATTTTGGGGAAAAGAAGTGGGACAACATCTGGCCAAGATGTGAGCAGAGGCCATACCATCACATCTTTAAATCCCTTCCTCAACTGCTTTATCTGACACATAGTCCTCCCAATCACCTAAGAGACAAAACAAATCCATATTATACACTAAACACCCTCAACCCACACTCCTGGAAATAAAGACTTAATTCAACTATGATTTAGTGCACTGGTTTTACTTCAACAAACTGATGTTCAGAATTAAGACGCAGTTTGACAACAATCTCTTGCTGAGCACCCATACCTTAGAGTTAACAGATGCCATACTGTCAATACTAAAAAGTGAGACATATGAAATGCAGCAGTTATTCATTTTTAAAGAACTTTAGCTGTGGGCAATGATTGAATATCACGTTAATTTTCACTACTAAACTACTCACAGCATCAATGTTGTGCTTAAAATCTGTCTATTTAACCCTTATCAGAGTTAACCAAACAAAACAGAGTGTACAATATTGTACCCTATTCCTTACTGCATGGACAAGATGTTTGTTATGCAGCAATCTCTGGTTTGTTTAAGTAACTGCTGGAAGATCCCAGGACACGGAAAGGTCAGAGATTGCATCCTTCTGTTCGGGACTAAGCTCTTCAAATTCAAGCTGAAAGTGATATTTCGCAAGTTATTATAGATCGCAAGGATTAGTTTACCAAATCAAATCATTTTTACCTGTTACGTACCATTTTGATAATGCTCCTGATGTGTAGCTCCGGACAGTCTTCAATCTCAATTGTTGCCATTTCTTCGTCTCCATTGAACAGCACATGAATTACAGCAGGGCTTATTCCTGTGACTTGGGGGCCATCATGCAAAACGTTGTGGGCTAACATCCTGCTGGCAACACGGAAAAGATTGCTCTCAATACGCACCTCTGAGGCTACTGGGATGAGGTGGTAAGGTTCACCCTCAAATAGCAGAGTTCGACATGTTCCTGCTGTAAAACCAAAAGAGTAGGAAATGAACTCAAGACATTACGCCTCTTCAACAGACTCAAAGATATAATAAATTTGAAAAAAAGAGAAAAAATTCCCAGATTTAGGCTGTATCCATATTGGAGTTTGGATATTATTAAAGGAGTTTGGTCTTTTACCGAACTACTGAGGTGCCTGACACGTGACTTGGCCTGGCTGACGCGCTTGATGTAACAATGCTATACTATTTGGTTCCGTTATATGCTACACAATTAAATGAACCTCGATGTCTAATACCAAAATATCCATTTATTCCAAAGCACATAGCACATAGCAGATATCACCAGTTAGCTCTGCAGTTGGAGGTACAGCAAACAATCCCGTAAACGCTGGCGTAGCGTTTGAGCAAGTGGTCAAAAAAAAATCTTTGCCCTTCCGGGTCAAACACCTACCAACAACATAGTTTGCACTACCTTTATACACTCTAAAAAGTCATTAATGGGACCTTTTGTCATTACTTAAATATATATGTAGTTGTAAAATGAAAAATCAAGTTCATAAATACTGTTAGACTTTTTACTTTCAATTTTTATTTTGTTGAGCTCAGGTGACACAAAAATGATGCCTTTTGATTCAATATATAATCATGACTTGTCTCAGTTTAAAATGATATGTTAATCAAAAATAATAAAATTTTAAGTTCTGTCAATGTAAAATACAACTTGATGACGTGGAAACAGCCCACATTTTCCCTCTTCTGCTGAAGCGGACCTGTTCGTGTTCAAGGCTCATCCAGCGTTGTGGCCGTGTTGAATGGTAATTTTATGCTTAATTACACATATTTGCATTCGCTTGGGATTCTGTTAGTGATAAAAGAACGATGCAACATATTATCTCTCCGGCTAGCGGGCGAGACGCTCCGGTTAGCTTGCCCCCGCATTTGTGTGCACCGCAGTTCAGTTGTAACGTACACGGAGCCCCTAATTCAGCGATTGTTGTAACATTTAACACTAACGTTACTGTTATACAGACCATTGTAATTGTCTTATAATTTACATTTTACATTTATGGCATTTGGCAGACGCCCTTATCCAGAGCAACTTACAATAATGTTTAAAAGATCACAGATGTTGTTAGCCACGACGCTAACGGCAATCTTTTATGGCGCTAATGTAGCACACTTGGCTAAATTAATAACCAGTGCGGGAGAGGGTTGTGTTCGTTCACTCCTTTATTGCACAACTGAAATCACACACGAAACTCAAAATGAAAAACGCGAACTCGGCATGCACGCTACTCCGGCTGCCTTTGCTCTAATTCAGCGGCCATGTAGAGCACTCGTCCTACTGTTCCTTTGGTGCCGCCCTAGTGGTGGGTGTTCGGGATGACATTTGCAGAATACAGGAAATATACATTCAGTTTTGCCATGACTCTGTGCCCAAACATGCAGGATACTAGAAAATACAATGGGGGAGGCCCAGAATGATCCCAAAGAGTCCAGATCCCTACACTAACGTAGGCTTCTGTAGCGTGTGAGTTCTAAAGTTGAAGCTAGACAAGCAAAGTTGATATCACTGCAGTGTTTGCTGTTAGGGAAGTAGTGATGGAAAAGTTTTATTGTCGAAATGTGACATTTCTTTGTAAATGGAAGCCTGTTTATGTTAATAACTGTTAGGTAACGCTAATGCTAGATTCTGCTTTTTGCTTCTATATGTACATCAACAGCACAGTTTAAAATCATTTAACTTAATTTATTTCCCTACTTAGGTCTTCAGTTACTTTGCTGTGTGCCTTGCAAGGACAAAAACTCAAGCCTTCATCTTCTCCTGGTATCCTGGTGTCATCCTGGTGGATGAAGGGGTTCAAGTTGAAATGTGGTCAGCCTTCTGAAGTAAGCGTGAACAAACATGGAGTAAGAAAAAAACAAAAAGTATGGATTGGCCTTGCAAAATCTGTAAATATGCCACCTCTACTAGAGACGAGTTGTTGAAACATTATAGGTTACGTCATATCCCCGGTGTGCAACCTCTGCCATGTCCTTACCTAGATTGTTTTTGTTCATTTAAATCATGGGGTAGCCTGAAATCACATATATCGAGGAAACACTCAACTCACTCAACAAGAGTGAGAACCTCTGAAATTCTCAGTTTCTGTTGCCAGTTCTGTAATGTGGGCACATTTTCCACTGAAAAAGAGTATTTTGAACACCTTCGTCAACATTTGAAAAAGCAAGAAACAGTCTCCTGTGTTTTCAAAAATTGCAGTTTCAAAACTAATATTTAAGGAACATTTGCTTCACATAGAAATCGCAAGCATACTCCCCACTCATTAGATGAGTTTAAAGATGACGTTTTAAAGAGGTATGAAAACCCTTCGCAAACAGATTAGTGCAGTGATTTTGTTAATTGGGAAGTGATGCAAAAGCTTGGCTCATTTGATGTTGAAATTAGAGAGTTCCTTTCATGTTCCCAACCGATGCATTGATGAGCTTGTAGAGGAGTTGCATTTTATTTCTCATTCAGCCTCTGGTCCCATCATGAAAGACATTTTATTGTCTTGCTTGAAGAGACACAACTGTCAAATTGATGAAGCCATTGTGTCTGAAATGGTGAACGACATCTGTGGTGCTAACCCTATTAGCTCTGCCCTCCGTGATGGTGGTTCTCTTTCCTCTGCCTTCAAAAGAAGAAAGTATTTTAATGAACACTTTTCTGTCGTGGAACCGATTGAGTATATTCTTAGTGGAGAGAGCAGCTTCCAGTATGTCCCCATTCTAAATTTATTTATTTCAGGTTCTTAGCAGGAAAGATATACTAGACCTGATCTTGAGTGAGGCAGAAGCTCAGAGAACTGTGTACAAGTCATTTCATGACGGCACCTTTTACAAAACCAATGAGCTGTTCTCAAAAAGTGACCTTACAATTGCTCTCAATCTCTATGTGGATGACTTTGAGATTTGCAATCCGCTTGGTACATCCAGGAAAAAACACAAAATCACATCTGTGTATTGGGTGTTAGCTGATGTCCCCTCATTGCTCAGATCTGAACTAAACTCAATCTTCTTAGCAATTCTGTGCAGGGCTGAGGAGGTTTGGTTACAGTGTTGTGTTGGAGCCACTGCTCAAAGATCTTGTGTTCTTAGAGGAGGAAGGACTGTATGTTCCAGCACTGGGCAGAAGAGTTAAAGTGTTTAGCATGGTTGCAGACAATCTTGGTGCCCATTCTATAGGGGGTTTTGTTGAGAACTTTTCCGGTTCATACGTCTGTCGATTTTGTCTAGGTGAAAAGTCACAATTTCAAGATGGTGAAGTGAGAACAGGGGCATTCCCACCCAGAACAAAAGAACAACACACACTGCATGTTCAGACTTTACAGGAAAATGATAGTTTGATGCATGTGTATGGAGTGAAGAGACAGTGTGCACTGACAGCAAAAATGAAATATTTTCATGTTTTGTCTGGATATCCGCCTGATGTGTTGCATGATCTCTTCGAAGGTATAGTGCCCCTAGAAATAGCACTGTGCCTAAGAGTATTCATTCACAACAAATACTTCACTCTTGAAGAGCTGAACAAATGCATCAAAGAGTTCTCCTATAAATGGTCAGACAAAACCAATGCACCACAGCCTGTCCCTGTGAACTTTGCCCAACGGAAAAGTGTGGGTGGCAATGCCCACGAGAACTGGGCTTTGCTGCGACTCTTGCCACTTATGGTTGGATCGAAAATCCCTGAGGGTGACACAGCATGGGAAGAGCTTCTTGTGCTCAGAGACATTGTTGAGCTTGTTGTAAACCAAGTCCACACAGAGGAGACCATTTGCTTCCTGGACAGCAAGATATCTGAGCATAAACACAGGTTTCTCATGGTTTTCCCAGAGCAACGCCTCATCCCAAAACACCATTTCCTTGAACATTATCCAGAACTTATCAGGGCTTATGGTCCTCTGGTGTCACTGTGGACAATGCGGTTTGAGGCAAAGCACAGCTTTTTCAAGCGTGTTGTCAGACATACTCGTAGCTTTAGAAATATTTTGCTGTCACTTGCTATGAAACATCAGTTGTTGCTTGCTTATAACCAACATGATTCCAGAGCTGTCAGACCTTTACTACAGGCTACAACACTGTCTACAGTGGATGTTCGTGTGCTGAGAGAGGATATCCAAGAAGCACTGCTGGCCAAGTTTCCTGGTGAGACATGTGTCCAGATAGCCAAAAGTGTGTGTTACAGGGGCACCAAGTACACTAGTGGAATTATCCTGGCTAATGGTTCCACTGGTGGTCTACCCGATTTTGGGGAGTTGATTCAGATTGTGGTTTTGAAGGGCAGTGTTGGATTCATAGTGGAAGGTATAACTGCTTGGTCAGTTGAGCATCTGAGGAGCTATGTGCTTGAGATAAATGGTCCAGTGAAAGTCATAGAGCCAGCTGAGCTATCAGACATGGTCCCCTTCATTTCTTACATCTTTGGTGGAACAACCATTATGACTCTTAAGCGCAGCATTTGTGTTTCATAGATTCAATGATACAAACTCGCATTCCTACTATTTTCAGACATGTTAATGGGCTCCTGATTTCCATACGTAAGGATCAAATTTTATATGCTCTTTACATTATTCACCATTTAGCTGTTACTAAGAATTACAGAAACATGTAAAACATTTTGTCTATAGGTGGCATAATGTCACAATCGGCTCAACTCCGGCTCAACTTGCAGATCACGATGTCCGTAAAGTCGTACTACCATCTGGAATCCCTGAGATGGTGGATGACCTTCAATCAGTCATTCGTGATACCTTTTCCATTGGAAGAGACTTCTGTCTTCACTATAAAGATGCTGATTTTGTTGATGAGTTTTTCACCCTTGTATCTACAACTGACCTTAAGGACAAGGACACAATCAAGATTGTGTTTGTCCAGGACCAAGAGCCTACAGTAACCTTAACCTTAAATGATGTGACTGACACTAATGTGACTAATGTGACTGATCATCCCCCTGAAGAGCACTTTGTTGACACCTCATCTGTGTCAAGTAATGACACACTGATTTTTTCTTCATTTGAAGATAGTCAAGGGCACCGTTACCAGCGCTGGCCTGTTCAGTTTCCGATTCCAAGGTTTTCTGACCTCACAGAGATCCAAATTCAGTCAGCCAATGAGCGCTTCCAAAAATATGGGACTCTTCTCCCTACAAAAGACTCTAAAGCATCCCTGCCTGAAAGAACTGGGGTCCTTCAATGGATCCTATGGATGGGCGCAGCGTCTAAAATATAAGATGAACAATTTCAGAATCAAGCTTAGAGGTCTCGGCTGCCCTGAAGTTGAAGTAAACTCACTGAAGAGGAAAACAAAACATGACCAATATCCGGCAAAGAATGTTAAAAAACCAAAGAAGGCTGAGGTGAACTACCTACCCCCTCATGCTCCAGGTGAAAGTAGTGAAAGTTTGGAAAAAGAGAGAGTCGAGCTCCTGAGTGAAGTGATGAAAAAGGACAACTCCAGGGTGGTAGCTCAGAAAATGGCCAAAACATTCAGCCTTCGTCAGGAGGAAATAGTGAAAGAGGCCCCTGCCATCAGTGACTTCATGAAGCGCTGGCCTGCACTTTTTAGTGAGGCACAGGTGAGATAATAAAATGTTTCTTAAATCAGTATTTTTGTACTGTGAATTGATAAATTGTGGATACATGTCCACAAATTGAAGTCAAATAACAAAAAAAAAAGAGAAATAAATACATTTAGACCCAAATCATTTGAATGTATACAAATACACATTTAGATGTTTTATTTCTGCATCATTTATACATACTTATGACTCTTGGGGTATTTACACTGCTGTGCCCTGCAGATATGTGAAGAATTCAAGAGGATAACAACAGTTAGCCTTAAATCAACCTTTCTGGCCAAGCTTGACCAATGCACCCCAAAACTGATGGCCTTGACCCAGTCAAAAGGAGGAGCTGCAGGCCTGAAGATAAGGCAGATTAAGGACATGCTTCGGCAGGTATAATTGATTCACTTTCATGTGTTCAAGTCAAAGAATGGTGATCCATGTACAGGGTCTTACTACATTTTATAACACTGTTCCTCATAAGGAACAGTGGAACATATTTTGCATCTCCATGCTGTCAGCTGATTTCACTCAGCCACCTTCAAACCACCAAACAAAGAAACACAACATCCTCATCTTCCTCAGATTGTGTTATAATCATTTAACTGCTTCTTGCTTCACAAAGACAGCAATGTTCTGTAGCTACACCTCATTTCTGGGGGATCCCTTTTCTGATGGTCATGACACAAGAGAAGACACAGCACATGGCAACTTAATTTCATTTGGAAAAAAGTTTGATCATCAAGTATCCTACTGTCTTAGAACCTTGACTACTCAAGGTTATAGTACAACCAAACGACCAAGGTTGTAGTTCTGAGAGACTTAGCCTTCTGGGAAACAGGAAAATGCCCTTATTATAGGAATCTTTTGCAGGGATCATATAGGGATCATACTAATTATTAAGTTAATGTTATTTAGAAATTTGTTTTATTGTGACCAAAAAGCTACTTCACCATACCTAAAATATAATGTTAGATCAACTTAAATACTTGCAGGTATGTTGATAAATATTAAGTTCATTTTAATTAGAAATGTATTTTATTATGACCAAAAAGCTACTTCACCATACCTAACATATCATGTTGGAGCAACTTAAATACCTGCATTCTTTTTGACAATTATTAAGTTCATGTAACTTAGAAATGTGTTTTGTTGTGGCAAAAAAGCTACTTCCCCATACTCAAAAATATTGCTTTGAATTAATGTAATTCTGCCAGGAGTTGGCTTAACTTAAAAATTCTAGTGGAAAACGTTAACATATCTTTTTGAGTCAAACTAACGTTTTATTTTTTACAGTGTACCTGAATACCTGCATGCGGAAATGCCGATTACAACACTGACGGATATTCAGAACATCCAACAAAATATCAGTCTATAGGACACTAAATACTTTTTTTTGGTGAAAGGTCTCATCTTTAAATTAAATCTTTAAAAACGAATAACCTTCGAGGGTGCAGTGAAGTGGACATGCCCATTCATGTTCTTGTTTGTAGAATTCGAGTAGAGCCTGTTCCCTGTTCTCCTCAGACTCCCCTATATCCATCTTCAGTTGCATGTTCCCATAGTAGATTCTGCTTAAAAACTTTGGCGGTTTGAGCTGGATCTTTAATAAGCCTCCAGTCTACATGGCAACAAAAACTAATTAAAACATTTTTTTTTTTGTTTTACCTCAGATTCTCTTAAAGGTTAGACTTTGTGTGCATCAGTTTTGCTGAACTATATTATTATTATTTTTATCAACATTATTGACAGGTTTGTCAAAACCTGACACTCCACTTGTTTCACATTTGGTCTTGGAACAGCCAGAAAACAACTGTATCTCATTTTAAACCTTGGTGATGTACAAGGCTAAGATGTTTTCCAAACAAGTGTCCTTGTCCAGGCACCTATGACGAAGCTGGCCACAATTGGCGTCACGAACAGGATCTGTGAGACTCCGCCAGGACCTGACCGGAGGGGCTGATCATCCTGGGTCACCAAGATCCAGCTCCAAAACCTCGATTTAGAATTTCAGAGTGACTGGGGCTACGGTCAGTGCCCTTGGCCGATTCCGCCGGGAGTTTACTTTTTTTTATCGTCTGGGGACACAAGTCCGGTGAGCTAAAATATTCTACATCTCACACATTTAATTAAAACTGTAGAATCTAGAAGATTAAGAATTGCATATTTCGTTTATTCTGTAGTCAGTTCATTTGATCCAAGTAAGGGGGTGTCACTTTTCTTATTTGTTAATAGAGTTTAAAGTCCCGTGAGCCGATCTTGGAGATCGAGTATGAAATAAGCGTGTGATAAGAGTGGATTTTCTGTGAATCAAGACCACCGCCAATTGTGAGCTTTTTTAAAAAGATCAAAATAATATAGTGTGAGTTAATAAGGCAAGAGCAAGAAGAAGGAAAACGTAAAACGAGAGAATTGTGAGCCATTAGTGCGAGATTCAATTAGAGATTCGTTATCTGCAAGCTACTATTATTATTAGCAAGGGCAGTTGTTTTTTTTCATTAGGCTGTGAGTTCCCGGACAAGATCGAAGCTGTGTGCGTTAAAAAAAAACAACAACTTGTGAGCAGTAGAATATGTGAAATGAAAATGGGGGAAAGGTGACACTCCTAGTTCTGAATAAATGGTGGTTTATGTGTGTGTGAGAAGGCAGACCTTCACTCTCCCTCTCTCTGGTGTCTGTGTGTAAGCACAGATGTGTGTGTGTAAGAGCGCAGAACTCGCATGCGCAGACCTAATCCGTCTCTCTCTCTGATGTATGTGTGTGTGAGAAATAAAATATCAGAATGTGTAAGTTGTGAGTAAGGTGTGTGTTTTCGTGGAGGACCAGACTTCTGATTAGTTCCACCACCGATTTGACTGCAGCACGGTTAAGAGGCGGGGTTCACGTTTCTCTAACTTCCTGTCTTATACTCGTCATTCCGCTTAACCCTGCACTGTCAGCTTTCGCCTGCTGACACTCCAGCCTCTCTCTGTGTGTGTGAGCGTCTGCATGCATTGGCAGACCTTTTCTCTCCCTCTCTCTCTCTTTGTTTTTTTGTTTCATTTTATGTCTAAGTTTTTATTTACAGCTCTCCCTTCAACTGACCCCCTGAATTGGTCCACCACCACCCATGCAGCGTTTGAAGAAAAAAAAAAAAAAGGATTATAGTCACAGTTTCGGTTTGCATTTCAGTTGCATTTTTGCCTCCAAATACGTTACATTTCTAGGTCACATTATTAGTGGAAAATACCTGTCTGGAGGACACCTCACATCCATTACTGTAAAACAGTTATTTATTGGCTTTTGTTCCTACTGTAGAATGTTCGTTCCAAATTTTTCCGAGTTCAGCAAGCCTTTGACTGCCCTCACTCATTCTAAATCAATGTCTTTTCAGGTACTGTGGAACCCTGATGCAAAGAAGGCCCTCTTAGCTTTAAACAGGCCCTGCAATCTCCACCCACATTAGGCTTGACCGAGCCCTCCGTGTGACCTCTGTTCTCCTACAACCACATGGTGATTCAGTGAGTCCTGTGGCTTATTTTTCATGCATTCTGTTAATTGTGTGTTTTTTTGGGGGAGGGGCAACTTAAAAAAAAAAAAAAAAAAAAAATTAAGTAAAGATGAATCGAGTGCATAAAGGAATTATATTTGTTTTACTGCTGCTGATTTGCATAGAGAGTAGCGTTAATGGGCAGTGATGCTACTTATTCTTGATTGGCAGGTTGCTGCGTGGAAGGTATTAATCAAATACTCTGAAATTTCCTGCATTAAAAAAAAAAAAAAAAAATTCACTACAGGGACTTGTTCAACTTCTGCAAGATAAGGTCTTCTCAATGTTTCAGTCAAGAAATTCACCTCATCCTAGCGACCCTTCTCTCCACAGAACACGAAGGGGAATTGTATATCTTTGTCATGCTCTTCTAGGCCTGATTTCTTGGACAGTCCACTTGATTATCCTAATTTTTGTTCTCTTTGTGGATGAATCAGCTTTCTGCCTACCTGATGGTTCTTCTTGCATTGGGTATGCATTCTGTGATGCCCACTCCACCTTGAAATGAGTTTTTTGTTTTGCTTTCCTGCCACTCAGCTCCTTACGCATACATGCACTTTAGCTGCAAACAAACTGTTACCATCTATGTTGTGACCGTAAGGTTACTTATTGCTTCCACTTTGTCCACCCCAGACACAGGCAACACGCAAAGTATAATTCAAACACTTTATTTAATATTTAAATAAGAAAATGCATGTTGGGGGCGTAGGAGAATAACACTGCCAGGAACGGTTACACCTCACTAGTACTGCCGGGTTAAAGCCACCCTCCCCGGTACACACAGCAAATCGTGACAATTCAGAGCACACACACAAACCCACAATTCATTAGAAATCAGAGATAACACAAAAAAACATGTTTTCAAACCGCAAGTGAAGCACCACAAATGCACATTTTAAGAGGGTTGGGTAATAAAATCAGTATGGTGACAAACCAGGCTGGTTATCTTAACCCCCATACACACAGCATTACTAATTACCTAAAAATATTTATCTAATAAGAAAAGATCTTAAATACTGGTCGGCTCCCCCCGACCAGTATGAAAACTAGTGTACCCAAACCCATGAAACGAATGGTCGCACGAATTGTCAAACCGGAAGTGTTCACACGTCGGTCTCCGCGCGCTCCACTCCGCAGCTGCGCCGGATCACGCAGTCCAGGATCCCGTGAACACGCCCACGTCGCCCTCCGGAATACTCGGCGACAAGCTCTGCCCAGTTCCCGGCCAGGCCGTATGAATGAAAACGCAACAAGAGCAGGCGCCGTTCCCCTCTGTCCACGCGTCCTTCCCTCGTCGGCCGCCGTCGCTATACGCCGATCCCGCTGCAACACAAACACCGTCGGGCTGCTCAATGGAATGATTCAGGTCCACATACAATAACTCGTTAACCGGAAATGACAGCTCCGACGTCCCTTTGCGGGGTACTTAGCTCGCGTTGTCGGTTACTGGTTGTAGCGCCGCTGGCCGCACCGCCCCCCGCCGGTCACGGTCCGGCGTCTGGTCTGGTCGCGTCGACCGCCGTTCGCACCGCTGGTGACGTCACGAGACCCGGTTCCTCGTCATCGTTCTCTCCGCCCCCTCACGATGCAAGGTGGGCCCTATTTATAAGGCATACCAACCAATACCCAGTCTCCACCAATTAGTCCATCAGAGTCATTGAGAACCAGGTTGATTCAACACACCAGTCCCTGGTAGGAACATAGCCAGTTATTATTAGTGTTCATTTAGTCCAGGACCCACCAACCGAGCACCAGTCAGCAAAAACCAAAACACATTACAACCAACACCACCACACTACAAGCCGCTGTACTTGACATCTACACTGATTCACATTATGCTTTTGATGTTGTTTATGACTTTGGTACCCTGTGGAAACACACAGGGTTTCTTAAATCTGATTTTGCTTCCAAGCCAGATTTCTGTGTGTAAATGTATGACTCATACTAACAGCTCTGAACATCTCTGCAGGGAATGCACTACCAAATGCAGCTGCGAAGACTGCAGCACATTCACCACTTCTAACTCTCATTCTAGCCAGCTCTGCTTCTTCCACTCACCTCACTTCAGTAGCCTAAATTGCCAATTTATGTTAAATTGACCCATGGATTTGATGTGTAAAGGATAGATGATGTCTGCTATTGCAGCTCATTGGTTCACAAAATATTTCCGTACATAAGAATGAGAAAAAGCAGCAGAATTGGCTTGAGTCCATATTGAATCTTGTTTGTAATGCCACCTAACACAGGCCCCCTCCAGATGCACTTCTCCGTTGGACACTGCCCTGTGTGAAAATGACATGTTAACCTATTGAGTGTCTCACCAAACGTCTGTCAGATCACATCCCACAGTAAGAGGGTTCCAGCGCCACCAGAAAGCCCTCCAACCCGAACAGACAGCGAACTCAAGCAAGATCAGTAAAGGAAACTTGTGTCCTTACTACAACAAGTAGCGTGCCAAGCTACGATTATGGCTGGCCCCTGTGAAGAACCATGTGCTGCCTTCTCCTCATCAGCATAATCACTACACTCCCCATCCTTCTGTGGCAGCCCAACCCCCACCTCTGTCCCCACCAACTCTACCCCCTTCTCGAGCTCAATAACCCCTTTCTGTTTCCCCTCCTCTCACAAAGGAAGAGAACTGCCAACGTGCCAACTAGTGCTTCCCAATGCCATATTAATCATGCTTACAGGTCTCTTATCCAAGTGTGTTTTCCAATGCCACCATTTCAGTTCCACTAACTGGCTTGTCCTCCAGGGGACATAGAGAAATTGACTTTGCAGGCTACCCTTGGTACACGACTAATGACCGATGTGCTGTTTTCTATTATTTTATGCCAGGAACCTGTGAATGTTGCTAGCAAGCCCCACATCTGTCTCCCTTGGTGTTATTGTTGTCACTAGCCTAACCACTGATGACTAGAGGTGTGAACCTTCACTGGTCTCACGATTTGATTCGATTACGATTAGCAGTGCCTCGATATCGATGCATCGCGATGCATCCCAGCCATTTTCTACATGGTCACATGATGTTTCCAAATACCAGAGTTACGGTCTCGTACGCCTGTGTGGATGCTCTGATTTGCTCCAGATCAGAAAATCTTGTTACGTCTGCACTTACCTTGTAACAGTTATATATACTGGTAGTTCTCCTTTAAATGCACACGGCACTGTGTTGTGGGCGGAGTTAATCGTCTGCCCCGGTCCTGATGCAGATCGACATCTCCACCAAGCAGAGGAACCGAGGTCCTTGTATTATTTCATTTTGTATTACATAAAAGCAGTAATATTTGGTACGTGTAATGTCCAAATTGGTCACTCCTACCGGAGTGGCGCTGTTCCCAGATCAGGCTGAAATTGAATTCCACGTCATCATGATATTATTGATTATGTTCTGCACTGCATCGATGCAAAATCGTCCACATCTGCATCTCAATGCATCGATTATAAGATTAATTTTAAAACCCTTACGATGCAATATCGCCCACGTCTGCATCGCGATGCATCAATTATACCATTACTGATGACTATTTTGATTTGGTCACAAAAATATCTGGCCACACTAATAACTGGTTATTACTTGCAGAAGCTACTGATGACACTGTAAAATCTGATTGCATTGTATGTTTAGAACCTCGCCATTGTTGAAGGTTGTTCCCACTCCACCTGAACTGAATTTGACCTGTCTTATGAGTCAAGATAACCTTGATTTTTTTGCTCTCTCTGGTATCTTCCTTTTTCCTGTAGGACCTAAACCTGTTTTTGATGCCAAAGTAGCTCATAATAATTTTACATGTTTTGTTCCATGTTGGTATCTGTTTGATTCCCCTGATCCAACTTACTTAGATGCCATAGGTGTTCCCAGAGGAGCACCTGATGGATACAAACTAGTTAATCAAGTAGCTGCAGGCTTTGAATATTTATTTTCTGGATAACTCCTAACTAGAATCAATTGCAATATGCAGTGCTTATCAAAAGAGATGGATTTGAAGCTGTACATAAATAACTTGAAGCCACCTCATTTATGGCCTTCCAGAACCGCATCACTGTTGATGTTATTACCATAGAAAAGTTGAATTTGATAATCTTTGGCGACCAATGCTGCTCCTTTATCCCCAACAACACAGCTCCTCTGGGAAAGCTGACTCGTGTGGTAGATGACTTCAAAACCTAATTTGAAATATGTTTGGGAAATATAAAAATCTAGCCGTCTCCATTTGCATGGCTTTTGCTATATTCCCCTTTGTTTTAATTCTCTGTGGACTATGTTGCATCTCCTGTCTTAGAGCATTGTTAGTCAGGAGGGCAGTGGTGGCCTAGCGGTTAAGGAAGCGGCCCCGTAATCAGAAGATTGCCGGTTCGAATCCCGATCCACCAAGGTGCCACTGATCAAAGCACCATGCCCACACACTGCTCCCCGGGCACCTGTCATGGCTGCCCACTGCTCAGTCAGGGTGATGGGTTAAATGCAGAGGACAAATTTCACTGTGTGCACCGTGTGCTGTGCTGCTGTGTATCACATGTGACAATCACTTCACTTGAACACTTATTGATACCGCCTTAGATCAAAAAGTTCCCCACCTTCTCTATTCCCAACAGAACCCCAACAGACCCCAAACCCCTCTTGTTTAAAGTGATAAATCCTGGTTTGAATCTGACACCTCCTCAGATGAGAATGATCCATATATATAATTCTATATCTTGATTGATTCGTTTTTAATTGTTTGTTTTTAATTGTTTTCATTATTGTGCATTCTTTTCCTGCTTGCCTTATAATAATTTTTAATTAATATCATTATTATTCTTTGATTTTTGTGTAATTATGTACTCCTCACCTTACGTTTAGGTCATATACATTTTTGTGCCTATATATAGTGGTGATCATTAAAATGATCAAAAGGGGGGAGTGTAGAAGAAAGAATCTGTAGGCCCAGACACTCCACGTGTTTCACCTTTGGTCTTGGAACAGCCAGAAAACAACTGTATCTCACTTTAAACCTTGGTGATATACAAGGCCAAAGATGTTTTCCAAACAAGCGCCCTTGTCCAGGCGCCTTTGACGAAGCTGGCATGATCCTGCTTTCCTACCCTTCATTACCCACAGTGGTATAAATATGCTTGTGAGCTTACTAACGGTGGGAGTTCTCTTGCGAGTGCCCCCGTGGCCATGGTAAATAAACTTGGATAATCAATTCAATTGACTTTCTTTATTGCAGCTCCCCAGATGGAAATTTCCCACCACAACCTATTCAAAAGATAATACAGTAATTAACAAAAAATATATCCTTCAAAAGGGCACATAGCAGAGTTGAAAAAAAAAAAAAAAAATTCAAATTCAATTTTACCTGAATTACCTAAGTAGACATATCACATTTATTTATTATGATGTTTCAAATGTTATCATTCTACTAAATGTATGTAATGCCCTATAAAAGCCCTAATGTAAGGACACAAACCATTGTTGGATTCTGTGTGATCAAACTCCTCATTGTCAATCACTACTGGTAATACTGCACTTTCTGCTGGTGTTTCAAGTCTCACTGGAACACTGTCACTGACTGTGGCTGGCTCTCTATCATTTTCTTCTCTATCATCTTGGCTCCTTACTTGATCTCTATCTGATTCCTGCATGGGTGTCCTTAAAGTTAACACAATTAATATAGTTATATTTCTTTATTTCAGTGCACTGAAGTATGAAATAGATATTTTCTTGTCAAGGAACTGATAATGCAGGTCTCATAGGTCTTATGCAATATACCCATAACAGTTGTGCAGTTTCATTTCTGAGAAGGGAACTTCTTCCTGACAAGTGATGCAGGTGATGAATGGTCCAGAGGAGCAGCCTGGGCTCTGTAAGCAATAACAAATACAATAATATATAATATAATATTGAATTTTCATTTTATTCATCAGTGAACATCCGTGGGCGTGTCCCAGGAAAAGGCGGTTCGGTTGAGGAGTCTGACGAAGGGTGCAGTACCACGGCAGGAATTACGCGAATTACTACGCGTTTCTCCGCAATTGGAATACCGCTGCGGCGGAGGCGCGCACGCAATTCGTCCCCACAGTGACCGTATCTTCCCGGTGTATCTCGGTAGGTGCCAGACTCACGAGCCGACTGATTATTTCACGTGACTTTCAGGCGCTGGAGGGCAGGACGGCGGCCGACTAACGGTAGCGCGACTAACGGGCGGTGCGACCGTTCCGAGCAAAAGTTTGAATGAAAGTGCGCGCGGTTCACGCCTCCTTCCCCGGAGCGCCGTCGCGGGACATGTGTGCGCAGGCGGCCGTTGTTCGTGTGCGACGGTTCGGTCCACCCACGTACCGGGGATGGGTCGCCTTCAATTAAGATCTCTGCCGGGGAACCAGCCGGTTAGCCGCTGGTTATACGGTATTTTTTTCTTATCACAGGACGTCACATGCATGGTGGCTTTCACAATCTGAACCTATTTTGAACCTATTTATTGGTTCATGGCGCCGGACCAGGCTTTTAGTCAGGGGTTTATACTGAAACCATATACTGAAATTATTTTAATAATCAATTCATTTTTTTTAATTAATCGTAGAATCGGATAAAAAAACAGAAAAGCATTCATTACACATGTATGCTTTACATCTGCCAAATATATAATTTTTTTTTTAAATAAAGTGCCAGAACGATAAATAATTTATAAAAAAATAAAGAACAATACAAATCAGAAAATTTAGCAGGATTTGTTTGAATATCAGAACTTGTTCTCTACACTACACTGCAGATGCACACACTCGCAGACAACACACAAATATATTTGTCAATAATAACCTATATGGGACAAAGCACAGAATATACACTGTAAAAAAAATTAATCAAGATACATTTACTAGACACATGAAATAGCATAAGAAATTGTCTCGTTTTCTGAAAAAACACCTCAAAATTAAGTGATTGTTTGCTTAAAACAAGCAAAATTATCTGCCAATGGGGTATGAAAACTATAATCTCAAACAGAAGTTTTAAGCATCACTTAATTTTCTAATGCCATTTTGTCAAGTAACCTTGATTTAAGATTTTTTACATATTTGGACTGGAAACTAAACAAAATTACTAGGTAAGAAAAGCTTTTTTTGCAATGTAGCTATACATGACAACAGATGGAAAAATGAATGGTCCAAAAAAGGCTAGTAAATAAAAACATGTCTTTAGTCTTTTAATGCAAAGTAACTATAGCACCCCTGCTTTACGGTTATTAACGCGCTAACGCTAACTTGTCATGCTTGTCAAGCTGGATAACGAGTAAACACCAGCACCAGGGACATTACGTTCCTCACTTCAAAACGGAACTAAAGTAGGATTCTGTAGTGACTTCCCCTGCTGCTGAACTCCCTTCCTCCTCATCAAACACTCCAACATGTTTGCGTTTCAGGTGCTGGATCATTGCCGTGGTGCTCCCGTGCCATGCCATGTTGCTTTTGCATATTTTGCAGTTTATTTAATGTGAAATGCTCCCACACCTTGGATGACTTGGGTCACACAGATTTCCTCTACCTCCGCTCTTTTTTTTTTTAGTTTTGCTCTGCGCTGTCTATGAGGTGCCAAACTCTGCTAGCATCTGTGCACGAGAGAGACCAAGTGTGTTCACTTCGCGCTTAACTAAAGTTTTTTTTTTTTTTAATAATCAAATGTCTCCGCGTCGTGCGACACAACGAATCGATTAGGAAATTCGTTGCCAACTCTTTTAGTAATCAATTTTTACCGATTTAATCGATTCGTTGTCGCAGCCCTAGTTAAAAAAATGTTTTTTAAAATATGTAGATCTGTTTGAAGCATTTTTTATGAGCAGGAAGCTGTATAGTAGCTCAGGTCCAGTCTTGGAACACTTCATATAAAATGAGCTATGCTTGTGATAGTCCTTTCCCTCATATCTGGTAACAACCCTTCCTCTGGAGAGCACATACACCAGTTTCTAATGAGGATTTTCATTGGAAAGTGGACAATCGCCTCATAACTGCATCGACCAAAGCAGCCAATGACAATTATGGATGGTCTAGCTTGTCAGAAGTTTAATAAAATGTGTATTGTTTTTATCAAAAAAATATTTTGGGGCGAGCTGATCACATTGTTCTTAGGTGACTCATTTGCTAGAACTCTCTCTTTGCTAGAGCTCTCACATCTCAGGGTTTGCAAGTTCATGCAAACCGTGACTTATTTTAGTGCTTTGAAATATGTTGAACCTCAGTAGCATCTCATAGCTTTTATGCAGTGATCTTAGTTAAATTGTGTCTGGTGATGCATTATGTGGTGACGTTGTTGGGATTTAAAAAAAAATTTTCCTCGTGGTTTGTTAGACACGTGGACATGGCACAACGAACTGGACAGGAAGATCCAGAGCGGTACCTCTTTGTGGACCAGACTGTGGTCTACAACCCGGCTACCCAGGCTGACTGGACGGCCAAGAGTTTGGTGTGGGTGCCCTCGGAACGGCACGGTTTTGAGGCAGCCAGTGTGAAAGAAGAACAGGCCGATGAGGTGGCGGTGGAGCTGGCAGAGAATGGCAAGAAGGCCTTGGTCAACAAGGACGACATCCAGAAGATGAACCTGCCCAAGTTCAGCAAGGTGGAGGACATGGCTGAACTCACCTGCTTGAATGAGGCGTCGGTGATAAATATCCTGAAAGAGCGCTACTACTCTGGTCTTATTTATGTAAGTGTTACCTACCTACTATTTATCTTAAAGTTGGATTCCATCTATTCGTTACTGATTGAGTATGTTGATGAGTATTTATTTACATTTACAGCATTCATCAGACGCCCTTATCCAGATCGCCTTACAATAGGTAATTACACTGACAGTCCCCCTGGAGAAAGATTAAGATAAGATAATCCTTTATTAGTCCCACAATTGGGAAATTTGCCACAGCAGGAAGTGGTCAAGAAGGCAGCAAAAGACAATAGCACAGACACTATGTCGACTGTATAATCTATAAGTTCACTGTACATATAAACAAATAAATCGTCATAAAATAGCAAAATAAAGCAGTGAATGTCATTTGTAAAATAAAAAATGTCCATATATACATAAAAGATTGTACATATGTACAGAGTGGGAACATATAGACATAATGGAGATGGTGTACTGGATGTGTGTGTTTGAGTAGTCGAGCCTGACAGCGGTTTGCAGGAAAGACTTTCTGAATCTCTGTCCCACATCATGGGTGCCGCAGCCTGCCACTGAAGGAGCTGCTCAGTGCTGTCAGGGTCTCCTGCATGGGGTGGGAGATATTGTCCAGGGACACAAAGGTAGTAAGTGGGGTTGAATTTGTGAATTTGTGGTCCTTTGTTTCATAGCGTTACACACTAGACTGGGATAGGTGGGGAAAAAAGAGAATCTGTAATCACACAATGATTTTATGTGTTAAAAACAGGGAGTGCAGAATTATTAGGCAAGTTGTATTTTTGTAATAATTTTATTATTGAACAACAACCATGTTCTCAATTAACCCAAAAAACTCATTAATATCAAAGCTGAATGTTTTTGGAAGTAGTTTTTAGTTTGTTTTTATTTTTAGCTATTTTAAGGGGATATCTGTGTGTGCAGGTGACTATTACTGTGCATAATTATTAGGCAACTTAACAAAAAACAAATATATACCCATTTCAATTATTTATTTTTACCAGTGAAACCAATATAACATCTCCACATTCACAAATATACATTTCTGACATTCCAAAACAAAACAAAAACAAATCAGCGACCAATATAGCCACCCTTCTTTGCAAGGACACTCAAAAGCCTGCCATCCATGGATTCTGTCAGTGTTTTGATCTGTTCACCATCAACATTGCGTGCAGCAGCAACCACAGCCTCCCAGACACTGTTCAGAGAGGTGTACTGTTTTCCCTCCTTGTAAATCTCACATCTCACAGGTTCTCAATGGGGTTCAGATCAGGTGAACAAGGAGGCCATGTCTTTTATACCCTTTCTTGCCAGCCACGCTGTGGAGTACTTGGACGCGTGTGATGGAGCATTGTCCTGCATGAAAATCATGTTTTTCTTGAAGGATGCAGACTTCTTCCTGTACCACTGCTTGCAGAAGGTGTCTTCCAGAAACTGGCAGTACTTTACTTTACTTTACTTTATTTAGCAGACGCTTTTATCCAAAGCGACTTACAAGAGGAAGACACCAGCAATTCTCGTTCGATTTCTATAGGATATTGAGTTTACAAACTAAGAGCTCTGATAAGGCTCAACTTGTCAGCGAGGAGCATGCTCGGAGATTGTTAGGTGCTAGACGAAGAAAAATTATAATGTATTTATACATTTTTGTATTGTTTGTGCAATGTGTACGCATTGTGTGTAAGTGTTAGATTTGTCTGTAATATTTTTTGAACAAGAGGGTTTTCACCTGCTTCTTAAAAGTGGTGATAGTCTCGGCTAGTCGTGTGGAGGAGGGCAGGTTGTTCCACCAGCCAGGGACAACAACGGAGAAAAGAGATGATTGGAATCGGAGACCCCGTGAAGAAGGAATTTTTATTCTCCTTTCGTTTGCTGATCTCAGAGAGTGTGCAGGAGTGTAGCTAGGTAGTATTGTGTAAATGTAGGAGGGTGCAGTTCCATTTACAGCCCTGTAGGCAAGCATCAAGGATTTGAACTCAATGCGAGCAGCTACCGGGAGCCAGTGGAGGGAGGTAAGAAGAGGTGTAACATGGGTGTATTTTGGCTGATTGAAAATGAGACGGGCTGCCATATTTTGGATCATCTGGAGTATTTTTACCAGTGAGCTTGACTCCATCCTCAACCCGAAGAGGCCCCACAAGCTCATCATTGATGATATCAGCCCAAACCAGTACTCCACCTCCACCTTGCTGGCGTCTGAGTCGGACTGGAGCTCTCTGCCCTTTACCAATCCAGCCACGGGCCCATCCATCTGGCCCATCAAGACTCACTCTCATTTCATCAGTCCATAAAACCTTAGAAAAATCAGTCTTGAGATATTTCTTGGCCCATTCTTGACATTTCAGCTTGTGTGTCTTGTTCAGTGGTCTTTCAGCCTTTCTTACCTTGGCCATGTCTCTGAGTATTGCACACCTTGTGCTTTTGGGCACTCCAGTGATGTTGCAGCTCTGAAATATGGCCAAACTGGTGGCAAGTGGCATCTTGGCAGCTGCACGCTTGACTTTTCTCAGTTCATGGGCAGTTATTTTGCGCCTTGGTTTTTCCACACGCTTCTTGCAACCCTGTTGACTATTTTGAATGAAACGCTTGATTGTTCGATGATCACGCTTCAGAAGCTTTGCAATTTTAAGAGTGCTGCATCCCTCTGCAAGATATCTCACTGTTTTTTACTTTTCTGAGCCTGTGAAGTCCTTCTTTGACCCATTTTGCCAAAGGAAAGGAGGTTGCCTAATAATTATGCACACCTGATATAGGGTGTTGATGTCATTAGACCACACCCCTTCTCATTACAGAGCTGCACATCACCTAATATGCTTAATTGGTAGTAGGCTTTTGAGCCTATCCAGCTTGGAGTAAGACAACATGCATGAAGAGGATGATGTGGACAAAATACTCATTTGCCTAATCATTCTGCACTCCCTGTAGTCTAGCATGTCAAGTAGTATTGTTGTTGTAATCTCCTTGCAGTCTTGTGCAGAAAATGATAGGAATTGTTCAACTGCAACTCACTTACTCACTGTCTATTTATCATTTAAAATGTATTTATTTATTTACAAGCATAGAAATCTTATAATCACAGTGAGAATATTATTGAGCTATTTGCACATCCATTGGCAGCATACAGATTGCATCTGCTTAGTTAAACACAGTGTGAAATAGTTTCTATGCTTTCCTAAAATTTGGTCAGCTTTTCACATTGGATGAGGGAAGCAAATGTTCAAAAATGCTAACATACATTATACAAATTAGATTGGACTTAGGGTTATTTTGTTTTAGCATGACTTCCATGTCTTAGTCAGCAATAAGGATGATATTAAATATTGGTTTTATTTGAGCTATTCTTAATTTGCCATAATTATACATTAGATGTCCATACCTCAGTTACCATGACAGAAAATCAATTTTGTTCAAGGTCATACTGACTTCTCAGCTTATTATTCAGGACTTATATCGGCAACTTTGATTCTAAAACTATTGGTATATAATCATTTATCATTGGTAAACTAATGATTTTTATTATTTCTCATTAGTGAAATACAATAATATTTGTTCAGTGTGTGCTTACAAGTTGTCTTTATTTCCCTTTTAATGTTTTGGTGTTGTAGTGATACTTATACAGAATAAATGATGAGTTTATGGTTGAGTTTTGGGTGGAAGGCCCAGTGTGTCTGAAAAACGTTTTGCGTTTTGAGAATCCATTGCTTTCTCTATTCTCAACGGGACATGTTAGCATGCATGACTGTATTTAAGAGAACAATTCAAGCGGTAGGCACTGATGTCATAGCTACAGAGTTACAGGGTAGAGGCAGTTACCCAGCGTGGCATGGCCAGTCATGTGCTCTCCTTCCCTGGAGAGTCTGATGGAAAGCTTATACGCTTGCAGGTTAACGGCCAAGTGGTTGCTGAGGTCATTGCTGTGTCACATGCTGTGCCATGCTGATATGATGGAAGCTTTTCTGTCCTCTAGCTTATCAGTGTTCATTTGTATGATTGTGATTGCATTTACCACATATTTAGAGCACTTATATTTTTAACACACAAGTTACAATTAATTTACTAAAAAATAACTTGGCATGTTGTAATTAAAAAAGAAAAGTGAAGTGATTGTCACATGTGATACACAGCAGCACAGCACACAGTGCACACAGTGAAATTTGTCCTCTGCATTTAACCCATCACCCTGAGTGAGCAGTGGGCAGCCATGACAGGCGCCCGGGGAGCAGTGTGTGGGGACGGTGCGTTGCTCAGTGGCACCTCAGTGGTACCTTGGCGGATCGGGATTCGAACCGGCAACCTTCTGATTACGGGGCCGCTTCCTTAACCGCTAGGCCACCACTGCCCCTTTATTATACTCACAGAAGTAAAGAAAAACATTTTTCATTTAATTTTTTTTTCTAATACATTTTTTTGTGTGTTTTGTTTTTTATAAGATCATCAGAACAAACAAAACAGATAACCACAAACAGAACTTGGTTTGTTGGTACAGGGTTACCAAGAATGCATTATAGTACAATGCAGTAGGTCACATGAGCAGGGTAAATGGAAATTCAGTCCACAACAGTAACATGTCCCACAATCTATGTTTGATCTAATTTTCCATCCAATGCTGGTACAAAAAAGGTCCCGTGGGTTCTACCCATCTTCTTTGTCTCCCTTGCCATCCTTGATTCTGTATAACATAGATTATAAGATACAATCTCCACCATGGTATCTGTCAGTTCTTTTAAGAGGTGATTTCGGGTGTTTAAGAATGTATTATTAGTTTATTGTTTGATTTACTAAAATTGAAAAAATAATATAATACCCCATTCACTTTTCTATCAGTTTTTCATCTAATGATTAAATGTACATTGTTTAAAATTAATAATAATGCTGCATTGGTACAGATTGGTGGCGGATCTGTGTACCTTTTTACACTTTTATAAAAGACAAATGAAATGTTACTCTTTTTATTGTTACTGTATTTAGGGTGGTAGTAGCCTAGCGGGTTAGGCACCTAGAAGATCAGAAAGGTCTAGGTTCAAACCCCACTTACTACAATTGTGTCCCAGAGGGACTGTCCCTGTCACTACTGATTTTAAAGAACTCTGGATAAGGGCATCTGATGAATGCCGTAAATGTGTTTACATTGACTATAATGTTAAGGAAATCAAATGGAAAAACCCTGAGATTTTCTTTAATAAGAAAATATTATGCCAGATCGGATAGGTTTCACTCACAAAGTAATGACATTGTGACTGTAAAGCATGGAAAAAGATTTTCTACAGTAACTTATAAAGCTTAATAAAGGTCTGTGTGATGATGGACTCCTTGTTCTTCTTACTGTCTCTTGTCATTTAACAGATGTACTCTGGATTGTTCTGTGTTGTGATAAACCCATACAAAAACCTCCCTATCTACTGTGAAAACATAATTGAAATGTATAGGGGCAAGAAGAGGCATGAAATGCCCCCTCACATCTACGCCATCTCCGCTTACCTTTGTATGCTTCAAGGTGATTATTCATCATGTTAAAAATGCATCAACATATATTTTGTTTTTTAGATAGATGACGATTCATTGTGTAAAATTAATCAAAAAAAATTAAATAAATTGGTATGAAATGGTTCTCCACTAACAACTTTAAGTAAAGAGACATGCTTTGATAATAGTACATTGCTGTTTCTTTTATCAGTTCTTCATAGCAAACAGCAAAAGTATGGTTTTATATACATGAGAATGAGGTCAACGAAGCTGCCTGAAGAGAAGACAGAATTGTGGCGATGCACAGATCTGGCCAATGTTACAAAATACTGCACTTAAAGTTCCTATGAGCCACGTGGCCTCCATAATCCTTAAATGGAAGATGTGTGGGATGACCAGAACCCTTCCTAAAGCTGGCCATCCTGCCTGAACTGAGCTATTGAGGGAGAAGAGTAGTATCGAAAATAGTATCAAGTACCATCCTTAGTAAATTTGAGAATTGTGACCAGCATACTGGAGAGTCTATCAGTTGTTTTGTAATAGTTGAATAGCTGAATTACAGTAAAAGAAAACATTTTACCTGCCTAATCCTTTTTACCACATCAAATGGCATTGTAGAATTGTGATCTGAACCGGACAATTGGCTACAGCGCTCAGTTCAGGAACACATAATTTTAAAATAAATTAAACTGTATTTGTTCCTGTGTACAACTACAATAGTCCTAAAAATCTGTTTCTTTCCTGTCTTCATTTTCCCAGTAGTCTTGTTATTATATTGTTCACCTATACTTGTAAAGAATTATCTGATGTCCCATGCCCGGTATCTTTCACTGCGTTCTCTGTGAGGATTGTCAAGAGGGGAGACAGATTGAACTCCTTTGTGTCCACCTTCCTTTTGTAAACCCTTAGTGTTACTTACAACTGACATAATAACAAAACATATACATTTTTAATGCAACCCATTTCAAAGAAATCACCTTTTTCTGTGGAACAGTTCCACCTCTGAGCTGCACTTGCAGGACAGGACATGAGGACATGCTGCAGACATTTCCTGCAGCTTGGTCCATGTCCTCCATCACCACAGTTGTGAAATTACTTAAGCTAAAAATGAGTGATGATAACATTCCAAAGCATCTTGGCCCTTGCAGGACATCAAGGACCTCCTGTTGACTAGATGAATACACATGGCTGGGTGTACAGGTGGGAAGGACGTAGAGGTTGTACCTGAGTAGTTTTGTGGTTGTGGAAATGAAGAACATTTAGCTAGAACAGTGCCCAATATAGACACGTGGAATTACAGTTAGATTTGCTTCCCACATTATTCCCAACCAAACTGACAAAAAGAGCCATGGTGATTTTTTTTGAGGACACCAGCTTGATCCACTTTTCTCTGCCATTCAGTTCCTTAGTCCAGAGACCTGATAAGATACCTGCTTTTTTTAGCCTTGACATGCAAATCTGGAATCATTTCTTATTTGTGGCAAAAGTGTGCAGCCAACAAAAGTCAGATCAGGATGTTCTGAGAAGATGGTCTGGACGAAACATTGCATCAGTTCAGAGCTGGACAGGAGCAAGAAGAACCAGTAAGACCTGGAACCTGACCTACATGAATTCCTGGTGTCAATATGTTCCATCTATGTCAGCAAATATTTTGTTCCACATAGAGGGCACAATCTGCACATTAAACATTCTGAGACATTTAGTGTCTGTCTAGATTGTCATTGCCACTTGGAAGGGCTCGTAAAAAAACTAAATTTTGAAGCATGTATCTTTAAGAACATAACTGCTTTTCAGCACACTGTGTTCTCTTCTCCCAGATCAGTTTTTTTACTATTTAACTTCATTAGACTTTATTAGAAAAAAACAGAAATTCATTTCTACCGAATATTTGAATAGTGAACCATATTTAGATTTAGCATGACCTTCTGATCTTCATTTCACAGCAAGGTCATGTTCTGTTTTTTTAGGATTGTTTATTATTGTTTGTTTTGTCCAACATGATTCCTGATCCATTTACATTTACAGCATTTATCAGATGCCCTTATCCAGAGCGACTTACAATCAGTAGTTACAGGGACAGTCTCCCTGGAGCAACTTAGGGTTAAGTGTCTTGCTCAGGGTTAAGTGTCTTGCTCTTTTTGCCCCTGTAGAGGAGAGTCTGGTGCAGGCACGACAGAAAACACCATAAAGGTCATCCAGTACCTGGCACATGTTGCCTCCTGAAGAGAAGACAGGCACATGTTTTCCTGGTTCTTGCCTCATCTTATTTGTATGCACTTTTATTTAAGTTATTTATCAGATATCCAGAGTGCCTTTCAATCAGTAGTTACAGGGACGGTCCCCCTGGAGATGCTTAGGGTTAAGTGTTTTGCTCAGGGACACAATGGTAGTAAGTGGGGTTTGAACCTGGGACTTCGTAGTTGACTGTCTCACCCACTTGGCTGCTACCACCAATAGAAAGACAAATGCTAGAAAACAACAACATTTACAGTACAAAGTCCAACAAGTGTTGATGATCCAGGGACCTTTAACTCTGAAATCTAATCCTTACCCAACTGCTATTTCTTTATGTATGGCCATTAGTAATTGGAGAACTGGGTGTATTAGGTCTCAGAAATAATTTGCTGTTCTTCATGATTCCATATATAAGAAAGGTGTGAGCTTAATCAACATGTTTCACATTCCCAGGTTCCATAGTTGTGGATAAAGAGTGGTCTCTGATTGGTTGCTCTTTGTTCCATTGTTAACTCTTGTTATGTTTGTTGGTTTGCAACAAACAGCCAGAGTCTGCCAAAGCCATCAAACTTCAGGCCAGTTGAATTTGAATATAGAATGTCTCAAAAGCTGCACTAACTTTACTCTTTAAATCTGGATTATTTGCAAATGACAAAGCAGCAAAAGCATGAATGACACTTAGTTGAGAGTAGAGTAATGAGGACATAAATATATATAATTAGAATCACAGAATCAAGTCTGACCTCTGCATGTATGTTTGACTAAACTGCATTACATCTGCTTAAAATTTCCACCTAAATCTTGCATGATTGTTCAAAAGCTTTTCAGTGCACTTTATCGCCTTTATGTGGATTTTGTGTGAACAATTTCCACCTTCACTTAAAACATGGTCTGGGTCAGATATTCCATTACAATTGGTGGGTAGATGTGTGGGTAGCAGGTTTAATGAAAGGTGTTAATGTTGCATTAGCAGGCTAATTAGTATAAGCAGCTGAAAGCGCATCAGATTACTTCCGTTTTTAGCGGTATCAATGAGCCACTCTTTTGTTATAACCCAATGTACCTTGATATTGTGTCACAGACTTTCAAGTTATAACAAGAGATGTTTAATTAGTCTAACTTTTCTTTAGCAATAATAGTTTATTTGAGGAAAATGTTGAGTTGTATGTGTGTGTATATGTGTGTCTACGTATGAGAGAGAGCGCGGTAATTTTTTTCTGGCCATTAACAACAGGGTGCATGTAGCATGTAGACAGTCTTCCTTAATTCACCCTCTAAGGCACAGTGAGGGTTTCCAATCACCACTGTAGTTTAGGTAGGTTGGGCTGATGTTGGATTTAGTCAACACCTCAATTATGGGAAAAATCCAAGAAGTTGTTACATACGAGTCCTGCATTAACCGCCTGATCTCTGTAGATCAAAGCTCCCAATTTGCACTGTTTCCTGAAAATCCAAAATTTATTGGATTTGTAGGGAGAAATAATCTCAGTAATATGCCTAACCCTAGTGGTATTAATTTGAGGAACTTGACTTCACTTCTCTTTGGGGACCTATTGTGTACTTTGTGTTGTTTTCATCTCAAATCATCTTTTTATGAGCTCTTGACTGCAGAAGATGTCTGGGATCTGAATTTGTATCCAGTCCCTCACCTTTGGTGATGTGTTCACTTGTTGGACAACTGGCATTAAAACATACATCTATCTCTATGCAAAAAAGACAACCATCATTTTAGACACCAGAACATACATATGACAATAATCTGTGACTTATCATCAGACTAATATCATCAAAGTAAAATAGTGCAAATATTGCAGTGCAAAATGGAATGGAGCATTAATAGATAATATTACAGATAGATAATATTACTCAACAGAGTTAGTGTGTGTGTGTTGTGGTTTGATACGGTGCCGTTCCCAAACTACACAGTGATGCAACTGGTCATAATGCTCTCAATGGTGCCTCTATAGAAGGTGGTGAGGATGAGTGGTGGGAGATGGGATTTCCTCAGCCTCTGCAGGAAGTAGAGACCCTGCTGTGCTTTCTTGGCTGTTGAGCTAGTGTAATGGGAGCTGCAATAAAAAAATAGATTTTCCAAGTTTTATTTACCATGCACAGGGGGGGGCTCGCAAGAAGAACCCCCACTGTTAGTCCCTCACCTTTGGTGATGTGTTCACTTGTTGGACAACTGGCATTAAAACATACATCTATCTCTATGCAAAAAAGACAACCATCATTTTAGACACCAGAACATACATATGACAATAATCTGTGACTTATCATCAGACTAATATCATCAAAGTAAAATAGTGCAAATATTGCAGTGCAAAATGGAATGGAGCATTAATAGATAATATTACAGATAGATAATATTACTCAACAGAGTTAGTGTGTGTGTGTTGTGGTTTGATACGGTGCCGTTCCCAAACTACACAGTGATGCAACTGGTCATAATGCTCTCAATGGTGCCTCTATAGAAGGTGGTGAGGATGAGTGGTGGGAGATGGGATTTCCTCAGCCTCTGCAGGAAGTAGAGACTTTGCGTGTGGCTGTTGAGCTAGTGTAATGGGAGCTGCAATAAAAAAATAGATTTTCCAAGTTTTATTTACCATGCACAGGGGGGGGCTCGCAAGAAGAACCCCCACTGTTAGTAAGTTCACAAGCATATTTATACCACTGTGGGTAATGAAGGGTAGGAAAGCAGAATCACACCAACTTCATCACCTGGACATTTACATTTACGGCATTTGGCAGACGCCCTTATCCAGAGCGACTTACAACATGCTTTCAAGTTACCATCCATGAAGAGATCAATTTCAGTTCACTATGACCTATGAATACAATCTTTTTATTCACTCTGTTGTAGATTCTGTACACAAGTTCGACAATAAGAAAGTTACAAGTTCTTTAAAGAGGAGGCTCTTGAGCTGTCGTTTGAAGGTGCTCAGTGACTGAGCTTTTAGGCCTCGAGGGGAAGTTAACTCCACCACTGAGGGGCCAAGACGGAGAAGAGTCTAGATGAATGTCTTCCTTTTACCTTTAGCGATGGAGGGACCAGGCAAGCAGTACTGGAGGCTCAGAGAATACGAGGTGAAGTGCGAGGTGTAATAAGGGCTGTTAGGTAGGATGGGGCTACTCCATGTTTGGCTTTGTAGGCCAGCATCAGTATTTTGAATCTGATGCATGCAGCTACTGGGAGCCAGTGGAGGGAACGTAGCAGAGGGGTGGTGTGGGAGAATTTGGGAAGGTTGAAGATCAGTCGTGCTGCTGCATTTTGTATGAGTTGTAGAGGTCGGATGGTACATAGTGGTAGACCAGCTAGAAGGGAGTTGCAGTAGTCCAGTCTTGAGATTACTAAGGACTGAACCAGTAGTTGGGTGGCCTGGGTTGACAGATAAGGGCGGAATCATCTGATATTGTAGAGAAGGAATCTACATGAGCGGGAAAGGTTGCTGATGTGAGTCGAGAAGGAGAGTTGGTTCTCTATTGTTACGCCAAGGTTGCGGGCTGTTGTAGAAGGAGAGAGCTGTGAGTTGTCCAGGTAAAGATAAGATAAGATAAACCTTTATTAGTCCCACAAGTGGGAAATTGCACTTGTTACGGCAGAAAGTGGTCAGAAGCAGAAGGTAAAAACATCACAAAAAATAACATAAATATGTTTCTGTATATATGTACAAATTTACAATTTAAACAGTTAACAATTTTATCAGAATGTGCCAAAGTGTGTGTGTTTGTCTGTGTATGTGTATGTGTGGTCAGCTGTTAGGTCTTTGTTATAGAGTCTGACAGCGGTTGGAAGAAAAGACCTTCTGAACCTCTCCTTCCCACATCGTGGGTGCAGTAGCCTGCCACTGAAGGAGCTGCTCAGTGCTGTCAGAGTTTCTTGCATGGGGTGGGAGATGTTGTCCAACAGGGATGACAGCTTTGCCACCATTCTCCTGTCACTCACCACCTCCACTGGGTACAGAGGGCATCCTAGAACTCCGGATCAGCCTGTTCAGCCTCTTCCTGTCCCCAGTGGAGATGCTGCTACCCCAGCAGACCACACCGTGAAAGATGGCTGATGCCACTACAGAGTCATAGAAAGTCTTTAGGAGTGGCCCCTGTACTCCAAAAGACCTGAGCCTCCACAGCAGGTACAGCCTGCTCTGCCCTTTTTTATAAAGTGCATTCGTGTTATGAGTCCAGTCCAGTTTATTGTTCAGATGAACACCAAGGTACTTGTAGCTCTCCACTGCCTCAATGGCCATACCCTGGATGTCCAGTGGTTGCAGTGGAGGATGTTTGTGCCTGCTGAAGTCTACCACCAGCTCTTTGGTTTTTCCAGTGTTGATCTGGTAGTTCTGCTGGCACCAGTCCACAAAGTCCCTTGTCAGTTCCATGTACTCCCTGTCGTCCCCATCAGTGATGAGGCCGACTATTGCAGAGTCGTCAGAGAACTTCTGCAGGAAGCAGTTAGTGGAGTTGTGTACTGCAGACAACTGTGTCTGACACACAGCCATGAGTTCTCACATACTGTGGTCGGTTAGTGAGGTAGTCCAGGATCCATGTGGCTAGATGAAGGTCCACTCCTGTGTGCTCCAGCTTGTCCCTCAGGATTGTGGGTAGAATGGTGTTGAAAGCACTGGAGAAATCAAAGAACATGATTCTCACAGTGCTCCTAGCGGTCTCCAGGTGAGAGAGGGAACAATGTAGGAGGTGGATGATGGCATCATCCACTCCAATGCCAGGCTGGTAAGCAAACTGAAGCGGGTCCAGTGATGAGCTCACCATAGGCGGAAGCTGGGCCAGGATCAGCCGCTCCAGGGTCTTCATCAGGTGGGATGTCAGCGCCACCGGCCTGTAGCTGTTGAGGTCCTTGGGATGTGGAGTCTGTGGCACTGGTACCACACAAGAGGTTTTTCAGAGCTGTGGGACTCTCCCCAGCTTCAGGCTCAGGTTAAAAATGTGCATCAACACCCCGCACAGCTGATCTGCGCAGGACCTGACAAGCCTTGAGCTGATTCCATCTGGGCCCGCTGCCTTCCTGGCTTTCATCCTCCTCAGTTCTCTCCTAACCTGCATGGTTGAGAGAGACAGGCTGGAGCCGTGTGCTGGATGGGTGCTGGATGCCGTGGTTGGGGAGGGGGAGCAGTCAGCGGTGTGAAGTGTAGAGAAGGTGTGAATAGAGGTGGGGCTGGGGGCTGTAGAGGAGGTGTGAATAGAGGTGGGGGTGTCTGCAGCAGGTGTTAAGGGCTGTATCAGAGAGGACAGTTTGGGGGGAGAGTCAGTGGCAGATGAATCAAACCTGTTGAAAAAGTGATTCAGCTCATTTGCCCACCTCACATCCCCCAACGGCAGAGAGTTCTTTTCTTTGTGGCCTGAGATGGTTCTGAGGCCCTTCCAGACCCCGCAGACATTTCAACGGTGCTAGCTAGCAAAGACACAATAAACGCTCTGTTTAAACGCTCTGGTGGGATTGAGTTGGAGGTGATGGGCTGCCATCCAAGATGAGATATCGGTTAGACATGCAGAGGTTTTGGAAGCAGCATGTAGATCAGAGGGAGGAAAGGAGAAGAGGAGTTGTGTGTCGTCAGCATAGCACTGGTAGGATAATCCATGTGAGGAAATGACCTCACCAATTGATCTCATGTAGAGGGAGAAGAGGAGAGGACCTAGCACCAAGCCTTGAGGGACACCAGTGGAGAGTCTACGTGAGGTAGATGTGGAGAGGTCCAGGAGAATAAGCACAGATGACAGTTTTGCCAATTTGGCTGCATGTAGCTGCTCGGCAACAGCCAGAAGAGCAGACTCAGTAGAATGAGCTGGCTTCAGCCAGACTGGTTAGGATCCAGGAGGTTGTTCTGTGACAGATGAGGTGATAGCTGATTGTAGACACAGCGCTCAAGGATTTTGGATAGAAATGAGAGGAGGGAAACTGGTCTGTAGTTGTTGATGTCTGTAGGATCAGCAGTGGGTTTCTTTAGGATTGGAAGAACCCTGGCTATTTTAAAGGCGGATTGTACATGGCCAGATGAGATTGAGCTGTTTATGATATAAGAAATGAAAGGGATGAGGTCAGGGGAGATGGTTTGAAACATTGCAGAAGGGATTGGATCTAGTGGACAGGTGGTTGGGTTGCCTGTAGATATAATCTGAATGATATCATCAGATGTGAGTTTAGAGTTTTCAGAGGGTAGAGTAGGATTAGACATGGAGAATGTCTCACAGATTTTTTCAATCTTCCCTATGAAGAAGTTGGCAAAATCATCAGCTGTTAGGGAAGACGGGGTAGGGGGAGTCGGAGGGTAGAGTAGGGATAAGAAGATGTTGTGGAGTTTTTGAGGGTTGTGGGCAGAGGCTTCTAGTTTTGCTTTGTAGAAAGCAGTTTTAGCAGCAGTGAGGTTAGTGGAAAATTTGCGCAGAAGATTCTGGTAATACAGTAGGTCTGAGATTTCTTGTATTCTCTCGCCGCTGCTCGAAGTACTCTTCGATTGCTGCGCAATGTATCGGAGAGCCAGGGTGCAGGGGGAGAAGTCTTTTGGGTTTTGTTGATAGAAGACAGAGTTGATCCATGGAAAGGGAAAGTGAGGTGAGGAGAGAGTTAGTCGCTGTCTCTAGTGGTATGGAGAAGAATGAATCAGAGGTTGAGAGATGTGAAAGAATGCAGGAAGATACAGATGAAGGTGAGACAGTGTGAAGGTTGTGTCGAATGAAGGATGGATGGGGGACAATTATGGATCCTGTAGGTACAGTGAGTGTGAAGGTCAGGAAGTGGTGGTCAGAGATGTGAAGGGGAGTGGAAGAAAGGTCAGAAGTTGGAGAAGGACGACTGAAGACCAGGTCCAGGACATTCCCTCCTTTGCGTGTGGGAGAGATGTTGCTGTTGTTCAAGGAAAAAGAGTGGAGAAGGGGAAGAAGGCAGGATGATTGGAGTTTGGCTGATGGAAGGTTGAAGTCACCAAGGAGAGTTAGGGGGGTTTCTAAGGCCAGTACCCCCTCCTCTACCAGTTTTTCTAGGAGTGTGGGAGAACGTGTAGGCAGAAGAGAGGGCAGCAGGTGTAGCTGTGTTCTGAGGGGATATCCAGGTCTCTCTTAGCGCCAGGAAGTTTAGGGAGTGAAGAGTAGTGAGACCAGAGATAAAGTCAGCTTTTTTAACAGCGGATTGACAGTTCCAGAGCCCACCTACCACACTTGTTTGAGAAGTAGATGACAGGGTGGGGTAGATGAGGTTGTTTGTAACAGAGCCTCTGCAGCGTGAGTATGTTTTCTTTACTTTACTTTACTTTACTTTATTTGGCAGACGCTTTTATCCAAAGCGACTTACAATGGGAAGACACCAGCAATTCTCGTTCGATTTCTATAGAATATCAAGTATACAAACTAAGAGCCCTGATAAGGCTTAGACTTGTCATTGACAAGTTTTCCTGGGAAATGGTTACTGGAATAGGTTTCAGACACATGGTTACTGTGAAGAAAAAGGCTAAATGGAAAAGGAGGTTTAAGGAAAGATGCCAGGTTTGAATTTGACAGCTGCAGCCCTCTAATTTACACCTCAAGGAACCTGAAACTAACTGATTGACCAGCTGAGTATAATAATGATGGCAATCACTTGGTGCTGCTTAAAACACAATCTACCTTTCAAATACATCAGAATATGTTTTGTGTATAGCATAAAACACTTGTTTGGAAAACATCTTAGCCTTATACATCACCAAGGTTTAAAGTGAGATACAGTTGTTTTCTGACTGTTCCATGACCAAAGATGAAACACGTGGGCTGTCCACATTTCTTCCCTCTACACTAGTGTTGAGAGCCCAGGAGAGGTTCTCTTCTAGATGAACACTGAGGAACTTTGTGTTGTTGACAATGTCCATGCAAGCTCTGTCAATGTTCCGTGGAGAGTGGTCTCTACATTCTCTTCTGAAGTAAACAACCATGCTTGTGTCATTAGGGAACTTAATGACGTGGTTGGAGCTGTGCATTGCTGCACAGTCGTGGGTCAGCAGCGTGAACAGCATTGGACTGAGCACACAACCCTGAGGATCTCCAGTGCTCAGTGTGGTGGTGCTGGAAATGCTATTCCTGATCCAGGAAGTCCAAGATCCAGTTGCAGAGAGTGTTCAGGCTTAGCCTCTTGATCAGGTACTGAGGAATGATGGTGTTGAGTACTGGTGTTGAGTACTCCGTTTGTGGACATCAATGGTGTACACATACTAAAGTAGAGTTTGGTGTTCCACAAGGTTCTGTCCTAGGTCCGTTTGTTTCCCTTTTTCCCCTTTTTTCCCTTTACATGTTACCTTTAGGTGACTTCATCCGCAAACATGGTATTAGCCTTCATTGCTACGCCGACATCACACAGCTGAATCTGTTAGCAATGATCAGAGGCAGCAGCTGAACAAAATAGAGAATTGTCTGAAGGACATTAGACAGTGGATGCTCACCAACTTTCTCCTGTTAAACCCTGACAAGACAGAAGCTCTTGTACTTGAGCCTCATGCAGCCAGGCATAAGCTGGCTGACTACACCATAACCCTGGATAGCCTTTCTATTTCACCAAGTATTGAAGTAAAGGATCTAGGTGTCATCATTGATGCAAGTCTCTCATTCAATTCGCTCGAAGATAATGTCAGTAGGATAGCTGTCACGACTACGGACTTACGGGGGAAGGAAGCGCAGAGGTCTGACATTCTGGGAAGGGTTTTCTATTATTAAACAAACAGTAAACACAAATAAACAATGGCGCGGTGGCCAAAACGGGAAATAAAGGGAAATAAACTTAAACAAACCCGCAGGCATGTGGCGATTGCCAGAACTCAAAATACACGTGAAACATACATAGTCCACGAAAATGCAGTCCTTCCCGAAGGGGCGGACATCTGCGGTTTTTAAGCGCTGTCAGGATTGGATACAGGTGATTTGCCCAGCTGCAGTCAATCCTGACAATAGCATTCTTTCACCTTAGAAATATTGCAAAAATAATAAATATCATTTCAATGCATGATGCAGAAAAGTTGGTCCATGCATTTATTACATCAATGTTAGATTACTGCAATGCATTACTGTCTGGATGCTCTAGTAGGTGCATGAGTAAACTTCAGCTAGTACAGAATGTTCTAGCTAGAACTAGGAAATTTGACCACATCACCCCAGTCTTACAATCACTGCACTTTAGGTTTGACTACATCCCAATTTTGACCTATAAAGCTCTAAAGGGTCTCGCCCCGCAATACCTGAGTGAACTTTTAGTTCTTTACGACCTGCCACGCCCCCTTCGAACAATGGGTGCAGGGTCACTACTGGTACCAAAATTACAGAAGGTCACAGCTGGAAGCAGATCCTTCTCCTATAGAGCACTGCAGTTGTGGAATGGCTTGCCTGTCAGTGTCCGGGACTCAGACACAGTCTGTCCAGTTTATCACAGAGTCCCCCTGTTAGACACAGACACAGACAAAGTTAAATTCACCCTAGTTAGGCTGTCCTAGTTAGGGTACCGGGCCACTGTAACACCAATATACTACTATCACCACATATTTCAGTATTGGTCGTACAGTGCCACCGTCTGCCGCTGCTTCTGTTTGTTTTCTCCGAGACACGGAATCAAGTGCCCAGACTACTGGCAGACTCCAGTGAAGAGTCAAGCAAATAAATCCTGCCAGAGGAAATCCTGCAACAAGGTCTTCGTATGTTTCATGACCAGTTTTTCGAAGTACTACATCATGATGGGTGTAAGTGCAACGGGAAGGTAGTCATTGAGACACGACACTGAAGAGGCACGATGATGTTGGCCTTGAGACATGTTGAAACAACGGTGGTGCTCAGTGAGATGTTAAAGATGTCAGTGAGAAAATCTGCCAGCTGGTCTGCACATTCGCTGAGCACTTTTTCAGGGATGTTGTACAGCAGCCTTTTGTGAGTTAACAATGAAGAGTTTTCCTCACGTCCGCCATGGTTAGACACAGCACCTAATCACTGGGAGGTGGATTGGATTTCCTCGCAGTCATGTTCTGTGTGTCAAATCATGCGTCATTCATCTGGTAGGGAGGGGTCACTGTCACAGGCAGAGGTTTTAGTCCTGTAGTTTGTGATTGCTTGGATGCCCTGCCACAGGTGCTGTGTTTCACTGCTGTCCTGGAAGTGGCTGTGGATTTCTGCTCTAATGGCTATAGACAGTTTGGCCCTAGCTGATCGAAGGGCCACCTTTTCACCCTTCCTGAAGGCAGAGTCTCGAGCTTCGAGCAGCTCATGTACCTCTGCAGTCATTGACAGCTTCTTGTTTGACTGTGTAGTGATGGACTTGAAGACTGTAACTTCATCTGTGCATTTGCTTATTTAGTTTGCCAGTCAGTGCACTCAAAACAGTTTTTAAGAGCAGAAATTCTTACCTGCTTCATCCGGAAGGCATTTTACTATATCCAGAAGGCATATCAAATATTCATTGGGATTCCTGCATACTTCTTACTTCTCATCATGGCAGACTTGGACAATGTAATGACTGGGGCTGTCGGTTTATTAACCACCATTTTATCATCCCCCCGACATCATAAATAACATAGTGCGACTGCCATAAATATTAACCCCGCTGCATCAGCGACACTGTCGACTACAAACCAGTCTGCTGAAAGTGAGCTTCGATCGCTATTTCGCGGTGACAGCCAAAGAATGGACAGGACTCATTCCACATCTAGAAGAGACACCACTCGCTGAGTCAGCCTGCTACACGACCAGACTCAATTTTAGCCGGTGGGGATCAATGCCACGACAAAGGTAAGCCCCGCAAATGATTTTAATTCCAGTTGTAAAGTAACAGATACTATATAGGCTTTTATGTACTATTAGCTGGTATGCTAATAACTTTTTAAAATTAGTAATAGAAGTAATGGTCAACAGACATTAGCACAATCTCCCTGAAAATGGTAACACATAACATTCAGTGTTATTAAATGTTCACTGTTCACAATCATTAAAAAGATACCAGTTAGCTAGCTACTAAAATACATGTATTATTTCAATTGATTAAACAGAGCGTTTATTGTGTCTTTGCTAGCTAGCACCGTTGAAATGCATTTGCATTTTATGCAGTTTCATTTTATTTGCTGAAAATGACAGACACTTCTTCTGATGTTTGTTTTAGGTTTAAAAATCTCCCCATAAAACCTATCACAAAGATGTCATACTATTTCCCAGCCCAAATGATAATCTGGTTGTGAAACAAAACAGGAAGCTGATAAAGGGTCACATTTTGAACGCTTTTGAATTTGACAAAACATGGGATAGTGGAATGGTGAAGGAGAGAATTAGGCATTCTATCAAAGGAAAGATTCCAGCTGATGTAAGGTAATATATCCCCTTATTAGTTTGTGTTTTTGCACTCTGATTTATTACATATTAGTTAAGATGCAACAATTCAGCTGTTTCACTGCCTGTAGATTGTCAATTATTGAACATTAGAAATAAAAGAAAGCCATTGTGATAGCAAGCACTGAACATACAACAACAAAATGTTTCCTCTACCCCCTGACTTGAAAATTTCACTTTGTGATACCATTTAACTTTAATACTAGTTCCCCTTGCCTGTCTATGGTCCTGCAGTGGCTAGAAATGGCAATATGCATAAAGCAAGCTTTGGCAATTCTGCCCCACCGCTCAGAGATTGCACCAAGGAAAACAGACTTCGGAAAGAGAGTTCACCCTTAGTGACAGTGGGCAGCCATAACAGCGCCCGGGGAACAGTGTGTGAGGACAGTACCGTGAGCCAGGGGACCTCAGTGGCACCTTGGCAGTTTGGGATTTGAACACGTAACCATACGTTTTATGAGTCCACTTCCGTACTGAAATTTGTAAATGTCAAAACATTTTTTTCTAAGTTTGAAGATTCTGACTCTGATTGCATGATGGATGATGAAGATCAAGAAGAAACTGTAAATGAGAGACAAATAGATTCTATAGATGAGGCATTATCAAGAAGAGCCTTCTACCTCACAAGCAGATACTTTGGTCACTAGCCACAGTGCTGCATCTCCTCCTTCTCCATCTTCTGAGCCATCAAGCAGTTATGAAGTGCCGTCGGGTGACACAGACTATAACACATACGTTACAGTTGTGACTGGAATGACAAAATTCAAGAATTAAATCAAGCCATACAAGCCAGTCTTGAAAATCAATTGTGAGTTGAAATCAGTATTGAAGTGTGGAGCATTTAATATTATGTGAGATATAAAATGCATACTAGTGGCCCCGTAATCAGAAGGTTGCCGGTTTGAATCCCGATCCACCTAAGTGCCACTGAGCAAAGCACCGTCCCCACACACTGCTCCCAGAGCGCCTTTCATGGCTGCCCACTGCTCACCAAGGGTAATGGGTTAAATGCAGAGGACAAATTTCACTGTGTGCACCATGTGCTGTGCTGCAGTGTATCACAATGACAATCACTTCACTTTCAATTGATATGGTATTTGTAAACAAATCTGTATTCTATAGATAGTGTACTTTTAGTGAAGTCTAAATGTAACAGTTTCCACTTTGTGTTAAATGTGATAATGTGTTGCAGAATCAAAAATTGAGAATAATCTACTTAAATCCTTCTGATACATTTCATTTTACAGTGGAAATGGATGCACACAAGATGTCCCAGTGCAACAACTACTTAAGACCTTGGCAGCACAAATTAATTCCAATGCAACCAGCAAGTTCAACATCAGTCGATGTGCTGTTCTTGATGGGGCCATTAGAGGCTTTAAAAGTTAATCTTGCAACCCTTGTCACAGAATTAGTGTGAAGTTTTCAGATGATTCTTGGAATACTGAGGAGCCCATAGATTTAGGTGGTCCAAGGAGGGAGTTTCTCAGACTGCTGATGCAAGCTCTTAAAGTATCGTCAGTGTTTGGCACTTGATTCACAAGGTAAATGGTTTGACTAAAGTCATAGTAACAACTGACAACATAATTTTTTATGTACATTTCATCACTGTCATGTATAATGATTATAAAAAATGTTCATTTATACCTATTAACTATATGTATACATTTTGGTTCTCATTTTTTTCAGCACTAAGAGATGACAGATACTTTGTTGCAGGAAGAGCCATTGCAGTCAGTTTGGTTCATGGAGGACCAGCTCCCAGTTTTTTGTCACCAACCATTTTTTCTTGTCTGTCTGGAAGCCCAGAGATTGCAAAACCTACTCTGGATGATGTTATGAGCTGCGTGAGAAAATCAAAAAGGTATGCATCATACATACCTGCCAACATACAAGACCACCAACTTAACTTGCCTTTTTATTTTTAGGAGAAGGTTGTTTTGCATTTGTGATGTGTAAGTGGATGTCTTCGACCAATGAAGACTGTAAATGACAAACAAATGTTAGTCAAGGACATATTGATGTTTAAAGTCATCAAGAGAATTCGATGAGCATTTGAAAGGTTATTTTTAAATTAGTTTCTTGCTCCCTATCTACTTTTAGTATTTTAGTAGACATTATACAAATATATGTCATTCTTCACATAGATTGGTGCTGGAAAGTTTGTGAATCATTTCAATTTAATACATTTTGAATAAATAAAAACTAAAACATTAGAATTTCACATACTGTGTCCCAAACTTTGTATACAGAAATAGTTAATTCTAAATTGTTTACAGACTTTTAAATACTTTTAAGTTTTCTGTGGCATCACTGTATATTGTTATTTATATATGGGTTTCGGGAAGGCATGAAAACACTTGGTGTTCTGCAACAAATCCAGCAGTATCCAGATGCCTTCCATCCCATGCTGTGCCACAAGAAAGATAAACTCACAGCAGACATCTTGGACCACCTCTTTCACATTCAGTTCTCAGAGTCTGGTAGCAACAGGCAGATGGTGGAGAGTAGATTGCCTTCTGGTGGGATTACTTACAAGATGCAGAAGGCATGTTATGTATAGAGATAATTTATGAGATTCTGATAAGATTTTAGTGTTGCAGAATTAACTGTGAAGTACAAACCCGATTCCAAAAAAGTTGGGACACAAAAATAAAAGGAATGCAATAATTTACAAATCTCATAACTTATATTTAATTCACAACAGAATATAGATAACAACCCTCAATTGATTTCCTCCATAATGATAGTTTTCAACTCTACACATGATGCCTCAGCTCCACATTTCCCGGTGGCCAATACATGTGTAAATTGGCATTGATAGCGTTGATGTCTTCCTAGTTTTTTTTGTATTTGCATCTACTGTGCCTATAAATGTTACAGTATCTAAAACCTTCTGAAAGGTAAAGTGGTGTTGTTCCTTTGTTTGTAGTTTTTGTATTTGTTCTTTAACTCACTTTACCTGAGTAAAACAAAAAAATAACTATTGATTTTGTGCTACTACCTAGTGGCCCATTTCATACTCAAACCTCCATCAACAGAACATCTTAAAACCAACAAGGACTGTTGCCAAAATGAAAAACAAATGTTTATTTTTTCACAATAAAAAAAAGGCTTTGTGTTCAGTACTCCAAATTAACTCAATTATTTTGTTAGCAAATTCAAAACATAAAAAACTCTAAATGTTATAATAAATGTTATAAAGATTTATCAAGTTATTTTTTGTGTCTCATTTGATTTAATTTGTATTATTAAACTGATTTAAAAGAAAATGAGAAGGGCTACAAACAAATTAATACCGTAGTTACTATCGTCTTCAAATGGGTTAAAGAGTTGTTCAATTGTATTCATATTTACATCATTAATGAAAAAGGTATTCTCTGGAATCTCCACATTATTCGCAGTTTCCAGCTCAGGTAGTGATCCATCTGGATCAGTTCCATAACTCTCGTCCACATTAAAAATACTAGCAATTGCAGTGTTATTACTTCCTGTCTGGTGAATAACACCTGTTTGCCATAACTGGAGATGTGTTTGCCCTCCTTGTGTTGAAAATCTACAGCAGTTATCTCAATACGTGGTAAATATATATAGTGCAGACAAAATAAATGAAGTTCATTTAGGGAATCTAAAATCCCTTGGTCTTCCATAAATGTGAAAATATTGCCTTAGTGAAAAGATACCACACGGTTCAATTCAGCCCAAAGCCTTTCAATTGTTTGATTGTGTACACTACATCCTGTTATGAAACTTCGTTGCCTGTTCCATTCATGTCAAGCATAAATCTGGCCACCATTATGTTTTCCATACCATGGTCGGATCTTATCCTAGAGGGTAAACCGAAATTCTGTGGTCCTTCTTGGAAAAGGTGAAGAACAGAGGACACCAGAGGACACCTCTCTGGTGTCATAGCAGTGACACAAATGATGAAGACACCTATAAATTGACTGTAACATAATTATACTACTTCTGTGTGTAGGCTCTTCGACACGAAGCACAATTAGAAATGCGCTCACAGTTCGAGTCAGGTCATCCAGCTGTCTGTACAGTCTTCCAAGAGCAACATCATCTCTTTCTCTCTGTATCATCTCAACACATTGCAGTGTATCCGTGAAGAACTGTATTATGTCTTCATTGGCCCAAACTCCCAGGAATGAGCTAAAAACAAATGAAAAAGATTTTAATATTCATAGCAGGCACGCTGTGGCTGGTAGCGTGGGAGACAGAGAGTCTTCCGTCAGGAAGGGAGAGCGGCCATCCTCAAACAGAGTATTTGCTTTCATTGCTACGCTGACGACACACAGTTGTATCTATCAGCTATGCCAGATGAGAGGCAGCAGCTGAACAAAGTAGAGAATTGTCTGAAGGGCAAACTTGGTGAACAAACTAATGACAGTGGATGCTCACCAAGTTTGTTCTGTTAAACCCTGATAAGACAGAAGCTCTCGTACTTGTGTCTCAAGAAATCAGATATAAGCTGGCTTACTACATCATAACTCTGGATAGCCTTACTATCTCACCAAGTACTGAAGTAAAGGATCTAGGTGTCCTCATTTATGCAGGTCTCTCATTAGATTATTTACGACCCACCACGCCCCCTGCGGTCAATGGGTGCGGGGTCACTATAACAACATCAACAACAACATTTATTTCTTATATAGCCCAAAATCACATACAGTATGTCTCAATGGGTTTTGACAGGCCCTACAGTTGACACCCCCCACACTTGACCCTTCTGCACACAAGGAAAAACTCTTGGGAAGGAGTGATACAGAGAGGGACCCCCTTCCAGGGTAGAGTGAGCCTGCAAATGGTGTCAGTGCAGGGTTGGGGATGATATAATAATAAGTCCTACAGTTGTAGGGTTGGAGGAGTCCAGGATGTAGTCAGTGTCATGGTCTAGATTATGTGTCCACAATGATGTTACTGGTCCATTTGAAGATCCCTGAAGCTGTAGTTCAAATTCAAATTCAAATTTTATTTGTCACATACACAGTCATACACGGTATGATGTGCAGTGAAATGCTTTCTGCAACTGCTACAGACCACAGTATTGCAAATGTTGCAAGTAAACAATGAACCAATATGCAAATATTGCAAACATAACCAAGTATTACACTTTTACGTCTTTAACATAAAATATGTGTAACTGGTAAGGAGAAGGTGTGCAAATGAGTTACAGTTTTTACAATGTTTAAAGAAAGAGAAAAAGAGCCATAAAAGAAAGAGCAGTAAGGACCTAAAAAGCGCAGAGTCATTTTGTGCAAAGTGATTGGTACGAATGATTCGTTCGGCTGATCGAACCACCCTCTGTAGGGCTCGCCTGTCCTGCATGGTGCTGTTCCCGAACCAGGTTGAGATATTTCCCGTCAGGATGCTCTCTATGGTGCAGGAGTAGAAGTTCCTGAGCACCTTGGAGGGCAGTCTGAAGTCTCTCAGGCGTCTGAGGTGGTAGAGACGCTGCCGGGCCTTTTTCACCACGGTGTTGATGTGACAGGACCATGATAGGTCCTGCGTGATGTTAACACCGAGGTAACGGAAGCTGTCCACTCTCTCCACTGGGCTCCTGTTGATGACAGGGGTCTGGTAGGTCCTCTCCTGCTTTGTACTGAAGTCCACTATTAGCTCCTTTGTCTTGCTGACGTTCAGGTGGAGATTGTTCCTCTGGCACCAGTTCACCAGATTTCCAACCTCCTCCAGGTAGGCCGTCTCATCGTTGTCAGAGATCAGGCCCACCACGACAGTGTCGTCAGCAAACTTGATGATGGTGGTGGAGCTAGTAGTGGCTGTACAGTCATGGGTGTACAGGGAGTACAGCAGGGGGGGCTCAAAACACAGCCCTGGGGGGCTCCAGTGCTGAGAGTGATGGAGGCTGAGACATGTCCACCCATCCTTACTGCCTGTGGTCTCCCGGTTAGGAAGTTGGAGATCCACTGACAGAGAGATGAGCTGAGTCCCAGGTGCTCCAGCTTGGTGAGTGTGGAAGGGATTATTGTGTTAAATGCTGAACTGTAGTCAATGAAGAGCATTTTAACATAATTTCCCTTCCGAGTGTCCAGGTGGGTGAGTGCAGTATGGAGGAGATGTGATATGGCGTCATCCGTGGACCGGTTGGGACGGTACGCAAACTGTAGTGGGTCGAGTGTATCTGGGAGTGAAGAAATGACCAGCCGTTCAAAGATCTTCATCACTACTGAGGTGAGGGCTACAGGGCGGTAGTCGTTGAGGGAGGCAGGATGGGTTTTCTTGGGGACCGGAACAATGATGGACTCCTTGAAGCATGTGGGGATCACCGACTGAGATAGAGAGAGGTTGAATATCTCTGTAAACACAGGTGCTAGATGGTCCGCGCAGGCTCTGAGGATTCTCCCCGAGATGCCGTCTGGTCCTGCTGCCTTCCTGGTGGGCTCTCCTCACATCATGCTCGGTGATGACGAACGCGTTCTCGGTGCTGGCAGTGTCCTCCCGTCTGCAGCTGTTGGAGCCGCTAGCCGTAGCATCGCTAGCGCCTTTAGCTGCAGCCTCAAAGCGAGCATAGAACGTATTTAGCTCGTCTGCCAGAGACACGTCCGCGTTCGTCATACCGGATGTTGGTGCTTTATAGTCTGTTATTGTCCTCAGTCCCCGCCACAGGCTCCTAGAGTCACTCTGTTGGAGTTGTGACTCCAGTTTCTTCCCGTAGCGCTGCTTCGCCTCCTTCACCACTTTCCTGACGCTGTATGACGCAGCCTTGTATGGTTCCATGTCCCCGGAAGTGAGCCCTGCGTTATAGGTCGCGGTGCGAGATTTCAGAGCGTCACGGATGGTTTTATCCACCCACGGCTTCTGGTTGGGAAACATTCTGACGATCATTTTCTGAACGGTGTCGTCCGTTAGTTTCCCAATGAAACTCACAACCGCTTCCGCAAACTCACTGATGTTTCCAGTTGTAACGGTGGTGGTGGCTGTGGTGACCCTCTGGTTTGTTTCATGGTATGTCCTTGTTTAGCAGTTGTCAGGAACCAGGATTTATTTGCTGGTCTCTTCACTGGGGTCTACCAGTAGTCTGGGTGATTCCGTGTCTCGGAGAAAAACAAACAGAAGCAGCAGCAGACTGTTGCACTGTACGACCGATACTGAAATATGTGGTTATAGTGGTATATTGGTGCTACAGTGGCCCGGTACCCTAACTAGGATGGCCTAACAAGGGTGAATTTAACTTTGTCTGTGTCTAACAGGGGGACTCTGTGATAAACTGGACTTTATAATTGACACTGCGTCAAAAATCAAGTGAAATGAGGGTCTAGGACTTTAGCAAAAAGCCAGAGAAAACAGATAGGTTTTGAGATTGGATTTAAACACTGTGAGTGTGTCTGAGTCCCGGACACTGACAGGCAAGCCGTTCCACAACTGCGGAGCTCTATAGGAGAAGGATCTGCTCCCAGCTGTGACCTTCTGCACTTTTGGTACCAGTAGTGACCCCGCACCCATTGATCGAAGGGGGCGTGGCGGTTCATAAAGAACCAAAAGTTCACTCAGGTATTGCGGGGTGAGACCATTTAGAGCTTTATAGGTCAAAAGTAGGATTTTGCAGTCAATCCTAAATTTGATGGGTAACCAGTGCAGTGATTGTAAGACTGGGGTGATGTGGTCAAATTTCCTGGTTCTGGTTAGAACTCTGGCTGCAGCATTCTGTACTAGCTGGAGTTTACTCATGCACCTACTAGAGCATCCAGACAGTAATGCATTGCAGTAATCTAACCTTGATGTAATAAATGCATGGACCAACTTTTCTGCATCATGCATTGAAATGATAGTTCTTATTTTCGCAATATTTCTAAGGTGAAAGAATGCTATCCTAGTGACATTGTCTACGTGCGAATTGAATGAGAGACCTGCATCAATGATGACACCTAGATCCTTCACTTCAATACTCGGTGAGATAGAAAGGCTATCCAGGGTTATTGTTTAGCCATCTTATGCCTGGCTGCTTGAGGCCCAAGTACAAGCGCTTCTGTCTTGTCAGGGTTTAACAGGAGAAAGTTGGTGATCATCCACTGTCTAAGGTCCTTCAGACAAATCTCTATTTTGTTCAGCTGCTGCCTCTGATATGGCATTGCTGACAGATACAGGTGTATGTCGTCAGCGTAGCAATGAAAGCTAAACCATGTTTGCGGATGACGTCATCTAAGGGTAACATGTATAGAGAAAAAAGTAACAGACCTAGGACAGAACCTTGTGGAACACCAAACTCTACTTTACTATGTGAAGACGAAACACCATTGATGTCCACAAACTGATATCGGTTGGTCAAATATGATCTGAACCATTCAAGGGCTGTTCCCTTAATCCCAATAACATTCTCTAACCTGGCAAGGAGAATAGCATGATCGATAGTGTCAAACGCTGCACTCAAGCAGGACAAGCAGCGAGATGCGTCCCTGATCAGAGGCCAATAGCAGGTCATTAACCACTTTAACCAGTGCTGTCTCAGTGCTATGATGAGGTCTAAATCCCGATTGATATACTTCATGGATATTGTTACAGTCTAGGTATGCGCTCAGCTGCTGGGCTACGACTTTTTCCAAGATTTTTGATATAAACGGTTGGATATTGGTCTATAATTTGAAAGCTGACTTCGATCAAGATCCGGCTTTTTAATCAGGGGTCTAATGACTGCTACCTTGAACGAACTTGGTATGTGGCCGGTGCTAAGCGACGAGTTAACAATTTTGAGGGTAGAATTTATAATATCGGGTCCTATTTGCTTAAGGAACCTTGTTGGAATCGGATCCAAAGCGCAAGTACATTGATTTGACAACGAGATTAATTTAATTAATTCATGCTCTTTAATAAGGTTGAATCGTTCTAATCGGTGGTCGTCTATTAGAATATTATTTTCCATGGAAATATCGGCGGAGCTATTTGTTGTGCTTTTAATCTTCTCTCTATTCGCGACAATTTTAGTATTAAAGAAATTAATAAAATCATCGCTACTATGATGATATTGAGTGGTAGTATTGGTTTCTGTCTTATTCCTTGTTATCTTCCTTTTGAGGGGAGCGACTATATCTAACATACTACGCAGTGTTAATTCTAGACATTTGGTCGCTTGGTCGAGTTCAGCGGGGTCTGACGGTGAGTTTATTAGCGTTGATAAATCTGGTAAGGTATTAATAAACCTCTGTGCCGTACTTGATATAATTGTCCGTTTGTCTCTATAACGAGGGGGATTGAGTTTGTTGTGTCTGAGACGTATTTTAAAAGCAATGAAGAAATTATCTGAGATCATTTCAGATTGCGGAAGAGTAACTATATCTTCTATATTTAAACCAAAGGTCAATACAAGATCGAGCGTGTGACCACCTTCATTAGTAGGTCCTGTTATATGTTGGTTAACTCCAACTGAGTCTAATAAAGACAGGAATGCTGTTCTTAGTGAGTCTTCTAATTTATCACAGTGGATGTTAAAGTCGCCGACAATTAGGGCTTTATCCACAGATACAACTAAGTTGGAGACAAAATCTGTAAATTTACTAAGAAACTCAGAATAAGGGGGTCTATAAATAATAATCAATGGAATGAATTTAGGATTTTTATTTTGTGAGACTACATGAGTTATATTGGTATGTAGAATCTCAAAAGAGTTAAATCCTTGTCCAGGTTTATGAGTAATACCGAGTTTATCATTATAAATTACTGCGACGCCACCTCCTCTTCCAGTTAAGCGAGGTTGGTGTACATAGCTGTATCCAGGAGGACTAGACTCGTTCAATGCTACAAATCCGTTTTGTTTTAACCAAGTTTCGGTCAGGCACAGTACATCAAACCCCTGATCTGTAATAATTTCATTGACAATGAGCGTTTTAGGTGTAAGGGATCTAACATTTAATAATCCTATTCTTATGTCGGGGGTGCTGGTGGTAGGTTCAGAAGGAGTGATAGTAACGGGTAGTAAGTTGCTGAAACAGACGCCCGTGGAACAGACGCAGTGTCAGCATATTTATGAGTTTTGTTATTAATGTTTCTTGTAGAATCTCTTGTTTTAATAGAGCGAGGTACAGACACGCACACACACACAGACAGAGACAGACAGAAGAGAGGGTCGTCTGGTTCCCTCTCTGAGCTCTCCGGGACCTCCTCAGGGGGCACAGCCAGAATCTCGGGAGGCGCGACCTTCTCGTCGCCCGCCAGTGCTTGGTCTTCTTGCCCCGGATCCTGACTGGCGCTGGATGTGGTGGAGGGGCAGAGTTCGATCCCTGGCTCAGGCTCTGGCCGATCAAACTCCGCCCTCAGTCTCTGCTGGAAGTCCCGAAAACTCCTGTCGGTCTCTCCCTGCTGCCAGGCAGCGTCGCTGGAGATGGTGGTGGGCGTGTGGCGTGGGGGGTGGTGGACGTCTTCTCCAGCATGCGGGGGCGCTGGTGATGCGCTGCCGTTCAGCTGGGGAACGTCCGAGCAGAGGGAAGGCGGGTCGGCGACTGGAACTGGGAGGGCATCTTCCCTGTGAGGCAGTTCCGACAGTGCAGTTGCTGGTTGGCGACCTCCTGTCGCCCTGTTCCACCAGCTTACGCCCGCATCGCTGTCCTCCTCCTCACTGTTGTCGCACCTCTGGGACTGACGTGGGTTTCCACGGACCTCGCAACGGACGGGCACGATGGGCGGAGCCATCCCGGCACCGACTGCCCAATCGGCGTCATCCTCGTGTTGGTCCGTGTCGACCTCATACCCTCGGAAGTCACATGGATCTTCACGGATGTCGCGACAATCTCGGACGCGCGCGCTGGGTGGAGCCATCCCGGCCCCGACTGCCCAACGAAAATCCACGTCATTGTCGCTTTCGTCATCCGTGTCCTCCCACCTGTGACTCCGAGGGTCGTCCACCCTGCGGACATCCTGGACCCAGGGTGCGATCAACTCCCAGGGACAGTACTCTGGCCATTCGGGCTGGAGGCTGTCCATCCCCTCGCTGGAGGGACGCCGCCGTTGTTGTCGCTTCTCACCCCCCTGGAAGTGACGTGGGTCCCCACGGACCTTGCGACGATCGCAGACTGGCGCGATGGGCGGAGCCCAACTCTCGTCTCCCGTGCTCTCGTCGTCGTCCGTGTCGTCCCAGTCCACGGGGAGCCTTGCCAGCAGAGCGCAGAGTTCTTGGCTCGACATGGCGAAGATCGTGGGGGTCGCATCTTCTGCGCTCGCTGCCCACGTCACTTCCTCGCTGCTGCCGACGCCAACGTCATCGCTCCGCCCACTCACCCGCCGACGTTGTCGCTTCCGGGTTTCGCGGAGTTTCCCGGGGGTGACGTCATCACGCGGCGCCGCGTACCACGGCTTCTCGGGGAGAAAACGCTCCACCAGAATGGGCGGCGCGTCTCTCCCCTGCCGTCCGCGTTCGCCGCGCCGGGCTGCGTCCTTCGCGGCGTTTCTTCTCCTCTGTTTTTTACCTCTGCGCTTTTGGGGGGGTCGCTGGCATTCTGTCACGTCTACGGACTTACGAGGGAAGGAAGCGCAGAGGTCTGACATGTTGGGAAGGGGTTTTTATTAACAAATAAACAATAAAGAAACACAAATAAAGACTGGCGCGGTGGCCGAAAACGATTTAACTTAAATAAGGAACTGAAACTAGCCCGTAGGCGTGTGGCGATTGCCAGAACTCAAATTACGAACAGTGTTACCAACTAAAGTTCACGAAAATGCCAGCGACCCCGAACGGGCGGAAACTTCCGGCATTTATGGGGCGTCAGGATTGCATTCCGGTGTGGAGCCCAGCTGCAGGCAATCCTGACAGTCAGACACTCGGTTTAGCCAGTCTGTCTGCTGCCTGGTCTCGGCTCTGGCGAGTCAGTTTTGTGTTTTGGTTCTAAGACTATGAGGTAAATTTTTAGACAAATGAGTGGCGCCCGCCCAGTTTCAAATTACTTTATCCGACATCGTTTTAGCCAGTTCAAGCATCTCTATAAAATTATCTTTAGTTATTTCCGACTGGCGTAGCCGGATGTCGTTAGCGCCGACGTGAATCGCTATACTGGAATACCTGCGGTTATTTTTTGCCAGCGATTTTAAATTTGCGCGGATAACGGGCACTCTGGCTCCAGGAAAACACAGGATTTTATTCGTTGGTGCCGGTGTTGTGCTCTAAGCTGCCCCCCTGCCACAGATTGCTTTAAGAATATCCAAAGTACTTGTTTGTAGTGGTGTCCCACAATTAAAACCTTAAGTTCTCATTAACGAAAACAGGCTGCTGTGCCACAGAATGCCCCCCCCCCTTGCAGTTACAACTGTGATTGGAATTTACTCTAAGATTTATATGAACTAAATAAAAGAAATACACAGAAATAAAAAAATGCTTTTCCAATAGCGTTGTTGTTAAGATCAATAAAATTAACAATATCAGCATTGTAAGAAACACATTTTGTACAGTAATTATTAAATTAACACTTCAGTTTTTTTTACAATCATTAAACAGTTAACACAAAAAAGAAATACATACTCCAAGCAACAAAACAATAAATAACAATAATGTGCAGTTATTACAAATTCAATTTTTAAGTGCTCATGCTATTTACAAGTTTCTACAGTCTTGATGGTGGATGGCGGATGCATTGCACACTAATCAGCTGCATGCTGGGCACAGGTACTCCTTGTACACTGGAGGATGCTGGACAAAGCTTACATGAAACCACCATTTACAACTGTCACAGCAAATCTGGAAAATAAATTTGAAAATAAATAAATAAATAATTGTATTGAAATCTGTGTCTACTCTTTATACAGCAGAGTTGATGTGTGCACTAATAGTATACCATGACTGAGGTTTAAAGAATGTATTGCAGAGAGTACCCTGAATTAGCAAAACAGTTGTTATACATATTTACACACACTCGCAAACATACATATTTATGTGTGTTTTAATAGCATTTTGGTCTGCATTACACATAGGGAAATGGAGAGTGACAGGAAATGGGAGGGAGAGACAGGGTGGGATGACATGCAACAATCGCCACCCAAGTTTTTAGTTTGAAGTTACCCATTGTGAGTCTCTATCCTCACTACCACAATAATAGCACATGCTGCTGAGATTGTCTGCAAAAACAAGAAGAGGTTACATATTAGAAGTATATTGTAAACATTTAATACTAATAAATGTTTATTAATTATTATTTCTACATACTATATTAAAATGCTAGATTGTATTAAGTTGGTTCTTGTTAATTTATGTCTGAGATTTAGACAGAATGGGATAATCTATGACAAAGAAGAATACATACCAGATTCCCGGAGGAGGGTGGTGGCTATATCCAGCCTCATTTTGTTTACCTCTTCCTTGGTGGTGTCAAAACTTAAAGTTTCACCGGTCAGAATTTTTTCTGCAAACTGAAGAGAAGTTTGATTGGTATAACTTAGAAGCACTGAATAACAAAAAAACTTAAAAAACTTAAATAAATTAATGCCAGGACACCACAAGATACCTCTTGCTGGAGAGAATGAGGCAGGGTGCTGCATGACCACCTTGAAATGTTGTGGCCCTTCTTCCGCATAAAGGCTCTGACAAATGAATACAAAGTGAAACACTTGTGAAAATGCTGTCATATGATAATTAGCTTTTGGTTTTCAGTAAGGCACCAGAGAGAGCCAAATTTACCTTGTTGTCTCCTCGCATCTTTTCTGATTAGTTGCTGTTTCTCCCAAAGGATCCAAAAACAGGCATCTCTTCTCATGTGGATACAGAACCTGTGTTTGTAAAGTTTGAATATTAAAATTTCAGGCATTAACAAACATTAAGGTTTTTACAGAAAGACCTAGGAAATATATAACCCTTGACATTTTTAGGAAAGATATCTTCCTGCAAAAATGCTGGCATGTAGATATGGTGTTCTTCAAAGCTCAGAAATATAGGAAGACCTAGCCAAAACACTGACTCCCTGTGGAGGGTGACAAAGATATTGTAGCTATTGTATTGCAGTAACCACTGCCAAAAAGTCTAAGAAATCATGATTGCATATGTTCAACTGATCAGCTATTTTTTTTTTCATGTGCATGATTTGTTCTGTATAAAGATGGATTAAATACCCATCCCAAAATCTAAATGTCCTGTCCCTTGTAATCTGTTGCATATCTCATAAAGCATTGAAAAGGTGAAAAAAACATTCAAATATTGTCATCAATTCATTTATCTAATAATAAGATATGACTGAAGCAAACTGAGTACCTTGTTTCATCTACACTAACTGAGTGATACCATTTGAAACAGTGTAATTCACAAATGGCAATCTTACTGTCAGAATCCAGTGATGGTTCTTGTTGATAACCCCCACAATGACATCATACTTCATTGGATCCATCTAAGATTTGATGAAAAACATCATTATTCTTGCCCTCATTGAAAACAAAATTGCAATTGCTCAATCATGTTCCACTACATACTCGCAGTCTGGATAGTTTTCTATCCCAAATTGCTGTCATGGCAAAGGAATTGATGACAGCTGCTTTGCATTCCTGTTTGGTGTTATATCGCCACACCAGTACTGTCAAGTTTGCATTGATGACCTGTGAAACAGTTACATTTGGTCTAATGCATTGTATTTCCATTGTCGTAAAATTGAAGATGAGTCATTTCATGGTTTGGTGTCTGTAGGACATTCCCAGCCAGAGTTAGGCAGGGGGGGGCATTCTGTGGCACAGCAGCCCGCCATAAAATTAATCGCCGTTTTGTATTAAAAGACGACAGAAAAGCAGAAATATTTCCACCAAATGAGTTCAGCAAAGTGTGCGAAACATCATTCAAGTAAATCAATTGCCTGAAGGTGACTAAAGTATTTGCAGAATCGAGCGTTGGCCAAAGGAAAAGCAGTACCGTAGCGTACCTGTAACGACATACAGGTTTTCGTTAATGATAACTTAAGGTTTTAATTATGGGACTCCACTACAAACAAGTAATTTGGGTATTCTTAAAGCAAGAAAAAAGTGACAGTGAGCTTCTGTTGCACTGGAGAAGTGACTACGCCGTTAAAAAGAGCGATGACGTCAAGGGAGGCAATCTGTGGCAGGGGGAAAGTTTAGAGCACAACACCTATATCCTCACGTTTCTAACTATAGAGTCGCCAATGACTAGAGCCGGTGGACTGTAGGACCCAGCGGATGCCTCGCTGAGGGGGGAGAAGCGGTTCTGAAGGCCTCGGATAGCCTGCGGGAAGAAGCTCCTCCTCATTCACTCTGTGTTGTACTTCAGGGAGCATAAGCGCTTCCCTGATCGCAGCAGAGAGAAGAGTCCATTGTTGGCTGAGGTCCTTCACTATCTTCCTGGCCCTGGTACAGCACCGTTTGCTGTAGATGGATTGAAGGTCAGGGAGCTTGGTTCGGATGATGCGTTCAGCTGATCAAACCACCCTCTGTAGGGCTCGCCTGTCCTGCATGGTGCTGTTCCCGAACCAGGTTGAGATGTTTCCCGTCAGGATGCTCTCTATGGTGCAGGAGTAGAAGTTCCTAAGCATCATTGTGGGCATTAAAGTGCAATTGAAATCACCACCAAAGACGTGCAGACATCCTGCAAGGCTAACGGAGTGAGAAAACTATTCTGGTAAAATGCCGGATTATCATTATTTGGGCAATAAATACTAACCAGATTCAGCCTACACATGGATAAGATACCCTGAACAATAATATAGCTGCCACACTTGTCACAGACAATTTGGAACTGCACAGCCTTGTGTATGAGTATAAGCACTTTGCTGCCATGTTTATTTCAAGGTGCACAGAAAAACTGACCAGACCATCATTTTTGGTAGTCTCCTGTAGAAAAATGTATTTGGGATCTGAGTTGATTCTATTTAGAACTAGTTTTAGTTTAGCAATCGCCCTAATTCCCCTAACATTCCAGCTGGTTATTTTTATACTAGACATATTTAAAATAAAATGGAACCAAACCAAAAATGTAACAACACTGCCCCTTAGAGAAAGAAACCAAAACTAAAAAAGGAGAACAGGTAATCCCCTACTCATACACCCTACTGTTACAACTGCCTGGCTCATGGCAAGGGTAACATGAAGGAGCATGTAAACAAACAAAACAAAAAAAAATAACAAAAAGTAGGTGAAGGGAAAACAACATAAACAGAACAATCAGTGTAAATGGGTACTACTAAATAAATTTGTAGTGCCATCAGCTTAGTTAAAACAAACCAACCGACCAAAGCATGCTGGAAATAAAGAGTAGCAGCCATCTTCCTTCTCCTCCCCTATATATTAATTCCTTTGACCCCTAGAGCCCAGGAAGTGATCGTTGGCAACGTTGACACCCCTCGTGGGCGCACCCAAAGGACAACTAGTGGGAGAAAAATAGTCAGAGCCGTAACACTTTCCCCAAAAAGTAAGCATAGTGAGCATAGCTCCCAAATGCAATAACAAATTGCACCTTAAATGAGGAGCAACCAAAACTATTGAGTCCCGAACATAAACATACACCTCCCACCAGCCGCACACAACATGTAATAATTTCCCCCCCAAAAAACAGAATATCTCTACACATGTAAACATGAATCAGACAAAAAAACAACAAATAAAAGCTTTAAATCTCCATTTGTTAAACAGGCCTCCCTTGCTTCCTGCACTGCATGTGAAGAACAATGTTTTTATTTACATGGGGGATGAATGAGCCCCTGCTCTAAGCTGCTATTGTCCTCGGCGGTCACGTGGTCCCTCAATTTAAAAAATATCCCTTATGGTCCTCAGGCCCAGACGAAGGACTACCAGAGGGAGCTGGAGGAAGCCAGAGCCTCTCGTGATGAGATCTTCACCCAATCCAAGAAGAATGAGGTGAAGCTGAAGGGCCTGGAGGCAGAGATCCTTCAGCTCCAGGAAGTTAAAGAATAGCACTGTGTTTCTACCTGCTGACACTACTCTCTACTCTGGTGACATTTTGAATTCTCTGTTTAGGACTTGGCAGCGTCTGAGCGGGCGCGTCGCCATGGAAAAGGACAAGCTAGCAGATGAGATCTCCAACACCGTTTCTGGCAAGTGAGTGATCTTCCAGCTCCACAGCACCCATTGCACACAGTGAAATGTGGTCTTCTGCATTTAGGCAGAGGTGAAAAAAGTACTGAAAAAATTAAGTAAAAGTATCTTTACTCAAATAAAAGTACCCATCTAAAAATGACTCGAGTAAAAATAAAAAAAATACTTGACATAGAATTTACTTTGAGTAAATGTTACTTAGTTTACTTGATGTAATAAAGGACTAGTCATAAATCCAATAAAGTACCAGTTGTTTTTATTCAACTTTAAGGTGGTATAAATGTCCAAACTATGTTCAGACCACATCATACACATTTTTTAAGCACAGTTTAAGCACAAAAGTACCAAAATCCGAATTGTATGGTACAACACAAACATTACAATATAAAATATAAAATAAAGCCAAAGTACCTAAAACTGTGAAAATGTTCAACAATTCCTTATTAACAAACTGTGCTTTTTGGTCTTTCTATAGCAAACATAAATATATCAGATGTCTTTGAGCACACTGACTGCTTATATAAAAACTGAAATAAAGTGCTCTGCCCCACAAAATACTACAGTATTAGACTATAAAGCTCTTGTTACGTTTGAGCTGATAAAGTATGTAATACACATCCAAACATATACAGAAAGTATGCATCTGCATCCAGAAAGTATTCACAGTGCATCAGTTTTTCCACATTTTGTTATGCTGCAGCCTTATTTCAAAATGGATTACATTCTACCCACAACACCCCATAATGTGAAAAAAAACATTTATTTAAAAAAAAAAAGTTTATTTTTATAAAGCAAATTTATTAAAAATAAAAAGAGAGAGACAGAGCACATGTAGTATTCACAGCCTTAGCCATTGAAACTCAAAATTGAGCTTAGGTTTCCCATGATCATCCTTGAAATATTTCTGCATTTCAAGGAAAATATCTGCACCTTAAATGGAGTCCTACTGTGAGGAAAAAAAACAGTTGATTAGACATGATTTGGATAGGTACACACCTGTCTATTTAAGGTCATTAGGTTGACTTTTCACATCAGAGCACAAACCAAGCATGAAGTCAAAAGAATTGTCTGTAGGTCTCTCTGGGGAAGGTTACAGAAAAATTTCTGCTGGACTCTTCCTAGAGCTTGCCAGCCACCTATACTGAGCGATCAGTCAGAGAGGTAATCAAGAACCCAATAGTCAGAGGAGAACCTTCTAGAATGACAAACATCTCTGCAGCAATCCACCAATCATTATATGGTCCCCTATAATGATTTTTTCTTTTATATATGCCATAATGGCCCCCTTATATGGTATCTGAAGTCTGTTTCCGAATTACTTTACTTACTTTTTATCCAAAGCGACTTACAAGAGGAAGACACCAGCAATTCTCATTCGATTTCTGTAGAATTTTGAGTTTACAAAACTAAGAGCCCTGATAAGGCCTAACTTGTCAGCAAAGAGCATGCTCGGAGATTAAGTGCTAGACGAAAAATTATAATGTATATATATATTTTTGTATTGTCTTGTGCAATGTGTACGCATGTGCGTGTGTAAGTGTTAGATTTGTCTGAAATACTTTTTGAATAAGAGGGTTTTCACCTGCTTCTTAAAAGTGGTGGTAGTCTCGGCTAGTCGTATGTTGGAGGGCAGGTTGTTCCACCAGCCAGGGACAACAACGGAGAACAGAGTTGATTGGAATGGGATACCCCGTGAAGAAGGAATTGTCAGTCTCATTTCATTTGCCGATCTGAGAGAGCGTGCAGGAGTGTAGCTAGGTAGTATTGTATTGATATAGGAGGGTGCAGTTCCATTTACAGACCTGTAGGCAAGCATCAAGGATTTGAACTCAATGCGAGCAGCTACCGGGAGCCAGTGGAGAGAGGTAAGAAGAGGTGTAACATGGGTGTATTTTGGCTGATTGAAGATGAGACGGGCTGCCATATTTTCGATCATCTGGAGTGGTTTTATGGTGACTGCAGAGGCTCCAGCCAGGAGAGAGTTACAATAGTCGAGTTTGGAGATGACCATTGCCTGGACAAGGAGCTGCGTAGCCTGTTGCGAGAGAAAAGGCCTAATATTGCGAATGTTGTAGAAAGTGAACCTGCAGGATCTGGAGATTGCAGCAACGTGATGGTTCAAACTCAGTTTTTCATCGATCCAAACTCCAAGGCTTTTTGCAGAAGCCGTGGGTGTTAACAGTAGCGAGCCAATTTGAATTGAAAGGTTTTGCTGAGGGGAGTTGTTGCCCGGAAAGATCAGAATCTCGGTTTTGGATAGCTTGAGTTGGAGGTGTCGCTCAGACATCCATGCCAATATGTCTGAGAGAGAGGCCGAAATGTTTGTTGCTATAGTAGCATCTTCTGGTGGGAATGACAAATACAGCTGGGTGTCATCAGCATAAGAGTGATAGGAAAAGCCATGTGATTGGATGACGTGACCAAGTGAGCGGGTGTATATTGAGAATAGAAGGGGGCCAAGGACAGAGCCTTGTGGAACCCCTGTGGTTACCCTAGAGAGGACAGATGTCTCACCTCCCCATGATACCTTGAAAGACCTGTCGTGAAGATAAGAGGTGAACCAATTTAGAACGGTTCCTGTAACTCCTAAATCTGAGAGTGTGGTGAGAAGAATTTCATGATTAAAGCAACTTTTAGCCAGTCACACAATCAGCTTTCCCAGGATGTGCCTTTTCGGTGTGTGTGTGCTTGTAAAATGTAAAGCCAGGTTACCCCGAGGAGACGCTGCCCACTCTTTGTTGAATTTATTCCCCAGAGACGCTAGCCTGCTTTACCTACACCTGACAAACTAAACCTTGTGACCACGACCTTCGCCCATCCCTGACCTTGAGTTTGCCTGCCCCCTTGCTTAGACGCAACTTCATGCTTCCCCACCTTACTGCCGCCCAAGATATCCTCCCGTCCAGCCCATGCTCCCGAACAATCCTTAAACCAGCCGTCTTCCTGTTCTCCTCTGCCCCAGTCCACCCCAGTCCCCACAGAGCCAGAGCTCCCTCCCCGCCACTCTGCGCCGCGTCCACTGCATCACTCCCATTCTCACTCACCTCCAGCCTCCCCCTCACAGACCAAGTGCCTCCGGTCCTCCTCCTGAGCTCATCCAGTGTCCTCTCCCTGTACAACGACTCCAAGCATGTCTGCAAGTGCATCACCGAATTTGCGCTGTGACAGTAACCACATGTGTTCATGGGGCTCAGGTCAGGTACTGTTTCAGACCAAGCCCCTACTCATCTGCCTCAAGCCCAACCATGTTGAAACCCTAACATTTCACCTAACCACAACTCCCCATTGTGTTAGGTTACCCATGGCTGACCGTCCACGAGCCCCACATTGACTGGCCCACAAGCACAGTCAAACAGTGGGGATGCCAATATGTCCACCTCTTACAGGCCATGCCCACGAGCTGCTCTTGCCCCAAGCACATTGCCATGGTGACTCAGCCATGCCCCTCAACCCATGAAACGTTCCCTGCCCAAGCCCACATCGTCCAAGCCCTCGCATGCCCTCATTCCCCAAACAGTGCCACCCTCCTTCTTACCGGGGGTCCCAGACTGTTACCATGACCTCGCCGTGGTCTTCGATAGGGACAAGGCAGCGGAGCTGCCCCCTCATAGACCCTACGATTTGGCAATCGACCTGCTCCCCGGCACCTTTGCACCGCAGGGCTGTCTGTACATGGATGAGTACATCTCGGCATCCCTGGCTAGTGGCATAATCAGTCTTTCCACCTCTTCAGCCTCGTTCTTTTTTTGGGGGGAAGAAGGACGGGCAACTGCGGCCATGCATCGACTACCAGAAATTGAATGCGTTGACCAAGAAGAACCGTGACCCCCTCCTACTTCTGAACACCACCTTCGAACTCCTGGCAGCAGCCACTGTTATGTTTGTCTTAATCTCTCAATCCACATCCCCCACATCCGACACATTCTTTACATGGTTTGAGTTCACCATATCCTACATCCCCGGCACCAAAAATTTGAAGGCTGATGCTCTGTCCCGCCGATATGTCCCGGAGGCGGAGGACAGTCAGTCCTCCTCCATCCTCTCACAACCCTTCCTACCCTCACCTGGAGCAACGTATCTTTGGGGGAAGTGGTCCCGTATTCAGAAGGTTGCCGGTTCGAATCCCAATCCGTCAAGGTGCCACTGAGCAAAGCACCGTCCCCACACTGCTCCCAGGGCACCTATCATGGCTGCCCACTGCTCACTAAGGGTGATGGGTTAAATGCAGAGGACAATTGTCACTGTGTTCACCGTGTGCTGTGCTGCTGTGTATCACAATGACAATCGCTTCACTTCACCTTCCAACTGCACATACTTCTCACCTGTTCCACCTGTGCCACACACAATGTGTTCTTTTTTTGAAGATGGCCCAGTTCGTTGCCCTTCCCGGACTCCCCACAGCTGCCGGGTCCTCCAGGAAGTGGTGCGGCAGTTTGGGCCCTATGTTTATAATGGGCCACTATGTTTCTAATAGATTTTGTTGATTCACTGTGTTGTCTGTGAATCAGCAACATTATAAAATGGTGGTTGTGGCTGTGGTGACATTCTGGTTCGTTTCATGCTAAGTCATCTTGTTAGAAGGTAATTGCTAGGGACTAGGATTCATCTGAGGGTCTCTTCACTGGACTCTGCGCACTTGATATCTGTACTTTTGGTACTAGTAGTGACCCCACACCATTCGAATGCAGGGGTCATGGCAGTTTGTAAATAACTAATAGTTCACTCAAGTACTGTGGGGCGAGACAATTTAGAGCTGTATAGGTCAAAACTAGAATTTGTAAATTTGATGCGTATCCAGTGCAGTGATTGTAAGACTGGGGTGATGTGGTTGAATTTTCTAGTTTTAGTTAGAACTCTGAAGTTTACTCATGCACTTACTAGAACATCCAGACAATAATGTCAGTAAGACAACTGACAGTAATCTAACCTTGATTTAAAAAAGGAATGGTCCAACTTTTCTGCATCATGCATTTTCTTATCTTTGCAATATTTCTAAGGTGAAAGAATGCAATCCTAGTGGTAATATCTACATGGGAATCGATTGAGAGACCTGAGTCAATGAGGACACCTAGATCCTTTACTTCTCTACTTGGTGAGAGAGAAAGGCTATCCAGAGTTATGATGTAGTCAGATAGCTTGGGTTGCTTGAGGCCCAAGTACAAGAGCTTCTGTCTTATCATGAAGAAAATTGGTGAGCATCCACTGTCAAATATGTCTGTGAAGATTCTCAGTCATCCAGGTAAATCTGTCTGAAAGTTGAGTCATGGCAACATGGACTTTCTTTCTTTGTCAATTGACAAAGTTCTGTGGATTCAGAATGAAACATCTTTACTAGGGCTGCAACAACGAATCGATTAAATCGATAAAAATCAATTACTAAAAGAGTTGGCAACGAATTTCCTAATCGAATCGTTGTGTCCCACGACGCGAAGACATTTGGTTGAGCAAGGAGCGGAGTGAACACACTCGGTCTCTCTCGTGCACAGATGCTAGCAGAGTTTGGTGCCTCATAGACAGTGCAGAGCAAAAATAAAAAAAAAAACAAGCGGAGGTAGAGGACAGATACATGGCGGAGGCAGAGAAATCTGTGCGACCCAAGTCATCCAAGGTGTGGGAGCATTTCACACTAAATAAACTGCAAAATATGCAAAAGCATCATGGCATGGCACGGGAGCACCACGGCAATGATCCAGCACCTGAAACGCAAACATGTTGGAGTGTTTGATGATGAGGAAGGGAGTTGAACAGCAGGGGAAGTCACTACAGAATCCTACTTTAGTTCCGTTTTGAAGTGTGGAACGTAATGTCCCTGGTGCTGGTGTCTACTCGTTATCCAGCATGACAAGTTAGCGTTAGCGCGTTAATAACAGTAGTAAAGCAGGGGTGCTATAGTTACTTTGCACTTTGCATTAAAAGACTAAAGACATGTTTTTATTCACTAGCCTTTTTTGACCATTCATTTTTCAATCTGTTGTCATGTATAGCTACACTGCAAAAAAAGCTTTTCTTACCTAGTAATTTTGTCTCGTTTCCAGTCCAAATATCTAAAAAATCTTAAATCAAGATTACTAGACAAGAAAAATGGCATGAGAAAATTAAGTGATGCTTAAACCTTCTGTTTGAGATTATATCTCATTAAGATTAGTTTTCTTACCCCATTGGCAGATAATTTTGCTTGTTTTAAGCAAACAATCACTTAATTTTGAGGTGTTTTTTCAGAAAACAAGACAATTTCTTATGCTATTTCATGTGTCTAGTAAATGTATCTTGATTTTAAAAATTTTAGATATTTGGACTGAAAAACAGGACAAAACTACTAAGTTAGAAAAGCATTTTTTTTTATTTAATTTTAAAGTTATTTTATAGCACTTGGTCATCTTAAGCTGTGTTTAAATGTGGTGTATAAATGAACCTTGCACTTACTACATTGATGGTAATAATTTAATGAATAAGCGATCTTGAGAGAGAGAGAGTGTGTGTGTGTGTCAGTGTGAGAGTTTGTGAGTGTGTGCGTCTGCGAGTGTGTGCATCCGCAGTGTAGAGAACAAGTTCTGATATTCAAACAAATCCTGTTAAATTTTCTGATTTGTATTGTTCTTTATTTTTTTTATAAATTATTTATTGTTCTGGCAGCTCAGGTGGCACTTTATTTAAAAAAAAATAAGTCTATATATTTAGCAGATGTAAAGCATACATGTGTATGTTTTTTGTGGTAGTCCATTTTTATTTTATTTTATTATTATTGTAACAGCTCAAGGAGCAACATGTTTGTGCATTTTCTAAAGATTTTAGTTCTGTTTTTGAATAAAGGGTTGGAAATTAATGCTTTTCTTGTTTTTTGTTTTTTATCCAATTCTACAATTAATTAAAAAAAATAATCGACAGATTAATCGACTATTAAAATAATCATTAGTTGCTGCCCTAATCTTTACCTTAAAGAAATAAAGTCCAATTGTCATGACTCAACTTTTAGACATCCACTGTCAAATGTCCTTCAAATGTCCTGTTCAGCTGCTGCCTCTTGTCTGGCATTGTCTGCAGCATAGCAGTGTAAGCTAATACCATGCTTGTGAATGATAACCTAAATGTATAAGGAAAATACATTTATACATCCATGTATAAGGAAAACGGACATAGGACGGAACCTTGTGGAACACCAAACTCTACTTTACAATTTGATGATGAAGCACCATTGATGTCCACAAACTGATGCCGATCAGTCAAATATGATCTGAACCATACAACATTCTCTCACCTGTCAAGGGGAATAGCGTGATCAATAGTGTCAAACGCTGTACTCAGGACAAGCAGGTAGATGCGGCCCTGATCAGAGGCCAACAGCAGGTCATTAACCAAATACAGAAGGGCTGCATCTTACAATAAGTACAGCATATAGGTGAAAGGGGCAGTTTAGGAAGGTAGATATTACAATGGCTGATTCTATAATATCTAGTATTTACAGAGGAAAGCTATGTGTATACATATTATTCTGCATAATATAAGGTATATAATAATGGCAAGAGTAAAGGTCACGGTGTTAAGGAAAATAATTTTATTATTACATTTTGAACATCACCACAAACCAGAGCCCAGACTTGAATCCAATTGAAAATCTTTGGATAGATCTTAAAAGGCCTGTGCAACCACGCTTCCCATCCAACCAGATTGAACTTGAGAGGTGCAGCAAATAGGAATGGCACCGGCTAGATGTGCCAAGCTTGTGGCATCATATTCAAAAAGACTTGAGGCTGTAATTGCTGCCAAAAGTGCATGTACAAAGTATTGAGCATATTAACATATGATTTCTAAACCTCAAGTAAACTTTTTTCATGTTGTCATTATTGGGTGATGATTGTAGACTTCTGAGGGAAAAATGCATTTAATCATTTTTTAAATAAGGTTTTAACATAATAAAATTTGAAAAAATTGAAGCATTATGAATACTTTCCAGATCCACTGTATAGGCTATTCTACTTAAAAAACATGCTTTCAGACTGCAGACTGTAAAGGTTTAGGCTACAGGCCCTAAGCATTGAAAAACTGATGCTAATTATCTTGGCAGCATTCTCTAACAGGAGTCAAGTTGTCATTTGTGTCAAACAAATTGTGAATTTGTTATAACATTAAAACAAAAGATGACTTGCTTTGTGCTCTGTGCATGGGTGGTAGTAGCCTAGTGGGTAACACACTTGCCTATGAACCAGAAGACCCAGGTTCAAATCCCACTTAATACTATTGTGTCCCTGAGTAAGAAATTGCTCCAGGGGGACTGTCCCTGTAACTACTGATTGTAAGTCGCTCTGGATAAGGTGTCTGATAAATGCCGTAAAAATCTTTTTTTTGATTGGCTTGTAATTGATCGGCTCAAGGACCCAGAGGAGATACCTTGTTTTATAGTGAGAGGCTGCTGTCTGCGGTCTGAGAATTGCTGCCCACTGTAGATCAGGTGTGTTGATCTACTTGTGCATAGTGTTATACTTACAAAGTGTGTGTGTCAGGTCTTCGCTGCTGGATGAGAAGAGGAGGTTGGGAGCACACATCACCCAGCTGGAGGAGGAGCTAGAAGAGGAGCAGAGCAACACGGAGCTGTTGAACGATCAGTTATGCAAGACCACAATGCAGGTGTGTTCATAATTCCAAAAGCGTAAAAAAGGTAAAATCTGGAGCAAATTTTCTCATAATAAAACAACAAAACAAAGGCATATAAATAGCCCCGCTGTGGTGCACTTTGGCCTTCAGCGGTCATCAGTGGTGAGATCTCTGTTACACGCTGGATTACTGTGGTTTCCCATTTGTTTGCTTGCATTAATGACAATTAGTTTGACTTGTCAGAGACTAGAAATGAGAAGTAGCCAAACACAAGACAGGGAATAAAAAGGCACGCCCCCTTTCTAAATCTCCCCTCAATTTGGCCAGTTGACCTGGAACCATTTCCAGGTTACAAAAGTTTGATGAACAGGGAGAGGGCCACAGCCAACAAGATCATCCGACGCACTGAGAAGAAGCTGAAGGAAGTCTTCATGCAGGTGGAGGATGAGCGTTGTCATGCCGATGAGTACAAGGAGCAGGTGAGGACCCGTTCTAGTAAGTGTATCAGCAGAACCAATGCTGATACCAATTCCTGGATTTTGGATATTAGTTGACCCAATAAAAGTATTTAAAGAATATTGTGGGGAGGAGAGTGTTACATGAAACATGAGACCTTTATATGTCTTCTGCTTGACACACAATATAACAACTACACTAAATTAAATATACACAAAATTAAAAGAACAAATATTTGTTCGGTATGTTGTAATATGTCCAAAACGAACAGGACTTACAATTCCAATTATAGAAAAAGTGCAACATACATAGGTGTGATCAAACATGTAAACTGATTAAGTAAACAAAACATTTAATTGAAGAATCGATTATTGTTCAGTGCAAAAATGATAAGCAAATATTGACATGAGACTCAGATCAGAGAGAGCATATCCCTAGTAAACATGTGTCTGCTTCCCAACAAAAGGACACACAAAAAAGGGCACTTTTTTTTTGCAAAGAACCTTTTTCAATCTATGAAAGGGTTTTATTCATCTGTGAATGTGGAAATATTTGTACAGATGTGGTGCTGCGCACAGCCTTTACTTTAGTGTCAAGGTTGTCCCTGAGCAAGACACTTAACCCTGAGTGTCTGCAGGGGGATTGGCCCCTGTAAATTAAAGGTATTAATGAACTGATGCTGAATTAATTTAGGCAAAATATTGTTGTAAAACTGAGAAGAATAGAGTAAAAACTCTCTCTCTACACACAAAAGCACTGTATTCAAACCACTTCAACTTGATGTTACATGGCAGAAAGAGGCATGGCACAATAGAGGTTAAAAGGATGAACAGTTTCTAATTTATTAACACCAGTAAATTATTATTGCAGTTACATGTGAATATTGTAAAAAGGTACAAATGAAACCAAAATGAAAAGAAAGAGTAAAGGAGAGAAAGAGAGAGAGAAGCCATGAGAAAAATAGGTCAAATAGGAAAGGCTCAGGTACTGATGGGAAACTTTCCCTCAGCTCCGGATAGAAGAGAAAATGAAAGTCACCCGACCACAAGTGAGACATGATGTCCCAAGCTGACCTACAGGCAGCTGTCACAGACCAATCAGAACCTGTTGTTTCTGACGTCACGCCCCCGGTGTCTCCCGTCTGGGGAAGACAAAGAGAGCAGGCGATCCCACCTTTGGCTCGGGGGAGGGCCACCATTACATTACATTTACAGCATTTATCAGACACCCTTATCCAGAGCGACTTACAATCAGTAGTTACAGGGACAGTCTTCCTGGAGCAACTCAGGGTTAAGTGTCTTACTCAGGGACACAATGGTAGTAAGTGGGATTCGAACCCGGGTCTTCTGGTTCATAGGCAAGTGTGTTACCCACTAGGCTACTACCACCCCACCAAACGCTGCAATGCCGTCCGACAAAGACATGTAAAACGGTGTTGAACCTCCACGCAAAACAAAAGCGCAGAAATGCCATGGCCCTGCGACGTCCCATCTTACATTGTATACACCTCTTAGCTCGTGGCAAATATAACCAGTTTGCTGTATATGCGAGTGTGTGTGTGTGTATATATATTATACATTATATATTAAAGTATTTATTACGATTAATCATGTGTCCCATATTTAACTCTCCATTAATTGCACCTTTAAGTCTGTCCTAACCATATTTCTAATGTAAACTGAATACAGAAAATCCTTCAACTTCCTGCTGCAGTGCCTTTGCTATGGACACATACAATTCAAAAACAGTTACATTTAAATTTATCAAAATATATATCGCACTATATACCATCTACAGTTTATGGTTACATTTATATCACAATATGAATTTTATGAAATTGCACAGCCCTTGTATTGACTGTCATTAATAATCTTGCACCTATATTTACTATTAAATAAAAACTATTACAAAAAATATTTAAATTTAAAAAATCTGAACCTTCCATTCACTTTCCATTAGCATTCTGCTAATCACTGATGTGTCTATGCATAGCTTCTGATATACCTATCTAGGAAAACTTTGGGCCATGCAGAGGGACATAATGAAATGATTAATGTTCTGTCGCCAAAAAAAGCGCAGCTAAAAAAAAAATTGCATTAACATTGCAGGCCCTATACATATGTATGTGCATGTCTATATATCTATATATGTCTGTGTGTCAAAAAAAACTGGGAGTTCTATTGTTTATTACTCCAAGTCAATCACACTTCTGTGAAATCAAACTGTCCACCTATGAAGCAACACTGGCAATCAATTTCACATGCTGTTGTGCAAATGGAATCGACAACAGGTGGAAATTATATGCAAACAGCAAGACATCCCCAATAAAGAAGTGGTTCTTCAGACTTCTCAGTTCATATGCTTTCTTGCTGATGTTTTGCTCTTTTTTCAATGCTGGCAGTTCTTTCGCTTTAGTGGTAGTATGAGACTGAGACTCATACTACTGATGTCCACAGCTGGGGGTTGTGCAGGGGGTTGTGCAACACCGTGCAGCACGTTTGGCTTTTGCCAGAAAACAGAAAAAAGATTGGCAAAGCAGGTTCACATATGTGATGAGACTGAAGACGCCGTGGAGAATGCTCTGCTGCCTGCAACATCCTCCAGCATGACCAGTGTGGCAGTGGGTCAGTAATGGTGTGGGGTGGCATTTCTTTGGGGGCCAAACTGCCCCCCATGTACTCGCCAGAGGTAGCCAGACTGTCATTAGATAACAAGATGAGATCCTCAGATCCTGGGTCCTGGTTTTGGGTTCCTCTTAATGCAAGATGATGCTAGACCTCATGAGGCTGGAGTGTGTCAGCAGTTCCTGCAAGATGAAGGCATTGATGCTATGGACTGGCCCGCCCGTTCCAAAGACCTGAATCCAATTGAGCAAATTTGGGACATCATGTCTCACTCCATCCACCAACGTCACTTTGCACTACAGACTGTCCAGGACTTGGCGGATTCTTTAGTCTGGGTCTAGGAGGAGATCCCACAGGAGATCATCCACCACCTCATCAGGAGCATGCCCAGGCTTTGTAGAATTGAGAAAACAGGCAAATGGAACTGAGAAGTGGTCTGTGGTCACCACCTGCAGAACCACGCCTATATTTGGATGTCCTGCTAATTGCCTAGAATTTCCACCTGTTGTCTATTCCATTTGCACAAGAGAATGTGAAATTGAATGTCAGGGTTGCCTCCTAAGTGTGTTTGTGTGTGCAAAAATATTCGCAAATATCATCTGGCTTTTTGTAATGCTGTAAAACCTGTACAGTATTTAAGTTAGCATAGTTTAGCTTAGTGTGTATACAGTGGGTTGCAAAAGTATTCTCCCCCCTTGATCCTTTCCACATTTTGTCACATTACAGCCACAAACATGAATCTATTTTATTGGAATTCCACGTGAAAGACCAATACAAAGTGGTGTACACTTGAGAATTGGAACAAAAGTCATACATGATTCCAAACATTTTTTACAAATAAATAACTGAAAAGTTGGGTGTGCGTAACTATTTAGCCCCCTGAGTCAATGCTTTGTAGAACCACCTTTTGTTGCAATTACAGCTGCCAGTCTTTTAGGGTATGTCTCTTCCAGCTTTGCACATCTGGAGACTGAAATTCTTGCCCATTCTTCTTTGCAAAACAGCTCCAGCTCAGTCAGATTAGATGGACAGCGTTTGTGAACAGCAGTTTTCAGATCCTGCCACAGATTCTCGATTTGATTTAGATCTGGAATTTGACTGGGTCATTCTAACACATGGATATGTTTTGTTTTAAACCGTTCCATTGTTGCCCTGGCTTTATGTTTAGGGTCATTGTCCTGCTGAAAGTCTTGCAGACTCCAAGAAGCTTTCTTCCAAGATTGCCCTGTATTTGGCTCCTTCCATCTTCCCATCAACTCTGACCAGTTTCCCTGTCAATGCTGAAGAGAAGCACCGCAGAGCATGATGCTGCCACCGCCATATTTGACAGTGGGGATGGTGTATTCAGAGTGATGTGCTGTTAGTTTTCCACTACACAGCGTTTTGCATTTTGGCCAAAAAGTTCAATTTTGGTCTCATCTGACCAGAGCACCTTGTTCCACATGTTTGCTGTGTCCCCCATATAGCTTGTGGCAAACTGCAAACGGGACTTCTTATGGTTTTCTTTTAGAAATGGCTTTCTTCTTGCCACTCTTCCATAAAGGCCAACTTTGTGCAGTGCACGACTAATAGTTTCCCCGACCTGACCTGTAGATCTCTGCAGCTCGTTCGGAGTCACCATGGGCTGCATTTCTGATCAGCGCTGTCCCTGTTCGGCCTGGGAGTTTAGGTGGAAGGCCCAGGCATGGCCCAGGTTGTCTTAGTAGGTTTACAGTTGTGCCATACTCCTTTAATTTCTGAATGATTGCTTGAACAGTGCTCTGTGGGATGTTCAAGGCTTGGGAAATCTTTTTGTAGCCTAAGCCTGCTTTAAATTTCTCAAGAACATCCCTGACCTGTCTTGTGTGTTCTTTGGACTTCATGGTGTCGTTGCTCCCAATATTCTCATAAACAACCTCTGAGGCCATCACAGTTATTTTCAGTTATTTATTTGTAAAAAAATGTTTGGAATCATGGTTTTCGTTCCACTTCTCAAATGTACACCACTTTGTATTGGTCTTTCATGTAGAATTCCAATAAAATAGATTCATGTTTGTGGCTGTAATATGACTAAATGTGGAAATGTTCAAGGGGGCCGAATACTTTTGTAACCCACTGTATACATATATCTTTCTTTCTTTTACGATTGCACTATGGGGAGCCCAATGTGACTGTTTTCCTGTAACGACTTCACAATGATTGTGGAATTCTTGACAAATGCAGATGTTTGTTCTTCATCTAAACTGACATTTCACTTGCACTGCCCATAGTTTAGAGTTGCTGGAGTAGAACAGATGGAGATCACCCACCAGCATCTGTGAATGTAACCTCACCTGCTCACAGGCCTCAGGCTACCAACAAAGCAAATATGTACTGGTCAAAAATGGCTGTACATGTGTAAAGCGTCTGGTGTTAGTAAAATGTTGGGGGAGTTCTGTATTGGCTGCTCTGTTTGGCCATTTATGCAGGATATATGAGTGGTGCTCTCAGGGGGTTTTAAAATAAGTGTGTGTGTGTCAGACAGAGAAGGCTGAAGCAGCTTAAGCGGCAGCTGGAGGAGGCTGAAGAGGAGACCACACAGGTCAACGACTCCCGCAGGAAGCTACAGCAAGCGTTGGCTGATGCCAGCGAGGCCAGTGAGGGTCTGAGCCGTGAGGTCAACGCCCTCAAGAACCGGCTGAGGTGGAGAAAACACACAAACAAAGAAATCCATGAATTTCTGGCAGGTAGCATAATTTGTGTATGTCATGTGTTTGAACAGGTCCTCAGTTTCTCCCGTAGCCATTCTGGGCGGCGACAGCTGCAGACGGACGGCGATTTCTCTGATGACGACACAGTCAGCAAAGCTAATGACCTGAATGAATTGGCAGTACCTCAGGTTGAGTGAAGAAAAGGAGGAAATGTCCCTGCCTTGGTCCCACCCCTCTTCCTATTACCACCTCACTAACCCAGTCCATCACTGACAGGGTACAGGCTTTGACATAACTGCTGACTTACTATAACTATGATATTCAAACTAATACCTCTGAACACCCATGACCAGTAAAGAACCTCCTTCCTGCTGAAGATTGTGTCCCAAGGGGGACTTCCGGATCCCCATGAAGAAACAAGGCTTTTCCAAGCAGCCAATGATCATTTGTTACCTGGAAATTCTAGTAGAGCATCTGTCCCTCATTAATGAAGAATGAACCACGACTCATGCTGTTAGGACACATGGAATAGTTTAGAACTCTTGAGAACTGGAAGCAGCTGCTGCCCTTGGGTCTGGGACAAGAATACATTCAAGTGCCTTTGACACAGAGGAAAATGCCAGTGTCTGGACTGCATGTGGGAACAGTGTACTACATCATTACCTCCTAATGAAGTCATTAAAGCTATGAAACAAGCCAGTAATAAAGCAGGAAATCACATGAGTCCATCTGGTTAAAAGCTTTACTGAGGACAGTTAGGATTATTATTACTACTCCAGTATTCCATGGTTGGACTGTTGACCAGCAGGAAACCTCCCGTTTCCCCAATCCTGCTGTATTTCTAGGCAACGTTTTTGTAAAGGAAAATTAAAAATGTTAAATCATTGTAGAATTGATTCTTTTTATTACTTGCACAGGATAGAACTCATTTTGACAAAAGTACATTTATTCAGAGAATGAACCAACAAAAAAGGTAGTTAGTTGATGGGTCTTGCACAGCCATATTTAATAAATCTTACAAATTTTGTAATTGGAATTGAAAATAAGTTATTGTGGATTTATTCTCTAGCTCAACAGAACCAGGGGTCCATAAAAGAAGAAAAGCTACCAAAAGTGACAGCAACATTTCATTTTTATAAACCACACAAAAATAATCTACCCTCCCCCACACCACACAATCAGATATTGGGGGTCTAATAATTTTAAAAAAGGGCACTACCTATAGAAGTACAGACTTCTGATGGTATGAACTCTCTCACACAGTTGCGACATGAACCCACAGGAACTCTTCTTTGGCGCCATGTGTTCTATCAGTCAAAAAATAGAACTATAGTTCTATCAGCAAAAAAAAGGCAGAGAAACGTGGATCTGGAGGAGGAAGCACATTTCTAGAAGTTCTTATAGCAGAAGCCAAGAAAAAAAGAACTGGTGGTGTGCCTATATCTATCACATCTCACCTGTATCTCTCTCACACAAACACAGTTAAAGTAATAAAAAAAAGCTGCAGTTCTGAATCATCCTGCATAGTTCTGACATTGAAAACTAAGGCGTTGTGTTGTATTGAGTGTTGAGGTTTGTACTGAGAAAAGTCTCTCTAACAAACAAACACACACAGACTCTACACCATTTCAAGTTTCTCCCACCCACCCAAACCCCATATTTCAAGGTCCAGTGTGACATACAGCACCAAAGACACTGCATTAAAAGGGACATGGCATCTCACACACAGACACACACATCCTGAAACAATCACAAACCATACTGACCTGCAAAGAAAATATTATATTTTATATCACTTATGTACACACACCAACACACACTCCTACAGTCCCTGCATGAAAATTACAAATAAATTATCATTATTAATAAGCTACTGTATCAACAGTCAGTGTGTAGGACAGCCATTATGTCTCAAAAAAAAATTCAATACAGGGAGCAGGTCCAGTCATAACCACTTCAGTATTAAACAATGAAGCTCTCCCTCGCACTGTCCACAGTGATAAAGGTCATGTAAACATGTTGACAACAACAACAAAAAAAATTATAATAATTAAATAATAATTTTAAAAAAATCTCTGTTGCCCTTCCTATCATCCAAGGACAATACTTATTTAAAAACACAATGACATTATTTAGCCGCAAGTTGTTAATGCTTTAGGTCCCTGTGTTGGTCCATACACAGACATCCACCCGGCCGTGGTCCCATCCTCCAGCAGTCAGTGAGACTTCCTCTTCACATGTCCGCCTTGGCTTTGGTTTGCATCTGAGAAGAGAAAAAAAACAACATAGTGAGGGACACTGGGCCTGACAGCACATGACACAATCGCAGGCGGTGATGGCGACAGCGAGCACAGGACAGGCAGAGCTCTGTTTACCTGAGAACGAGAGCTGCAACTGAGGAGGTAGAGCAGACTGAGACCCTGACTGGAGACTCTTAAACAGATCTGAGGACAGACAGGAATACATTTTATGTCAATAAAACAATATAAATAGCATACAGTATATTGAAATGCAGTTTTAATGTATTGAGTCTAAAGAAAACGGTCAGTTAGTTAGCAAAATATACCCAATTTTTACAGTAAATATCAAAATATAGTGCACTGCATCTTATATACATCTAAATAACTGATTCCATAACTGCCATTCATACTGTTATGAACTACCACTAACTACCGTAAGGTCAAACATGTCCTCAGGAATTACATAGAAAAGCCAATAAGTTATCTGCATCATGAATAGAAACTAATGACCCTTTTTGTTGTTGTTTTAGTATATCTGGTGGCCAGAACAGAATCTCTGATATTTAAATGAGAGGAGCTGCCTACTGACGGCTCTGACAAATACCACTCCCTCAATAGGGGTGATTTTACCTATTGTTTTATTTATTTCTATAATTAATGAGGGCATCTTTGTTTACACTAGTAAACAAGCCCCGCACTTAATGCATAGCACTGCCCCAGTATCATCAGTCTGATGTTTCTCTTTAAATATTATTACAATTCAACACCAGCTGCTGTGAATGGAAGACAAACCCCTTAGTAACCTCATAAAATCAAAACCTCAGTAATGTCACAAAAAAATACAAATAAATAAATGTTAATAGACAGCTTTATTTTATAATGTCAGCTATGCAAGTGTTCCTTGCCTGACCACTCACTCTGTGCCAGTGTGTATCCTGAGTTGGTTCCAGGTGGGGAGCCCATGGTGCTGCAGCCTGGAGCACCGGGCGGAGTGAAATTGAGCAGGGGGGGTAATTGGAAGGGCAGGGAGACTGGGACCAGTCCACCCAACATGCCAAAGCCCAGGGGCAGTGATGGGGGAACCGAGCCCAACAAGCTGCTGCCTGCTGCTGATGACACCTGAAGGACAAAAAGAAAATATTAAGACACACACACAATCACAATTTTAGATTTATAATCATATCTGCTACAAACTAAAGAATTTACAATTTCACAAACCAAATAGGAATATTTTATTATTCCTGTTTAATCTATTAAATAATGTACAGATCAAAATATTTACATTACACATGCTCCTACTGATCACAGAGTCAGTATGCAAATCACACTGCACCATACACTGAAACGCACAGTAGGCAGACATTTGACATGTCATGCATTTACCAATTCCTAAAGCCAGGGCTGTTTTATTACACTATAGAAAGTATTGTTTTTATAAATTATATTAAATATGTTTTTTGATATTTTTACTCTCTCCCACAATGTGAAAAATTTAAAGTAAAGCACAGAACACGTGCACACAACGAAATGTGTCCCTCTGCTTTTAACCCATCACCCTTGGTGGGCAGCCTTGTGTGGGGACAGTGCTTTGCTCAGTGGCACCTTGGCAGATTGGGATTCAAACCGGCAACTTTCTGGTTTCGGGGCCGCTTCCTTAACCACTAGGCAACCACTGCCCCAGGTGCTATGAAATCAGGCACAACCAAACAACCCTTGGTTAGTTTTGGCAAAAATCCACTCTTGGGTTCTGATATCCTCTCTTCCTGCCATGTGACATGATGTGGGTGTCTAACCGACATCTCGTCTTGGATGGCAGCCCATCACCTCCAACTCAATCCCACCAAAACTGAACTAATATTCATTCCAGCAGATTCTTCACCACATCAGGATCTTGCTATTTACCTAGACAACTCGCAGCTCTCTCCTTCTGCAACAGCCCGCAACCTTGGCGTAACAATAGACAACCAACTCTCCTTCTCAACTCACATCAGCAATCTTTCCCGCTCATGTAGATTCCTTCTCTACAATATCAGACGAATCCGCCCTTATATGTCAACCCAGGCCACCCAACTACTGGTTCAGTCCTTAGTAATCTCAAGACTGGACTACTGCAACTCCCTTCTAGCTGGTCTACCACTATGTACCATCCGACCTCTACAACTCATACAAAATGCAGCAGCACGACTGATCTTCAACCTTCCCAAATTCTCCCACACCACCCCTCTGCTACGTTCCCTCCACTGGCTCCCAGTAGCTGCACGCATCAGGTTCAAAATACTGATGCTGGCCTACAAAGCCAAACATGGAGTAGCACCATCCTACCTCACAGCCCTTATTACACCTCGCACTGCACCTCGTTTACTCCGAGCCTCCAGTACTGCTCGCCTGGTCCCTCCATCTCTGAAGGTAAAAGTAAAACATTTATCTAGACTCTTCTCCGTCTTGGCCCCTCGGTGGTGGAAAGAACTTCCCCTCGAGGTCAGAACAGCTCAGTCACTGAGCACCTTCAAACGACAGCTCAAGACCTTCCTCTTTAAAGAATATTTAGATTAAATTGTAATTTTCTTGTTGTAGAACTTTGTGTACAGAATCTACAACAGAGTGAATAAAATAGATGTATTCATGGTTGGGGTCCTAGTGAACCGGAATTGATCTCTTCATCGATGGTAACTTGAAAGCACGTTGTAAGTCGCTCTGGATAAGGCCGTCTGCCAAATGCCATAAATGTAAATGTGGGTAAAAGTATAAAATCTGCCTTTTCAGGAGTTCTCACTTGAGAGAGGTGTGAGGACGATGTGGAGGAGGGTAGCGTGGTTGCCGCACATCGGATGGCCGTGGCCTTGGTGTTGCCCCCCACCGGCCTTTGCCTCTGTCCGTGATTGGCTAATGGGGAGACGTTGTTTTCTTGGCGAGTGCCTGAAGGAGGTGTGCTGACAGAACTGGGGTTGGTGGCACTGCCACCTGCACTGAGGGGCGCTTTCTGTCCACCTGCAAAGCTGTAACTGCCTGCCCCTGGTTTGACTGCCACAACGCTCTGCATGGAAAAGGAGGGTCTGAAGGCGGGACTCTTGGGGCTGTACTGGAGAGGGCTGGATATCACCTGTGGACGCGCATGTGGGACTGTAGGGGACGAGGACTGGGAGGATGAGGGTGGTGGGGTAGAGGCAGGGGGGCGTGGTGTGAGTTTTATGATTGGGGAGCTGCTGCTGTGGGGGGACTTTGTTAGGGTAACTTGCATGGGTGTGATGAAGCTGGACTGCGAAACTACTTTGTGCTTTGTGTGGGATGAAGAGGTTGAGGGGGAAGATGGCACTGGGGAGGGTGAGCTAGGGACACGAGGTGGAGGCTGAGGGGTGTGGGAATTCCCACGGGGCTGCTGAGAAACATTCACCACAATCCCGCCAGGTTTATTAGCCGAATTCTTGGCCAGTCCAGTTGGCGATGCCGCAGCTGAACCCGGCCTTGCCATCGGGGGGTTGAAAGGCTTCTGCTGCTGGGGAAGTAGGAGAGGCAATGCAGTGGGTGGCGGCCGCGGTTTGGGCGGGGAGGGGGATTTGATCCCAGTGGCCGGCCGGTACGTTGCTGCAATCTGGTGTATCTGAGCTTGTGACAGTGAGCCGATGTCCTTCATAGTCACAAAAGCCTCGGGGCGGGACCCTGAGGTGGAGGCAGGCAGGGAAGAGAGCGACGGAGAGGCAGAGGTAGATAAAGTGTTGACGTTAGCCAGCGTCATGACTGGACTCTCCACCTTGACAGTAAGGGACTGTACCGCGGTGGAGGAGTAGTGAGTGACCGGAGCCGGTCCAGACACGACGGGTGGGGAGGAGGACAAGGGGCCGTTGTTTTGGGCAAGATCCTTAGCAGCGTTGCTCAGGAGAGCAAGAGCCTGCGAAATAGAGTCCAGAGAGTTGGCAGCCAAGTCTTCGTCCAGTGAATCAGAAAGGCAGATGGGCTCTGAGGGGGACGCGGTCTGTGGGCGAACTGCCAGGGTGGGTGAAGGAGCCGGGTTGATAACAACCGGACCGGGCCTGTGGATCCAAACCTGGACCAAAGCACAAGTGGAATTAAAGATTCTGCATCTTCTAAGCCCAAATACAAACTGAAGGAAATGTCTCATGTAATTAAAATACAATAGTGCTCTGAAGAAACAATATGGACACACACCTTGGTCTTGGACATTTTGGAGGTGGGGACCACCTTTTTCCTGCCGCTGCAACAAAGATATTTAAAAGATTTCACCTCCGTTATTTGCAACAGGAGATACATTTTGGTCTACAGAAGACAACCATTGACCAAAAATAATAAAAGGTTTAGTACTGATAAGCAGCAAAATAACTTTTACATAAACTGTCCAGTGTCAATATTGTCCTTGTTTTTAAACCCATCATTATTCTTACACACTCAGGGAAGAAACTTAGTGTATAAGAGGAAGCTGAGCCACTTCTGAGAGAACATCTGGGATGCAAGGCTACATGGTTGCTAGGTTAAGATGCATTTGCATACCATCCATATTATAAACGTGATTAATCACATGTTAAACTGCATAAAAATATGTTGCCAAGACTACTTGTAAGCCTATGTGTTAAGCAACTATATTTTAGATATTATATATTATAATATATTATATTTCAGTTAAGAAAAATAGTTTTATTAAACTGCATTTGTAATTGTTTTCTCATTATGTAGGTTAAACAATAGCCACAGTTGCACAGATATATATTCTTAGATCAGTCATGTGAACCTCTGAAGAACCAGTGAGTTAATTTTATTTTTTCTGGAAAAATGCAGACACTACTTTCTTTCATGTCATGACATGACAAGTGAGTGGGCCTTCACAGAAATGACATCATCAACACCATTCACCAACCACAATGTTTGGTGCAGACAGGAAGTAGTATAGGGGAACTGTATCAATGGTAAATAACTAAAAGTGAATTTTTCATGTCATGGGACCTTAAAAGTTGCTCTAAAATGGTTCAAATTTAAAAAAACTTAGATCGATGATTTAATTTAATGAAAAGATGTCCTCTATGCAGACATCACAGCTGCTTCTAATCATGTCAGTTGGGGTTAGGTTTAGATTCATTTTTGCTTAAATTAAATCATAATTTAGCATCAACCCAAATAATGGATTTTTACTGTACTGCAGGACAAATGTTTCATTGCCACTTAAATAAGTGAAACAGAGTTAGAATATGAAGTGGACTCACAGGCCAGTGAGATGTCCATGCACAGCCCGACTCTCTTTAAACAGCATTCTGCAAAACACACATACCACAATGACAAAATGCATTAAGTGAGAGTCATGGACTATCAAGCAGTAATAATCAATAATAAAGGGACATTTTTACATTGAAATGTGGTCTTGAGTAACAGCGAGGTATTCAAAATACTAACCTGGCCTGCATCCATCCTTTAGGCCAAAGCGGCTTGACCTCATTCTCCATAAAGGCCTTGAGGTAGTCCTCCACAGAGAGGGAGCACTGGGGCTCCTGCTCATAGTAGCTGAGCTTCACCCGTACAAGGTTACACAGCAGGACCCTGGGGAAAAAAAAAAAGTGGAATAATTATCATTCCTTTACTCTTCAGATAAACTAAAATAGACTATACCAGAAGCCATCTTGATACCTGAGTTTGTCATCCCAGAGAAACTTCTTCCTTGGTCCCATGACCCTCTTCCCAGGTTTCTCCTCATCGTCATCTTCAGAGCCATTCTTCTCCACCTCCTCAGATTGCTGCCTGCACACACACCCCCACAAAACCAGATTTGGCAAGGGTTCAATGTCAATTTAGTATATCACTAACATCAGAAAATATAATATCAGCAGTAGTATCTCAAAATGTAATTTTTGAGATAACCATGACCTGGATGACTGAGAACATTCACAATTCCTTAGCAGTATTCCTATCCTGACAAGGGTTCCACAAAAGGTCCGTACATCAATTATAAAATGCGTATTAAATTTTAAAACCAGTGTGAACATGTGTTCAGGTGATGCTACCATACATACTTATATTGCATGGCATTTACAAATCTGGTACAAAAATTCGTGATATACATCTGGTGGAAAAAAAACAGTTCTTCTTGCAGATCTCAGCACATCTACAGTTTTCCTCAAATTCAATGAAATTATAGCCACTTCCACATTTTAGGAAAACCCAGTACTGTAGATAAATGAATTGTTCTGTCAGTTCTCCCAGCAGAAGCGCTTCCAGAACCACAGGAGGCCTCAAATGGACTTTTTGTAATAGATTGTAATAAATATTTAGGAAATCTCTCCTTTAAACCATCACCGGGCCACTAATTTGATATGGCTTCAATTCCATCTTTCAACCAGAACTGGGAATTGGCTTACTTTGCCGCGGTCTTTGCCATGCAGTCCATGCTGTATCTTGCGATCTGCTCTGGCATCACGCTGCACACTGCCAGCTTGAGCTTCAGTAGGGGCGTGCGAAGACGGTCGTCCTGCAACAGGGCCAAGGGTCGCGACTAATATTTCACTTTTTTTAATTAGAAACATTTTTTAATTCGATTTGAAAGGTTGGGCGTGGCTCTCCACACTCACTTGTATGTTGAGGCTCAGCTTCTTGAGGCGCTTGAGCAGAGCCTCTTTGTTGCAGGGGACGAAGGCCTCCATGTGCGAGTAAATGGCCGAGCGCACCACCACCGGCTGCTCCTGTACTTGCAGCTCGATGCTAAGGGACGGTGTAGTGGAACATACGGCAATGAAATATGAGAGAAAGAAAAGAGGAAAAAGAAGAGGCAAGTTACAGAAAGATGAGAGGAGATAAAGGGTGACAGGCAGAGAGAGAGCATAAGAGAGAGGAAAAGAGAGAGAGAACGGAGGGTTATGACCCACAACACAAGACTGAGCCAGACACACCACAGAGCTAAGGCAGACTTACTCCAGCAGGATGTTGTTCATGTCCAAAGTGAAGAACTTCTTCCTGCCTTCCTGGTCAAACTGTCTTGATGCCTGCAGATCAACACAGCTGATTTAACCCTCAGAAGCACTAAATTAGATTATTCACCTTCACACTCTCAAACTGCAACAGATTCAGCTTTAGCTCATTAACTCATGTCATGAAGAACAGAACATCAGTTGTTCAAGTTTGCTAAAATTAGTGGACAAGTGTAAGGAGCTGGGTGAATAACAATGAGCAAACTGTTCCTGGCACGAAATGATATGTACCTACAAAAAAGGGCCACCAATCATGAGCACTCAAAAATATATCCATAATCTACACAAAATTACAGTGTGCATTATGGTATAAATGATTGCCGATCTAATCTGTGTGATTCATCATAACTAACACACAAACAGGACACTTGACCTCTTACAAACAAAGAGCGATGCTTTTCCTGCACAATCAGGTTCTCAAGCTCTTTCTGTCCTCGTCAGTATATTCTCTTCTAGCACTTTCTGTTGCTCTGTGCTCCCTTCAGCCTCAACATCGAGTCCGAAATTAGAGCATTAGTCGAGGCATTAACAAACAGACACTCCACACACGAGGGTGTGTTGTGTTAATGGGGTCAAGTTGATTTCAAGAATGATCGTCCAAAAAATTATCTACCTAATGTTTTACCTCTAATCAACAAACTTGCACAAAACAGCTTGGGCAGCATCATGTGAGCTAAATCAGTCAAAAAGGCAGGCCTAAATGAGACATGAATGCTTAATTAGCTTTGTTATATAGGATTACTGACAGAGTACAGTAAAGTGAATTACAAATATTTCATTTGCAAACAAAAATTTAAATATCAATGGTGAAAAACTGACCGCACGCAGATCCTCAATGCGTTTGGTGAGAGGCGCAGGCAGTCCGTCAGGTAGCAAGGGGGGTGACAGCATTCCTGCTGCCACTTGACCCCTCCCCATTGCAGCCCCACCTGCCTTCGGTCCCAGACAACCTCCAACTCCCATCATTCCATTCTCTCGACCAGGGCTGGAGGTCAGAGGATTAGCATCCAGCATGGTGAAATCCAGGTCACTCAGGAGGTCCTGCAGCTCACTCTCATTGGCTGAGCTCAGCAGCGATATCATGGCCGGGTCGGCTGTCAGATCAGCTAGCGAGATATCATTGTTGCTGTTGCCAGCAGCGACTGCTGAAGAGCTGCTGTTGCCATGGGTGTAGGAGTTGTGGCGCATGTGGTTGGCATGATGGGTGGTCAGTCCGGGGTGCAGTGGCCCCATGTTCTTCTTGTGCATCTCCTCCTTCTCACGGGTAAAGCGGCGCAGCATGGCCGCCAAGGACAGCGAGTCCTTCATTAGCTTCTTGCGTTTCTTCTTCTCTGGCCGGTGCATGTTGAGGGCACTAACCCTGTTTGTGGCAGAGATCTTCATTTATCAATTAATAATCTAGATTAATATCCCGACTCTTCTGCACACTGAACCTTCTTAGGTTTTCTAAACCCGTTCCAGTTTTATTATGACAATCACTTCTGCCATAAACTGCACTACTACTATAAATAAAACCAGACAAGATCTGAAAAAGTCTCATTCAAACTGAGAATTTACTTAAATGGCAATTGTTATTGGAATACTAATTTTTATGCATATATGTTTATTATGGTTCACCTGTGTGCTCCATGATTGGCTTTCCTCTTACCCTTGCTTGGGTGCTCTGTTCTTTCGAGGTTTCTTCTCTTCCAATCCGGTTCCCTCTTTTCGTTTCCGCTTCTTGAACTGCTCTTCACCATCCTTTACCTTCTAATGGCAAAAACATAATGCTAGATGGCTAAATATTGAACAATTGCATGTGATGAATGTCACCAGAGCTGGTGTTGTGCTCTGGTGACAGCCAAAATGGCAATAGAGGAAGAGTGTAATGATGCTCACACTAGATGTACCCTCCTTGCTTCCCTCCTCTCCCTCAGACTCAGAGGCAGCGCGGAACTGCAGTGTACCCGTGTTGATGTAGAAGCCCCCCAGTTTGGTAGTCAGAGATGCCGGAACAAGTTCATCATACTGTAAGAGGTGGAAGAAGCATTCACCAATCAGTCCACATAACTGATTAAAATTCAAATGACCAAGCAACGATATTAATATAATGAAATTTCAGGAGCTCTGACAGCACACACAAACTCAGTCCATTACGCAACACTTAAACTAGGGCTGTGCGATATGGCATAAAATTTATATTGATTAAATTGAACCATAGACGGTATATAATTTGATAAGTAAATTTAAATGTGACTGTTTTTGAAAGTGTAACATGTCCATAGCAAATGCACTGCAGCAGGAAGTATAATAAACTATTTATAAATACATATAGCATAAACATGTATCAGATAAAACAATATCTGGACAATTCTACTGAAACTATACTTTGTCACACCCATAAGACCACATATTTGTATGATGCGAGGGACTATATAGAATTTTTGGATTTTCTGTATTCAGCTGTAGAGTTTAAATAAAAAATATTGTCAGACTATTTTTAAATAACACTATGCTTGTTCACATTTTCGCTACAGGATTTCAAGATTTTATTTGGTGATTTTTTTGGTGCACAGTGCATCAAACAGGCTAGGACCGTACCTGGTCATTTCATGCGCACCGTCAGTACCCAATCGGTAGATTGGGCAAGAGAACATGACGATACCCAATTTGAACCGGTAGCCCGATTTGGACTGTGTGCATGTGGTCTCCGAAATCCACCATGGTATAGCCTAAACCTAACTCTACTCTTAAACCTAACCCCTGGTCATGAGCAGTCCAAATAGAGTAGCCACAGGGTACTGATGCGTGGTCCACTTAGTAAAACCGGTAGTGTGCAGCATGCAGTGACTGGCAGATTACTGACAAATGAAGGCTTGTTTTATTTAATTTATTGGGTCTGCAGTATTTTTAATACTAAGACCTTTAAACTTGAAATTAGGACTTTTTAAAAAAGATCAGCAGAAACTCTGCCATTGCACTATGTGCTCTCACCCAAAATGAATGGCTCATGCTGCAGAAGACGTGGTTTTACACAAGTGGTCATAGAAGTGGTGCGACTTTATCATTGTCACAAAGAGTGGATAATTGTGGGGTAGGCCAGGATAATCAAAATCTCTCCCGTTGGGTAAATTTATACCACGCAGCCCTAACTTAAAGCCCAAAATTCAGTTCATCAATATTGCCACAGACCAAAAAAATACCAATTCGACCAAATACCAATTTACACAAATCAGAATTAGACTAAAACTGTTCTACCATGAGAGAACTTCTAACCAAAACATTTGTGAATTTTATTCACACGCAGGTAAACACACCCATATGGCATCAGATTTCTGCTTTGCAAAAGTCAAGATTTAATTTAAAGAAGATAATCAGGAAGTATCACTAGATGGAATCTGACTGCCAACATGCAAAGTTAAAATCTGTCTTAGATGCTACACAAACTTGAGCTCTCCATTTTATAATTCCAGAAATGATCAAAGACAGAAAAAAAGTCCAGATCACATAACTAACATGACTAAATTATTCTTAAAATGTAAGAATCATTTTAACATTATAGTGGTTAGTAGGGCTGCAACTAACGATTATTTTAATAGTCGATTAATCTGTCGATTATGTTTTTGATCAATCATACAATCGGATAAAAAACAAGATAACAATACAAATCAGAAAATTTTACAGGATTTGTTTGAATGTCAGAAGTTGTTCTCTACACTACACTGCAGATGCACACACTCGCAGAAGCACACACTGACACACACACACTTACTCTCTCTCTCTCAAGCTCACTTGAAGCTTATTCATTAAGTTATTTCCATCAATGTAGTAAGTGCAAGGTTCATTTATACACCACATTTAAACACATCTTAAGACCAAGTGCTATAAAATAACTTTTAAATTAAAAAGTACAACACACACAAATATATTTGTCAATAATATGGGACAAAGTACAGAATATACACTGCAAAAAATGCTTTTCTAACTTAGTAGTTTTGTCCTGTTTTCAGTCCAAATATCTAAAAAATCTTAAATCAAAATACATTTACTAGACACATGAAATAGCATAAGAAATTGTCTTGTTTTCTAAAAAAAAACACCTCAAAATAAAGTGATTGTTCGCTTAAAACAAGCAAAATTATCTGCCAATGGGGTAAGTAAATTAATCTTAATGAGATATAATCTCAAACAGAAGTTTTAAGCATCACTTAATTTTCTCATGCCATTTTTCTTGTCTAGTAATCTTGATTTAAGATTTTTTAGATATTTGGACTGGAAACGAGACAAGGTAAGAAAAGCTTTTTTTTGCAGTGTAGCTATACATAACAGATTGAAAAATGAATGGTCCAAAAACGGCTAGTGAATAAAAACATGTCTTTAGTCTTTTAATGCAAAGTGCAAAGTAACTATAGCACCAGTGCTTTACTACTGTTATTAACGCGCTAATGCTAACTTGGCATAATTGTCAAGCTGGATAAGTGGTAAACACCAGCACCAGGGACATTACGTTCCTCACTTCAAAACGGAACTAAAGTAGGATTCTGTAGTGACTGCTGCTGAACTCCCTTCCTCCTCATCAAACACGCGTTTCAGGTGCTGGATCATTGCTGTGGTGCTCCCGTGTCATGCCATGTCGCTTTTGCATATTTTCGCACAGATTTCTCTACCTCCGCTCGTTATTTTTGCTCCGCGCTGTCTATGAGGCGCCAAACTCTGCTAGCATCTGTGCGCGAGAGACCGAGTGTGTTCGCTCCGCGCTCAAATATTTTATTTTTTTAATTTTTTTTTAATAATCAAATGTCTCTGCGTCACGCGACACAACGAATCGATTAGGAAATTCGTTGCCAACTGTTTTAGCAATCGGTTTTTATCGATTTAATTGATTCGTTGTTGCAGCCCTAGTGGTTAGCTTTGACTAGACAGAAAAGGGTATGTAAAAGTGATTGGTTTGTTTTGTCATTGCAAAATGATCTAGTTTGTTTTAAACTTACAGCTTCAGAGTTGTCTATGAATGGGTCGCTCTCATCATAACCAAACCCAATATCAATCAGGTCCTGCATTCGGTCCTTCCTCTTCTTCTTAGCAGCATTTCCCTGCAGGACACACACCTTTAAATAAAGCAGTGGTGACTATCTGAAAGTGCACAATTAGTACCAGGACACAGGTATCCAGCTCTGAAGGATGAATGTTAATAAATTGATTAATTATGAAAAGCAATTCACCAGAGAGCTACAGCTAATTAATGCAGAACCTTCAATTAGTCCTCATTTGGCTCCAGTTGTGAAGCCTCTAAAGTGACTGGATTTTAAATTTTCAACAATATTGTGACAATCTATCATATACAAAATAATGATTATATTGTATCTTGGGATGTTTTATCGTATTGTGGGATACCCACAATTCCCACCTGTAGCAAATCTTGTTCTACCATAAGTTATGCATATCAGCATGGAAAAGTCTGAATTGCAAATAATTTTACATGGCTGAACACTCACATATTTGTTTACAAACTTTTTGGCCAAAGCTTCCAAGTGTTGCTGCTCCCTCTCATCATCATTGAAAGGGTCACTGGGATCATGGAGACAAGTTTGACTCAGAGGTGCCTTTTTTGCCTAAAAAAAGAATTGTAGGAAACAAGGCATATTAATATGCCTAGAATACAAAATAATGGCAGTGCAACTCAAATAACTGTTTTGAATGTGCTAAACAAGTGATGCAGTAAAATGAAGCAATGTTTTAATTGGGCCCAATAATGAGCTTTTTGGATTTTGAAAAGTTTGGGAAAAATATGTTTGTTTTTTTTTGTTTGTTGTACAGTGACAAGAATGATATGACATGATACTATGGTGTGTGTGTGATATATATATATATATATATATATATATATATATATATATATATATATATATATATATATATATAAGGCGACATGCTGTGGGGTACTGCAGAGAAGGCTATAAATATTCAGATTGTCATATCTTCTTTCTACCCTTTCATCGTGGGAGCAGAGAAAAAGTTTACTTTTATAGGGCGTATGCATATTTTGAGATTAAGCCAGTGGAGTGTCGATTAAAAAAACGATACAGCATTGAAAAATAAAATTATAGCAATACCCAAGAGTGCCGAAATAGTCTTGCCTCTATGAATCTATTGTCCTAGAGAAGTTGATGAGGCTAACAGGCTAGTCTTCTGTATTCTAACGTTACTCTGTAGTCTCGGGATCTCGTCAACTTCATCCCCGCGTTTCCCCGTTCCCTTCCCCGGCGTACCTGTACCTGTAGAGACTGGACGAGCTCCGGGTAGTTGAACTCGACCGACGAGTGCTCGCTGGGTTCTGCGAGGTTCAGGTTAAGCCGTACGGTAACTCCTCTCACCTCCCCGACGCCGCAGTCGTGGTCGATGTCGCCGGTTTTGATGAACAAACCCGCCGCCCCTGCCCCTGTCTCGGGCTTCTCAAAGCCCTCGTCTCCGTTCAGCACGGCCACGTCGTCCAGTCGACGTTTCCTGCATTCGGCGCCCGGGCCGGCGGCGAAGGCCGACAGGGTGACAAACTGTACTTTTCTCGGTTCGGCCATTAGGACGTGCGGCTGCCGTCCTCGCCGTGGGTCGTTAGCCCTTTCACCGAACTACTTCAAATAAGCGAGTTAAACGGAACTCGGCCAGACGGAAAGGGAGCTTCTGTGCCTCGCACGACGCAAGCACGTCCTCAGTGCCTCACGGCACGTCTTCCCGGGCAGGAGACGGTCGGGAGAGAGGAGTTTCTCCAAAAGCTGCGCGCATCCTCCACCGCTATGGGACTCAGACATTCAAGACGGCCATCTTGGATCTCGGGAGTAAATAAAATATCAGTGAGTTCGCCGTGCGCCTCTACGCGTGCGTCAACAAGCCGGAAGTACCTTTACTGTAGAGGAGCGCTAGTTCAATCAGGACCCGACGAGTTCCGAAACCACGCCTATAAAATGAATTCAACATTGATTCAATAAAAATATCTCTATTCATTATTTTGGTTACGTTTTATGGACAGGAGTTCGTCGAGAAATAGCACAGCTGGAAACGCTGAGGCGTAGTTACCGCGCTGCGATTATGTGCAGTAAAGGGACGCAGTTTTATATATGATTTTTGTTCTTCATAGCATCTCCACAATATATGTTTTAATTGCATAGTTATCACTGGTACAAAGAGAGGTGCCTTTTGATTGTCTCTGATAGACAACCACTTCCAACCTCTGTTGGAAGTTATAGATCCATGTTAACATAAAACATATTTTAGCACACAGATAACATAACGGCTGTGTCCATTAGAGACAAAAGTATTCTCTTAAAAATGCAGTGTGTTTTTCTGTGCATATATTGTGTCCTTGTGTGTTGGAGTGGTGTGGTTACACTAGATTTATATTTGCTATTCTCTTAAATATGTTTTGTGTCTTTTATTTTATTATTTTCTGAAGACTTTTATTTTGGTTATCTGTACTATGACGTGGATAAGGGAATTAGGGTATAACGTTGACTACCTCTTAGTTTAATTCTGTCTGTGAGACATGTAAGCATGCTGTTATTGTTTTTGTTTACATCAAACATGTCTCTGTATTTCCTTATCGTTTAATTCATGTTTATTGTAATGAACAGATCTGTGAGTTATAAAACTCTTTCATCACCCCCATAGCTGAATGGTAGAAGCCATGACCCTGATTTAGTGGGTCAGTAACATGGTTTCTTCCTCTCGGACACATAAGGGACAGTGAGAGGTATGTGGGGTCAGCGCGCAGAATGTTTTTAGTTTTTTTATTAACCATGTACATGTTAGAAATATTTTGTTCGTGTACCTGTGTTCTTATAATGTTGTATATTGTACATAGGTCCAAGAAGGCAAGATACACGATTTAGTGACTTACTGATTTTAGTGAATTACTGTGCAGGTTTGCAATGTTGTAAATTGTATATATGTTGTGGTTTATGTTATGTTATTATTGCACTCCCTTGGACAGTGAGAGGTGCAGGAAGGAGAGATGGCTGTGACCATATTGTGATGTTTACTGTCATTTGCACCACAGAGTATAAAAATATGTGATCATTGGCTGTGTATCAAAATTCACTTGATCTCTGTACTCCCTGTATAACATACAATGTAGCAAGTGAGTGGATATTTTCTATAATCTATTTGTTTTCAGAATTTGCCATGGGAAAGCCACTGTTGGAGAAAAGTCATACATCCACAGGATCTCAAAAGAGAGGGAAAAGGTAGATATTAATTAAATTGAGAGTATGTTTATTGGTGCCATTTCAGCTTATTTTTTACATTCTGTAAGAATAGTTTTAAAACTAAAACAAGCTTGGAAAACAGATCAGTTAATTACATAAATAAACAGGGATCAAAAAGTATTTATATAAGATAGTATATTCATATGCCTCTCCATAAATCAAAGTAACATGCAGCCCACAAATGAGAGCCAGATATGCTCTAACTACAGGTAAAATAAAAAAATAGAGTCCCAGTTTTTATATAATTGCATATGGTTTGTAAAACCTTACAGGTTTTCATAGAGTAACTCTGTTGTCTTTGGCCCACTTCTTCAGAATTCGAATTATATACTCCACCTGGGGGTTCCCTGTACTCCTCAGCATAGGCAGGACCTCCTTCAGTGTCTCCCTAGCACAATGCAACACAAAGAAGTCAATGATCATACTGGTAAAGTTTTCATGAAGAGTTTGGCGTAAGCCCTGAAAAAAGGTACTATTTCCAAACAAGCATGGGGCTTGTACATTTACATTAACAGCATTTATCAGACGCCCTTATCCAGAGCAACTTACAATCAGTAGTTACAGGGACAGTCCCTCCCTGGAGCAACTTAGGGTTAAGTGTCTTGCTCAGGGACACAACGGTAGTACGTGGGATTTGAACCTGGTTCATAGGCGAGTGTGTTAACCACTAGGCTACTACCACCACTAGTATAGTGTACACTAGTATAATGTCAAACACAACCTCAGGATTTAGATCAGCCGATAATAAAAAAAACACTTAGTTATCTGTATCTTGAAGCAAAATGAACTACCCTTTTTATTGGTGTGCAATAGGTTTATGTTAAAAATTGGAAGACTGATCATTTTGGAAGACTTAAAGTAGCAATAGGAGCACAGAGGATGCAGTCTCCATAGCGCTGCACTCTGTACTCACACACCTGGACAAGCAAAACACATATGCACGGATGCTGTTTGTTGATTTCAGCTCAGCATTTAACACTGTCATCCCCTCTAAGCTAATCTCTAAACTTAGAGCCCTGGACATCAACACCTCACTTTGCAACTGGATTATGGACTTTCTGACCAGCAGACCACAGCATGTAAGGTCAGGCCACATCCGCTCCACTACTGTCACGCTCAACACTGGTGTACCACAGGGCTGTGTGCTGAGCCCCTTCCTCTACTCCCTCTTCACCCATGACTGCCGACCTATGTATGGATCAAACTCCGTTATTAAGTTTGCAGATGACACCACGGTGATAGGTCTCATCGACAACAACGATGAGACTGCCTACAGGGAGGAGGTCCAGCATCTGGCCACTTGGTGCACAGAAAATAACCTTCTTTTAAACACCACCAAGACCAAGGAGCTCATTGTGGACTTCAGGAGGGAGAGAAGAGGCTCGCATGATCCCATCCACATCAATGGGATGACTGTGGAGCCTGTTACATCCTTCAAGTTCCTGGGGACCCACATCTCAGAGGACCTGTCCTGGAGCATTAACACCTCCAGCCTGGTCAAGAAGGCTCACCAGCGCCTCTTCTTCTTGAGAACATTAAAAAAGAACCAGCTACCCACTACCATCCTGTTGAACTTTTACCGCTCTACAATAGAGAGCATCCTTACCAGCTGTCTCACAGTGTGGTATGGAAGCTGCACTGTTGCTGAGCGTAAGGCGATGCAGCGGGTGGTGAAAACTGCCCAGCGCATCACAGGGACTCCACTTCCATCCATTGAGGAAATCCAGAGGAAGCACTGTCTGCGTCGAGCTCGCAGTATTCTTAAGGACTCCTCCCACCCGGCCCACGAACTGTTCTCTCTCCTGCCTTCAGGCAGACGCTTCAGGCTACCACGGACAAGAACCAGCAGACTTAGGAACAGCTTTTTTCCCAGAGCTGTTTCCTTGCTGAACTCCTCTGCCCCCCCCATACACTCTTGATAATCACTGCACTGCACATATCACTTTGTACTGCACATATCACTTTGTACTGCACATATCACTTTATGTATAGCACATACCACTTTATGTATATATATATAACTTAACTTATTTGAACTGTATCCTGCACTTGCTGCTTATTGCACTTCTGGTTAGACCTAAACTACATTTCGTTGCCCTGTACTTGTACATGTGTAATGACAATAAAGTTGAATCTAATCTAATCTAATCTTAAACTCGCATCCATCAATGTTACATACAAATTTGGTTTCTTTTAAGTTTCATCTATTTATTTAAACCCTGAGGATGGCTAGCAAACAATGTGCTTATCGCAGTTTGAAGATGTAATTTACCTGGCCTGACATTGTTTTTGTCATTGCACACAATGAAATGTCCTCATCTTTTAGCTCATCACCTTAGTGAGCAGTGGGCAGCCATGAAAAGCACCCAGGGTGCAGTGTGTGGGGATTGTACTAGTTGTTTTTGGTGACCTGTCTTCATTTTAAATTTAAGTCTAGTTTTTGCATTAAACTGTTATTTTAGTCTTTATTAGTCTAAGTTCATGTCCATACTCATTTAAGTATCGTCAAGATTCCATCAACTAAAAGTCTGAGCATTTTAGCCATGTTTTAGTTAGAATTATTCATAAATATTTTAGTCTAGTTGTAGTCAACAAGGATGACCTTTTGGTCAAATTTTAGTAATGCAATATATTTAAATGAGTCAATATAGTATAAGTACCCAGTAGAACAGACAAAAACAACATTATTTTAGACAAATCTATTTCATAATTTAAACAAGGTTTTCTTACTATTGTTATTATTTCTTAATATAATTGTTACCTTATAGACGCAGGAATACACAGAAGACTTTCTGATTTGTTCTGTGTTTTTTTTACCCCACATTCTGTTTTCTTTTCCACTTCTTTTCCACTTCAAGAAATAATTTTCTCCCAGCCATCTGCTCACCAATCAGAAGTATCTTCTAATTAATGCATATTGCAGAAATGACATCTCGATTTCATCAATGAAAATTTAAAAGGCATTTTAGTATACTTTTTTCATTTGTAAACCATATTTAGTCTAGTTTTTACGTGACAGTTTTTACATATTATATGGTATATTTAATTATAGTTAATTACAGCATTTATATCTTGTCTCATCTTAATCATGTCAAAAAGGTTCATTTACAAAGATATTTCGTCATAGATTTTGGTGACGAAAACAACACTGGATGGTACCTTGACCAAGGGGACCTCAAGTGGCACCTTGACATTGTGGTATGTGAAGCGGCAACCTTTTGGTCACAAGTCCGCTTCCTTACCTGTTAGGCCTCTACTATCCCAGGTCCAAACTCATGCAAAAACTCCCCCATTAGATCTATTCACATTATAACTCACATACATTATTGTTCTGTCCTCTTTACTGAGCAGTGTGAAAAGCAAGAAAATCACATTATAGCATGCAATTGCTAATAACTTATAACAATAACTACAAAGTCTAGGTGTACATATGTAATATTGCACTCCTAGATATTAACAGCATGTTAATGGAATATTAACATTGGTTTATTCTAAGATTAATATTGAGAACTCAATAACCAAAAAGATAATAACCACACAGTTCATGGCAGATGACACACTTGTGGATTATACTGCTTCACCTTGCTTTGCCAACCAATCCAAGTATGATGGCTGTCCTCACCATTTTTGAACAAGATATATGCAACTGCTGCTATGGCCATCATTAAAGCATCTGAGAACATACAATCTCTGATGGCTTCTTTTTCTTTAAGCAGGGGATAAAGCACCAACATCTGGTATGATGACGCGGACGTGTCTCTGGAAGACGAGCTGAACACCTTCTCGATTCAAAGCTGCAGCTAAAGACGTTAGGGATGCTAAGGCTAGTGCTGCCAACAGCTGTGGCCAGGAAAACACTGCCAGCACCAAAAATGTGTTTGACGTGAAGAGAGCCTTCAGGAGAGTGAACACCAGGAAAGCAGCAGGACCAGATGGCATCTCAGGTAGAATCCTCAGAACATGCGCAAACCAGATAGCACCTGTGTTCACAGAGGTCCGAACAGCACTCAGCCACCTGGACATTCGGATAGGAAATTATGTTAAAATGCTCTTCCTTGAAGACAGTTCAGCATTTAACACACTCACCACCAAGCTGGAGCACCTGGGACTCAGCTCATCTCTGTGTCAGTGGGTCTCCCAACTTCCTAACTGGCAGACCACAGGCCACCATCACTCTCAGCACTGGAGCCCCCCAGGGCTGTGTTTTGAGCCTCCTGGTGTACTCTCTGTACACCCACGACTGTGCAGCCACTATAAACTCCACTACCATCATTAAGTTTGCTGATGACACTGTCGTGGTGGGCCGGATCTGAAAATGACGAGACAGCCTACCTGGAGGAGGTTGGAAATCTGGAGAATTTGTACCAGAGGAACAATCTCGACCTGAACATCAGCAAGACAAAGGAAATGATAGTGGACTTAGGTGGGCCAAGCAAGAGAGGATCTACCAGACCCCTGTCATCAACAGGAGCCCAGTAGAGAGAGTGGACAGCTTCCAATACCTCAGTGTTCACATCACGCAGGACCTGTCCTGTGGTCCTGTCACATCAACACCATGGTGAAAAAGGCCCGGCAGTGTCTTTACCACCTTGACGCCTGAGAGACAAGGTGCTTAGGAACTTCTGCTTCTGCACCATAGAGAGCATCTTGACAGGAAACATCTCAACCAGGTTCGGGAACAGCACCATGCAGGACAGGCGAGCCCTTAAGAGTGTGGTCCGAACAGCTGAACGCATCATCTGTACCAAGCTCCCTGACATTCAATCAATCTACAGTAAGTGGTGCTGGACCAGGGCCAGGAAGATAGTGAAGGATCTCAGCCACCCCAAAAATGAACTGTTCTCTCTGCTGTGATCAGCGCTTCCGCTCCCTGAAGGCAAACACAGAGAGAATGAGGAGGAGCTTCTTCCCACAGGATATACAAGCTCTCAACCACAACACTACATAGGACAGAACTCTAATACACTCCAGCACTTTCAAACAACTTCTGGACTATCCCCCCAGTCACTTACACAACTTCACTTTACACATTTGCACACCTTCACCCTACTTGGTACATATATTTTATGTTTAAAAACATAAATTTGTAATATTTGTACATTTGTAACACTTGAAATATTTGTAATATTGAGGTCAATAGCAGTCACACAAGCATTTCACTGGATATCATACCGTTTACCGTGACAAATAAAATTAGGGAGTTGTTGGGATTGTTGTCATTGAACCACAAAAAAAAAAAAACACAAAAAAATTCTGTGCTCTCTTTTCACCAGGAAACAGTGGAACATTTGTTGAATATCTGCAGTGACTGCCACTCTCTAGAGAGTTGTTGAGGTTGGGACCACTCAGAAGAACATCATTTAAGGAAATGCCAAAGTTGAAGACCACTTCTATCTGGCTTTTTAGGATGATGCACACTGAAAAACCTCTGCATGATTGCTCTCAATGAGCTTAACCATAAGAAATAACTATTTTCTTGTGGAAGTTGTGTCAGTTTCTTGTGGAAACTGTTGCATGACAGTAGGTGATTTAATCCCTCTGGTATTTGAATAGGAAGGTTGCCACCTAGCAATTGCTTTTGTTTCTGCAGAATTCCTTGTCCATGATACTCCTGGTCTGGTCTTCAACGATTGTGTCATCCTTTTGAGTTCTCTAAAAGACAGAGCGACCAAGGCTTTAACCCTGTTCATGAGTTTTCAAATGTTCTATGACAACCTTTATTTTTCATTCACTTTAATGAGATTATAACATGGATGAAGAAAGGTTGTTCGTCCATTCTCCAAAGAACTAGTGGCATGTTTATCTGTTCTCTGACTTTGTTTATTTTTAATATATCTCTTCCAAGAAGGAGCATTATGGGAGCATTAGCATCCAGCTTGGAAATCTGATGGCTCACCTTTCGAAGATGTGCATGATGTGCAGCTGCCTCAGGAGTGAGTATATCCATTCTATTTTGGGGAATTTCATTGCATTCTTTTTAATACTGGTCCAGAAATAATTCCCAGTTGACTGTTTCCACGTGTATGGTGTATGGTAAATGTGGGTCTTAAGTAAGCTCCCTAAATTTGCTGTAATCTTTGTTAGTCTGGGGAAGACATCCAGTCTTTTAAAGAGAGCATCTTCTACATGATTGAGAACCTGACTGTCCATCCGCATGACCCACAAGATAACACAAGGAGCAGCGCATATTCACTAATTCCACATGTACAGAATTTAGTCAACATCTTCTGCCATCCCTGTGTCCACCTGATTTACCAGATTCTGCAGAAGACCTACAAGTAACTTCGACACAAGATAAGGTAAGACGATCCTCAATTATTCTTTAATTTACAATATAAAGAAATGCATTAATTTTCAAAATAAGGCTTCATGGTACAACAACCACACCAGTCAACTAAAACAGGACTCATGCAGATTGAAACAGAAATGGCGTTACTCAAAACTGGAAATCAGTCTCAAGAGACTAAAGACAGTCTCATCAAATATCAAAAAGCTCTTTCCTCTGCCAGAGCTGCTCATCTGTCATCTTTGATAGAAGAAAAGAAGGACAATCCTCAATTCTAATTTGACACCAATGGTATCAAACAATGGCTAATGATAATTCCATGGAGCCAACAACTGGGCAGTGGTGGCCTAGGGGGTAAGGAAACAGATTCGTAATAAGGAAGTTTCCGGTTCGAATCCCGAACTGCCAAGGTGCCACTGAGCAAAGTACCGTTCCCACTCACTGCACCCCAGGCACCTTCCATGGCTGCCCACTGCTCGCCAAGAGTGATTAGTTAAAAACAGAGAACACATTTTGTTGTGTGCACCGTGTGCTGTGCTATGTTTCACAATGACAAATAACTTCACTTTCACTTTCCATGAACTGTCCTACTTGACCCACTGCTGACTCCATCTAGTCACCTGCTGAGACTACCTGGGTGCTAATTTGTTATACACAAGTAGACTGCAATAACCTTCATTTGCCATATTTTTGGATGTATTTCATTGTAATCCTGTGCTGACCACGTCAGTTGTGTATGAGAAATTCTAAGCTGTGACTCCACATCGGGTGGCTTTAAGTTCTAAAAAGTAAACATTGTGCCCTTTGAGATTTTTCTTTTTTATTAACATTATTATTATTATTATTATAGTTATATGGTTAAAGAGCAGACCAGAGGACACATTTTCAAATAAATAATGTGGGGGAAAAGATAAGAGGTGTGAGGCAAGAGTGAGAACAGGCAAAAGACCAAGGTCATACCTGGGCTCCCTGCCTGCCAGTATGAGCTGAAAGATTCCTACACAGGCCCCTCTCTTGCCCTCCCAGTACTCTGGGCAGGGGTCAAGGCGTTCAAGAGCATCAAAAGCTTTCGCAGCGTAGTAGAACTGACCCATCTGAGAAAAAGAAGAGCGCTATAGCTTATCCCAAAACCAGAGTCTATTACAAAATTGTATTACAATTAGGGCTGCATGATATATAGAAACATGATCATTATCGGGATACTAGTATACGCGATATCTGTATCACAAAGAGTTGCAATAAATGAAATTTATGCTGCGTCCGAAATGGCATACTATATACTATTGTGACAAGCTATCGCCGCGAGGTCAGGAAAGGAGAAATCGTCTCAATCATTAGGGTTTCAGAATAACGCTTTATATTGAACGGAAGCTAGCAGGTGGCGCCAACAGCCAATACCTACTCCTCCGGCTTCTACGTTCTTCTCCTCCAGCCCTACACCACTATGTCCCGGTGTAAAGTTTCTCCCCTTCAACACGCTACATTAAATCCCCATAACACACACATCCCAAACCCCAACAGAACACATTTACACGTAACATGGTTAACTATTTGCAGTCCCTGGGCACGCCCGTCCTGTCGGCGCGAATCTCATCCTCAAGGCATGCTGGTCCCAACTCATGGCCGGCCTCCGCCGCTACACTATATTGTATGTGAAAAACAGTATGTGAGGCAAGTAGTACACGCTGTACTTCTGCTGTACTTCTATGCGTGCGGCTGGAACCGGACAAGCTGAGTGGTGAATTCATAGTTTTCGAAAAAGTAGATGAGAAGTTCCCGGATGACCTACTACTTCCAGCCAAATTCTGTAGTAGGCATTCGATGGACACTTCACTATCCCATAGGCAGCGGGAGAGGCGTCGTCATATTCGAAACATGGTGGGAAACGGCTCTTTTCAAGTGTAAAATGTAAAAATGTCATTCAAATGTAGTACCTACTCAAGTAGTATGCGATTTCGGATGCAGCATTAATTTATGTGCCAAGCATTTGTGTGTCCAAATTTGACCAATCTTTATACCCGCCTCCCAAGTAGGTAATATAATGCTATTGGCTAGACCGGGCCATGTAATGTTTACATGTTAATATTAATTTTTATTTATGTAAATGTTGACAATATGTTAGTGTTTCCTCTACATACCAATTTATTTGAGGCCTGGACACTTTGTTTAATAGTATTTTCTTATTTCATTTTTGTTTAATAATATTTTTTATATATATAAAAAAAAAATAGGCAAGGAAATATTTTGTTTAAAATATGGTGTGAAATGATGAGTGTATGGTTACATGTAAATAAAAAGTTATCTTTGAAAGCAATTCATATTGTGTTGGCAGGTCTATGGTAACAGCAAACCAGAAATTAGAATATCTGCTGAGGGTTTTAAGTCATTCATAATGTTTTGAAGTCTAAATATTTGCAACTTCCTTGACATATTGTTTCTTTTTAGCCTGAAATTTAATTAGATCAGATGAATATATATTACCTGTTTATATTAGTATGATCATTACATATCTAAATTATTTTTTTTGTAAATAGCTAATAATAATAATAATAATTTAAAAAACATTTCTCTAGGTAAATGTTATATCGCAAGAAATATCATTGTCGCAATATTCAACAACAATATTGCATATTTTCCCAATATCGTGCAGCCCTAATTACAATCCTACTAGGCACCTTATAGCAGTCATTAGCTATGAGCTGAAGGAGCCTGAAGGACTCTGAGGATGTCTCCATCTTCAGATAAAGCTCCCAGGCAAGACGAGCCTTCTTGTTCATGATATCTGCATCAAATAAGTGAATTACAATATGTGTAATGTGTTTCTTCTTATTTCACTCAAATACATTTTTTTTTAAATAGTACGCACAGCAGCGAGTCAGCCAGCTCTTGTACACATAGTCATTCCTGATTTTCTCACTCTGGATGATGAGGAAAACCTATCACAAAACCAATCCATTACATGCTCATCAGGAAGTCATGGCCTTTATTTTACTTGACGTGACTGCAGCATTACCTCCTCCGCCTCCTTGTAGTTCCCCAATGCAGCTTTAGCTTGTGCATAGTTGAAATTAAAAGTGTCATCATTGTAAAAGTAGCTCTACAAGAAAAAAATAACATGGCCTGGTTATGAAAAGCTGCACATATGCAAAGAGTAGCAGGGCAAGCATGTACACAAACCTTGACTGAATTCAAGTAGATGAGCACATCTTCAAACTGCTTGAGAAGGAAGAAGCAGGAGGCCATGCACTGCCGGCCTGGTATCGTGTCTGTTGATGAAATAAAACAAAATCAAATGAGACTGAAAATATGACATGGAAATGCATGGTAATCAGTTAAAAGAACACAAAATGGAGAGTAAAAACTCGGAGAACAGTCTGGGCACTCTAGAGCAGGGGTTTTCAAACCATTTAGCTCAGGTGTCACACTTTTAACTTTTTTTAATTTGACAAATGGCCGGGCCAGCAGCAGATGCATACATATCAGACATAAACATAAAAAAGACATTACAGTGTTCATATTTACATTCACTTGTAGTGGGAACAGTAGTGTTGATCACCCTTCATTTCAGAGAAAGGATTAATATACTAGGTAGGGAAGAAAATGAGCGAGTTGGATGTAAATTGTTGCATGTTTAGTGTGCAGTTAGGCACCATCAGAGGCCGAAAAAGTACTGAAAACGTCATTTAAGTAAAAGTATCTTTGCTTAAAATATACTAAATGTAATTACATAAAAGTACCAATCTAAAAATCTACTTCAGTAAAAGAAAAACAACCACTTAATTTAAATTGAAAAAGTTACTTAGTTACTTCAATTACTTGATGTAAAAAAAGGACTAGTCATAAATCCAACAGCACTAGTTGTTCCTATTCAACTTTTAGGCAACCTTTATGGATTATATGGTCCAGCTCAAACATATAAATAAAAAAGCTAAAATAAAGCCAAAATCGAAGTATCCCAAACCGTAAAAAAATTATCCTAATTTACAAACTGTAAATTTTGCATTTCTGTATTTTGTTCTTTCTATAGCAAACATAAATATATCAGTTGTCTTTACTGACAAATGAGAACACTGACTGCTGATATAAGAAATGAAATAAAGCGCCCTGCCCCACATGGCTACAGTATTGGACTATAAAGCTCTTGTTCAGTTTGAGCAATGAAATGTATGAAACAGATACAGGGTACATGTATATAAGTATTCACAGCCTTTGAAAATTAAAATTGAGCTCAAGTGCATCCTCTTTCTCTTAATCATCCTTGAGATGTTTCTGCAGCTTAATTGGAGCCCACCTGTGGAGAAAACAGTTCATTGGACATGATTTGGATAGGCACACACCTGTCTTTGGGGCAAAGATCTGCACCTAATGCACCACATGGTGCAAGACTAGGCATTACAGGACAAGGTCAACGAATGCAGTCATAATTATGATTTGGGCAATTCTGTACCAATCTTCAGTGGGCCGGATATGTCCCGTGAGCCATAGTTTGCCCACCCCTGGTATATAGGAACGCAGCAGTCAAGAAGGTATGACTGTATATTTTACATTACCGCATTCACTGGCAGAGCCTCCCACCAGCTGAAATAATTGCTGGGCAAACTTCAGCAGCTCCCTCTAAAATAAAAGAAACACATGCAAATTCTGATTGCTCTGGTGTTTCAAACTGACGTGCTGGAAAGTTACAGAAAACTTTACAATGTGGCCGCTGGTGCAGGTGACCCATCACTCACAGATCCAATTTCCTGTCCTAGTGCAGCATTCACAACTCCTTTTAAAATATACTCCTGGCAGAGAGACAAAGGCCAACGTTAACCAACACATTCACCTTGAGATTAATAAAATTAAAGATTAAAGTGTGAATAACATGGTAACATGACAAACCTGGGGTGTGGTGGGCTCCAGGTCTTTGATGAGACTGAATGCCTCCTGAACATCATCTACATATGAAACAGTTGTGTAAAAACTAGATTTAAAAAATCCCAACAGCACTTAACAAAGAAAACGTGACAAATGCAGGTTTACCTTGCCTGAGGTAGTAGATGACCAGGTTGAGCCGAGCTTCAGAAATTACATCAATCAAGGGTGGTAAGACCTGCAAAGCCCCCTCCCCACCTCGAAACACTACCTTGGTGTAGAATGGGATGGTTGAAGTCTACTGCATTATTAAAAATCTCAACAAAAAAAGTGCCACATGGGGACCCTTACCAGGTTGTGTCTTATGAGCTCCTTGGCAAATTCAAAGGAGGTGGACGAAATGTCTATCAGGTTCTTTAGCTCAGCCTAGCAGGGGGAAAGGAGAAAAAATGTCTTTAAAAACAAATCAGCTGCTCAACAGCACAATGTATATATTGCACATAATAATGTAATTATGTTTTTTTCACTGTTTTTGTGATGATGGCTAATGAGGAAAAAACCCTTTAAAGTCTCTATTATAGAAATGTCGAACATTATTTCACCATCTGTTAGGAATGTCAAATACAAGAAAAGTACAATTATTTAATAACAGTGAACATGCATAATAGTGCCACCCATAGTGCCACATTCAAGAAAATAACTTGTTAGGATGGGGGTAGAAACTAGACAATCTGGGTACTATTCTCCAACAGCACTTGTTCACAGGCATCCTCAGGCTTTATGAATAGTGTCTCAGTTATAATACCTCTGCTGCCTTGCCGTTATATAGTCGGAAATGGTTGCAGGCCTTGAGATTGAGAGCAATGGTGGAATCTGGGATGCTTTGCAGATATACAGCTAAGACCTCCTGGGACACGTCGTAGTAGTCCAGCTTATAGTAACACAGAGCTACATAGACATTGAGTGCCAGGAATTCTCTACAAAACACAAAGGGGAGAATATTGTGTAACAGGATGAACATGGCTGACATCTGGGGATCCTGAAGAATAGGTCACCTGTTCTGCAGCAGGATCCTCTTGTAAATGTCTATGGCCTCCTGGTAATGCGAGCGCATGTAATGAATGGAGGCCAGGCTTAGCTGGTCTTCAGTGATGTCCTCCAGGTTCTGATGAAAGCCCATGAGTTTTTTCTCATCATTGAACTGTAATAGATAAAATGCTTTCAATTGTGATAACTCATAAACCATATATATATATCATATATTTACATTGCTTAAACCTTGTGAGCCAAATGGAAGAGGAGCCGGTTCTGCAGTTGACATTTTGGTCCTGGAAAAAGAAAGGGTGGATGGGTGAAAAGGGTAGGCTCTATGACAATAGTTCAGTGAAAATACATCATTGGACAATCAAATGTCTTGCTGCTTCTGGTGAAAACACAGAGCAACGTTTACAATGAGAAGCATCAAACCTTTAAGAGCAGCCTCTTCTGCTTCTTTATAGAGACCCAAGAAAAAGAGCGAGCAACCGAAATAAACCCAGACCTCCAGTGGGCAGTCTGGCTTGAGTGTCATTTCCTTGTATTCCTATTTCAATAAGGTGACAATAGGGTCACAACGAAAAAGAGTTCTAAGTTATGAATGTAGAGATATGTGTATGTGTCCTCTAACTCACTTTGCGCACACACATAAACCCACCTCCATGGCTCTCTTGTGGTCTCCCAAATGAAAGGCACAGTAGCCAATCCAGAGGTCAGCATGTTCTTCACGCTGGAACTAACATAAAGTAGAAAACTTAGACACACAAAAAAATGTATGCAATACAGCATTCAATTATTTGTGAGCAGAGCTTTAGTACACCTTTTTACTAATTACATAACACATTAAAAATGTCAAAGTGATGTACAAAAGCAAGGACATAGTCAATGCCACAACAAAATAAAATTAAAATGTTGGTTGTAGAATGTTTACAGTAAACGAGTCTCGATTAATGACACTGATCCAACAGAAAGAAGAATTATGTTGTTTCGTCATAATTCATTGATTTTACAAGTTTAAAGAATTGTTGACCTACTAAGTTAGAAAAAGCGCTAAAGGCAAATGAATATTTAGTTTTTTGGGTGTACAGTGAAAGTGAAGTGATTGTCATTGTGATACACAGCAGCACAGCACACAGGGCACACAGTGAAATTTGTCCTCTGCATTTAACCCATCACCCTGAGTGAGCAGTGGGCAGCCATGACAGACGCCCGGGGAGCAGTGTGTGGGGACGGTGCTTTGCTCAGTGGCACCTAGGCAGATCGGGATTTAACCCACAACCTTCCGATTACGGGGCCGCTTCCTTAACCGCTAGGCCACTGCTAAAGACTAACACGGTGCACACCGCCCTACCTCCAGCAGCGTCAAGGCCCCCAGGTAGTCCCTTTGGCTTAAGTAGTCTTCCAAACGGGGAATCTTCTTGGCTTTGTTTTTATTTTTATTTTCGCCAGCATCTAAATGTCCATCGCAAACAACCGCTGGCTTCACTCGGGATAGGATCTGCAGGAATAATTAGAGCAGAACCCGTTTGGCCTGCTAGCAAAGTAACTAGCATGATTATAGCATGATTATAAGTATTTAAACAGACGTTAATTTAGCGAGCTGCTGTCCAGCGTTTTGGATTAAATCATTAGCCAGGAAATGCTAAGGTGGTTTATCTAACGTACGCTAACTAGACCGCTTCTAAACTTCTAAACTCAGAGACTCACCATGATTACAGCTAAAAGCTGAAAATATCGTTCAGTAAAGAGGGTGTAGATGAAGCTACGTGCCACGCAGCACGAATCGCGAATTCATCAATAGCTCAAAGTCGACATGTTCTCGATATGTTCTCCAGTATAATTCCGCGGAAGGCGTCTTGGCTGTGTAGGGCGCGTTGCTTGGTAACGTCGCTTCGTTTGTTTGACGTCATCGTCGGTGACTGATCAGATAAAGTAAAAGTAAAGTGATTGTCATTGAGATACACTGTAGCTAGGGTTTCATTCATAATATTTGGGACAAGTTATGTACTCACACCAAATACAATGCAGTGATTATTAGAAGGAGAATCGTCTCAATTGCAGCACACAAGTAGCTATTAACCTAGCACGGACCATACCACTGTTCAATAGCATGGCAGGGTAACCTGGTCATTAGGACTATACCATTGCTAATAATATTAGAGGGGCGATGCAGTGACGAATATTTAACATTTTGCTTTTTAACACATTAACTTTTTAACATTGTGCAGGGTCAGTAAGTGAAGCAGGGCTGTGCGGAACTCCAGGAGTCCGATACCCAACATCCGACCGTCAAGGGCTTCCTTTATTCCTACGAAGAGTCAATCTGCATCAGGAACGGGACAGACGACTAACTGGTATTTTTAGAAACAATATTCTTTTGAGTAGCAATATTCTTTAATTATTTTGAGTTTGTTTTCCAACCACATGTTCACTGTTCATAATATCATAGAGTCATAATTAAACATAACTCATTCAGAGATTAAAGAGACATTGTTTAAACATTTTGAATTGCAGGCTTAATCACTTAATAAAAGTTCAGGCTTAATCTCTATAATTTTTGTCAAACTTGTGCATTAAATGAAAAATCAACAATCACAGTCTATAGTAACTATCCTTTTTGGTATTATTTGATGCTTGTAAATTTGTTTCGCATATTGTAAATTGTTTTTTTATGAAACTGTAATTTAATTATCAAATCTTGTCCACCGTCATCAGGTGATGCGTATTCCACCCTCAATGATCGAATGCATGGCTAATTTAAACCTGTCCTCTAGGGGTGGGTTCCAAAACCTGGTAATTAATCAGTCCAGGTGCCTAATTATAAAAGACCAAAGTATCGATAAACTCTTGTTTACAGTTCTGCGGTCGGTACGGGAGAAAGTTAAATAAACATTAACTAGACCAGCCTTTCGTAATTTGCAATAATATTTGTTACTCGCCTGCGGTTTCACGCATGAAATGTTGTCTGTTCTGCAGTACACAGAGCTCGCGATTGATGATGGCTGAGAGAGACAAATGATCCAAAATATGGTTACACTTCAACCGTGTGAACACAGACAGTGCTCGTTGCAACAAGCGCTACAAGATTTCTGCTTGTAAAGGTGGAAACACAGACAATTTATCAAAACATCTAGCCAAAGTGCATTATGTGCAGAACTTCATCATCCGCCTCCTCAGGTATGCATGCTATGTAAAATGAATGACATAAACATCACATAATGTTTATGATAAAGATATTTAGTAAAAAATCAGTATAATTTAATAAACACATATTCAGTTACATATAGCCTACATATAGGCTAAATGTTTAGAGTATGTAGTAGCCTAAATAAACATCAAACATTAAAATAGGTTCCAAACCTGTATTACTTTTAATCCCAAAGACAGTTAACTAACCCAAAGACCCTTCACACTGGCAGCTAGTGGAAAGATGCCTGAGGAGACAGTGGATGAGTGTCACTTAGCCTTGACCAAGTTCATAGTGAAAAGCCTATATTCATTTCTAATTTCCAATTGTTTTAGGTAACCATCTATCAATATATGAATGTACACAGTTGCATTACATGTAGTAAGATATAGTATAATTATATAAGGCCTGTATATCAGCAACACAATAGATCAATAGATTATTTTAATTTGATAGTTTAAATGGATTAACTCAAACTTGAATTCACTAAACTAGGCATAGATTAAATAGATATTTTTAGTTTATGTTTGTCACTTGTTTCAAAACTGTTTGTACAGTAGTTCTGTGTCGTGATGAAAGTCTGCTAATGACAATTTGCAACACAAGTTCACAAGCTCGCTATGGCCAGATGCTGCTGCTTGTCAGTTACGTGACTTTGAATGATGAGCTTGGAATGATGTACTGATACCATTTTTTTTTTTTTTTTTATACCTGCAGAATGTTACACTGAGAAAGGATTGTCTCTTGGTATTGACCCCAATATAAGGAACACCTGTACACAATTAGACCATTACATGGAAAACACAAAATGAAGTCTGTATTACCCCAATACAATTGCCTCCTTATCCCAAAACACAAAAACACCTTACAAGTGAGGAATTTTATTAATTCAAATCACACATCACAGTAGCCAGGGAGCACTGCCTAGGACCAATCAGCAGTTGCCCCACCCCAGTCACCCGCCTGTGCTGTGGGGGCAGCAGACCAGTCATCGGTGGCCGTCTGGGCACTCCAGTCCTCTGCGCAACAAGAAACATTTCATTAAATAATTGAACGCTTTTGACGTTAGTCAACAGAAAAATCTGCAAAGAAAGAAGCCCCTTTTGCACTAGATCACCTGGAAAGCCTCCTCCTTCAGTGGTAGGGGCAGCCTTAGCAGGCGCACCTGCTAAAAAATAAATAAATAAATAAATAAAAAATTGTAAAACAGAAATAAAATTGTTCCTAATAGTTTATGTACTTCTTGCTAGTCAGGTATTACATTTATTTTACAGCAGTGTAGCGTCAGAACAAACAGAACATAAAATCTTGACCATAAAACTCATTGTACTGTGAACTGATAAATGAAAAAGGACATCGAGACACTGCTCACCCTCGACGGCAGCAGGGAACTGCTGGATGGGTACTGAGGGCACCTGCACCCCATCAGACCAGTCAGTCACTTCAGGCTGAGTGAAATCAGCCACAGGAGCAGTCCACTCACCCTGGAACTCCTCCTTCCCTACAGCCTTCTCGGCAGCAGCCTGTTCCTCCTTCTCAATCTGGGGCGAGAAAGGAGGACGTGACAGCCACTCGTCAAAATGACAAAAAGGGGCATGGTGCCACCCGAATAAGACAAAACTTACCTCCTCAGGGTCCCTGTAAAAATAGAGATCAGGCATGACTTCCCAGGGATGCTCCCTAGAGATGGTGCCCCTCATCCTCAACACCTCCCGGGCCAGCATCCACCACATCAGACCCACAGAGTGTGGACCCTGAAATACAGCAACCACCATGCTTAAGCACTAGTCCCTCCCAAAAAGATTAGTGTGGGGTGTGGGGTGTACCTTGTTGTTGCATGGGATGGCAATGTCCACGTATCTGAGGGGCGAGTCTGTGTTGCAAAGGGCGATGGTGGGAATGTTTACATAGGAGGCCTCAGTCAAAGGCTGGTGGTCGGCACGAGGATCCGTGACTATCAGGAGGCGGGGCTCCCGGAAGGCGGCCTGGATCTGATTGGTAAAGGTACCAGGGGTAAAGCGGCCAGCAAAGGTGGTGGCACCAGTGGCAGAGGCAAACTTCAGCACCGCTCTCTGAAAGCAGATGGAAGTGTGAAGGTCAGAATATTACAGTGATGCAGCGATGACATCTGGCCTGGGTCACTATCAAACCTCAGTTATGTGGAGGATCTTGGTGTCAGCAAAACTCTGCCTGCTCACTACCACACAACCAAATGCTCCATGTGATGTAAAAAAAAAAAGCTATGAATCCAGCCAGCATTTCCTCCTCCCAGTTTTGTTTGTAAATGTTTATCTTTCAGTCAAATTAGAAGCTCTAAACAAGTGAAAGATAACGCTCATTGTTCTGATGCCCAAGTTACCTGACCAGTGTTCCTGGAGGAAATGACGCACACATCAGCCGGGTTCTCAATGGCAACGATGGCGCGAGCCGCCAGAAGAAGCTTCTCCCAGGTTTTCTTAAGATTTATTATATAAATGCCTGGAAAGGAACAGCAGTTAATGTCACGTCACACAAGACAACCAGCCCTAGCAAATTGCAGAAGCAAACCCCACCATCACTCTTTCTCTTGTAGACATAGTGCTCCATCTGGAAGTCCAGATTGGTACCTCCCAGGTGGGTTCCAGCTGCCAGGAACTTCAGCACATCCTCCTCCTTCATCTGAAGGACATCTAGACCTCCGGACATCGTGACCACTTTCCCTGTGCAACGAGTTTTGTGGGAGAGCTAATAAGAAAAGGGGGAAAAAACAAACTGATTAACAGGAAGTTCTCATCCCCAGGAAGAGAACTTGTGGCTCAGGTTACTATCAAACCCCAGTCATGGGGAAGAAGCCCTCTTGGTGTCAGCGAAACCTGGCCTGCTCACTTTAGCACACTTCCGACACCCGAGTACTAACAGAAGTACCAGGCTTTAATAGAGTGCAACACAAGAAAATATGTTTAAAATAATCAAATATTAAACATAAGCTCAGCTTACAATCCTGACTATTTTGAAATGCTTAAGACAAAAAATGGCTCCAAAGTAGTTTAAGCAAGGGAAAATGCTGATTAAATTATACGCATTAGAAAACGAGTAGAAATTTAAAAAAAAAGCGAAATGTAACCCGGAAAATTCATTTAATCGATCTGTACCCTTATGAAATAGCAACTTAATCAATTAGCAATGTCGATCATAGTGTTAAACGCACCGTTGTAATAGAACGAAGCAAATGTGAACAGAAATATTCTTAAGTAGAAAACTACACGTGCGCGTTCAGGCTCGCGGCCTGGAAAAACGAACATCGTACAAACTCGCCATTTTAAATGTTAACGGACTTCTGATCATACACATATATATAAGAAAGTGCTTAATAAAAAGGTGCGGACCACCCAGTCCGTAAAAATACGAAAAAGACTCATTTTAATTGCTTTTTTCCTCACCACGAGACAACGCCGTATGGAGATCTGCACCTCACGGCAAAAAGAGGGCAACCACAGGAAATGACGTCAAATTTATACAGAAATGGCAGCCAATCATAAGCAGGGTATCATTTCTTCTGCAGTTCTACCACCAAAGAAACAGCGACCTTGGTGGTTCGGCGATGTAATCAGTTGCAACGTTGCACAGAATAGAGAAGATAATTATAGATTATATTCAATGGCTTTGGTTTTACATGCTCTACCGTGTTGAGAGAGACACATGCGTGAGACTTGAGAGCCTTTGCATAACTAGTGCATAGATCCCCCTTTTGTCACCAAAACATCAAAGCTTAGACACTAGACCTAAAAAAAATGCCGCGACGTCAGTAGCAGATGCTTTAAATACTGTAAGCGCTAAGGTTGTACCTCCATGGGTGGTAGTAGCCTAGTGGGTAAGACACTCGCCTGTGAAACAGAAGACCCGGGTTCAAATCCCGCTTACTACCATTGTGTCCCTGAGCAAGACACTTAACCTTAGGTTGCTCCAGGGAGACTGTCCTTGTAACTACTGATTGTAAGTCGCTCTGGATAAGGGCGTCTGATAAATGCTGTAAATGTAAATGTAAAATGTCCATGTAAAATGGATCAGACTTGAAGTGGATTGAGATCTGAAGAATTTGGAGATCAAGCAAACACCTCAAACTCGCCGTGTCCCTCCAACCAGACAGATTCTCATAGCTTCTGCACGTCTTTTCACGTTTTCAATAAAGATAATTGAAAAATCTAAGCCCTTTCAACCCCTCTATTTAATGAATAAGCACTTATTGAAAGTGAGTAATTGAGTGAGGAATGGAAATATGTCACAGGTTCAAACCCAAATTAAAAAGAACAAGAGCAAGACACTTAACCCTGAGTATCTCCAGGGGGACTGTTCCTTTAACTAGTGGTTGTAAGTCACTCTGGAAAAGGGTGTCTGATAAATGCTGTAAAAGTAATGAAATTAAAACACTTTGAAATCAATCACATGTATCACTTGTATAAAAAGAAAGGATACAGCCAGGGATGAAAATTAGGGAAAAAACATTTAATGAACAACTAAACTACATCATTATACCAAAATATATTTATTGAACTGGTAACAAGCAACAACAGCAACAAAATTAGAACCTAAAAAATGTCACAAACCATTATACATTAAAATTATAAAGTGTAACATAAGGTCTATAAATAAAATAAATGTATCTTCATTGGAACTGAACAATCTCTCAACACACCATGCCTAAAATGCATTGTATATAGATGTAAAAAAACACCTAAGAGTGTAGGTAAGTTCAGAACACTGTGAATTTAATATACTGTGTAAAAATGTTTTGATTTGAAAATTGATTTAATTAAGAGGAAAATGTGGAGTGGAAACTAAGTCAGAATGTTTTAAAATTAATATCTGTTGAACGGAATATCGAAGTCAAAGTTAGAACAAAAATAAAAAACAAACAAAACAACAAAATCTGAAATAGAAAATCAGATTCTGAGTAATAATATCCCATGTAAATGTAAAAATCTGGACAATATCTGACTACAGAAATATTTGAGACATTAATGAGGACAGAAGGTGTCCATCTGTCTAGCCTCTCTTTATGTCTGTTCTCTATATACATATCTGTCGGTCTTTCTCTCTTAACCCAGCGTTAATATAAACACATAATGCTGCTTAAGCTAACAATATATGTTACCTATGTGAAAAATGCCAGACATGGCACAAAGGAGCTGAACTGTAGCTTTACGTGTCCTTTGTTGAACACAAGTAGTGATCAATAACCAGTTTTAATGCATTAAAAACTCACCAGGCAAACATATACATGCCTCTCTGCTCTGTTCTGCACCTCACAGCGCACTCTGGGTGCAGCAGCAGCCCCTCCCATCGGAGAAACAGACACAGCCACGCCCAAGCTTCTCAGCTCTTCCCACTGACTCCTCTTCCCCCTTTCCCTATTTTTTCCCCGAAACAATTGCAAAATTAAAAATGCTTAAGTAATGAAAATACAGATGGGCTCAGAGTCTATATGTATATATATAAAAAAAAAAATTTATTGACATAAAACCAGAAGAGGCTCAACCTGCACAGTACATAATGGTGCCGAATGAACTGTTCCAGACATTTTGTACATTTTGTTCCAGTACCACTGGAAAATTTGAGAGAGAGAAAGGGAGAGAAACCAATGCTGAAGGTCTAGTGTAAAGCATTTGCTAAATCATTTTTCTCTTCTTGTTCAAATACATGAATAACAACTATTTATTACGTAATAAACCACAGACTCACAATACAGGCCACATACATCACACAAAATCAAGGCATCTGCATTTCAGTGTGGAATTAAGATGGGAATTTTCACATTTACATTTTTTTTAAGTTGGCCTATAAGACAACTTAAATTAATCATAATACAAAATCCCCAAAGTAGTTAAAAATTATGTATATAGTAAAGTAAAGCAAAAACACTCAGTAGCTGTGCACCCCAGTAGTGGATCATGGAGGTTGTAAACATGACAGTAAAGTGGGTTCACAATGAGTTGGTCTACACTAATATGTGTGTCTACACACACACACGCACACGCACACTCACACAACATGGTGGTATTTACTCTCCTATGCAAATATATATGTATATTTTTTACCTTCAGACATGACAACAGGACCTGTATTTTCAATGTGTAAAATCAATAAATTGCACAGATTAGTTTTTCACAGAACAATATGTTGTTTTCTGTTTGATTGTCTACGCTTTTACCTATGCCTACCCTCAATGTTGATGATTTTACTCATTAACGTATTTTGTCTTGTAGTCATCTTTGTTGAACTGGAAAGCGTTTTGTCGTCAACAGAGGTTGTGTTCACTCACACACACAAAACCAAACCAAATTATGATGCCATAATGTAACACACAAACCTTACTAAAATCCCACTCTCTCCTCACCTCAAACAAAAGCCCAAACCTACACTTCAAACTCAGCAGTCCCCTGTAACAAGGGTTCACGACTTCAGTCCCATCTGTGCCATGAGCTGCTCGTACACAGTCCAGGCCATAGCAGCCATGAGGGTACGCCTCAGAGAGCGTGGCACTGCGCCTCGAAAGAACCCACTCACGCCGTGTTCCTAGAGGGGGATGAGCAACAGACATTAAAGTATTATCATTTTGTTGCGTGCCCTAGTGCTGCATTTTTATTTTGTGTATACAGTACATTACGTAGTTAAATAAGTCCCTGAAGAAAATTTTTATCAGAACAAAATCAGAAACAGTTTGGACAATGAAACAGTGAATCAACACTTCAGAATAAATTATAAATCTGCAGAAGGACATTTACAATAAACCGTAACATGTTTTGTAACTAATTTGTTTGTAATAAGCATGATTAAAACTACAGGTCCCTATTTAATTGGGTTTTAAAGGTCCCCTGACATGAATTAGTCCCTTTCCGAAATTCAGCCCAGAATTACAGCCACTTTGTGCCAGTCCCACACAAATATTTCCCCAGGATGCGCTTGTGAGGTCTGGTTGAGGTGTGGTGTGTTTGTTTCTCTGTCTCTCACTCGCTCTTTCTCTTTGTGTATGTTCCATGCAGGATTGAAAGGTGATCTGTCTGAGCATTGTTGACTCCTCCCAGTCTGGGTTACGATTGGCAGCCTGAAACAAGGTGGAAGATTTAAAATGGCCGCAGTTTACATTGATAGAAGGGGAAAGGAAGTCGAAAAGGAGAGGACCGAGCTGTCATTGCGACATCAGCCAGCAGTGTTCTTGTGGCACACTTCCGAACCACCTTGTAGTTTACTTTGTTTTCTCCTCCCTTGCTCTTTGTTTATTTACATAATAGCTAAAATGCTTGCACGTTTGTCTCATTGGCATGCGTGTGTTGCGCCCCTGTCCTTGGCATGTAACAGCGCCTTTTCGGTGATTTTAAATAATCTCAAAGTTAAATTTTCATGATAGGGGACCTTTAATAAAGTGTTTATTGATACTATTGACATGAGAAATTCAGGAAATTCTTACCATATATATGAACCGAAGAGCGTCACTGGTGTTGCGGTACAAGTTTGGGCTGACTTGCATATGTGTCTTTACCACATCCGCAGGTTGAGTTGCAACTGAGGCCAAGATCCCTGCCAGAACCCCACAGCCAAAATTCACCAATGGTGCAAACGTAGAGGAGGTGACCTCTGGTAGAAAAGAATAAGGACAGTCAGCAGGGTGGTAGTAGCCTAGTGGGTAACACACTCGCCTATGAACCAGGAGACCCGGGTTCGAATCCCACTTACTACCATTGTGTCCCTGAGCAAGACACTTAACCCTAAATTGCTCCAGGGAGACTGTCCCTGTAACTACTGATTGTAAGTCGCTCTGGATAAGGGCGTCTGATAAATGCTGTAAATGTGTGTCAAACATGCAGACATCCTCAATTTTTGATAATCTGCAACCAGTGTGTCCATCTAAGACTCATAATGGTAATGCTAGTAGTCATGTGACAGTAATAGCCTCACTGCATGAGACTGAGCTAGTTAAACCATCCAGCCAGTTGTTTGTGACACATATTTGGTAAATTAAATACTAAATTTTTTTCATAAAACACCTGATCATGAATACATTTGGTCACACCACTGACCCATGTTATGTCTGTATGTGGATTTGTTGGAGTTTGTCTGTCTGTGTTTCTCTAGGTGCATTTTGGGGGCCTGATTGGTAGTATCTGCTTATTGGCTGGGACTGGAGACTGTGCCTTTAAAGAAAGCAGGTGCGCCTCCTGCGAAGTGGGGGATCGCAAACCAGAAGAGCACTTTTTGTCTCGCTGTTGCCACCTACCACACATCCGCCGTCGGCCCGAGCCTGGAACTTCCAGTTCCTACCATTACCGCTCCCCTTTGGGCATGTACTCCAGCTGACTGTTTCTGTTTCTCATGTAGTTTTTGTTTTATAATTCTTTCTTTATGTATTATTTGTGAATAAATATTCTTTCAAATCTCATCCATAGTTCGCTGCATTTTGCTATTCCTCCTCTTATTTGTTTACATCCCCATTACCCTTAGACCAAGACGTAACACCCAATGGTGTTCGTTTTTTCACACCAATTTTACAGGAAAGGCCAGCTGCATTTAAGTGTCTTGCTCAGGGACACAATGGTAGTAAGCGGGATTTGAACCTGGGTCTTCAGGTTCATAGGCAAGTGTGAGGCTACTACCACCCAGTTTTGTTATAGTATGCCCTCTGGACCCAGTGGAGGTTGTGAGTCACCGGAGAATTGTGGCTAAGCCATCATTCCTGCTGGACAACATCTCTAAACCCATGCAGGGGACCCTGACAGGACTGAGCAGCTCCTTCAGTGGCAGGCTGCAGAACCCACTATGTGAGACGGAGCTTCAGAAGGTCTTTCCTGCAAATCGCTGTCAGGCTCTACAACAGCATTTATCCCATCACCGTTAGTGAGCAGTAGGGAGCCATGAAAGGTCGCCGGGTAGCTGTGTGAGGGGATGGTACCTTGCTTAAGGGGACCTAAGTGGCGGTTTGGGTTTTAAACTCGTAACCCTTCGATTATGAGTCTGCTTCCTTTTCCGCTAGGCGATCACTAGGCAACAAAATGCAGGACTAAGATGTCAAATGTATTTTATGCACTTATGTTTTTTAGCCCATCTTTACACTTTACAGGTGTCAGAGCCAGGTGTGAACATGGTCAAAGGTCAAAGTGGAAAAAAAAAAGTGAAGGTCATTGTGATACACTACAGCACAGCACAGGGTGACACAACAAAATGTGTCCTCTGCTTTTATCCCATCATTCATAGTAAACAGTGGACAGCCATGAAAGGCGCCCAGGGTGTGGGGATGGTGCTTTGCTCAGTGGGACCTCAGTGGCACCTTGGCAGATTGGGATTCGAACTGGCAACCTTCTGATTACGGGGTCGCTTCCTTAACCGCTAGGCCACCACTGCCACAGACTCGAGGTAGACTAACCCTGCGGCAGGGTCCTTTTGGCCTGGCTGTAGAACATGACATAGATGCCGGAGAAGGGGGCGTCTCTGAGGAGGGTTGCGGTGAGACCCGAGAAGAGAGCCCTCGGCCCCTCACTCACGCAGATGCTGCGCAGGGCCCCAAACACGCTCACATAGTTGTACAGTCCACTCTGAAACACACACACACACACACACACACACACACACACACACACACACACACACACACACACACTCCTTATTACACACAAGATGACTGATTAAACACATGGGCATGAAGTTATCAATTAAACTAAAATAAACACTTAAACAAACAGGCTTAATTATGTAAGATGAAAAGGCTTTTTTTTATGTTAGGCGTATTTATTGCAACAGGTTTAATAATTACAAATACATATGATTGATTAAATTAATCAATCAATATCATGTGCTACTCCACCTGTGTGTGTGTGAGAATTTGCATTATAAAGACTCCCACCTCAAAGCGGGTTTTGATGACTGTAACTGGCAGCATAGCCAGCCCTGCCACACAGCGGGCCCCGGCGCCCAGCAGCACTGCCTCTCCCGCTCGGGGGGCCCGATCCAGGAAAAAGTGTTGCTTCAGGGAGTAGAAGGTGCTGAAGTAGATGCCAACACCTGGGATGCAGCGCATGAAAGACTGAAAGAGGGAAGAACATTAGAAATATCCAAGACAACTTTATGGGGTGGTAGTAGCCTAGTGGGTAACACACTCGCCTGTGAACCAGAAGACCCAGGTTCAAATCCCACTTACTACCATTGTGTCCCTGAGCAAGACACTTAACCCTAAGTTGCTCCAGGGGGGACTGTCCCTGTAACTACTGCTTGTAAGTCGCTCTGGATAAGGGCGTCTGATAAATGCTGTAAATGTAAATTCAAACTCTATTAAACAGACATTTTTTGTATAAAATTACTAACAAAATTCTCCTAAATTTGCTTCAGGATAAGGTAAATATATCCATATATATATGGGTGCATATAATTAATTTAATTTGTATGATGGCTATTCTCAAAAAGGGGAAGAAAAAAATATTTTGAGACCAAAAACGCACTGGAGAGACTCCCTTCCACAGGCCCAGAAGCTTCTCTGTCCGAATGACGTTGAGGAATACTGCCAGCATGCCCACCCTCGGAGCCCTGGTAGAGAAAACAGACAATTTATACACACAGACACACACACAGACGGAGAAGGGAGGACTGTGAGGTTAAAGTAACCACCATACCACATGACCCATGGCATTATCATTATCACAATGCACGGCAATGTCCCATGGTGTGTGCCTTCTAGAGCCAATAAGTCACATCTGATCAGTCACTCTGCGGCGCAAATATGTAGGTCATGATGCTCCTTCTCACCCTGGGTGCATGTTATTCTGCACCGTCTGCAGACGGGTCTTCACCAGGTCCAGGGGCTGGAAAAGCAGGGTAGAGCAGGTGCCGCTGAGGGAGCCACACATGAAGGCTTTCAGAGCAGGGTGAGTCTGGGTGCATGGGGAAAAAGAAGGACGCGGGCATTAAGGCTGCACACAAACAAGCGTACACACAAACTAATGTGTTAAATGGTCAAAGGACTCAACATCTGCAGCTAAAATGGGAGTAATTTGCATAATTACAGATAACTGCGGTGAATTGTATGTGCTGGATACACTGGCAGGACATCATACTCGATGCACATCAAAATCAGTCAGTGCAATGCAAACCAACATCAAAATAGTAAACAAACGTTACGCTAAAAACAAACTGAAGAAAAATCCAATAGTTATGGGACATATGTACACATACACACACAATTATGACACCCCGTGGAACATCATGCCCTACCTTCCCCAGGCTGCCGGCTGCTTTGGGTTGAGATTCCTGTTTCTCCTGCATCTCTCTCAGTCTGCACTGTTCTCTGCTACCAACATCACAGTACAAGCCTCCATCTCTCCTGCTAAAACACAATGTCCCCGTCTCTCTTGCTCCTACCTCCCACTTAATCCAACAGTTCCTCTGCCAGTAACTGCATCTGATGCATTCTGTTCAAACATGACTTAACAAAAAGCCATGAGTCATACAGTTACTGACTGTGTGTGTGTGTGTGTGTGTGTGTGTGTGCGCGCATGGTTGTTAGACAGAATATGGGTCAACGCTGTCCCAGGCAACATGCAAACTGCAGCAAATATTAGGCATTTTCCTCATAACCTGTTAGGGTTCCACCTTTTAAGCAGGAAAACCATGGCAACATCCTATCATTTGAGGCTCAGAACCACAGAGGACCAATAGGAGATGGGGAATCTTTTCCATTTATTGTTCTCAAAGGATTTAAGGTAGTGCAGGTGACAATGTATTTTTTTGGTGACTGTCCCAAGCCCAGTTAAATGGGGAGGGTTGTGTCAAGAAGACCATCCAATGTAAGACTTTGGCCAGATTAATTGTGCGGACAACCAGTCCAGACCTGAAGGAAGACTATTCTATAGTGCATTTAAAAATGCCTCAGAGAAACCCAAAGAAATGGGAGGAATAATTAAACAATGACATAAAACACAGATATGTTTCTTTGAGACATTACAGTACAAATATATTTACTGACAGAAATGTGTTCAACTGAACATGTACCACTGTTTTTCCATGGTGACCTATGACCCAAAAACAACAGACATTTAAAATGGCTACAACCTGATACCATGTTCATATGTGCTGTACGCTTTACTTATTTTGCTAATTAAGTACGTTAGTCCTTGCTATTGTGTTATCCAGTTCAGTGTAGTGTAGAGTATTGAGGTCCAGTTTAGGTCCAGTGAAATGTGTAGATGCAGGAGTAGCTCACATCTCAATCAAACTAACATGTTTACATGCCATTTTAAAGTCCAACTCTAGTCAGCTTTACACAATAATTATTCGATTTTCTCTAATGTCATGCAATTGTAATGACCAAAAAATGAAGTGAATTTTATTTATTTGGCAGTAAAACCGAACATTCTTTAGAAAGTCATTTGAAGTTAGTATAAAAGCGCATCCGTTTTAAATTGAACATTTTCATTTTCCAGCTCCTATTTTGAATGGACACATGAGTCTCATGGTTTGAGCACATTCAACAGCACTGTTATTTTTTTAAAAACTAATTTAAATAATTTTTATGTTTATTTTAAATACAATTTAATAGTCATTAAAATTGGACAGAAATTTGTTTAATTAAACATTTTGTCTGTATGCTACAATATTTGTAAATAATCAGAACATTTGATCAATAATGCAATTTTGGTGCTTATACCGATACTGCTGTTCAGTAATAAAACTAAATATGTAACTAAATAACTGCTGTTTAGATACCAATCCTAAGTACTGGTTCAATACTAGTATTAAATGAACGAACTGGCTTACTGAAATTACTGTGAAATATTTTTTTATGTTTTACAAAAATTATACAAATATATGTATGCACTGCATTGAACTGCCACCTGATCTCCTTCCATTGTTTGACATGATGCTTCTGGAATTGCTTTCTTTATTATGTTGGTCCTGTTTTATACTTTGCAGTGCTGCTACCACCCACCGAAATAGTGACACTGCAGATACCATGGAAAACGTTGGCATAGGAAGCATAGATAGAGCACTGGTACACTGTTACTGCTAATGTTCCAGTTATTTCAGTCATAAGATAAGATGTTCCTTTATTAGTCCCACAAGTGGGAAATTTACATCATTATTTGACCAATATCTGTATACATGTATGAAATGCTGACTGAAAAAATCAGTCAAGAAAAAAAAAGTGATATGGACAGTAAAACCTCCAAGTTGCATCCAAATTATTTATGTAATTGTGTATATATTGATTTGCATTTCTTGGTATGTTTTTTTGATTACCACTCACTCACTTTTGATTACCACTCACAGCTCCAGGCCTCAGATGTTGTTCAGTGCAAGAAGCACAAGTTTTGGGGATGAAGGCGTAAAGTAGTGTCAATGGACCTTGTTGATCCAGTTCATAATTAATAAATGTTAAATATTTATGAAATATGTTGACTCTGCTCTGTTAGACATTTATTGCTAGAATACGCTAGCTACACAATTTTATGTAATTTATGCAGCATGGAGCTGTCACCCAATTTACTTGTCTTAAATCAAATACTTTCTCAGCATGTGCTCCATAACTGAAGCCTATGTGTGACAAACTCACCAAGGCCAGTTCCATTGCTGTTGGGGATGCGGCCACAGACCCCTGCAGAGATAGAGCTGGTGTCTCCTCGTCCTTTTCCGTCTTGCTGATTGGAGTGTTAGCTCCTTAAGCTGGGTGCATGTTTTATTTGAAAGTGAAAGTTTTATTTGCACCAAATGCAAAATAATACAGATGCTCTTCCATTTGCAAAGTTTCAAAAAGTTTCAAAACACAAAACAACCCTATTACCTACATCTTAAGTGTGAAAGTGCATGATGTACATGGATTGTACATGTAGTTTGAAAGCTGAAAGCCACTATATTAATATTTTACATTTGGAATATACATTAATCGATTTTTATTTTGAAGTGTTGCATACCGTTAAAAGCACAGCAAACTATATTATTACGCATTTTCACAATTTATCAGGTGCAGCAATTAAAAAACCCAAACGTGTGTGTTTGGGTAAGTATAATACAGTTTATCTTATATGTGCATGGATCATGCAGCATGCAAAGTCTTGTCTCCGTTATTTAAGGACTTGCTATATAGCTGCATTCTTTATACTGAACCTAAGATACCTGGGGAAAAGATTTCTATTCGAAAGCCTTGTTCCAAATCGTTCTAACCACCGGGTAAAGCAATATTACATCACATTTTACCTTACCTGATACGGTCCACGATCAAGGACCGAGGGTTTGTCGGATGCGAGGGACGAGCATCATTGTGGAAAACTGCGACCTGCTGTGCTGTTACCGTTATCACAAGTGGACAAGTGGCCGGGTGGACAACACAGATAACAGCGTGCATCAGCTGCCTAAAGACACGTTATAACAATATTACAATAATAAACCCGATTTTATAACATGCAGCTGTGGTGCTGTGCGTCCAGCTATACGCTAAAAGCACCGCAAAGCTAAAGGCTAACGAGTTAGCCTCGCCCGTCAAAGAGAGTGAACATTCTAACCAACTTCGATGCAAACTTAGTGACGCGGATTCGTACTAAGCCCCTTTTGTAGCGCAATAGTAACGTGTTAAAGTCGTAACTGCCGCACGTATAGTTAAGGGCGTTAAAAGGGAGAAATGACCGGTACCGCAGCGGACGAGAAAATAGACAGTGAAGACGTCATCAAAAGTCCCCTCCCACTCGACTCCGGTCTATCCGGCGAACCGGTTCCATCCGGCCTGATGCCAACTTGTCATCCATACTCTGGGTATGCATTTTGCACCCTCACACTGTTGAGCACTTTACAAAAGTATCAAGCATTTAATCATCTTCAAGATTTTAACTCTTTAAATGCCAGTAATAATTTGAATTATTTTTTTTTTTTTAAATGTAACAATAATTATTTTTCATATAATAAATAGTATAGAGATAAGGCAGGTGGTAATTAGTCATCAAAGATCAACAAAAATGTATTTGATTGCATTAGAATTTTTTATGTTGTCCACATTTAATCTGTTAAAAACCAGTATAAATTCATGATTACATGAGCATATGGGGTTTACCTTGTAGTCTTAGAGGCATGGCTGCCGTCTGCCATAAATGCATTTATTATGTTTGATCTTAGGAAGAATAATGGGCCATTCATACATTCAGGGTGGACCATGTGGGGCAGTGGTGGCCTAGCGGTTAAGGAAGCGGCCCTGTAAATCAGAAGGTTGCCGGTTCGAATCCCGATCCACCAAGGTGCCACTGAGGTGCCACTGAGCAAAGCACCGTCCCCACACACTGCTCCCCGGGCGCCTGTCATGGCTGTACACTGCTCACTCAGGGTGATGGGTTAAATGCAGAGGGCAAATTTCACTGTGTGCATCGTGTGCTGTGCTGCTGTGTATCACATGTGACAATCACTTCACTTAACTGACATAGGTCCTGCATGAGGAAGGATTAATCGGCGGCACCTGTCCATGATTAAAGACCTTTTGTCAGGCTAATTGGTGCTGACTGCGGACCCAACATCACCCAGCCACGACAGCATATTCTTCTTGATTCACCCTGAAACAGCTACATTTCAGATTGAGGATTGCTCTGTTATTGATATACGCAGCACTATTCAGCTGGTTTGTAATTAGATACCATTATTTTAAAGAATTACCATTTCATTAAATGTTTTATATATAGGTTATATGTATAAATAATAGCAGTGCTAAGCTAACAGAACAGGAGACAAGAAATGTTTTTGAGCTAGCTCTGGCATGGGACCTGCCAGGTGTAATACAAACCAATAAAAAAAGGCTGTATGTTTCATAAATACATATTTTTTTGAGACATTGAAATGCTTTTACTACAGTGGATGATCAAGCAATCAAGTCAAGCAGCTTATGAAAGGACTTAAAGAGAACGTGGTATGGCCACTTCTGATCAAAAGATGAGACATCATTTACTATTTTATTTGTTTGTTATTAAAGTCTTTCTTATTTCCTGTCTTTTTCTATAAGCCTCAAATTCAGTCTACTTTACCTTAAATTTTGTTGCTCCTTGAGAAGTGACAAAAAAACAAAAATCTTTTCTTATCATAGCTTATTGTAGCTTATCTCTCAGACATCATTCCTGTCAGTTTTGTCACGAAAACAGTGAATTACGTGCTTTTTTAGTAATTAAACTAATCTCATCGTCAAATCAATGTACTTGCGCATTGGATCCGCTTCCTACAAGTTTCCTTAAACAAGTAGCACCCGATGTTATAAATCCTATACTTAAAATTATTAACTCGTCACGAAGCACTGGCCATGTACCAAGTTTGTTCAAGGTAGCAGTCATTAGACCCTCTGATAAAAAAAAACAGATCTTGATCGCAGACAGCTTTTGAATTATAGACCAATATCCAGCCTTCCGTTTATATACATTTTTTTAGAAAAAGTCGTAGCCCAGCAGCTGAGCATGTACCTAGACAGAAACAATATCCATTAAGTATATCAATCGGGATTTAGACCTCATCATAGCACTGAGAGCACTGGTTAAAGTGGTTAATGACCTGCTGTTGGCCTCTGATCAGGGCCGCATCTTGCTGCTTGTCCTACTTGACCCGAGGGCAGCGTTTGACACTATTGATCACTCTATTCTCCTTGACAGGTTAGAGAATGTTGTTGGGATTAAGGGAATAGTCCTGTATGGTCATTACTTGTATTGATCATATCTGACCAATCGGTATCAGTTTGTGGACATCAATGGTGATTCGTCTTCACATAGTAAAGTACAATTTGGTGTTCCACAAGGTTCTGTCCTAGGTCCGTTGCTATTTTCCTTATACACCTTTAGGTGTTGTCAGCGTAGCAATGAAAGTAATTTGCAAACATGGTATTAGCTTTCATGGCTGATGAGGAGCCACCCTGCAACATTACAGAGACAGAAAGAGAGACACACACAAACACAACGGAAAACACCCATAGTCTGCCACGGGACGTCACACCCCCACCACCAAAAATCAACGTATTATGTTGATTCACCCAAAAAAAACCTAAAAGGCCCGTGACAAGGCGTCAGCCAAAACGTTGTCCGTCCCACGTTTGTACTTAATTTCTAAATTGAACCCGTGCAAAACCAAGGACCAGCGCATAATACGCTGATTTGTGTTTTTCATCGGAGATAAAAACACCAGGGGATTGTGGTCAGTAAAAACAAAAACAGGTTGTGCGGTAGACCCAATGTATACTTCGAAATGTTGCAATGCTAAAATCAGTGCTAGCGCCTCCTTTTCAATGGTGCTGTAGTTCACCTGATGTTTTAAGAACTTTGAGAAGAAGCAGATGGGATGATCAACTCCATCTGCATCTTCCTGTAACAGCACAGCCCCAGCTCCAACAGCACTGGCATCCACCTCCAGTTTGAAAGGGCGCTGGAAGTCAGGAGCAGCAAGAACAGGGGTACTGCAAAGAAGGGTTTTCACAGACATAAAAGCATTCTGGCATTCATCGTTCCAACTAAACTGTACTCTGCCGGTGTGCCTGCGCTCGGGTGACTGCACAAGCAGGGAAAACTGACTCATAACCCGGCACCACTGAAGAGGGTGGAACCGCAGGGTTATCAATGACCTCCGGAAGGGGAAGAACTTTCCCTCCAGCCAAATCGTTCCCAAGAATAAAATCGATTCCCTGCATAGGCAGTTCGGGGCGCACTGCGACTTTGCACGAACCTGAAAATAAAGCACAGTGCAGGTTTAGAACGTGCAGTGGCACTTTAACGATGCCTAATTCAATACCCCGCACCAGTACATAAGAGCCACAGAACGTGTCATCAGAAAAGGGCCAGACATTCGCTAAAACAAAAGACTGCGCAGCACCAGTGTCTCGTAAAATGCGCACTGGCACTGCACTACTGTTTCCAGCAGCTGCGGAAACTGTACCAGCAAGCACAAAAGGTTCATAGACAGGATCAACATTGGTGGGGACACTCACAGCAGACTGAACAAACCCAACCCCTTTTGGTGAGGATTTAGGAGGTGAACCGTGCTTCTTTAAAAGTTTTGGGCATTTAGCGATGAGGTGGCCGGTCTTGTGACAATAAAAACATGCGCGACCATCACTAAAGGAAACGGGCGAAGATCGAAATATGTTCCGATCCCGTCAGAAACTCACATCCCGATCTGGTTTTCGTGAGACTGAATAAAACACAACTGTATGAGTAAGCACGAATTCATCTGCGCAGATGGCTGCCTGCGCCAGAGTTGACACTTTCTGGTCGTTCAGATGAGTGGCAACAGCTTCCGGGACGCAGTCTTTAAATTCCTCCAAAAGGATTAATTCACAAAGCTGTTCCCACGTACTGGCCTTACTGGAAACACACCACCGGTTTAACAAAGCTTCTTTCTCTCTGGCAAACTCCACATACGTAATTTGCTCACCCTTCCTAGACTTCCGGAATCTTTGACGGTACGCTTCCGGGACAAGTTCGTACGCGTTCAGAAGTCTTTACCACATCATAGTCAGAGCTCTGCTGCAAAGAAAGTGAAGAGTGAACTTCCTGAGCCTTGCCCACAAGAACACACTGCAGTAGCAGCGTCTAAACAACTTTAGGCCACTGTAAAGTTGTTGCTACTCGTTCAAAGTGACTAAAATATTTTTCCACCTTGTCCTCAGAAAATGGAGGCACCAGTCTAATATGTCGGCTGACATCGAAAACAGGGGTTTGCGACTCGACAGACAGGACAGACTTGGAAGCTTTAATTCTAGGTCTCGTTCTTGACGTTCACGCTCAAACTGCCATTCGCGATCACGTTCTTCCAACTCCATTTGCTTAAGGTGCAACTGCAGTTCGCGATCATGTTCTTCCAGTTCCAATTGCTTGAGTTGTAGCTGATGCGCTAGTTCCTTTTCACGCAGCCCACGAGCTTCTCGGTCAGCCCGCAGTTTTGCTGCTTCAAGCTGCATCTGCTTCTCTTGCAGTGACATTTCCTTTAACCGAATTTCACTAGAGAAACTCTCGCCGGACTTTTCCAAGCCCTCAGCAGAAAGTGGACTACCAGATTTGACACGTGGTACCCCCTTTTCCACCAACCCGATTTTTAACGCTGTTACTAATAAGTCTTTCAACTTTCTATCGGCGCTGGCAATGGGTATGCCATAAAAGTCAGCTACACCCAATAGCTGCTCCTTGGTTAACTCTGCTAACATCTCATCGGAAGGGAACTCAACAAAACCCTCAAAACCTGTTGCCATAGTGACCTGTAATTCTAATCTCACAACAAAATATAAATTGAATTACTTGGTGAACCCACCAAAACAAAGAGAAACTACACAGACCCAACTACGGCTCACTGGGATGCATACCAGAGTCAGTCTGCTCCTGTGGGATTCTAGGAACTCCAGCTCCTAATCTACCTAACCAGCCAGCTACCTAAGATCTAGCTAGTCTTCAGGGAAGTTACCAGTTTTAGGCACCTTTAAACGCAAGCTCGCAACATTTCCAGTCTCTGACTGAGACAGAAATGCTCGACGCGTACCTCCCCCTGGATTTTTCCCCAAAAACAATAAACCAAAACAACAAACAAACACAACAAACAGCATCCGTTGGAAGGACCCGCTCAAGGCAGAACCCATCTGGACAGCTCTACCTATCCAGAGTTCACCAGAAAACCCACATAAACAGAAAAAAACTCAAACTCACCCAGATGAGAACAGTTGCCAAGGTCCACAGCCTACACAATATCCTACCTACGCGATAGGAAATCCCAGACGAGCCCCCAAAAATTGTTACGTCCCCGGTCTAGGGTCAGGGACATAACAAATGGGTATAAACTCCAAAACGACGCAACAACACTTAATGCTAATCTTGTATTACAAACAAAGACATTTAAACAACAACAGAAACACAAAACAGGTCTGGGCAGTCTAAGTCTTATCTTCTCGTCCTAATCCTTCACTTCACCAAACACTCTCCTCCTCTCTTCACCAAACACTCTCCTCCTCTCTTCACCAAACACTCTCCTCCTCTCTTCACCAAACACTCTCCTCCTGCCGTTAGGAGTTCAGACCTCCACATGTATCTTACATGGGAGGCTCATGGGAGTGCTTGCTAGGCATCACTAGACGGATCCTTGACTCAATGTTTTGCAGCAGAGGGCCCATCTAATCCATGAGGTGATTTCTACAATAATGGCAGAAGTCACAAATATCATGAATGCACATCCATTACTGCCGATATCTACAGATCCACAGCAACCTTTCATTCTTTCGCCACCAATGCTTCTTACTCACACGTCTGGAGTTCCATCTCCTTCTGGGGACTTCAGTGTCAAGTCAAAGATCTCTAAACCAAACAGTGGAGACAAGTGCAAGCTCTCGCGAACCAGTTTTGGGCTCATTGGAGCCAAGAGTACTTACCCACCTTGCAACAAAGATCAAAGTGGACAGTGCCACGCAGGTACTCACAAATGTTGCTGTCTCCATGACATTTAGTTTATTAATGATGTTTAGTTATTATCTGTTTAGATTTGAGCAATGACATATATGTTGGAATGTCACCTTGATGTCTCGCACGTTTTGATGTAATTTCCGGTTTCGGCAAGTACGAGCGTAGTATTCTTTGTTAATGTTTGCTTTGTTAATTTTTAGTATGTTTAACAATTTTTGCTGGAAAGAACCGCCACCCAGCGTGAGCACTATTGCCACTGTGTCTTTACCTCACTCTATTAATTCTAAAAGAAACATTAGGATTAATAATAAAACTCATAAATATGCTTCACAGGGCTGGACGGGGTGTGAGTGAATTCCTAGTTATTTACGACCCACCATGCCCCCTGATCTCCCCCTGATCTCTACCACAGTATGTGAGAACTCAGGGGCCCTGCAGGGAACGGTTCTGGTGCCGTTCTGCTTCACAATCTACACTGCAAAGTTCTCCTACAACTCTACCAACTGCTTCCTGCAGAAGTTCTCTGACGACTCTGCAATAGTCGGCCTCATCACTGATGGGGACAACAGGGAGTACACAGAACTGACCAGGGACTTTGTGGACTGGTGCAAGCAGAACGACCTCCAGATCAATACTGGAAAAACCAAGGAGCTGGTGGTAGACTTCCGCAGGCACAAACAGTCACTGCAACCACTGAACATCCAGGGTATGGACATTGAGGCTGTGGAGAGCTACAGGTACCTTGGAGTTCATCTGAACAATAAACTGGACTGGACTCATAATACAAACGCTCTCTATGAAAAAGGGCAGAGCAGGCTGTACCTGCTGTGGAGGCTCAGGACTTTTGGAGTGCAGGGGCCACTCCTGAAGACTTTTTATGACTCTGTAGTGCATCAGTCATTTTTTTATGATGTGGTCTGCTGGGGCAGCAGCATCTCTGCTGGGACAGAAAGAGACAGAACAGGCTGATCTGGAGGGCCAGCTCTATTCTTTGACAGGAGAATTGTGGCTAAGCTGTCATCCCTGTTGGACAATATCTCCCACCCTATGCAGGAAACTCTGACAGCACTGAGCAGCTCCTTCAGTGGCAGGCTACTGCACCCATAATGTGGGAAGGAGAGGTTCAGAAGGTCTTTTCTTCCAACCGCTGTCAGATTCTATAACAAAGACCTCACAGTTGACCACACACACACAGGCAAACACGCACTTCAAATACATCACGATAATTACCAACTGTACAGGTGTACCCATTGTACATGTGTAGATTTCAATTGTACATTTGTAGATATATACATATACATATTTATTTTTTTGCTGCTATTACCTCTATTTATCCACTTTCTGCCATAACAAATGCAATTTCCCACTTGTGGGACTAATAAAGGTTGATCTTATCTTATCTTGATCAACGGGGTCACAGCTATGAGCAGATCCTTCTCATATAGAGCTCAGCAGTTGTAGAACAGCTTGCTGGACTCAAGACAGTCTCAGTGTTTAAATCTAAACTGAAAACACATCTGTTTTCTCCGGCCTTCTGTTAAAGTCCCAGCACAGTGTCAATTATTAAGTCCACTTTATTACACAGTCACCCTGTTAAGCACAGACAGTGTTAAATTCACCTTAGTTAGGTTGTCCTAGTCAGGGTACCAGGCCACTATTGCACAAATGTACCCTTATACCCTTATATTTCAGTATCAGAATCAGAATCATATTTATTGGCCAAGTAAGTGCAAGGACATAAAAGGAATTTGATTCTGGTAGATGGTGTCTCTCAAGTACAGAGTAGAAAAACCACAACAATGTGCAAGGATTTACATTTACATTTACATTTACAGCATTTATCAGACGCCCTTATCCAGAGCGACTTACAATCAGTAGTTACAGGGACAGTCTCCCTGGAGCAACTCAGGGTTAAGTGTCTTGCTCAGGGACACAATGGTAGTAAGTGGGATTTGAACCCGGGTCTTCTGGTTCATAGGTGAGTGTGTTACCCACTAGGCTACTACCACCCTAGGATGTGTGTAAGGATGTGTGTAAGTGTTATTGTACAGGTTGTGCAATTTGTTTGTGCTGTTTATAAATAACTATATCTACTGAAATAAATAGGCAAAAAACTAAATCTTATATACAAAGTGTACATAAAGTGCAGTGTGCAAAGTTGAAGGTGATTTTCAGTTTCAGCTGTTTAGGAGGGAGATGGCGAGGGGGAAGAACCTGTTCCTGTGTTGGGTGGTCCTGGTCTGCAGGCTTCTATAACGTCTGCCAGAGGGTAGCAGGTCAAAGAGCCTGTGACCAGGGTGTGAGGGGTCTGAGATGATTTTCCCTGCCTTTTTTCTGGATCTGGAGAGGTACAAGTCTTGAATGGAGTCTTCTGCTGTCCGTACAGTCCGATCCTGTCTCTTTTAGTTGCCACTCCATACCAGGCGGTGATGGAGGAGCACAGGACAGACTCAATGACCGCAGTGTAGAACTGGATCAGCAACTCCTGTGGAAGACTGTACTTCCCCAGTTGCCTCAGGAAGTACATCCTCTGCTGGGTCCTTTTGAGGATGGAGGAGATGTTGGTCTCCCACTTCAGGTCCTGGGAAATGGTGGTACCCAGGAACTTGAAGGTCTCCACAATAGACACCGGGCTGTCTGATATGGTGAGGGGGAGCAATGTTGAGGGATGTCTCCTGAAGTCCACTGTCATCTCCACAGTCTTGAGCGTGTTCAGCTCCAGGTTGTGTTGACTGCACCAGAGTACCAGCCGCTTAACTTCCTGTCGCTATGCAGATTCATCACCATCCTAAATGAGCCCAATGATGGTGGTGTCGTCTGCAAACTTCCTGGAGGTGCAGTCATTGGTGTACAGGGAGAAGCAGTGGGGAGAGGACACATCCTTGAGGGGCACCAGTATTGAGGGACCATGTTCCAGAAGTGATGTCCCCCAGCCTCATTTGCTGCTTCCTGTCTGTCAGGAAGCTAGTGATCCACTGGCAGGTAGCAGGTGACACGCTGAGCTAGGAGAGTTTGGAGGTGAGGAGTTCAGGCACAATGGTGTTGAACGCCAAGCTGAAGTCGCCGGTACCCTCTCTTCAGCCTGCAGTGCCCACGCTTACTGTCCAGCCGCCTGCGCTCCCGGACGACACACCTGACCCCGACGTCCCCGTAAACTATGCCGCTCGCCGTGGCGCGTCCACCCGCCGTCCGTGTGGAAACTGTGGATCATCCACGCATAATACCAGGGCGCCTAACTGCCGGGCTAATGGCCAAACCTGCTCACAATGCGGGAAACGTAACCATTTCGCCCGTGTTTGCCATTCAGCTGCATCCGGCCGCCCCCAGAGGCCATCTTCTCCAGCGCCACCTACTACTATTCACTCTGTTACTGCAGCATCCCCCCCATTTAAAACGTGTGTGGTGCGGCTGGATGGTGTTCCACTGTCACTGCTGCTGGATACAGGGGATTCACGCTCCTTGCTGAACCTGTCCACTGTCAAGCAGTTTTTTTCCCATCATAACCTCCACCCTGACTGTGAGCTCCTGAGTGGGTATGGGAATTCCAAAATAGACATAGTAGGTTTCCTACCACTTCAGTATCAGAGTGTAACTTTACCGTCTTTTACTTTTCACGTCTCGCGTCACGGGGCTAACCTAATGGGTCTGGACTTGTTCAGCCCTGGGTCTCCAACCTGGTGCTGGCACGGAAGAAGTCCGGGACTCTCCGGCCGTGCGTGTTTCTAAGGTCGGTCAACACAGCTGTTGTCCCTGACAAGTACCCGCTGAATACTGAGGAGGAGCTGGCCGCTAAATTCCATGGTTCTACTGTCTTCTCTAAACTAGACCTTCGACAGGGTTATTCTAAATTCTAACGTGGAGGCTGTTCTATGTCTCCCTGAGCCCTCCAGCCCAGCCCAGCTCGCATCCTTTCTTGGAATGACTGCATACTACTTGCGTTTTCTCCCTCAATACTCTGCCACTACAGCCCCTTTGCGTGTGCTTCTGAAAACCGGAGCCCCATGGGCCTGGTCCTCAGCCTGCTCCTCAGCCATCCGTCAGCTAAAGGCCCAGCTTACCTCACCACCGGTGCTTGCTCACTTTGACCTGTCATGCCCCACTTTTCTGACCTGTGATGCGTCTGGTGTAGCGCTAGGTGCCGTCCTTTCTCAGTGCCAACATGGTTCTGAGCGCCCCATTGCTTTTGCCTCACGGTCTCTGACTCCGGCTGAGCAGAAGTATTCAGTTGGGGAGCGGGAGGCACTGGCCTGTGTCTGGGCATGTGAGCGGTGGCATATATACTTGTATGGCCGACATTTCACCCTCCGCACGGACCATCAGGCCCTAACGACCCTACTCTCATCTTCAGGCACGGGGCACAGACCGCTCCGGCTCCACCGCTGGTCGGAGAGGCTCCTCCAATATAATTTCACTCCGCTGTTTACCCCCGGCCGGGACAATGTTGTGGCAGACCTCCATTCCAGGGCCACTCAAGACACTGCTCCAGGCCCAGCCACGGATACTTCATGGGCCACTCCGGGAGGTTGTGTCTCTACAGGACCTCCAACTGGCTTCAGCGCAAGACTCAGTGCTATCGCAGCTTTGCACTTGCATTCGAGAGGAGTGGCCACGCACAGTGCCCAAGGATCTGGTGCCATTTCATCGGGTTAAAGATAAGCTGTCCTGTTGGAATGAGGTCTGTGTGGCGCGGGGACTCAGGCCCGTCATCCCTGGCAGCCTACAACCTCGCATCCTGGCCATGGCTCATGAGGGACACCTAGGCATCGTAAAAGTCAAGCAGCGCTGCCGTGACAGGGTGTGGTGGCCTGGGATCGACAGGGATATTGAATTTGCGGTCTCGTCAGTGGAAAGATGGGCCCTCCCACACCTCCGCCACTGCAACCTGTGCAGTGGCCGGCCGGGCCATGGCAGCACGTTCAGCTGGATATCTGTGGGCCATTTCAGGGGGTCCCATATCATCAGCGTTTTCTAGTGGTTGCCTATGACCTGTACTCAAAATTGCCCGAGATCTCCTCCACAGGCTCGGTCATGTCTCAGGCGGCCATGGAGTTCCTCGACTGTCTGTTCTCAGGGTGGGGCCTTCCCAACACCATTACAACAGACAATGGGCCTCAGTTCACCTCCATGGATTTTCAGACATTCCTCGGGGACAGGGGGATTCAATACACACGCACCGCTTTCTACCACCCAGAGGCTAACGGTGGCGTGGAAAGATTTAACCAGACCTTGAAGAACGGTGTTCGGGCTCACCTGGACGATGGCTTGGCCTTTTCCTCAGCCCTGCAGAGCACCCTGCTTCATTACAGATCATCTCTCCATTCCACCACTGGCGTCTTCCCAGCTCTCCTCATGCTGGGTAGGGAGCTGCAGCTTCCATTAGACCGGCTGCGGCCACAGCCTCCTCCGCTTACTGCAGCGGCCCTGCGTCACAGGGTTTCGACTTCTCAGCGCCGGATGAAGCAGTCTTTTGATCGCCGACGGAAGGTGACACCTTCCTGTCTGGCAGTCCATGATTGGGTCAGGGTTCGTCGGCCTCACCGGGACAACAAGCTCCTTTCCTTTTGGTCTGAACCAGTGCAGATTACGGGGCGGCTGGGCTTGGCCACTTTCCGCCTGGCTGATGGTACAAAGTGGCATGCGAGCCGGCTCAAGAAGATGTCACCGCCCACCCCCGTAGACCCTTACTCCATGGCTAGTGACTTGGACCTAGTGGAGGACCTACCCGATGATGCACGGAACTGTCCAGTGGAGGCTGGAGGCCGGGCGAGCGCAGTTTCACCAGGCCCTGTCCGTGTCCGCTGTAGACCGGCTTACCTCAAGGACTATGTGATTGAATAGCACACCACGTAGTTAGGGCATAGCCTGTCACTGGAGAGCATGTTCAGACCAGATCTCAGCCCAGCAGGAAGCAACAGGCGTGTTTATAGTTTTATGAAAGGAGAGGTAAGGAAATTAATTTTCTGTAATGTACTACAGTGTTTACCTTCTTCTTTCAGAGAAGGCAACAGCAGTGTGTCTGGAAGATTTGATGATGTTTGCCGCAGGGCTGACGGCAGTACCACCGGCAGGAATGACACCACCACCATGCATCGAGTTTTTAAGTGATTCGCCTTTTCCAGTTGCAAACACCTGTGCAAATACTCTGAAGCTACCCATCTGTGATTCATACAGCATCTTTAAAGTCAACATGGACTTTGGAATTCAAAATGCTCCAGGATTTGGATGTTCTTAAATCACCAAGGTCATGTTACAGTCACTATGTTACCCTGTCAAGTTCAGCTGCCCTTGGCACACTACTTAACACATTCATGTGACAAGCAACTTGTTAAACACTTCTTTTATTCTGAATATTGTGTATGTTGGAAAAGTAACAAATGCTGGACACTATTTATAAATGGTTTTATTAAAGAAAATTTTAAATGTTTCCTTGTGGTTAAATGTTAATATTTAAATCCATGCCAGGTGCTGTATATTATGAACAATAATATATTCAATTTAGCAAGAGGGAAAGGAACCACTACATACAGAAGGGCTGGAGCACTCCATTGAGTCCAAAGGTTCTATTAGGTGCAAAAAAGGAAAGGCACTAAAGTGTCAACACAGTGTGTGTCTTCGTCTGAGTAACTCTGACCCTTCTGCTTTTCATGATGGCTGTCCATCAGCTGTAGAGCAACTCGTGAGTGGATGACGCGCGGAGTGCCTTATTACACATTCAAAACTGAAGTTCAGTTAGTTGGTGTCTAAAACCCAGCTATGTCCTTCAGGGCCAAATACAGTTCTGTGGCTGATTCCCAGTCTTGTGGCTGCTGCAGTGTGTTTTGTTGTAGAGCCTGTTGTAAATATTCCTCAATGATTGGATCACCACACAATCCAACCGGTAGCCTCTCCTCAGGAAACGCATCCAGTTCCCTCTCCTCAACAGCAAATCCACAGTCTCTTGAACCATATCTGCAAAATGAAAATAGAACAGTGAAGGATTTTTTTGCTGACAATATGGAACTATATAAATCAACGCATGCAGTGACAGGTTATAAACTGCTCTATCATACTTATGTGTAAAATTATGAATATATATTAACCAACTTAAGCAATAAGATAACAATTTGCATTTAGTTTAATGCAAAAGCTTAATTCATTTCGTTAAGAACTCAAATACCTGTGAGGCAAGAGATAGAGTTCTTTGGAATCCCCCCTGGACACGATGCAAGTCTGCTTGGCCGGATCCTGTGTTTGTTCCAGAGGTCTTTGCATTCATCCAGGTCTGTCTGTAGAACCCTGCTGAAGCAGAATCTCAGCAAGCATTGGTGTTCGTGGCTTCCATTGAAGTTTCCAGAGTCTCTTAGGTCTCCAAACAAGTCCATCCAAAACTGAGACCTGGGTATATAATTAGTAATATTTAAGTATCAATTTAGCTTTGTTCTTGGTCATTTTATAGTGTTTGAAAATAAAGTCAAGTCAAGTCAAGTCAACTTTATTGTCAATTCTGCCACATGTACAGGACATGCAGAGAATTGAAATTACGTTACTCTCTGACCCATAAAAATAACATTAAATACAAAAACAGTAACAGTAACGAATACAGAGTATAAATACAATTTAAAAAGAAAGGCACAATATACAATTTTAAAAACACCATATACAAATAAGGGCACATGGTGGAGAGTGCAACATCAGGAGAGTGCAAAAACCAATAGTGCAACAGAGTTTTAAGTTTAAAGTGACGAAGTGAAAGTGAGGTAGATGGCAGACCAGAGCTGCACAGAGTGACTGGTGCATGGTCAGTTTGTGTGATTTAGAGTTCAGAAAGTTTGTGGAGCAGAAGAGGGGAGTGAGGGGAGTGGGGGCAGAGCCGGGAGGGAGTTGAGTTTCCTGACCGCCTGATGGGTGAAGCTGTCCTTCAGTCTGCTGGTCCTGGCCTGGAGACTCCGCAGTCTCCTCCCTGATGGCAGCAGGCTGAAGAAGGTTTGCATTGGGTGGGTGGGATCAGCTGCTATGCCGAGGGCTTTCTTGGTGAAAAATATATCCCGTTACATTTTTGTCTAATTTAAAACATGCCACAAATGGAAATTAGTTTTCCATAAATATTGTAGCGACCCAGCAGTAATGTTATTGTTAAAATGCTGTATTCTTTTCACTCTGCTCTGTGTGTTGGTTGTGAGGAGTGGAGAGAGAGTTTGGTCTGAGTTGCGGCGTGTTTTTTTTTTTTTTTTTTTTTTTGTATTGGCGTGGTTAAATCTAGGCAGGCATGCTCTTTTCGTCACAACAGCTGACAGTGACCATTTTCAGTTGTAATAAAGTGACGGCTCTTAACGTCTATCTTATCCAACTTCTCAACACGTCCAGCAGGACGCTCTTAAATGCATGTATAAAAACGATCTGATCAGCTTTTACTGTAGCCTACATCTACCAGACACAAATGTACCCACCTTCCTCTTCTGAAATAAGACCACCATGACTCGATGCGCTGATTCCCAGTAGATGATCCGTAACTGTGGCTTGACGACAAGTTTGAGAACTTGTCACATGGTCCGATACCCAAACAATTGTCCTGGTCCTCGAAGCTCGGTCAAAATTGCACGCCTCACCTCAGGAAGTAGAGAGTAGTTGCCTCGTCTGTACAGTCCAGATTCTTTTAGATGCATTTTCAGTGTACGCATACTAATTGAAATTTCATGATTACACTTGAGCATATCCAGTATCACCTCTTATGTATGTCCTGAATCAAAATATTCTCGAATAGCGAGAGCTATGTTTGGGTCACTGGTAATGTTCATATTTTGAAAAATGTGCTACAGGCAGAGGAACTTCCGGTTCCAAAGACGAAAGACTGTTGTCCAGTCAGTGATGTCTCCTGTTGCTGACTGGTACCTACCCTTTCCGGTTTCTTAATGTAATTGTGATTCTCAATTTGTTTTTGTGATTCTTCTTTTGTTGTTGTGATTCTCAATTTGTTTTTGTGATTCTTCTTTTGTTTTTGTTATTCCCAATTTGTTTGTGTGTTTTGCACTTCAGGGCCACCGTACTGGAATAATGGTGGAGCGTTTGAAGCAGGTGGGTACTTCACACAGCTCCAGGGATCTGTTAAAGATGTGGGGGAAGATGGGAGCCAGCTGTTCAGCATAGGCTTTGAGACAGGAGGGGGAGACACTGTCTGGACCCGTGGCTTTCCTGGTCTGTTTCTGGAACAGCGGACGCACATCTTCAATGTGTATTCTGAGTTCCAGGGGGGAAGGTGGGGGGGAGAGTTGTGATTGGGGTCGTTGACTCTGGGCAGGGGAGGGTGAGTGAAGAGGGTGGGTGGGTGGTGGTGTGACGGGGGTCATTGTCTCTGGGGAGGGGTGGGTGAGGGAGGAGGGTGGCATGAGAGAGGTGTGATGGGGGTCATTGTCTCTGGGGTGGGGTGATTGAGGGGTGTGAATCTGTCCCTCTTCTTTCAGTTTCTCAGAGTAACTTCTTTTAGCCACTTTGATCTCCTTGGTCAGGGTGTTCCTGGCTTGCTTGTACAGGACCCTGTCATCACTTCTGTAGGCATCCTCTTTGGCCTGGCGAAGATGCTGCAGTTTGGGACTGAACCATGGTTTATTGTTGTTGTATGTGCAGAATGTCTTGGTTGGTACACACACATCTTCACAGAAACTGATGTATGATGTCACATACACATACGTCACAGTCTGTCAGCTCATCCAGATTTTTAGATGCAACTTCAAAAACAGACCAATCAGTGCAGTCAAAAAAGTCTTGCAGTTCCTGCCTTGCTGCATTGGTCAACTTCTTCACAGTTTTGACCACAGGCGTGGCCTGTTTGAGTTGTTGCCTGTAAACTGGAATAAGATGGACCAGGCAGTGATCAGAATGTCCCAAAGCTGCCCGGAGAACAGAGCGATATGCATCTTTTATGGTGGTGTAACAGTGGTCCAGTGTGATTTTTTCACAAATTCTAGACACAAAAACTCAAAACATTCATTATTCTTAACACAGGCTTCCCAGTTTCCAAACTTGGCATATTGCATTCATATCTTTAGAGAGGCCTTGCTTTTGCAGAAGCATTGTTTCTAAAATCTAATTTATTATGAAATATCATAGGAACATTACTTTAGATCACCCATACACAAGATACCCATAGCTTCATTGTGTATTTGTTAGTACAATCATTAAATATAGGTGTACAAAATATGTGATTCAGGTTTCATTATTTTATTGAAGAATAGAGAGAATAGTACAGACACAGTGGCATTATTGAAATCCTGCAATGTGGAATTTACTGATCAAATCATAAGATTTGTAGATTACTTAAAAAAACAAAAATAACAGAAAACAATACTGTATACTGTAAACGGAAGTGTTCTTACAGCAATATGGATCTGTTTCCATCAACCTGGTCTTGTGGATTTGGCCACAGGTTCTCATCTACATCATTCTGCAAAAGCAAGGCTTCTCTAAAGATATGAATGCAATATGCCAAGTTTTGAATACTGGACAGCCTGTGTTAAGAATAATGAATGTTTTGAGTTTTATGTCTAGAATTTTGAAAAATGACATGAAAGTTCTTGTTAGAAGAATTTTTCTTCTTTCTGTAAAAGGTGCTGTTTCAGCTTCTGCTCCAACAAACACCATACCATATATGGAGCTGTTTTTCTGTTCAGACCTTAAGCTTCCTGTATTCGCTTCCTATGTTCATTTCCTATGTTCAAGTGACTCACATGTTCCTGGTCACAACTCTGTGTATAAATAAAGATTACAAGCCTAACGAAGGCAGAACGGCCTGCACGCAAGTGGGGTTCTTCTCCTTGGCCAAGCGTTTCAGCACACAGTCTCTGTCTCCGTTCTTGCTCTCAGGGTGAAATTGCACCCAACATTTCTGGTCCTTCGAGCCGGATCCTGAAAACTCGCCCTCATTGTTGTGAGAAGCCGACACTGAAATCGGCCGGCAGTCTCAACCTTAGGTGAGATTCAAAAGACCTGGACCGCGACGTTCGGGGTCAGGCCAGCGGTTAAAACCGCTCCACGGCGGTGAGGACCAGTTGACGGATCAACAAAGGGCGTGTTGTTGTCAACGACAATCACAAATACTGGAGACTGTCATTAAGGGCGAATAACAGGAAGCATGGGTAAGACAGACTAAACTCGATCTCACAGGAGGCAAAAGATTTATGGAACATTATAGTCCAGGTTCCACGATGTATGCAAACAAGTGGAAGAATAAATACAGTTTCTCTGGGAAACTGAATACTACAGATGTAACAGAATTGTTGGCGAAATTAAGTTTAGAAAAGTTGAAGCAGAAAAAGCTAAAGAAAAAGGATAAGATAAGGAAACAAGAGGTAGAAGCAGAGAAGTGGTTGGAACAGTGCAGAGCAAGAGATGAAGGTAGAAAGAGAAGGGAGAGACAGAAGGTTTTAACAAGTATTGTCGGTCTTGATGAGGAGACGCAGGGAGGAATTAGAGTGCACAGAAGAGTAAAATAAAAATGGACTAACACAAAAAACATACACATGTATGCTTTACATCTGCCAAATATAGACTTTTTTAAAAAAAATAAAGTGCCATCTGAGCTGCCAGAACGATAAATAATTTATAAAAAAAATAAAGAACAATACAAATCAGAAAATTTAACAGGATTTGTTTGAATGTCAGAACTTGTTCTTTACACTACGCTGCAGATGCACACACTCGCAGACACACACACTCACAAACTCTCACACTGACACACACACACACTGCAAAAAATGCTTTTCTAACTTAGTAGTTTTGTCCTGATTTCAGTCCAAATCTCTAAAAAATCTTAAATCAAGATACATTTACTAGACACATGAAATAGCATAAGAAATGGAAACATGTATTTACACTCAGAATTAAGTGATTGTTTGTTTAAAACAAGCAAAATTATCTGCCAATGGCGTATGAAAACTAATCTTAATGAGATATAATCTCAAACAGAAGTTTTAAGCATCACTTAATTTTCTCATGCCATTTTTCTTGTCTAGTAATCTTGATTTAAGATTTTTTTTAGATATTTGGACTGGAAACGAGACAAAATTACTATGTAAGAAAAGCTTTTTTTGCAGTGTAGCTATACATGACAACAGATTGAAAAATGAATTGTCCAAAAAAGGCTAGTGAATAAAAACACGTCTTTAGTCTTTTAATGCAAAGTAACTATAGCACCCCTGCTTTACTACTGTTATTAACGAGCTATCGCTAACTTGTCATGCCTGTCAAGCTGGATGATGGGTAAACATTTACATTTACAGCATTTATCAGGCGCCCTTTTCCAGAGCGACTTACAATCAGTAGTTACAGGGACAGTCCCCCTGGAGCAACTTAGGGTTAAGTGTCTTGCTCAGGGCCACAATAGGCGAGTCGTCCACGCGGAGACGCAGAGAACAGTCCGAATGCTGTTTCCTCCCCCCTCCACACCTGTAGGTGGCGCTGTAAGTCCCCGTCTAGTTCTCCTCCGTGGCGAGTTAAACACCAGCACCAGGGACATTACGTTCCTCACTTCAAAGCGGAACAAAAGTAGGATTCTCTAGCGACTTACCCTGCTGCTGAACTCCCTTCTTCCTCCTCAAACACTCCAACATGTTTGCGTTTCAGGTGCTGGATCATTGCCGTGGTGCTCCCGTGCCGTTTTCGCAGATTTCTCTGCCTCCGCCATGTGTCTGTCCTCTACCTCCGCTTGTTTTTTGTTTTTTTTTTGCTCTGCGCTGTCTATGAGGCGCCAAACTCTGCTAGCATCTGTGCGCGAGAGTGACCGCTCCGCGCTCAAATAAAGTTTTTTTTTTTAATAATCAAACGTCTCCGCGCCGTTGCCAACTCTTTTAGTAATCGATTTTTATCGATTCAATCGATTCGTTGTTGCAGCCCTAGCTAAAAGACATTGAACATAGCTTTCATCCTAAACATGATGTGGTATGCGAAGAGTCAGATAGTGAAAGTGATGACAAACTTCCAATAAGCCAGATATGTCCTATGGTAGAAGTGGCCAACCCGCGGGCGGGAAATGGACAACCTGCTACCATTAAATTTTTTCGAGCATCGACAAACACAGACATAAGGAAAGTGTGTGAAGGGATACCAGAAGTCCAAGAAGACTTCCTTACAATTTTTTTTTTTGGTTTGATACTATTTTCATAACTAAAGTGTGCATTTTCAAATCTCTTAGTACAAAACTCACATTTGATCACATTTGTAACACCACTAGTCATTCTTTCAAATCATGATTTCATTGTATTTGCACATATTTTCATTCCACTTAATCATTGATTCTTTAATCATCCAAACAAAACAGTAAGATCTTTTTTCAACTTAGTACTTTTACCAATCATTTCATTCAGGAGCAAATAATACAAGGTAAGCGTTTCAAATTGTCCTTGGTGATGAATGAGTGTAACTGAACTGCAAAACTTAATCAAGCCGGTCATTAACATTGGGCCATACATTTTCATCAACATCACAGTGGATGTCTTCGTTGTTCAGGCACCTTGGGAAAAATCTCCTGGCATGATGAATCCAGGCTTGACATTGCTCAGCAGTTATATCACCACAAGCTTCACACATGGCTTGAAGAAGGGAGACATGCTCATGGGGATGGCGATCATACACCTTCCACCTCCATGTAGAGAAGAATTCCTCAATTGGGTTGAGGAAAGGGGAATATGGTGGAAGATAGAGGGTCATGAAGCGAGGATGTGTTTGAAACCATTCCTGAACCAGCTGTGCATGGTGGAAGCTGACATTGCCCCAAACACCAACATAGACAAAGTCTTCTCCCTGACAGGCCTGCTCCAGTTCATTTAAAAAAAAAAAAAAACTATCAGGTGTTCAGTGTTGTATGACCCTAGAACTGAATCTTCAGATATAGCTGCACACATTGAGATATTTCCCCCACGTTGTCCAGAGACTGGATGCTAGCCCTTTGTCCAATAAAGTTACGTCCTCTGCGTCTAGTTTTTGCCAGATTGAAACCGTTCTCATAAACAAAAATATACTTGTGATGATTCACAGCAGCGTCCAGCTCAATCACCCTCTAAAATGATAGTTTTTTTTTTTTTTACAACTAATAGTTTTCAGTACTGTTACAGTAATTGCATGCCAGTTTAGTGTTGAACCTGACTATATTCTGAATGCAGTTGTTTCACCCCGACATTGTTCCTCTCAAAAGGAACCAAGTAAATTTGTTTCATGGAAACCTGGTGCTTCTTCAAAAGCCGGGCAATCGTTGGAAGGCTAATTGATGGCACATTGGCAAAGGTGTCATTGCTGTTCTCAATAGCCTGTTTGATTTCAGACAGCCGTATGTCATTCCCTGCCCTGACCATTTCCACCACAGCCAACTCCTGCTGGTCAGTCAAAACACGTGGACGACCACCACCAGGTTGTCTCCTGTTAATTCTTAGAACAAATATATACTGTTAATATTAAAGTATTACAAATTACATTACTGTAAACTGACAATTACATGTTGTTCATCTATACAATAGAGTACTATATTTTAGAAGTTAAGTTGCTATAGCAGACATACCGGTTTTCTTGGTGAAAAGTTCTGATGATAGAGCTGACAGTTGACCTTTGTAAATTAGGCTGTACCAACCTGGCAGCCTCAGCCATGGTAAAGCCTTTGTTAACCACATGGTCAACAATGATGGCCCGGACTTCATTAGAGATGATGGTGCGTTGTCTTCTTCCTACATTTCTCTGAAGACCACTCTGTTGAGGAGCACCACCACATCTTTCTCTTTGTCTGTGCCCACCACTCTGTTGAGGAGCACCACCACCTCTTCGATGACGGTTTCCTCTCCCGACGAGTCTATCCTGCTCCATATTTGAACACTACAAAGTCTCAAACACAGTTCTACTTATATGGTAACTAATTGTGATCATCAGGGGGAAACAATTAGCAATTAGTATTTCTAGATTGAAAGCTTTTGCAGCAATGTGTAACTTACAAATGACCAGACAACAATCAGTTAAGTTGAAAATAGGTGGACATAATGAAGATTCATTGATTAAACATTAAGATCAGCTGAATTAAATGACAGACAAATGTATTAAGAGAAATAAAATTATAGTGATAACATTATGAAAGGCAGTAACTGTGAACGAAACATTTATTTAGATGAAACACTTATTTTGTGTAGTGAAAAGGATATTTTGTCATTATGTGTATTGTACTAACACAATTGAAAATATGCTGAAATGTTTGAAAAAGGTGCACTTTTGATGATCTGTTGTGATATAAGTACTAAGAGTTTTGAAAATTTACAAATTGAGGGGGGTGCTGCGGAGACAGGGGGATGTAGACGTGTTTTCCAGTGGCTCCTCAGAAGGGTGACTTTTTATATAATTTTTACTTTTTAAGTGCACTTGATTTGCCCTCTTTTTCGTACCAAACTTTAGTGGCAAAGCTGCTCGCCTATTATTTACATTTTTTAGTGTATGGCACAATGGCTAACCGCGGAAAAAGTCAGGCCGCAGTAAACATCGATCTTCTCCTGAGCTGGAAGCTACTTCACAGTCGGACGCTAACGAAAGTTTATTGCTGGGTATGAGACGAATGATGGACGAGATGCGAACCGACATCCTCGATAAATTTGATTCTATTATTTCGGAAACTGTGCGTAGGGAGATAACGCTGGCTCTGGAAGTTTTTGATTGCAGGTTAGCTGCACAAGGAGAGACAATCGCTAATCTCAAGCATTCAGCAAACGATCACGATGGTAAACTAACCAAGCTGCAGGCTAACGTTAGCACACTAACAGCACAGGTGGATTACCTGTCCAGGAAATGTGAAGACCTGGAAAGTCGCTCCAGATTGAATAATATTCGCTTGGTGGGACTTCCCGAGGGTCTGGAGGGCCCACGACCAACTGAGTTTGTGGCGCAGTTTCTGCAGGACCTACTCGGTCTTGATGAGAAACCTGTGCTGGATCGTGCTCACCGTACCTTACGTCCCGGGTCCAAAGATGGCAAACCTCCGCGTCCACTTATTATTAGAGTTAATAATAAGTTCGGAACCAGATTCTGCGAAGAGCCAGAGAAATGTCTCCTCTTCTCCACATGGGTAAGAAGATTTCTATTTTCCCGGACTTGACAGCGGCGGTGGTGAAGAAAAGAGCGACATTTGCTAACGTGAAGAAGGGCACTGCTGCCTGAACATTAAGTTTGGACTTCTCTATCCGGCCACACTGTGCATTACACTGGCCAACGGTCAGACTCACAGGTTCGAGGATCCCGCTTTGGCGCTGGACTTCATTGAGAAGAAAGTGAAAAAGGTGGTGGTTCCAGACTCCCTCTAGCTAGCTAATTAGCTAACGTGCCATTGTTGCTGGTAACATTGCGGAACTCATGTTCCCGGTGTTGTACTAAAACTTTCTCACAAGGTGAGCTTTATATTCTTAGGGTTAGTGTAATTTGTTATTAAGGGCTAACTTTAATATATTTATTTTTGTGCATGGTTATTGGATTTTCAATTTGTCACTCTTCATTAGGAACGTGATGGGCAGTAGGTTACTTGCACCATCCACGGACGTGCCAAGAAGATGGTGTGTTATGGGGTGGGTGGCGCACCTCCAGTTTTGGGAGAGGCTTCTGCTAGGTTGTTTTTGTTTTATTATGCTTTCTTAATTTTATTTTTCATTCAGCTTACTTCACTTCCCACTTTATTGCAGAGTTCTACTTTGAGACAACATTCCTCTTTTATTTTAATTTATGACCAGGGCTAATTCTGTATCGATCCCAGGTGGTGGCAACATTTTATTTACTAGTCTCAATTGTAGGGGGCTCAACAATCCTATAAAACGTAGTAAGATCTTTCATTATCTTCATCACGCAGGTGCCCATGTAATATTTTTACAAGAAACACATCTCAAACCCTCAGACCATGTCAGACTTAAGAAGGGCTGGATCAATCAAACCTACCACTCTTCATTCTCAGGGAAAGCAAGAGGAGTAGCCATACTACTGCATAAATCTGTCCCTTTTGTACATATAAGTGTAGTATCGTGATTGTTACGGGCCAAATTCATAATACTTCTGTGGCTCTAATTAATATATATGCCCCAAATATGACGATGAGGGTTTCTTCAAACGTCTCTTTTCATTGATTCCTGATCTGTCTACACATTATCTAATATTAGGGGGTGACTTCAATTGCTGGCTTAATCCCCACTTGGACCGGCAGCTGTGCTCAACACCGGTGGCCAATCCTGACGGCGCATAAATGCCGGATATTTCTGCCCCTTCCAGATCTCCTTTTATGTTCTTTCATTTAGTTAAATTGTTTTCGGCCACCGCGCCTTTGTTTCTTTGTGTTTATTGTTTATTATAAAATAAAACCCCCTTCCCAGCATGTCACACCTCTGTGCTTCCTTCCCCCGTAAGTCCGTAGTCGTGACAGAATGCCGGAGATCTCCCCAAAAGCGCAGAGGTGGAAAGCAGAGGAGAAGGACGCGGACGCCAGGGGAGAGACGCGACACCCGTTCTGGTGGAGCGTTTTCTCCCCGAGAAGCCGTGGTACGCGGCGGGCTGCATCCTTCGCGAAGCGACCAAAGATGCCGGGTGAGTGGGCGGAGCGTGGACGTTGGCGTCGGCAGCAGCGAGGAAGTGACGTGGTCAGCGAGCGCAGAGGATGCGACCCCCACTATCTTCGCCATGTCGAGCCAAGAACTCTGCGCTCTGCTGGCAAGGCTCCCCGTGGACTGGGACGACACGGACGACGACGAAAGCACGGGAGACGAGAGTTGGGCTCCGCCCATTGCACCCGTCCATGATGGTCGCGAGGTCCGTGGGAACCCACGTCACTTCCAGGGGGGTGACAAGCGACAACGGCGGCGTCCCTCCAGCGAGGAGGTGGGCAGGCTCCAGCCCGAATGGCCAGAGTACTGCCCATGGGAGTTGATCGCACCCTGGGTCCAGGATGTCCGCAGGGTGGACGACCCTCGGAGTCACAGGTGGGAGGACACAGATGATGTGAGCGACAATGATGTGGATTTTCGTTGGGCGGTCGGGGCCGGGATGGCTCCGCCCAGCGCGCGCATCCGAGATTGTCGCAACATCCGTGAAGATCCACGTGACTTCCGAGGGTACGAGGTCGACACGGACTACACTGAAAAAAATAACATGTAAAATTTACTTAATAAAATCCTTGTAACAATTTGCACTAACAATGTTCAAGTAAAATTTACTGCTATAATTTTAAATAAAATGCACTTACCAGAATCAAGTAAAATCAAAGGATTACTATGACTTAAAATGTGTTAAAATATTGAGTAAATATTACTTAATTCTATTTAATGTATAAACTAGATTTATTCAAAGCATTTAGATAAAGTCTATATATTTTTTTTAAATATAAACCCACAGCTGTCCTTAAAATAGTTACTTTTATTTACTGTTATAAAGTAAGTTTTAGTCAATAGTTCAATACATTTATTAAATATATTTAATTAAATATTTCTAAATATATTAATTTTGTCTGCATTTAAATAAGCCCACACATGACATAGACAATTAACATTTATTTTGTTCCAACATTAAACAATGACTCAGTCACACAAATGTATGGTTTTTAAAGTTACATAAAGCAAAACCTCAGTTTTTTGCATGACAAGTGTTTTCCTAGGAATGAGAGTCCTGAAAACAACTAAATTTCTCAAGATCAGAAAGTGTTTTAACCCCAAGAGGAATACAAAAACATGGGATGAGTTTTAAACAATCATTGGATGTAATGCATGGATATAATATTTTTTACCATTTCAATAAAAGTAACAATCCTCTCGAATAGTGCAGTTTCAACATTCAACACAGCACTCTGGACTTGTGCATTACAACATTAAATGCATAAAATATAAAACAATGCATAAAAACATTTTTAGAAACAGTTAAAGATGTGCTTTTACAAATTCAGTTAAACTTAAAATAGTCTAAAACAAAGCAGTTTCAACAATTAAACATGGCACTCTAGACTAGTGCTACAAACATGTCAAAGAAAAAAAAAAAAAGACCAGATGCCTTAGCACAAAGCTGAAAACAGTTCTAATAGGCAAGTGTCTTCCCACCACTGTTCACAATGGTGAAACTAAATTCAAAAGCAAAACTTATGATTATCTACACAAGTGACCAGAAAAACATTTTGTCTGTCCAAATGGTCCAATACAACCTGGAAGATTTAAATGTTAGTTGGGGAGTATACTGGCATCCAAAAATGTGCAGTACTTGCAATGGCAAAAGCTTTTAAGAAAGCAACTTCGACTTTAAAGCTTGTACTTTTGGAGACAGCTTAATTCCATCCAATTCTAGAAAAAGTTTCTGAAACACCTCGAAAGTGTAACGCAATGCTCTGGGGTATGCGAGGTTGAGGGCATAAATGAGTCCCATAAGCAGTGCACAAGATTTAGCAGCATTGTGGCATTCCGGCAAGATCTCCTTTCCTTCAAGAATAATGGATACGTCCACTGAATCCTTTCCATCAGCTCCATGGACAACCAGAATCTTGAGGGTGTGTAGCGTTGTGTCACTGTGGTTGTCCTCCTGCACAATTTAGACAAAATAAATGACTTGGATTTAACTGAAAAATGTAAACTGAAGTAATAGAGTATAGATTACGCTTAAGTGAGTCAAGCCTATTTTACAGCGAGCCAGGTTTACTTAAACATTAGTTGAACATGACATAAGAGCCACTACAGCCAAATAATGTTACCCTTAGCCATAAATATACTACTTGACTGTGGTACATTAAGGCCAGTTGGAGCTAAACTCTGCATGACAGTGGCCCTCCAGAACAGAATTTGGACACCCCTGCTTTAAGGTTAACCTTTACATCAGGGGTGGGGAACCCTGGTCCTGCAGGGTCAGTGTCCTGCAGAGGTTAGCCCCAACCAGCTCCAACAAACATGCTTTGAATTTTCTAGTAGACTTTGATTACCTGGATCAGGTGTATTTGATTATAGTTGGATTTTAACATCAGCGGGAGGTTCCCCTCCCCTGGTGAATGTTATGGTAGTCCAATTTTAACATGACATTGAACAAAAAACACTTTACCTGGCAATCTTCAAACAGTTCCTCTTCCTTCTCGCCAAGGTACAGTATGAGGCTCCGGATAACAGCTTCACGCCTCATCTCAATGTTTTGGTTCTCTAAACATTATTATTTTCAATACATAACCAATATCCATAGAAAACAAACTACCAAGAAATAATACGATGGCCTACGAGCAGTGAAAAAAAGTGAACAAGCTAAATTTAACATAAACACCTGTTTCAGTATGTCCATGTACGGCCTCAGCTTGGTGCCCACGACACCTCCCTTGAGCTTCATTAGGGTAATCATTTTTGGTGTGTAGCCTGTTCATGAAGCTCTGTTCCAGGGAAATTGTAGTGAATCTGCTAAATTCTTCTTTTATCTGAAATGACAAGAGATCAATATTTAAATAATACTTTTAAATTATTGTTTCTGGCCAAACAAGAGGGCTTAATAAAGGGAATAAATTTACATACCTCAGCTTCACAAAATAAGTGAAAGTGGTGAAAGTGGAAGTGATTGTCACACGTGATACACAGCAGCACAGCACACAGTGCACACAGTGAAATTTGTCCTCTGCATTTAACCCATCACCCTGAGTGAGCAGTGGGCAGCCATGACAGGCGCCCGGGGAGCAGTGTGTGGGGACGGTGCTTTGCTCAGTGGCACCTCAGTGGTACCTTGGCAGATCGGAATTCGAACCGGCAACCTTCTGATTACGGGGCCTCTTCCTTAACCACTAGGCCACCACTGCCCCGGCTGGCCATCTCTCCTTGAAGTCTTCAGCAGCTGGACTACCACTGACAACCTCAAGCCTTCGATAGGAGAATGTTTTTGCCATTTTTCTATTTTATCACTTTATGGTTCTTTTTTTTCATATATTTTCTGTAAAGTTTTGAAAGTCGTGGTAAGCGTAAGCTGATCGCACTTAGGTCTGAATCAGCTGGTGAGTTTGTAACATTTTATCATTTTCCTCTTGGTTCGGTTTCCTTTCACACAGGGAACAATCCGAGCTAACCAAAATGCGTCACTTTAAAATCACGCGAGAACTGTCTCTCTGCTTATTAGTCAGACGTGTCTGCCGCAGGAACAACAAAAGTAAATACAGGAAGTAGATCCTGTGTCGTTGACTGCTGTATATTTCTGTGACTGAGGAGAAAATTACATGACGAATATTAAAGCGGGTCCGTCATCCTCCCAGTGATTGTTTATCACATTAAATCACTTGTACATTCATCCGACCAGACGTGTGTGACACACTGCACCTTCTCGACGAATCATGTTTTAAGTGTTCTAACGAAATAAATTAAAGTCTACAAATGATTTAATGCCGTCAGATAATGAGATTGATAGCGTTTGGTCCTGTTTTGGTTCGGTACGCGTTCTCACCAGGCGGACCGCACCAGAGTTCGGCATTTGATACGGAGTCAAGTGAACCGAGACCACCTCTTTCTGGAGGTCTCGGTCCACTTGATTTAGTGCGTACCCGAGTCCGATTGATGCTTTCACACCAACGAAAACGAACCGAACTAAGGGCTTTTGATCCGAATGGGTGAAAGCGCCCTTAAACAAATTCACTAGCACAAATTTCTTTGGTTTTAAACTGACTTCTGTATGAGGGTGCTTCATAGACTGCTGTGGAAAACGCAGGCCTAGATTAATGTAACCTAGAGGTAACATTACTACAGTTATAAAACAAAAGTCAATCGAACTTTTAAAATTGTCATGGACCGATGCATTGTCATAAATAACAAAAAAGGGCAATAACTTACCTTACACACTAACTTTGCATCCACGTGTGACTTTTTTACTTAGAAATTTTAATTTGCAATGAATTGTAATATTGCAATGTAAAAATTATGACAGTAAATCAAGTAAATTTTACTTTACCTCAAAATTAGTTTTTTCAGTGTACGACGAGGATGACGCCGATTGGGCACCGCCCATCGTGCCAGTCCAGGATCGTCACAAGATTCGCGGAAACCCACATCACACCCAGAGGTGCGACAACAGCGAGGAGGAAGACAGCGATGCGGGGGTAAGCTGGTGGAACAGGGCGACAGGAGGTCGCCAGCCAGCAACTGCACTGCCGGGACTGCCTCGCAGGGAAGACGCCATTCCAGCTCAGGTCGCCGACCCGCCTTCCCTCTGCCCGGACGTTCCCCAGCTGAATGGCAGCGCAACACCAGCGCCCCCGCATGCTGGAGAAGACGTCCACCACCCCCCACGCCACACACCTACCACCATCTCCACCAACGAGCCCAGCCCCATGTGGGACAGCCCAAGGGTCCCTGCAGTGGTTCAGCAGACACAGATGAGATCACCACCATCCTCACGTGTCTGACTGAATCAGCATGGGGCTGGGGCGCAGCCCTCTGGCAGCAGGGAGAGACCGACAGAAGGAGTTTTCGGGACTTCCAGCAGAGACTGAGGGCGGAGTTTGATCGGCCTGAGCCAGGGATCGAACTCTGCCCCTCCACCACATTGAGCTGGGTCCTCCGGCTGGGACAGGCAGGAAGAGGGCCTGCTGGTCCCAACGGACGCAGAAGGGGCTAGCCGGATGGTCTGGCAATGCCCCCCCCTTGGCACCAGGGCCGTGCAGCGAGAGGGGCTGCATAGACTCTGAAGGCACTAGCCTGGGGTGCCTGGAACGGTCGCCGGAAGCTCCGGAACAATCTCCCTGCGCGGTGCAGGGGGTGACACAAGATGTGTCAGAGGGGACGTGCGGAGACAGGGCCCGCACGTACCCGGATGGATCAGCCCTGATTTTTCTGTGCAGGTCCGAGGGTCCAGGGCAGCCATGCAGGACCACGCCGGGGAGCCAGCCTGAGGGTCCGGAGCCGCCACGCAGGACCACGCCAGGGAGCCAGGCCGAGGGTCCGGGGCCGCCAAGCAGGATCACGCCAGGGAGCCAGGCCGAGGGACCGGGGCCGCCATGCCTGACCACGCCGGGGAGCCAGCCCGAGGGACCGGGGCCGCCACGCCTGACCACTCCGGGGAGCCAGCCCGAGGGACCGGGGCCGCCACACCTGACCACGCCGGGGAGCCAGGCCGAGGGACCGGGGCCGCCACGCCTGACCTCGCCGGGGAGCCAGCCCAAGGGACCGGGTCCTCCAAGGGGAGGATACAGCAGGGCAGGAGCCCTGTGGTTGCCACCGTCCGCCACCTCCACTGATGGTACTGCTGGGGCTCCGATGGACGTAGCCCTTGGAGGGGGGCTCTGTCAGGATTGACGGCAGCTGTGCTCAACACCGGTGGCCAATCCTGACGGTGCATAAATGCCGGATATTTCCACCCCTTCCAGATCTCCGGCATTTTCGTGAACTCATTCTGAACTTGACTTCCCTGAGTGAATGTCTTTGTTTTTTGAGTTCTGGCAATCGCCACACGCCTGCGGGTTCGTTTATGTTCTTTCATTTAGTTAAATTGTTTTCGGCCACCACGCCTTTGTTTCTTTGTGTTTATTGTTTATTATAAAATAAAACCCCCTTCCCAGCATATCACACCTCTGCGCTTCCTTCCCCCGTGAGTCCTTAGTCGTGACACTATTATGAACATGGAGACAAGGCCAGCAAGTTATTGGCACACCAGATACGTCGGACAGCAGCATCCCGTCAAATACTATAGATCCAAACAGTCTCGGGCAAAACCTCTGATCCCCTGGAAATTAACAAAGCCTTTAAGGAATTCTATGTGTCTCTTTACTCCTCTGATCTTACATCTTCTTCTGCTGAGTTTGATCATTTTTTTGACAAACTGCATATTCCCTCCATAGACACATCCATTGCTGAGGATTTAGAGAAGCCAATCACCATTGCAGAACTTAGATCGGCACTGATGTCTCAGCAAAGTGGAAAATGTCCCGGACCTGATTCCTTGTGAATTCTATAGAAAGTTCTGGGATAAGCTGGCTCCATTATTGCTAGACATGTATAATGAATCGTTTGACTCTGGCTGCCTTCCTCAAACCCTTTCATAAGCCACCATCTCACTGCTTTTAAAAAAGGGCAAAGATCCTTTGTGCTGCTCATCCTACCGCCCAATCAGCTTGTTGAATGCAGATTTTAAACTTTTATCAAAATTGTTGGCTGTAAGACTGGAATCCACCCTTCCAAGCATCATCTCTGCAGACCAAACAGGATTTATCTGAAACAGACACTCTTTCTCTAACCTTAGATGTCTGTTTAATTCAATTTATAACACTCCGGATCCCTCAGCTCAGGAGGTCCTCATATCACTTGATACTGAAAAGGCTTTTGATAGAGTGGAATGGCCCTGTATTTTTCATACACTGGGAAGGTTTGGCTTTAAAACAAACTTCATTTCATGGATTAAGATACTTTACTCCTCACCACCTCCTCCTCACTGTTAGAACAAATAATACTCAATCTGAATATTTCCCCTTCTATCGTTCGACTAGACAGGGTTGCCCCTTAAGCCCTTTATTATTTGCGCTTGCAGTTGAACCTCTTTCAATTGCACTTAGGTCTAACACTCAGATAACTGGAATTGTTAGGAATGGGCGGGAGGTGAGAAGAAGATTGGCAAGAAGACTAATTACAACAAACTGGAAATCCTCGAAACCTCCCAGCCAAATTCACTGGATACGAGATATTCTTTATTTTGTTAAACTGGAAAGGATAAGACTTTCACTTAGGGGTTCCCTTAAGACATTTAAAAAGATATGGGGTCCTTTCCATGATCTGGTCAAGAATAAGAATTTCCCTTCTGGTCCTGGGTGATATAGTCCGCATCTCGGTGGAGCTCTGCAGAGGTCTGCAGAGGTAAATTTATTTACTTATTTATTTATTTTTGTATAGGTTGATGATGGGGGTGGATTATATGCTGCTTTTTTTGTTTCTTTTGTTTTGTTTTGTGTTTTTTTTTTTCCTCCTTTTTTGGGTGTAATATCTGAATGTGTATGTATGTATGTATCAATATGTAATTATTATTTTTTTTATTATAGTTTTTTTCTTCTGTTTGGTTGTTTTTTTTATTGGGGTCTAGGTTTGAGAGTTTGAGCTGTTTTCTTTTGTAACCTTTTGAGAATATTGTTATTGCCTATGCTCTAATTCTAATAAACAAAGTTTAAAAAAAAAAAGAAAATGTACAAATTGCTTGTGAAAACTGCGGCAAACAAATAAAAAAAAACTTAATATAATGTCGGGGGCGAGAATGAGTTTTATGATGCTTTGCCATGTGTATTGTTTCAAATAATTTCAAAATTTTAAGTTAGTGCTTAAAGTACTGTGACATTTCTACTGCTTTAAAGCCAAGGGAGCGAGGTTGTTTGCTCCGTATAATGTCGGGGTGAGAAGTTTTATGAGACGGTCGGCTGTACAAAGCCAAGTTCATCGAAGGATTTAGACACTCATTTTCTGCTATTTGGGAGACCTTGAGGCTGATAAAGTTCCAAGCATTCTGCTTAAAGCAGACCTTCTTGCCTCTGGACCTGGAGAGCAAAAAGTGACACTTTCAGGTGAGTATGAGATTAGAAACTTTAAATTAATTCACCAAAGCCCAATTTGTTCTGTTTATCATAGCAATTAGCAGATAAGCACATAACTTGTGTCATTTGCTATGGCTATCAATATTTCATTATTCATTTTCATATTTGACAGTTTTCTCATAGTTTAGACATCAGTTATAAAGAGATTGCTTGCAGAGTTTTAACTGATTGAGTTTTTAAGCATTAGGTCTATGTGTATTTATATTTAGATAATGTAACAAATAAACTGATGGAAGTGTTTCCAAAGCTACAAGAAGGAGAGGAGACTTTGAACTTCTAAAAGTGGCAGGATCTACTCGCAGTCGAAACCTTGCATTACTTCAGTTTCCCAGCACTGGATACACCCTTGGCTTGCTGAAAGATCCAGCTACGATGACTGGGCATGCTACGATCTACATACGTCCACTTCAACAGGACCTTCCACTTGATTGTGTAAATTACTTTAGATATTGATTCATTATCATATAAGATACATTTTCACTGATGAATAAAAATTCAATATTATATTATATATTATTATATTTGTTATTGGTTACAGAGCCTAGGTTGCTCCTCTGGAGCAATCATCACCTGAATCACTTGTCAGAAAGAAGTTCCCTTCTCAGAAATGAAGCTGCACAGAGTGAACTGTTATGGGTATATTGCATAAGACCTATGAGACCTGCATTATCAGTTCCTTGACAAGAAAATGTCTATTTCATAAAGAAATATGACTATATTAATTGTGTTAACTTTAAGGACACCCATGCAGGAATCAGGTAGAGATCATGTGAGGAGCTAAGATGAAGAAAATGATAGAGAGCCAGCCACAGTCAGTAACAGTGTTCCAGTGAGACCTGAAACACCAGCAGAAAGTGCAGTATTACCAGTAGTGATTGACAATAAGGAGTTTGATCACACAGAATCCAACAATGGTTTGTGTCATTGCATTAGGGCTGTTATAAGGTATAATGTTATAAGGTTAGAATGATAACATTTCAAACATCATAATAAATATAAAAATACTTAGGTAATTCAGGTAAAATTGAATTTGAAAAAATATGTGTTGTTTTTATTTTTTAACTCTGCTATGTGCCCTTTTGATGGATATATTTTTGTTAATTACTGTATTATCTTCTGAATAGGTTATGACTAACCTGTCAATAATGTTGATTAAAAATAAGAGTTCAGCCAAACTGATGCACACAAAGTCTAACCGTTAAAAGAATCTGGGGTAAAACAAAATGGCAATGTTTGATTTAATTAGTTTTTGTTGCCATGTAGACTGGAGGCTTATTAAAAATAAAGTTTTAAAACAGAATCTACTCTGGGAACATGCAAGTGGGAAGACTATGTTTGACCTTGAAAATCATGTTTTCTCCTGAAACTACACATTTACATCAAAATTTTACATGTCTAACACTGTGAAACACTTAAGAACATAATTTTTAACAGTATCCTTAAAGAATGTTTGACGTTTCATGAGTTTTCAACTTTGTTTCTGTAAAACTATGTTTGACCTTGAACGGAGTGCTTTAAAGTGATTTTCAGCGCGTGTAAAGCCCAAATATAAAAAAAGTAGATTCTGGACAGCACATTCTAATCGTTTTACAACTTTCTCTTTCTTACAACATAGAAACTTCATTTCCAACACAGAAAGTTGAAGAAATCAGCATGCCTCATGTGTTTTCAGCATGTTTTGTGCAAAAACACGTTTGACCTGGAAAAAGTGACTTTCTTTTGATAAAACTCTTTCCCATCAACAATTTAAACATCTAACACTTTGAAATACATAGGAACCTCATAAACTAACAGGAGAAAAAAAGAGAATTCGAAATTTAATGTGTTTTTAGCTTTTTTTCTGTAAAACTATGTTTGACCTTGAAGAAACACCGTCTACTGAAACTACACTTTTCCATCAAAAGTTTACGTCTAACACTGTGAAACACTTAAGAACATCATTTCTAACAGTATCCTTAAAGAACATTTGAAGTTTCATGTGTTTTTAGCTTTGTTTATGTAAAATTATGTTTGACCTTGGACTGAGTGCTTTAAAGTGATTTTCAGCACTTGTAAGGCCAAAACATGAAAAAGTTGATTCCGGACAGCGAATTCTAATCTTTTTACAATGTTTTCTTTCTTTCTACATAGAAACTTCATTTCCAATATAGAAAGTTGAAGATTTCAGCATGTCTCACTTGTTTTCAGCTTGTTTTGTGTAAAAACAAGTTCGACCTTGAAAAAGTGACAATCTTTTGATAAAACACTTTCCCTTTAACATTATCACAATCTAACACTTTGAAATACATTAGAACATCATAAACTAAAAGGAGAAATAAAGAAAATTTGAAGTTGCATTTGTTTTTAGCTTTGTTTATGTAAAATTATGTTTTACCTTGGTCTGAGTGCTTTAAAGTGATTTTCAGCGCGTGTAAAGCCCAAACATGAAAAAGTTGATTCCAGACAGCGAATTCTAATCTTTTTACAACGTTTTCTTTCTTACAACCTAGAAACTTCCTTTCCAATACAGAAAGTTGAAGATTTCAGCATGTCTCACTTGTTTTCAGCTTGTTTTGTGCAAAAACACGTTTGACCTAGAAAAAGTGACAATCTTTTGATTAAACACTTTCCCTTCAACATTTTCAACATCTAACACTTTGAAATACATAAGAACATCACAAACTAAAAGGAGAAATAAAGAGAATTTGAAAATTCATGTGTTTTAGGCCTTTTTTCTGTAAAACTATTTTTGACCTTGAAAAACACACTTTCTCCTAAAACTACACTTTTCCATCAAAATTTTGCATGTCCAACACTTTGAAACACTTGAGAACATCATTTCTAGCAGTATCCTTAAAGAAAATTGGAAGTTTCATTTGTTTTTAGCTTTGTTTCTGTAAAGTTTGACCTTGAACTGAGTGCTTTAAAGTGATTTTTAGTGCATGTAAGGCCAAAACATGAAAACGTTGATTCCAGACAGCGAATTCTAATCTTTTTACAACGTTTTCTTTCTTACAACTTAGAAACTTCATTTCCAATATAGAAAGTTGAAGATTTCAGCATGTCTCACTTGTTTTCAGCTTGTTTTGTGCAAAAACACGTTTGACCTTGAAAAAGTGACAATCTTTTGATAAAACACTTTCCCTTCAACATTTTCAACATCTAACACTTTGAAATAAATAAGAACATCATAAACTAAAAGGAGAAATAAAGAGAATTTGAAATTTCATTTGTTTTCGGTCTGTTTTAAGCAAAACTATGTTTGACCTTGAAAAACACACTTTCTCCTAAAACTACACTTTTCCATCAACATTTTGCATGTCCAACACTGTGAAACACTTAAGAACATCATTTCTAGCAGTATCCTTAAAGAAAATTGGAAGTTTCATTTGCTTTTAGCTTTGTTTCTGTAAAATTATGTTTGACCTTGAACGGAGTGCTAAATCACACAAACTGACCATGCACCAGTCACTCTGTGCAGCTCTGGTCTGCCATCTACCTCACTTTCACTTCGTCACTTTAAACTTAAACTCTGTTGCACTATTGGTTTTTGCACTCTCCTGATGTTGCACTCTCCACCATGTGCCCTTATTTGTATATGGTGTTTTTTGAAAAATTGTATATTGTGCCTTTCTTTTTAAATTGTATTTATACTCTGTGTTCGTTACTGTTACTGTTTTTGTATTTAATGTTACTTTTATGGGTCAGAGAGTAACGTAATTTCAATTCTCTGCATGTCCTGTACATGTGGCAGAATTGACAATAAAGTTGACTTGACTTGACTTGACTTGACTTTAAAGTGATTTTCAGCGCGTGTAAGGCCAAAACATGAAAAAGTTGATTCCGGACAGCGAATTCTAATCTTTTTACAACGATTCCTTTCTTACAACTTAGAAACTTCATTTCCAATCCAGAAAGTTGAAGATTTCAGCATGTCTCACTTGTTTTCAGCTTGTTTTGTGCAAAAACACGTTTGACCTTGAAAAAGTGACAATCTTTTGATAAAACACTTTCCCTTCAACATTTTCAACATCTAAATTTGAAATACATAAGAACATCATAAACGAAAAGGAGAAATGAAAAGAATTTGAAATTTCATTTGTTTTCGGTCTGTTCTAAGCAAAACTATGTTTGACCTTGAAAAAAAAACTTTCTCCTAAAACTACACTTTTCCATCAAAGTTTTGCATTTCCAACACTGTGAAACACTTAAGAACAACATTTCTAGCAGTATCCTTAAAGAAAATTTTAAGTTTCATTTGTTTTTAGCTTTGTTTCTGTAAAATTATGTTTGACCTTGAACGGAGTGCTTTAAAGTGATTTTCAGCGCGTGTAAGGCCAAAACATGTAAAAGTTGATTCCGGACAGCGAATTCTAATCTTTTTACAACAATTCCTTTCTTACAACTTAGAAACTTCATTTCCAATCCAGAAAGTTGAAGATTTCAGCATGTCTCACTTGTTTCAGCTTGTTTTGTGCAAAAACACGTTTGACCTTGAAAAAGTGACAATCTTTTGATAAAACACTTTCCCTTCAACATTTTCAACATCTAACACTTTGAAATACATAAGAACATCATAAACGAAAAGGAGAAATGAAAAGAATTTGAAATTTAATTTGTTTTCGGTCTGTTTTAAGCAAAACTATGTTTGACCTTGAAAAACACACTTTCTCCTACAATGACACTTTTCCATCAACATTTTGCATGTCCAACACTGTGAAACACTTAAGAACATCATTTCTAGCAGTATCCTTAAAGAAAATTGGAAGTTTCATTTGCTTTTAGCTTTGTTTCTGTAAAATTATGTTTGACCTTGAACGGAGTGCTTTAAAGTGATTTTCAGCGCGTGTAAGGCCAAAACATGTAAAAGTTGATTCCGGACAGCGAATTCTAATCTTTTTACAACAATTCCTTTCTTACAACTTAGAAACTTCATTTCCAATCCAGAAAGTTGAAGATTTCAGCATGTCTCACTTGTTTCAGCTTGTTTTGTGCAAAAACACGTTTGACCTTGAAAAAGTGACAATCTTTTGATAAAACACTTTCCCTTCAACATTTTCAACATCTAACACTTTGAAATACATAAGAACATCATAAACGAAAAGGAGAAATGAAAAGAATTTGAAATTTAATTTGTTTTCGGTCTGTTTTAAGCAAAACTATGTTTGACCTTGAAAAACACACTTTCTCCTACAATGACACTTTTCCATCAACATTTTGCATGTCCAACACTGTGAAACACTTAAGAACAACATTTCTAGCAGTATCCTTAAAGAAAATTTGAAGTTTCATTTGTTTTTAGCTTTGTTTATGTAAAATTATGTTTGACCTTGAACGGAGTGCTTTAAAGTGATTTTCAGCGCGTGTAAGGCCAAAACATGTAAAAGTTGATTCCGGACAGCGAATTCTAATCTTTTTACAACAATTCCTTTCTTACAACTTAGAAACTTCATTTCCAATCCAGAAAGTTGAAGATTTCAGCATGTCTCACTTGTTTCAGCTTGTTTTGTGCAAAAACACGTTTGACCTTGAAAAAGTGACAATCTTTGGATAAAACACTTTCCCTTCAACATTTTCAACATCTAACACTTTGAAATACATAAGAACATCATAAACTAAAAGGAGAAATAAAAAGAATTTGAAATTTCATTTGTTTTCGGCCTGTTTTAAGCAAAACTATAATTGACCTTGAAAAACACACTTTTAGCTGAAACTACACTTTTCCATCAAAATGTTGCATGTCCAACACTGTGAAACACTTAAGAACAACATTTCTAGCAGTATCCTTAAAGAAAATTTTAAGTTTCATTTGTTTTTAGCTTTGTTTCTGTAAAATTATGTTTGACCTTGAACGGAGTGCTTTAAAGTGATTTTCAGCGCGTGTAAGGCCAAAACATGAAAAAGTTGATTCCGGACAGCGAATTCTAATCTTTTTACAACGTTCTCTTTCTTACAACTTAGAAACTTCATTTCCAATACAGAAAGTTGAAGATTTCAGCATGTCTCACTTGTTTTCAGCTTGTTTTGTGCAAAAACACGTTTGACCTTGAAAAAGTGACAATCTTTGGATAAATCACTTTCCCTTCAACATTTTCAACATCTAACACTTTGAAATACATAAGAACATAGTAAACTAAAAGGAGAAATAAAAGAATTTGAAATTTCATTTGTTTTCGGCCTGTTTTAGCAAAACTATGTTTGACCTTGAAAAACACACTTTTAGCTGAAACTACACTTTTCCATCAAAATGTTGCATGTCCAACACTGTGAAACACTTAAGAACATCATTTCTAGCAGTATCCTTAAAGAAAATTCGAAGTTTCATTTGTTTTAAGCTTTGTTTATGTTTGACCTTGAACGGAGTGCTTTAAAGTGATTTTCAGCGCGTGTAAGGCCAAAACATGAAAAAGTTGATTCCGGACAGCGAATTCTAATCTTTATACAACGTTCTCTTTCTTACAACTTAGAAACTTCATTTCCAATACAGAAAGTTGAAGATTTCAGCATGTCTCACTTGTTTTCAGCTTGTTTTGTGCAAAAACACGTTTGACCTTGAAAAAGTGACAATCTTTTGATAAATCACTTTCCCTTCAACATTTTCAACATCTAACACTTTGAAATACATAAGAACATAGTAAACTACAAGGAGAAATAAAAAGAATTTGAAATTTCATTTGTTTTCGGCCTGTTTTTAGCAAAACTATGTTTGACCTTGAAAAACACACTTTTAGCTGAAACTACACTTTTCCATCAAAATTTTGCATGTCCAACACTGTGAAACACTTAAGAACATCATTTCTAGCAGTATCCTTAAAGAAAATTCGAAGTTTCATTTGTTTTAGCTTTGTTTATGTTTGACCTTGAACGGAGTGCTTTAAAGTGATTTTCAGCGCGTGTAAGGCCAAAACATGAAAAAGTTGATTCCGGACAGCGAATTCTAATCTTTTACAACGTTCTCTTTCTTACAACTTAGAAACTTCATTTCCAATACAGAAAGTTGAAGATTTCAGCATGTCTCACTTGTTTTCAGCTTGTTTTGTGCAAAAACACGTTTGACCTTGAAAAAGTGACAATCTTTTGATAAATCACTTTCCCTTCAACATTTTCAACATCTAACACTTTGAAATACATAAGAACATAGTAAACTACAAGGAGAAATAAAAAGAATTTGAAATTTCATTTGTTTTCGGCCTGTTTTTAGCAAAACTATGTTTGACCTTGAAAAACACACTTTTAGCTGAAACTACACTTTTCCATCAAAATTTTGCATGTCCAACACTGTGAAACACTTAAGAACATAATTTCTAGCAGTATCCTTAAAGAAAATTCGAAGTTTCATTTGTTTTTAGCTTTGTTTATGTTTGACCTTGAACGGAGTGCTTTAAAGTGATTTTCAGCGCGTGTAAGGCCAAAACATGAAAAAGTTGATTCCGGACAGCGAATTCTAATCTTTTTACAACGTTCTCTTTCTTACAACTTAGAAACTTCATTTCCAATACAGAAAGTTGAAGATTTCAGCATGTCTCACTTGTTTTTAGCTTGTTTTGTGCAAAAACACGTTTGACCTTGAAAAAGTGACAATCTTTTGATAAATCACTTTCCCTTCAACATTTTCAACATCTAACACTTTGAAATACATAAGAACATAGTAAACTACAAGGAGAAATAAAAAGAATTTGAAATTTCATTTGTTTTCGGCCTGTTTTTAGCAAAACTATGTTTGACCTTGAAAAACACACTTTTAGCTGAAACTACACTTTTCCATCAAATTTTGCATGTCCAACACTGTGAAACACTTAAGAACATCATTTCTAGCAGTATCCTTAAAGAAAATTCGAAGTTTCATTTGTTTTTAGCTTTGTTTATGTTTGACCTTGAACGGAGTGCTTTAAAGTGATTTTCAGCGCGTGTAAGGCCAAAACATGAAAAAGTTGATTCCGGACAGCGAATTCTAATCTTTATACAACGTTCTCTTTCTTACAACTTAGAAACTTCATTTCCAATACAGAAAGTTGAAGATTTCAGCATGTCTCACTTGTTTTCAGCTTGTTTTGTGCAAAAACACGTTTGACCTTGAAAAAGTGACAATCTTTTGATAAATCACTTTCCCTTCAACATTTTCAACATCTAACACTTTGAAATACATAAGAACATAGTAAACTACAAGGAGAAATAAAAAGAATTTGAAATTTCATTTGTTTTCGGCCTGTTTTTAGCAAAACTATGTTTGACCTTGAAAAACACACTTTTAGCTGAAACTACACTTTTCCATCCAAATTTTGCATGTCCAACACTGTGAAACACTTAAGAACATCATTTCTAGCAGTATCCTTAAAGAAAATTCGAAGTTTCATTTGTTTTTAGCTTTGTTTATGTTTGACCTTGAACGGAGTGCTTTAAAGTGATTTTCAGCGCGTGTAAGGCCAAAACATGAAAAAGTTGATTCCGGACAGCGAATTCTAATCTTTTTACAACGTTCTCTTTCTTACAACTTAGAAACTTCATTTCCAATACAGAAAGTTGAAGATTTCAGCATGTCTCACTTGTTTTCAGCTTGTTTTGTGCAAAAACACGTTTGACCTTGAAAAAGTGACAATCTTTTGATAAATCACTTTCCCTTCAACATTTTCAACATCTAACACTTTGAAATACATAAGAACATAGTAAACTACAAGGAGAAATAAAAAGAATTTGAAATTTCATTTGTTTTCGGCCTGTTTTTGGCAAAACTATGTTTGACCTTGAAAAACACACTTTTAGCTGAAACTACACTTTTCCATTAAATTTTGCATGTCCAACACTGTGAAACACTTAAGAACATCATTTCTAGCAGTATCCTTAAAGAAAATTCGAAGTTTCATTTGTTTTTAGCTTTGTTTATGTTTGACCTTGAACGGAGTGCTTTAAAGTGATTTTCAGCGCGTGTAAGGCCAAAACATGAAAAAGTTGATTCCGGACAGCGAATTCTAATCTTTTTACAACGTTCTCTTTCTTACAACTTAGAAACTTCATTTCCAATACAGAAAGTTGAAGATTTCAGCATGTCTCACTTGTTTTTCAGCTTGTTTTGTGCAAAAACACGTTTGACCTTGAAAAAGTGACAATCTTTTGATAAATCACTTTCCCTTCAACATTTTCAACATCTAACACTTTGAAATACATAAGAACATAGTAAACTACAAGGAGAAATAAAAAGAATTTGAAATTTCATTTGTTTTCGGCCTGTTTTTAGCAAAACTATGTTTGACCTTGAAAAACACACTTTTAGCTGAAACTACACTTTTCCATCAAAATTTTGCATGTCCAACACTGTGAAACACTTAAGAACATCATTTCTAGCAGTATCCTTAAAGAAAATTCGAAGTTTCATTTGTTTTTAGCTTTGTTTATGTTTGACCTTGAACGGAGTGCTTTAAAGTGATTTTCAGCGCGTGTAAGACCAAAACATGAAAAAGTTGATTCCGGACAGCGAATTCTAATCTTTTTACAACGTTCTCTTTCTTACAACTTAGAAACTTCATTTCCAATACAGAAAGTTGAAGATTTCAGCATGTCTCACTTGTTTTCAGCTTGTTTTGTGCAAAAACACGTTTGACCTTGAAAAAGTGACAATCTTTTGATAAATCACTTTCCCTTCAACATTTTCAACATCTAACACTTTGAAATACATAAGAACATAGTAAACTACAAGGAGAAATAAAAAGAATTTGAAATTTCATTTGTTTTCGGCCTGTTTTTAGCAAAACTTTGTTTGACCTTGAAAAACACACTTTTAGCTGAAACTACACTTTTCCTTCAAATTTTGCATGTCCAACACTATGAAACACTTAAGAACATCATTTCTAGCAGTATCCTTAAATAAAATTCGAAGTTTCATTTGTTTTTAGCTTTGTTTATGTTTGACCTTGAACGGAGTGCTTTAAAGTGATTTTCAGCGCGTGTAAGGCCAAAACATGAAAAAGTTGATTCCGGACAGCGAATTCTAATCTTTTTACAACGTTCTCTTTCTTACAACTTAGAAACTTCATTTCCAATACAGAAAGTTGAAGATTTCAGCATGTCTCACTTGTTTTCAGCTTGTTTTGTGCAAAAACACGTTTGACCTTGAAAAAGTGACAATCTTTTGATAAATCACTTTCCCTTCAACATTTTCAACATCTAACACTTTGAAATACATAAGAACATAGTAAACTACAAGGAGAAATAAAAAGAATTTGAAATTTCATTTGTTTTCGGCCTGTTTTTAGCAAAACTATGTTTGACCTTGAAAAACACACTTTTAGCTGAAACTACACTTTTCCATCAAAATTTTGCATGTCCAACACTGTGAAACACTTAAGAACATCATTTCTAGCAGTATCCTTAAAGAAAATTCGAAGTTTCATTTGTTTTTAGCTTTGTTTATGTTTGACCTTGAACGGAGTGCTTTAAAGTGATTTTCAGCGCGTGTAAGACCAAAACATGAAAAAGTTGATTCCGGACAGCGAATTCTAATCTTTTTACAACGTTCTCTTTCTTACAACTTAGAAACTTCATTTCCAATACAGAAAGTTGAAGATTTCAGCATGTCTCACTTGTTTTCAGCTTGTTTTGTGCAAAAACACGTTTGACCTTGAAAAAGTGACAATCTTTTGATAAATCACTTTCCCTTCAACATTTTCAACATCTAACACTTTGAAATACATAAGAACATAGTAAACTACAAGGAGAAATAAAAAGAATTTGAAATTTCATTTGTTTTCGGCCTGTTTTTAGCAAAACTATGTTTGACCTTGAAAAACACACTTTTAGCTGAAACTACACTTTTCCATCAAAATTTGCATGTCCAACACTGTGAAACACTTAAGAACATCATTTCTAGCAGTATCCTTAAAGAAAATTCGAAGTTTCATTTGTTTTTAGCTTTGTTTATGTTTGACCTTGAACGGAGTGCTTTAAAGTGATTTTCAGCGCGTGTAAAGACCAAAACATGAAAAAGTTGATTCCGGACAGCGAATTCTAATCTTTTTACAACGTTCTCTTTCTTACAACTTAGAAACTTCATTTCCAATACAGAAAGTTGAAGATTTCAGCATGTCTCACTTGTTTTCAGCTTGTTTTGTGCAAAAACACGTTTGACCTTGAAAAAGTGACAATCTTTTGATAAATCACTTTCCCTTCAACATTTTCCACATCTAACACTTTGAAATACATAAGAACATAGTAAACTACAAGGAGAAATAAAAAGAATTTGAAATTTCATTTGTTTTCGGCCTGTTTTTAGCAAAACTATGTTTGACCTTGAAAAACACACTTTTAGCTGAAACTACACTTTTCCATCAAAATTTTGCATGTCCAACACTGTGAAACACTTAAGAACATCATTTCTAGCAGTATCCTTAAAGAAAATTCGAAGTTTCATTTGTTTTTAGCTTTGTTTATGTTTGACCTTGAACGGAGTGCTTTAAAGTGATTTTCAGCGCGTGTAAGACCAAAACATGAAAAAGTTGATTCCGGACAGCGAATTCTAATCTTTTTACAACGTTCTCTTTCTTACAACTTAGAAACTTCATTTCCAATACAGAAAGTTGAAGATTTCAGCATGTCTCACTTGTTTTCAGCTTGTTTTGTGCAAAAACACGTTTGACCTTGAAAAAGTGACAATCTTTTGATAAATCACTTTCCCTTCAACATTTTCAACATCTAACACTTTGAAATACATAAGAACATAGTAAACTACAAGGAGAAATAAAAAGAATTTGAAATTTCATTTGTTTTCGGCCTGTTTTTAGCAAAACTATGTTTGACCTTGAAAAACACACTTTTAGCTGAAACTACACTTTTCCATCAAAATTTTGCATGTCCAACACTGTGAAACACTTAAGAACATCATTTCTAGCAGTATCCTTAAAGAAAATTCGAAGTTTCATTTGTTTTTAGCTTTGTTTATGTTTGACCTTGAACGGAGTGCTTTAAAGTGATTTTCAGCGCGTGTAAGGCCAAAACATGAAAAAGTTGATTCCGGACAGCGAATTCTAATCTTTTTACAACGTTCTCTTTCTTACAACTTAGAAACTTCATTTCCAATACAGAAAGTTGAAGATTTCAGCATGTCTCACTTGTTTTCAGCTTGTTTTGTGCAAAAACACGTTTGACCTTGAAAAAGTGACAATCTTTTGATAAATCACTTTCCCTTCAACATTTTCAACATCTAACACTTTGAAATACATAAGAACATAGTAAACTACAAGGAGAAATAAAAAGAATTTGAAATTTCATTTGTTTTCGGCCTGTTTTTAGCAAAACTATGTTTGACCTTGAAAAACACACTTTTAGCTGAAACTACACTTTTCCATCAAAATTTTGCATGTCCAACACTGTGAAACACTTAAGAACATCATTTCTAGCAGTATCCTTAAAGAAAATTCGAAGTTTCATTTGTTTTTAGCTTTGTTTATGTTTGACCTTGAACGGAGTGCTTTAAAGTGATTTTCAGCGCGTGTAAGACCAAAACATGAAAAAGTTGATTCCGGACAGCGAATTCTAATCTTTTTACAACGTTCTCTTTCTTACAACTTAGAAACTTCATTTCCAATACAGAAAGTTGAAGATTTCAGCATGTCTCACTTGTTTTCAGCTTGTTTTGTGCAAAAACACGTTTGACCTTGAAAAAGTGACAATCTTTTGATAAATCACTTTCCCTTCAACATTTTCAACATCTAACACTTTGAAATACATAAGAACATAGTAAACTACAAGGAGAAATAAAAAGAATTTGAAATTTCATTTGTTTTCGGCCTGTTTTTAGCAAAACTATGTTTGACCTTGAAAAACACACTTTTAGCTGAAACTACACTTTTCCATCAAAATTTTGCATGTCCAACACTGTGAAACACTTAAGAACATCATTTCTAGCAGTATCCTTAAAGAAAATTCGAAGTTTCATTTGTTTTTAGCTTTGTTTATGTTTGACCTTGAACGGAGTGCTTTAAAGTGATTTTCAGCGCGTGTAAGGACCAAAACATGAAAAAGTTGATTCCGGACAGCGAATTCTAATCTTTTTACAACGTTCTCTTTCTTACAACTTAGAAACTTCATTTCCAATACAGAAAGTTGAAGATTTCAGCATGTCTCACTTGTTTTCAGCTTGTTTTGTGCAAAAACACGTTTGACCTTGAAAAAGTGACAATCTTTTGATAAATCACTTTCCCTTCAACATTTTCAACATCTAACACTTTGAAATACATAAGAACATAGTAAACTACAAGGAGAAATAAAAAGAATGTGAAATTTCATTTGTTTTCGGCCTGTTTTTAGCAAAACTATGTTTGACCTTGAAAAACACACTTTTAGCTGAAACTACACTTTTCCATCAAATTTTGCATGTCCAACACTGTGAAACACTTAAGAACATCATTTCTAGCAGTATCCTTAAAGAAAATTCGAAGTTTCATTTGTTTTAGCTTTGTTTATGTTTGACCTTGAACGGAGTGCTTTAAAGTGATTTTCAGCGCGTGTAAGGCCAAAACATGAAAAAGTTGATTCCGGACAGCGAATTCTAATCTTTTTACAACGTTCTCTTTCTTACAACTTAGAAACTTCATTTCCAATACAGAAAGTTGAAGATTTCAGCATGTCTCACTTGTTTTCAGCTTGTTTTGTGCAAAAACACGTTTGACCTTGAAAAAGTGACAATCTTTGATAAAAAACTTTCCCTTCAACATTTTCAACATCTAACACTTTGAAATACATAAGAACATAGTAAACTACAAGGAGAAATAAAAAGAATGTGAAATTTCATTTGTTTCGGCCTGTTTTTAGCAAAACTATGTTTGACCTTGAAAAACACACTTTTGGCTGAAACTACACTTTTCCATCAAAATTTGCATGTCCAACACTGTGAAACACTTAAGAACATCATTTCTAGCAGTATCCTTAAAGAAAATTCGAAGTTTCATTTGTTTTTAGCTTTGTTTATGTTTGACCTTGAACGGAGTGCTTTAAAGTGATTTTCAGCGCGTGTAAGGCCAAAACATGAAAAAGTTGATTCCGGACAGCGAATTCTAATCTTTTTACAACGTTCTCTTTCTTACAACTTAGAAACTTCATTTCCAATACAGAAAGTTGAAGATTTCAGCATGTCTCACTTGTTTTCAGCTTGTTTTGTGCAAAAACACGTTTGACCTTGAAAAAGTGACAATCTTTGATAAATCACTTTCCCTTCAACATTTTCAACATCTAACACTTTGAAATACATAAGAACATAGTAAACTACAAGGAGAAATAAAAAGAATTTGAAATTTCATTTGTTTTCGGCCTGTTTTTAGCAAAACTATGTTTGACCTTGAAAAACACACTTTTGGCTGAAACTACACTTTTCCATCAAAATTTTGCATGTCCAACACTGTGAAACACTTAAGAACATCATTTCTAGCAGTATCCTTAAAGAAAATATGAAGTTTCATTTGATTTTAGCTTTGTTTATGGTTGACTTTGAACGGAGTGCTTTAAAGTGATTTTCAGCGCGTGTAAGGCCCAAAACATGAAAAAGTTGATTCCGGACAGCGAAATCTAATCTTTTTACAACGATTCTCTTTCTTACAACTTAGAAACTTCATTTCCAATACAGAAAGTTGAAGATTTCAGCATGTCTCACTTGTTTTCAGCTTGTTTTGTGCAAAAACACGTTTGACCTTGAAAAAGTGACAATCTTTGGATAAACACTTTCCCTTCAACATTTTCAACATCTAACACTTTGAAATACATAAGAACATAGTAAACTACAAGGAGAAATAAAAAGAATGTGAAATTTCATTTGTTTTCGGCCTGTTTTTAGCAAAACTATGTTTGACCTTGAAAAACACACTTTTGGCTGAAACTACACTTTTCCATCAAAATTTTGCATGTCCAACACTGTGAAACACTTAAGAACATCATTTCTAGCAGTATCCTTAAAGAAAATATGAAGTTTCATTTGATTTTAGCTTTGTTTATGGTTGACTTTGAACGGAGTGCTTTAAAGTGATTTTCAGCGCGTGTAAGGCCAAAACATGAAAAAGTTGATTCCGGACAGCGAAATCTAATCTTTTTACAACGATTTCTTTCTTACAACTTAGAAACTTCATTTCCAATACAGAAAGTTGAAGATTTCAGCATGTCTCACTTGTTTTCAGCTTGTTTTGTGCAAAAACACGTTTGACCTTGAAAAAGTGACAATCTTTGGATAAAACACTTTCCTTTCAACATTTTCAACATCTAACACTTTGAAATACATAAGAACATAGTAAACTAAAAGGAGAAATAAAAAGAATGTGAAATTTCATTTGTTTTCGGCCTGTTTTTAGCAAAACTATGTTTGACCTTGAAAAACACACTTTTGGCTGAAACTACACTTTTCCATCAAAATTTTGCATGTCCAACACTGTGAAACACTTAAGAACATCATTTCTAGCAGTATCCTTAAAGAAAATATGAAGTTTCATTTGATTTTAGCTTTGTTTATGGTTGACTTTGAACGGAGTGCTTTAAAGTGATTTTCAGCGCGTGTAAGGCCAAAACATGAAAAAGTTGATTCCGGACAGCGAAATCTAATCTTTTTACAACGATTTCTTTCTTACAACTTAGAAACTTCATTTCCAATACAGAAAGTTGAAGATTTCAGCATGTCTCACTTGTTTTCAGCTTGTTTTGTGCAAAAACACGTTTGACCTTGAAAAAGTGACAATGTTTGGATAAAACACTTTCCTTTCAACATTTTCAACATCTAACACTTTGAAATACATAAGAACATAGTAAACTAAAAGGAGAAATAAAAAGAATGTGAAATTTCATTTGTTTTCGGCCTGTTTTTAGCAAAACTATGTTTGACCTTGAAAAACACACTTTTGGCTGAAACTACACTTTTCCATCAAAATTTTGCATGTCCAACACTGTGAAACACTTAAGAACATCATTTCTAGCAGTATCCTTAAAGAAAATATGAAGTTTCATTTGATTTTAGCTTTGTTTATGGTTGACTTTGAACGGAGTGCTTTAAAGTGATTTTCAGCGCGTGTAAGGCCAAAACATGAAAAAGTTGATTCCGGACAGCGAAATCTAATCTTTTTACAACGATTTCTTTCTTACAACTTAGAAACTTCATTTCCAATACAGAAAGTTGAAGATTTCAGCATGTCTCACTTGTTTTCAGCTTGTTTTGTGCAAAAACACGTTTGACCTTGAAAAAGTGACAATCTTTGGATAAAACACTTTCCTTTCAACATTTTCAACATCTAACACTTTGAAATACATAAGAACATAGTAAACTAAAAGGAGAAATAAAAAGAATGTGAAATTTCATTTGTTTTCGGCCTGTTTTTAGCAAAACTATGTTTGACCTTGAAAAACACACTTTTGGCTGAAACTACACTTTTCCATCAAAATTTTGCATGTCCAACACTGTGAAACACTTAAGAACATCATTTCTAGCAGTATCCTTAAAGAAAATATGAAGTTTCATTTGATTTTAGCTTTGTTTATGGTTGACTTTGAACGGAGTGCTTTAAAGTGATTTTCAGCGCGTGTAAGGCCAAAACATGAAAAAGTTGATTCCGGACAGCGAAATCTAATCTTTTTACAACGATTTCTTTCTTACAACTTAGAAACTTCATTTCCAATACAGAAAGTTGAAGATTTCAGCATGTCTCACTTGTTTTCAGCTTGTTTTGTGCAAAAACACGTTTGACCTTGAAAAAGTAACAATCTTTGGATAAAACACTTTCCCTTCAACATTTTCAACATCTAACACTTTGAAATACATAAGAACATAGTAAACTACAAGGAGAAATAAAAAGAATGTGAAATTTCATTTGTTTTCGGCCTGTTTTTAGCAAAACTATGTTTGACCTTGAAAAACACACTTTTGGCTGAAACTACACTTTTCCATCAAAATTTTGCATGTCCAACACTGTGAAACACTTAAGAACATCATTTCTAGCAGTATCCTTAAAGAAAATATGAAGTTTCATTTGATTTTAGCTTTGTTTATGGTTGATTTTGAACGGAGTGCTTTAAAGTGATTTTCAGCGCGTGTAAGGCCAAAACGTGAAAAAGTTGATTCCGGACAGCGAAATCTAATCTTTTTACAACGATTTCTTTCTTACAACTTAGAAACTTCATTTCCAATACAGAAAGTTGAAGATTTCAGCATGTCTCACTTGTTTTCAGCTTGTTTTGTGCAAAAACACGTTTGACCTTGAAAAAGTAACAATCTTTGGATAAAACACTTTCCCTTCAACATTTTCAACATCTAACACTTTGAAATACATAAGAACATAGTAAACTACAAGGAGAAATAAAAAGAATGTGAAATTTCATTTGTTTTCGGCCTGTTTTTAGCAAAACTATGTTTGACCTTGAAAAACACACTTTTGGCTGAAACTACACTTTTCCATCAAAATTTTGCATGTCCAACACTGTGAAACACTTAAGAACATCATTTCTAGCAGTATCCTTAAAGAAAATATGAAGTTTCATTTGATTTTAGCTTTGTTTATGGTTGATTTTGAACGGAGTGCTTTAAAGTGATTTTCAGCGCGTGTAAGGCCAAAACGTGAAAAAGTTGATTCCGGACAGCGAAATCTAATCTTTTTACAACGATTTCTTTCTTACAACTTAGAAACTTCATTTCCAATACAGAAAGTTGAAGATTTCAGCATGTCTCACTTGTTTTCAGCTTGTTTTGTGCAAAAACACGTTTGACCTTGAAAAAGTGACAATCTTTGGATAAAACACTTTCCTTTCAACATTTTCAACATCTAACACTTTGAAATACATAAGAACATAGTAAACTAAAAGGAGAAATAAAAAGAATGTGAAATTTCATTTGTTTTCGGCCTGTTTTTAGCAAAACTATGTTTGACCTTGAAAAACACACTTTTGGCTGAAACTACACTTTTCCATCAAAATTTTGCATGTCCAACACTGTGAAACACTTAAGAACATCATTTCTAGCAGTATCCTTAAAGAAAATATGAAGTTTCATTTGATTTTAGCTTTGTTTATGGTTGACTTTGAACGGAGTGCTTTAAAGTGATTTTCAGCGCGTGTAAGGCCAAAACATGAAAAAGTTGATTCCGGACAGCGAAATCTAATCTTTTTACAACGATTTCTTTCTTACAACTTAGAAACTTCATTTCCAATACAGAAAGTTGAAGATTTCAGCATGTCTCACTTGTTTTCAGCTTGTTTTGTGCAAAAACACGTTTGACCTTGAAAAAGTAACAATCTTTGGATAAAACACTTTCCCTTCAACATTTTCAACATCTAACACTTTGAAATACATAAGAACATAGTAAACTACAAGGAGAAATAAAAAGAATGTGAAATTTCATTTGTTTTCGGCCTGTTTTTAGCAAAACTATGTTTGACCTTGAAAAACACACTTTTGGCTGAAACTACACTTTTCCATCAAAATTTTGCATGTCCAACACTGTGAAACACTTAAGAACATCATTTCTAGCAGTATCCTTAAAGAAAATATGAAGTTTCATTTGATTTTAGCTTTGTTTATGGTTGATTTTGAACGGAGTGCTTTAAAGTGATTTTCAGCGCGTGTAAGGCCAAAACGTGAAAAAGTTGATTCCGGACAGCGAAATCTAATCTTTTTACAACGATTTCTTTCTTACAACTTAGAAACTTCATTTCCAATACAGAAAGTTGAAGATTTCAGCATGTCTCACTTGTTTTCAGCTTGTTTTGTGCAAAAACACGTTTGACCTTGAAAAAGTAACAATCTTTGGATAAAACACTTTCCCTTCAACATTTTCAACATCTAACACTTTGAAATACATAAGAACATAGTAAACTACAAGGAGAAATAAAAAGAATGTGAAATTTCATTTGTTTTCGGCCTGTTTTTAGCAAAACTATGTTTGACCTTGAAAAACACACTTTTGGCTGAAACTACACTTTTCCATCAAAATTTTGCATGTCCAACACTGTGAAACACTTAAGAACATCATTTCTAGCAGTATCCTTAAAGAAAATATGAAGTTTCATTTGATTTTAGCTTTGTTTATGGTTGACTTTGAACGGAGTGCTTTAAAGTGATTTTCAGCGCGTGTAAGGCCAAAACATGAAAAAGTTGATTCCGGACAGCGAAATCTAATCTTTTTACAACGATTTCTTTCTTACAACTTAGAAACTTCATTTCCAATACAGAAAGTTGAAGATTTCAGCATGTCTCACTTGTTTTCAGCTTGTTTTGTGCAAAAACACGTTTGACCTTGAAAAAGTGACAATCTTTGGATAAAACACTTTCCCTTCAACATTTTCAACATCTAACACTTTGAAATACATAAGAACATAGTAAACTACAAGGAGAAATAAAAAGAATGTGAAATTTCATTTGTTTTCGGCCTGTTTTTAGCAAAACTATGTTTGACCTTGAAAAACACACTTTTGGCTGAAACTACACTTTTCCATCAAAATTTTGCATGTCCAACACTGTGAAACACTTAAGAACATCATTTCTAGCAGTATCCTTAAAGAAAATATGAAGTTTCATTTGATTTTAGCTTTGTTTATGGTTGATTTTGAACGGAGTGCTTTAAAGTGATTTTCAGCGCGTGTAAGGCCAAAACGTGAAAAAGTTGATTCCGGACAGCGAAATCTAATCTTTTTACAACGATTTCTTTCTTACAACTTAGAAACTTCATTTCCAATACAGAAAGTTGAAGATTTCAGCATGTCTCACTTGTTTTCAGCTTGTTTTGTGCAAAAACACGTTTGACCTTGAAAAAGTGACAATCTTTGGATAAAACACTTTCCCTTCAACATTTTCAACATCTAACACTTTGAAATACATAAGAACATAGTAAACTACAAGGAGAAATAAAAAGAATGTGAAATTTCATTTGTTTTCGGCCTGTTTTTAGCAAAACTATGTTTGACCTTGAAAACACACTTTTGGCTGAAACTACACTTTTCCATCAAAATTTGCATGTCCAACACTGTGAAAC